>NC_091476.1:100412085-101612085 GCF_036971445.1 Narcine bancroftii | reverse complement strand
CATGTCTGGTATGCGTGGCAGGGGGTAGGCATCTAGTTGTGTAAATTGTTGTGTGACTGGATGTAATCCACTACCATGTGCAGTTTTTCTCCTGATTTTACTACAACCACCTGGGCACTCCAGGAGCTGGTGCTCTGCTCTATGATGCCCTCCTGTAGTTGCCTGCGGACCTCTGTCCTAATGAAGACTCTGTCCCTCGGGCTGCACCTCCTGCTCTTTGTGGCTATTGGTGTGCATTCTGGGGTCAGGTGTGTGAACAGTGGAGGGGGTTCTATGTTCAGGACAGACAGTCTTCTTCAAAAGGCGTAGTGGGGGGTGAGGCCCATTGTGCACTATTGTAATGCTTTCTAACTGGCACTGAAAATCTAACCCCAATAGTACCGGGGCAGAAATGTCAATGTCAGCCGATGTTTTGATCATTTGAATTGAACTGAAACTATGAGTTGCTTCAAACAATAAGATTCAAAGTGGAACAATCTCACGGAAGCTAAACAGGGCATAATTTAATGATAAAATGTTTCCAATTTCAATGTTATTAAGATATTCTCCATCTGAAATATCTTTATCTAGTTTAATAGTTGGATTAGTAAGATGAATTGTGAGGCTTATAGTCTTACAGGCTGAATTGGACAGTGACGTATTGCCTTCATAAGGGCAGTTAAACTCAGAGATCAGAAAGTCACTATACATTATCCTGATTCATTGAGTTATTCACCATTAACATGCAGGATGGTGCAGTACTGGTGAATTCCTATGTTGCACCAGCTTTTCATCCCACTTATATAGTATATGTTCAGGTACCTTCTCCCCTATTTTAACTAGGTCTAATCTAGTCCAAACTGGTTTTTCCCTTGTTTGATAAAAATCTGATAGGTATCTTAATTGTGCTGCTCTATAATAATTCTTAAAGTTTGGTAGCTGTAAGCCCCCTTGTTTGTACCATTCTGTTAATTTATCTAGCACTATCCTCGATTTCTCCCCTTTCCATAAGAATTTCCTTATTATTTTCTTTAGCTCCTTGAAGAATTTCTCTGTTAGGTGAATTGGTAACGATTGAAATAGGTATTGTATCCTTGGGAAGATATTCATTTTAATGCAATTTACCCTTCCTATCAGTGTTAGTGGTAAGTCTTTCCAATGTTCTAAGTCGTCTTGTAATTTCTTCATTAATGGCTGATAATTTAGTTTGTATAGATGGCCTAGATTATTATCTAATTGTATACCTAGGTATCGAATTGCTTGTGTTTGCCATCTAAATGGTGATTCTTTCTTAAACTTTGTGAAATCCGCACCATCTGCTCAACATTTGGAAGAAGATTCACATAGAAAGGAATAAAACAAATTACCAACTACCAAAATTAATATTGACGCAAAATCAACTAATCCCTTTCACAATAAATAACCTTTCCTTCAGAGAATGGGAGAGAAAAGGGATCAAAAGAATAGAAAATTGTTTTTCGGGAAATAAATTATTATCTTTTGAACAAATTAAGGACAAATATGGTATAACTCACGGTACAATGTTTGCATACCACCAACTGAAAACCTACTTGAAGGACAAATTGGGAAGCAGGCTGAGGTTGCCAGAAGGAAGCAAATTTGAATATGTGATTACAGACACAATGATAATTAAAAGATTTATAACAAACATGTACATCAAACTGCAAGAGAAAGAAAACGAGGAAACAAGCTGTAAACCCAAACAAAAATGGGAACAAGATCTAAACATAAAGATAAAGAATGAAACATGGGAAAAGCTATGCTCCAGAACTATGAGAAATACAATAAACACGAGGTTACACATGATACAATATAATTGGTTACACAGGCTATACACCACGTCCCAAAAGTTAAATAAATGGGACCCAACAGTATCAGACAGATGTTTTCGTTGTAAGAAGGAAACGGGAACAACAGTACATGCAATTTAGGCATGTGAGAAAGTTTTGGGTATTAAATAAAATCACAAAAAGCAACATACCAAAAAATCCAGAGATCTTTCTTCTAAGTAATATAAGAAGTAAAGAACTTGGACTCTATTTGGATGGAGCACAAAAAAGATTTATTATGATAGCCTTAGCTGTAGCAAAAAAATGTATTATGTCAACCTGGAAATTAGAAGATAGCCTGAGAATACAGCAATGGTACTTAGAAATGAATAAATGTATTCCATTGGAAAAAATAACATATAATTTAAAAAATAACATCACAGTATTCGAACAAATTTGGGAACCGTACATGAAACACAACAGAGAAGTCCTACCGCGGACCTCCACCACCTAAAATGACAGAAGGAGAAGAAGATGAAATGAACAGACTGTTTATTTTTATTGTGTGATGACATTGTTTAATGGGTTTAATGTATCATATAGGTTGAACGTTGAGTGGGTGGGGAGGGGGGGTGAAGGAGGGAGGGAAGGGAGGGGGAAAAGGGGGAGAAAATGACACTGTGCATATTCAAGAGGGATGTGTTTGTGTGTATTTTGGTCAGTATGGTTCATAGTGTGAAAAATAAAAAAAATAAAAAAACATGCAGGATGGAGGATGTTGGCATTTTGATTGACCTGCTCCACCTTTCTCCCTCCTTCAGCACCTATCTCCATCTTCACTCTCTCCTCCCCTCACCTAATACCATCTGCAAATTTTCCATTTTCCACCTATCACTCTCCTGCCTCTTTCTCCCCAGATCACTCCTCCTACTCCCCCATCAGTCTCTCATCTTTCACCCTAGTCCACCTATCTCTAACTGACTGTCTCCTTTTTAATAGTGTCTGTCTTCGCCTCTCATTTCTCAGTCGTGAAGCAGTGTTTGGAGTTGAAATGTCGGCCGTCGATTTCCCTGCATAGTTGCTGCCTGACTTGCCGAGTTCCTCCACCAGTTTGCTTTTTGCTGTGAATGCAATGAATATTTATATTGGTCAGAGGCTGGGTATCTTGTGGCCGATGACTTATCCTCTGCATGCACCACTTGTATGCAACCATATCAGGTTGGTGATAGTATTCTGTCTACTTGCAGCTCCATGAACATAAGAAGCTTAACTCCAACCAGACCAAGCAGGATACTTTAAGAATACAGTGGCATGATAGTTGCAAATTTAGCATGGACTGTTAATCTGTCAATATTAATTAAATTCTACTATGATGTCTGAAGGATTTAAATGAAAGTAAATCTGGAAAAGAAATCTGGAATGTTGTTTGTACCAATCTAGATCTCATTTAATTCAATTCAAATGCAATTAGAAATCAACAATAAATGTCAGTTTTGTGAATAACATTCGTATCCCCTGAGCAAATGAATCTCTGAAAATGGAAAATGCTGGGGTTAAAAAATCATGTTCTTTTTCTTCCAGGAGATAATGAATGATGAGTTTTATGATGAAATCCTAACATTGTGCATGTTCTCTGAGTAAAGAATTATCTGTGGTACAGAACAACAGTGAACAGTGATGATAATGTTGGAGGTTAAGAGTTCAAAGCTCACGTCAGCAGGATGTGAAATTGAATCATTATTTTATTGGGCTGGAACACGATTAAAAAAAAGCCAAAAAAAATCATTGAATATTGTCCTGTGAAGTCCACAGGCTAAAAGAACTTGCACTCTCTTCCTGGTGTGGCTGATGCTTTAAATGTGATCCACATAGGGTGCAGAGGATTACTCGGGGACAGATTGAAACTGACAAGGCTAATTAAGCAATTTCTGTAAATTTCCCATTGATTGTGATCAAGTCACTTCACTTATAAAGCAATAGGATAATTGGACTCTGTAACTCAAGGTGGGCAATATATGTGACCTGACTAATATATCCCAACACCCATGCACAAACAAATTGACCACTTTTATTGTAGATCAAAATTGACCTATAGAGATGGAAATTATATGTATTTTAGAAGTAATCAAAGTTCCTTATTAAATCCGTTTTGCACAGAGGCATTTGCAATATACCTTCAGAAAATGTTGCCTCCTCTATCATTGCGCACATCCTTTTTGCGATTGCCAAGAATTCTGGTTTCACAACCTTGGTGCCGGGAATCTAATCCTGCAGTTTAGAGATGCTGCCATCAGCAAGCTGAATCATCTTGGCTTTCAAAGGAAGGTAGAGAGCGAGAATCCAGGAAAATAACTTGCGGAAGGATTTTCTAAAGGAAACTTAAGCATCACTAAAATTTGAGGAGTTGCATCCCAAAGCTTGCTTTGTTCCAATTTCCATTGAACCTATCTTTTTTTTATTTCTAGTGGATCTGTATTTACAAGGTCAACTGGATAATTACACCGGGGGGTCCTGCTCTTGAAGAGAGTGCATGACTGAACAAAACCAGACAGTAAAGAACGTGCATGATACCAGCTGTGCTGCTGGTGCAGTTTTCTTTTCTGAAATTTAAAGGGTCTAATATGTTCTCCTCCTGGAAAACCATGCCTCATATGCCACATTGCTTATCACTGACTTCAGCTAGGCGTTTAATACTATCATTCCCTAGATGCCGGTGGAGAAGCTGGCCTCACTGGGACTCAACACTCCTCTCTGTAACTGGATTCTGGACATCCTAACGGAAAGACCATAGTCTGTCTGGGTTGGCAGCAGAATCTCGAGCAATGTCATGCTTGGGGCTGTGTGCTCAGCCCGAACTTATTCATGCTACTGACTGACAATTGCAATGCAGGATCCAGTTCCAACAGAGTCATCAAGTTTGAAGATGACACAACAGTAAGTGGCCTCAACAGCAACAAAAATAAGACACAAAAGTCTGCCAGCACTGTAAATGAAGTAAAAACACAATGCTGGAGAAACTCAGCAGGTCAAACAGCAAAGATAAAGATACATAACCAAAGTTTCAGGCTTGAGCCCTTCATCAAGGTATATACAAAATATTGAGTCGCAATACAGAGAAGGGGTGGAAAATCTTGTGATATGGTGTGAGTATAACAACCTCAGTCTCAATGTAGATAAGATGAATGAGATGATCATGGAGGACCAAGAATAACCAGCCTCCACTACACAAATAAAAGCTTGGTAGTGGAGAGAGCATGCAAAAATTTCCTCAAAGTTTATTTAATAAGTAATCTATCCTGCACATTCATCTCTTCACTTGTCAGGAAGGTGTAACAGTGAATTCACTTCCTGAGAAGACTGAAGCGGCCAAGGCTACTGGCTACCATCATGTCAACTTTTTACAGAAGATCTATTGAGGGCATCCTAGCTGGCTGCATCACTGTGCATTATGGTTGCTGTAGAGAATTGGATTGGAGGTCAGTCCACAGCACCATAAGAGTGGGGACTCCCTCCACCCCATCGACATGATCTACCAGGATCGTTGTCTGAAGAGGGCATGCAAAATCGCTGAGGACCCCTACCTCCCCACACACAGCATCTTTTAGCTATGCCCATTGGGAAAGAGATACAAGAGTATCTGAGCCAGTACCACTAAGCTGAAGAACAGTTTCTTCCCATGGACAGTTATACTGCTGAACAACTGAAGAAACTGCTCACATGAACCCTCTGAGAATCTTTCTATTTATTAAACAATTTTTATTTATTTTTATATATGTATATTATTCTGCATATGTATCACTTGTTTCTATATGTTTTATGTCTGGTTGTGTATTTGTATGTTTCTCACTAAGGACCAAAGAATGCTATTTTGTCAGGTTTCTCATTTCAAACTCCTTTTTAGGTTTGTTTCCCAATCTGTGGCTGAATGTAATAACATCAGACCTTGAGTGTGAACTTGTAAGAGGGTGTAATAACATCTTTCTAATGGATACTATGAGCTACTTGTTTGTATGATATAATAAGAATTCATTACATTTCAATATGGCACTTGTTTTTAAGGAAGGGCTTTAACCATTGTATACCGTGACTTGCAATGCAAGCAAATCCAAAGGGAAGTGAATTTTTTTGTGAGACAAACATACTTTTGTGAATATACTCCATTTAATGCATCATGATCTGCCCAGAACTGGAGAACTGTTCTTAAATGGGAACATTTGGATAAGGCTATTTCCCATATCATTGATATTTTAATGGAAAACCCCACCTAACATTCAAAGAACATCTAATGAAGTACCCCTGACCTGCTAAGTGTTTACACCATTTTCTGTTTTAATTTTTTTGACATTATGATGCACGGCCCTTAACACCTCACCCGAGGAAATCATTGAAGCCATGTTGACTCTGTTCAGAGAAAAATAAAATCTTCTGGAAGATTCACTAGGTCAAACAGCATCAGTGGTCAATGTGACCGGGAGAAGTGCGCTCGTGCTGTGGAAGGGCAGTCCGGTGCCAGTCGCGCGGGGCTCACGCTGCCCGGGGGCCGTGTGCAGCCTGCCATGTCCGTCGCGCCAACAGGAAATCACCGGCACTCGCCCATCCGCCACACCGCTCGACAGGTGGAGAAGGGACTGGTTGCACGGGGAGCCTTCCAACCGGCTTGCCGGCTGATGACAGCATCATTCACTAGGTCAATGTTTCAAGCCAGAACCCTTTATTAATCTTGGTGAAAGGTTCCACCTCAAATCATCGATACATTTCTTTGCTGCTACACCCACTGATTTCCTCTAGATTCCAGTATTAGCAGTCTCTCATTTGTCCCCCATTAATAACCCTGTTAAAAGTTATGGAGAGAAGGCCACAGAGTGGATCAGCCCATGATTAAATGCTGAGGCAGACTCAATCAGCTGAATAGCTTACTTCGATTCCAATGCCTTATGGCAGGGGTGTCAAACTCAAATTCACAGAGGGCCAAAATTAAAAACTTGGACTAAGTCGAGGGCCGAACTAAATATTTATTGAAAATTTTCAACAACATCTGCATGTTTTCTCTTCTTTCAACATATGTAATGTTAAACTTTAGGATATAACTTTAGGAGGATAATGTTACAGGTCAGGAGTAGGTAGCTCAAGTTCACACTTTGCTTGACCTGAGGGAAACCTATTTGGTCCCTGTGGAGATGTAGTCAGCATTCACAGGCTGTGTCCATTTTGGCCTGCATCAGGACTCAGCATTTCCTGCTCACTCCTCAGGCTCTAGGCCTCTATTCACCCTCGACCCACCATCCCTCTACCTGACCAGTCCTTTACCCAACCTCTACTCACCCCTCACTCCACTCGCTCTGCCTCTACCCACCCCATCCTATACACGCCCCTCTACTGCCTCTCCCCTCAACCTGTTCCTCCCTCTACCCGTCTCTCACCCTCTAATCACCCCTCCCCTACTCACCCTGCCCCTCCCCTTTTACCTCTTCCCTATCCACCCCTCCTTCTACTCATCCCTCCCTCTAACTGCCCCTCGCACCACCATAACTTCCCCTGCCCATTACTCCTCACCTACACCCTATGCCCACCCCTGCTTACCCACCCACTTAGGCCCAGCGTGCTGCCGATCAGCCTTTGTGGACAGCTACCATCTCTCTCTTCACATGCAGGGCCGAACCAGCTGTCCCTGGGGTCCGCGCGGGTGCAAGCGCTGAAGGTCGTGGCGACTGGGAGAAGTGCGCTCGCACTGTGGAAGGGCCGTCCGGTGCCAGTCGCGCGGGGCTCACGCTGCCCGGGGGCCGTGCGCAGCCTGCCATGTCCGTCGCGCCGACATGAAATCACTGGCGCTCGCCCATCCGCCGCACCGCTCGACAGATGGGAGAAGTGACTGGTTGTGCGGGGAGCCTTCCAACCGGCTTGCCGGCTGATGACATCGACAGACTTCTCGTGTTACAATTTCTCGTATTACAATGGGGAAGGATGTGCAATGAAGGGGGAGGATGGTGGGGATGACATTACCAAAAAACAGCATCGGCTCTCGCTGCAGGGCCAAATTTGGCTCGCGGGCCAGAGTTTGACATGTGTGCCTTATGGTCTATCAAATGTTTTTACATAGCAATAAGATCACTGCTCATTCCTCAACTCAAGATAGTGAACCAGTTTCTCCAAAAATCCCACTGGATTTCACAGCTCCCTTGATCATATTTCATCCTTCCTTGATCATCTAAGGATTCTAGTTCACACACCTAGTTCATCGGATCGTCTCCCCTCCTCTGGGGTCAACAAATATGAATTGTTTTGTCTCTTTGCTAAGCACCATCATTTAGTTTACAAGTGTAACTCTGGTTATCTGGCCCCTTGTACTTGTGCAGTTTACCCTCGTAAGCTGCTCCAATAAATTTTAACTAAAGCTCAAGGAACATCACCTTTCCTTTCCACTGAAACACTAACAGTTAATGTCCTGCAGTTAAAAAAAAAACAATGTTTTCAGTTCACATCCATTTATTCTTCTCTGCATTTAAGCTCTATTTGTTGGGAATAGTTCCCTTTTGTATTTATACTTTTCTAAAACATTGGTGTGGTTAGCATAGTGATTAGTGAAACACAGTTACATTGCCAGCAACCGGAGTTAGAATCCGACTCTGTCTGTAAAGAGTACTGTATGTATGTTCTCCCTGTGTCTGCATGGGTTTCCTCCGGGAGCTCCAGTTAACTCCCACCCTTCAAAAAAAAACTTACCACGGGTGTAGGTCAGATTGGGCTTAATTGAGAGGCATGGGCTGGTAGTATAAAAGGGCCTGTTACCGTGTTATATGCCTAAATTTAAAAATATAAATAGTATATATTTCCCTTCTCCATGACCAGCTGCTTTCACTGTGCATGACATTTTCTTCATTTCACTTATCCTGCCATTCTTGTTCCTTAACCTGCTCCCAGGCTTTTCCTGATTTTATGTCTGTGAAGCAAATGATAACATTTCTAACTTCCCTGCTCCTGATGAAAGGTCATTTAAATGAAAAATGAACTATTTCCCTCTTCACAGGAACAGACTGACCTGCTGAGAATTTCATTGCATTGTCTCATTTTATTTCTGTTCTTCAGAAACTCCAGCACGTTTTCATCAAAGTGAGGTGAAATCCAGGCAGTGCTCATGCATTTTTATTGGCATAATAGTAATGTAAATTTCAGATTTATTGTCAGAGTACTTAATTGATATCACATACCACCCAAAGATTCTTTTTCCTGTGGGCAAGGCAGAATTACCACTTATTGGTAATGCAAAGAACTGTACACAATGTACACATGTAAACAAATAAAGAAATCTAAATGGCTTTGCAATACAGAGAAAGAAAAAAAGTGCAAAAGTCTGAGTCCTTAAATGAGTCCCTGTTTGTTGTTGAGGAATCCAATGGTGGAGGGAGAGCAGCTGTTCCCGAACCTGGTGGCGCGAGTCTTGTAACACCTATACCTCTTTTTGATGGTAGCAGTGAGAACAGCTGTACTGGGTGATGTGGATCCTTGATGACTGCTGCTGCTCTCCGATGGCATCATTCCCTGTAGATGTTATCGACAGTGGGGAAGATTTTGGCTTTAATGTCATGGGCTGTGCCCACTAACTTATGCAGGCTTTATGCTCAGGGGTATTGATGTCCCCAGACTAGACTGTGATGCACCACACATTTGTAAAAACTTGCCAGTGCAGATGTTGTACTAAACCTGTGGAAGTAGAGACATTGACGTGTTTTCTTCACAATGCCATTAGTGTGTTTAGCCCAGGAAATATCCTCCAAGATAGTAACTCCCAAGAACTTAAATTTGCTCACCCTTTCCCCCAGTGATGACTTTATTGTACATGTTTGGTTTTCTCTTCCTGAAGTCAACAATCAGCTCCTTGGTTTTGGTGACATTGAGTATGAGGTTGTTTTTGGTGCACCATTCAGCCACGTTTTCAGCCTCCATCCTGTATGCTGACTCATTGCTCCTTTATTTTTTTTAAAAATTCGGAAGCAATGTTTCCTATAATTTTCAGTGTGCACAAAAACCTTATTTTTTTTCCTGTGACAAAAGTATGTGTGCACTGAATGCTTGTGTAAATGTCAACTTGAAATTGTTTCAAGATAATTTTGGCACAGCCCATCTTTCAAGGCTAATAAAACTGTATTGGCATGCTTTAATATAATACAAGTATGATTGCATTCGACGAAGTAACGTATTTAGTTAAGATTTTATTCTATACTTTAAACTATTTCATACAGTTTGTTTTTCCATTAAATAAAACATCAATAAGTATTTCTTATGTTTATGTGATGTTTATACATAGTACTATCTTTAGATCTGAATTTGAAGTACAGAATGAGACATTTGTTGACAGATATGTCTGTGGTTTCATTAACTGTTAACGTGTGAAAATCTGCCTGATGCTATTTCTTCAAACATGTCTTTCTGAACAATATAGTTGATAGTCTCCAGAAATTCAAACGCATAATTTTTGCTTTGCCATTTCTCTGGGAGTGAACATACGTACGCTATTCATTTTAACAGCTAACGACACGCTGTTGATAAGAACTTTGATCTCCTCTGAGTTTGATAGTTTTCACTCTTGCTCAACTGCACTCTCATGTAACATGTGTATCACTCCTGTAATGGGTAATAATGGGTTTTGTTGCCTGAGTTTTTGTGCACCATCCAAATGCAATTTACTTGCCAAATGATGCTTTAAAGAGTCAAGTTTCCAAATATCATCCCATTTCTTTCCACCACCAAATTCTCCAACAACTTTCCCATCATGATAATACAAACAGATAATTCCAGTTTCCAAATCATACATAAGTATTTCTCGCAGCAGCTGCGCTGGATGGGTCACGTCTCCAGAATGGAGGACCATCGCCTTCCCAAGATCGTGTTATATGGCGAGCTCTCCACTGGCCACCGTGACAGAGGTGCACCAAAGAAAAGGTACAAGGACTGCCTAAAGAAATCTCTTGGTGCCTGCCACATTGACCACCGCCAGTGGGCTGATAACGCCTCAAACCGTGCATCTTGGCGCCTCACAGTTTGGCGGGCAGCAACCTCCTTTGAAGAAGACCGCAGAGCCCACCTCACTGACAAAAGGCAAAGGAGGAAAAACCCAACACCTAACCCCAACCAACCAATTTTCCCCTGCAACCGCTGCAACCGTGTCTGCCTGTCCCGCATCGGACTTGTCAGCCACAAACGAGCCTGCAGCTGACGTGGACTTTTTACCCCCTCCATAAATCTTCGTCCGCGAAGCCAAGCCAAAGAAAAAAAAGAATTTCTCGCAGCTGAACGTTCATGACCTCATGAGCTCTCAGCGTAGCAGTTTCTACTATTTTGTTAAGCATTCTACTTTAAACAATCTTGTAGTTCTTTTGTGCTTCATTTCTTTTGAATGTGACATAGTGAATCAATATTTTTTCAATAAAGCTCAGTAAGCTATCTAAAGAATTTAAAAATGATCTTTATAAACTTTACGATATGAAAACTGTCTGCCAAACATAGCTGCAGTCGTGCTGCAGTTGTACAAACCGGAACAGGGAAGATGAGGTGATGGAAATTAATGATGTGCAAATGTGGTTTTTGAAAACCAACTAACTCGTTAACAGAAACAGTTAGCTCAGAGATTATTCTCAATAAGTCTAATAATTAATTTACTACATTATTTTAGGTAACTAACCTTTTGTGCCCACATAAATTTCTTTTGTGCGCTGGTTTCAAAACATATGTGCGCATGCACATGTGCACAGCTCGGAGGGAATAGTAATCGGAAGTATCATCAGAAAATTTCTCAATGGTGTTGTTGTATCGAGCCACACAGTTATTGGTGTAAAGCAAGTAAAGCAGGGACATGTGTTCTCCAGTACTGATGGTGATTGTGGAGGAGATGTTCTTGCCAATCCTCACTTATTGTGGTCTGGAGGTGAGGAAATCAAAAATCCACTTACACAGTGGGGTGCTGAGTCCCAGATCTTGGAGTTTGCTGATCAATATTGAGGGGGTGATGGTGTTAAATGCTGAAATGTAGTCGATAAAAAAGCATCCTGATGTATGCACCTTTGCTGTCCAGGTGTGCCATGGCTTTGGGTAGAGCCAGTAAATTAGCACCTGACATAGACCTATTGCAACAATAGGTAAATTGAAATGGACCAATTTAAGGCCTGTTTAAAACAAGTGGCTACCATGTACTGCTGGAGTGAGATGCTGAAGATATCCTTGAATACATTGGCACATTTGTCAGCACAGGATTTTAATACTTGACCAGATACTCCATCTGGACTGGATGCTTTCCTTGGATTCACTGTCCTGAAGGAATGTTTTGCAATGGACAGGTAGCCCTTAACACGACCATATTCTGTAATGACCAACCGGTCATTTCTTCAAATGGACACAAGTCAGAAATTCACTGTATCCATTTTATCATTCATCAAATACAACATGGTGGCCACCAAGGCCAGTCTCACCCCTGCTGCCCATCCACCCGAGCTATCGACCACAGATCCTCGCACTGCCTGCCTCTGCATACTAACTCCTGATGCCCCGGCTTCCCGCACATCTGAACTCCTGATGGCCTGGCCACCCACGCATACTAACTCTCAATGTCCCAAACACAGACTTACCACCTGGTCTCAGCAATCCCAACTCCTGAAGCCTTGAAAGAAGCAGATACAGTACCTGTACTTATGAGGTTAAAAGTTTGACCCATTATCCCTCCCACTCTTTTTTTGGCCCGAAAAAGTGGTCCAAAAATTAAATGATTACATGAATATATACGGTATATTTTTAATTTTTTTTCCGTATGGTCGTAAGTCACACAGGTTGTATGTCAGGGAATGTCTGTAGTAGTTTCCTTTGAATTGTTGTAACATTGGGGAGATGATAAAATCTCAGAACATAGAGAATTCTGCAAAGCTATTCAAATATATTGACTTCGCTGGCATGTAATCCAAAGCCAGAGTGTACAAAATTACTATTTTTTTTTATTAGTCCTCCCTCAAAGATGTCAGAGAAAGAATTAGTGTCTCTTTCAGATTACAATCTACTTCATTGTAGGATTTTCTCTTGCTTGTGTGGCAGAAAAACCTTCCTCTTGATAGCTTTGAAAAGCAGGTATGTCACACATGGAATTGTTGACTTCCAATGTGGACAATTTTCTAACTGCTTCCATTTCCAAAGAAGTGTGTACCACATTCTACTCTGTCCTACACTTCCACCCTGTCATTAAAATGCAGAAGTAATTGGGATGGCCTTTACCCATGGTTAGGGCTATCATGTTATGACAGCCATTTAGGTCCCAGAGGTTTCTCCACTGAATGTTTTTTGTATTCAAAAATGCATTCATTCCCACCACCAATTTCCAGATGGATTTAAGAATCTGTAATTCATATAGATTGTTTGTTTTTTAATGTGACTTTTTATAACCCATTAAAATGCATTAAAAGAAAGAAATACTGTTGCATGATTATCAGTGAGATTGCACTCTATTTCATGTAGTAAAGTTCTCAAAGCCTGGAAATAATGTACTAGCTGTGCATAAAAGTTTGAAGAGATATCTGAGCAAAAGCACAATTGTAGAAACCTGGTGCTTTAAGCACATTTGAGCTCCCTAGTAGCCTAAATGCTAGAAGACCTGGAACTGTACATATTTCCAGGGCTGAATTTTTATTCACTCCAAACCTTATTCTCAAATAAAGACAGAAAATTAATGAGTCAGGCTACATATATGGAAAGTAAAACCAAGTGAATGTTTCAGGTTTAAACCCTTCATTAGACACTCTTGCTCTTTCATGGCCTGCTGCCTAACTTGCTGAGTGCTTCCAATGTATTTTGCTTTTATTTCAAATTTCCCGCACCGGCATTTTTAAAATCTACATCTGCTCTCAATTGTCCTTAGTTATACTGTCCTAAATAGAGTCAAATGCAAAAGTCTGCAGATGCCGCGATTGTAGTAAGAACTCAGAAATGTGACCTCCGATGCCGGTCTCCACCTTGGCCCCAGCACCCTTTAGGCCCAAGTGTCCATCGCAAACTCTCATTCTGACCAAAACAGTCGACAGAACCGAGCCTCTGATGCAGGTCTCCATCTCGACCCCGGTAGATTACAGGACTGAACCTCTGATGCGGATCTCCATCTTGGACCCGACAGCCTCTGATGTGGATCTCTATCTTGTCCTTGGCAACTTATGGGACAAAGCTCTGATGCAGGTCTCCATCTCGACCCTGGCAGCTTACAGGACTGAGCCTCTGATGTGGATCTTGTTCTTGATCCTGGCAGCTTACAGAACCAAGCCTCCGACCTGATTTTTAATCAGCATTTCTGTGTTTTACTCTCGTAATTAGAGCCATATTGCAGGACATACTGATGTACCTCAACAACTACATTTGGTCTCTTGACAACTGATGGCAGTTCAATATACTCTTTCTTGCACATTACAAAAAAAAAACTGCTTCCTTGCTTCTCCTGAAGAAAATATGTTCACATGTTGAAGATGTAACGTTGTTTTGAGGGGGGAGTTCTGTATGCACTAATGTAGAGCTCGTCGAAAGAACCAAAGACTTGTTGATCCAAACCAAGGCTTTTATTAGCAAAAGACCGGAGCTCTTCACAGGTGGCCGACCAGTCCGGAATGATCCGACCTGGCTAGGGACACAGCCCTTTAAGGCCCAGGTAATGGGTGTGGCTTAGCTCTCAGCCAATCGCTATAAGCACAGTCTAGATACAGTAACTATATACACTACTATATACACTATGTACATTGGTGATAGATATGTACTATCACAACTAAGTAATATTAACACTTCACCAGGATTTCTACCTTTAATAGCCAAATCAATGCCACAAAGATTGATGAGTATTCATTAACCTGAACACTTCTCCTTTACTGAAGCTTTGATGTGTACAAGAGTCACGAGTCTCTGTGTACAAAACCATATGGTGAAACAAGAAAGTCTCCAGCATATGATTATAGTTAGTACAATAAAATGCTGGGGAAATTCAACAGAGCCAATATTCCTGCTGTGAAGGCAAAGATATATAACCACTCTGAATAAAAAGGTGGAGAGAGAGAGGGAGATGGAGGAAAGCTGGAAGAAAGGAGACAGAGGAATAGGGAAAGAGGGGGGAGAGAGAGAGAGAGAGAGAGAGAGAAAGAGAGAGAGAGAGAGAGAGATGGTGGAAAGCTGGTGGAAAGGAGACGTAGGGATAGGGAAAAAGATGGATGGGGGCATTGGGTGGTGCTAACAAAAGCCAGAGAAGTCGATGTTAATGCCACCAGGTTGGACATTTAACTTAGTCACAGAGGTAGGTACTAGGTGGGGATTGGTGGGAAGGAAGAAGTGGTGGTCTACATGATTTCTTTTTACAGAGGTGCTTGGAATGTGCTGCCAGGGATGTGGTAGAAACAGATATGACGGTGATGTTTAAGAGGCATTTCGAGAGCCAAATAAAAAGGCAGATATTTGGGGAATTAAAAGATGTAGTCCACGTGCAATTTGAATTGACATTATAGTTGGCACAGGCATCACCCTTTGCTGTACTATCCAGTGTTCTATAAATCATTTCTCAGGTGTCATTTCCAGGCAAGTTATTCTTTGTCTCCTAACTGATATTGTGAAAACCCCATTTCTAACAAAGCATATGAAGGGGAGCAGCGATTACTGAGAACTTTGGGAAAATGGGAGACAAGTTACTTTTGTTAGTGGTTATTGTTATAATAAGCATCCCTCTAATTTAGGATGACTTGATTTATTGTCTACCTTTTGAGATCGATGACCCGAATATTTCACATCCGATTTCTTGATGTGAATTTTCTTAATTATTTTTGTGGGCATAACTCCTCCTGAACTCTCCTCTATAAGATGCTTTTGGGAATGTTAAACAACATCTCATGCCTCAGACTCTCTAACTGAATTCATGCTAAATCATCTTTGCAAAAGCACCTCTCAAGAGATTATTTAGGAACTGGAGAGATTGTATAAGAACACATCTCTATTTTTCAAACACCATTAAAAAAGAAACCCGCAGACCTAATATTCATTTATTGCAGCATGCTTTCCATCAAAGGTATGAATGGTTTTACTTTACTGCTTAAGGCACAACATCACTTAGTTGGAAGTGAATAGTTGATTGCAGTTGAAAACATAGTTAAACAGTACTGGATCAATGCATGGGCACGTTTAATCATTTATTTTATCCCATTAATATTGAGGAGATTCAGTTAGTGAGAACATCAATGTGCTTCTTGACAGGTTATTTTACAGCAGGAGTTAGTTTCCCACCTATAAATTATGTAGTAGAATCTTGGATCAATTTAGGTTGATTTTGTAGATACTCTGCTGCTTTCCCCATAACATTTTATTTATACGGTTTTGAGAAATGGTGTAGATCGAATTTGGAGATCAAATTGACAGTAGTAAGTTTTCCAACGATTGAAAATATTCTGTTGCTTAACATATTTGAGTAGTCTTGTGAATTTTAATGAATTTCCCACTCTTAAAGTTCTTCCAAAATGCATCATCAATGATCTTCTATACAGCTTAGTTCTTCAACAACATTTGAAACTTGTTCCACACTCAGGACTGTGCCCACTGTTATTCACACCCAATCTTTAACCAATGGCTTTCTTTCTGCTTTGTTTAATCTGAAAACGCTGCTCTCTCTCCACAGCCTAGATCATTAAATCATCTTTTACACATTTTCAGATGAAATATTGACCAAAAGAAAAAAAAATTGTGTTTATATTATTTTCTTTCATGTCCTAGAGAGTTTCCACCCAGTTAATTACTTTTGAAATTAGTTTAATGTTTATTTATGGAAATGCAAGAGATGGTTAGCATGCAGCAAATCTTAGAATGATCAAGGAGATGTTCAGCGCATTCCGGGGCCCCCGCTATTTGTGATTTTTATGAATGACCTGGATGATGAAGTGGAAGGATGGGTCAGTAAGTTTGCAGATTACACAAAGGTTGGAGGTGTTGGTGATAGTGTCGAGCAGGGGTGGGTTACATTTTTTTAAAAACTCACATTCTGCCTTAAGGGCTCTGTGAAGAGTAAGGGATTGCTTAAGGTGGTATGTGAGTGGAAATAAAAAGGTTTGAAAACCATTGTTTTCATCATACATAATTGACTCATAATGTGCACGGTTTCATAACTCCAAAGGAAATGGGCCAATGGCAATTTTCCTCAAGAAAAATATTTCAGTAACAATTGGGTCTAGAGCAGTGCTTCTCAACCTTCCCTTCCCACTCACACACCACCTTAAGCAATCCCTTACTCATCACAGAACACCCATGGTATAGGGAATATGTAAGATGGAATATGTGTTTTTTAAAAAATGTGCCCACCACTGGTGTAGAAGGTTGTTGAGGGCTACCACAGGATATAGAAAGGATGCAGTGTTGAGTGGAGAAATGGCAGGTGGAGTTCAATCCAGAAGTGATACATTTAGGAAGGTCAAACTTGAAAGTGGAGTACATGGTTAATGGCAGGACCTTTAACATTGTGGAAAAACAGAGAAACCTTGGGGTCTTAATCTATAGATTTCTTAATGCTGCACAGGTTGATAGGGTCATTGGAGAATTGAGTTTAAGAGCCATGAGGTAATGTTGCATCTCTATCAAACTCAGGTTGGATCACACTTGGAATATTGTGTTCATTTCTGGACATCTTATAACAGGAAGGATGTAGAAGCTTTGGGGAGGGTGCAGAGGAGATTTACCAGGATGTTTCCTGGATTGGACAAGTTAACAGAGCGAGAGTTTTTTTTTTCCTTTGGAGTGAAGTAAAATGAAAGATGACTTCATAGAGGACTACAAGTGGCATAGATAGTGTGGACAGGCAGCACCTTTTTCCCAGGGCAAATGCCAGAGGACATCTGCATAAGGTGAAGGAGGAAAGTTTAGCAGAGATGTCAGGGTTAGGTTTTTTACAAGGGAGTAGTGGATGGCTGAATGCATTGCCAGTGATTGTGGTGGAGGCTTGTGCAATAGGGACATTTAAAAGACTCTTAACATGTGCCTGGATGCAAGAAGAATAGAGGGTTATGAATATGAGATAGGGAAGATTTAGATTGTTGACAAGGTTTATGTAGGTCGCCACAACATCATGGGCTGAAGGGCCATTATATTGTGCTATAATGTTTTATTTTCTATGCATTAATCATTGAGAGATGCTGGCTGTGTAAAGAATACCATGCTGCATAACTGGAGGAACTCTTTTGATCTTGCTCATAAAATGCCACCAAGTCTGCAGACTCTGCGATTGTAGTTAATACACAAAAATGCTGGAGAAATTCAACACATCCAACAGTGTCCTGAAGAAGCAAAGATATATAACCAGCCTGACTAAAAAGATAGGGGTGGAGGAGGAGTCAAGAGGCCATAGGTGGACTTGGATAGAAGGACAGGAGAGAAAAGCTGAGGATTGATGGGGGGAGGGGTGTCTCTGAATGCAGAGCTGAAAGAAAGGAGACAGAGGGACAGGGAAAGGAGAGAGAGAGAGACAGACAGACAGACGGTGGGGAGCTGGAGGAAAGTAGACATAGGGATAGGGAAATAAATTGTGGGGTGGTGCTAACAAAAGCCAGTGAAGTCGATGCTAATGCCACCCGGTTGGAGGGTGGCCAGATGGAAGATGAGGTGTTCTTTCAATTTACGGAGAATCTCAGTTTGGCAGTGCATGAGATTTGGCAGTGTATAAGACCATGGACAGACATGGGAATAGGACAGGGAACTGAAATACTTTGCCACTGGGAGATCCCTGCTATTGCAGTAGACAGAGTCAGGGTGCTGAACTAAGTGATCTTGCAGACTGCGTCCATTCTCTCCATCACAGAAGCATCAGATGCAGTAGACAACCCCTGCAAATTCACAAGTGAAGGTGTTGCTTCACTTGGAAGGATTTTTTGCGGCCCCGTATGGTAGAGAGGGAGGATGTGTAGGCGCAAGTGCAGCATTTACCTCAGTCACAGGGGTAGGTACTAGGTGGGGATTGGTAGAAGGGAGAAGAGGACAAGGGAGCAGTTCCTGCAGAAGGCTGAGAGAGGAAGATGTGTCTCGTGGTGAGATCAGCACCAACTACAAACCATGCTGTGGTCTGTCGGCCTCCATTTGTAAGCCTCAAACTGCATGATCTCAGTCACCTGTGACTGAAACCTGACCTGACTTTCATAACTGAGAAGACATCCTATTCTTCCTATTTTCTAGAATGGTAACTTATTTTGATAACAAACAATTTCATTATTTTCATTGAAGAGATAGTTCCTTTCTTTAATCCACATATTTCTTTTGCGACAATCCCTTCCGAGATCTTTTTGCATTTAATGTATCCTTGAAGGAGAGCCACTCAAAGAAAAAGGAGGGAATTTTTACCTGCAGCCAGAGGAAGTGGGCAAGATACAAAATTAATGCTTTGGATTGTTAGTCACCAAGGAGAAGGACAAGGAGGATGGCAAGATCAGAGAAATTATGGTGATATTCTAGGGCATGTTAATAGCAAGAAAGAGGAAGTGTTGGATTTCTTGAGGAGCATTAAGGTAGATAGGTTCCCAGGGAATGATGGGATCTAACTAATGTTATCAATATAGGCAATGTCCCAGAAAATGGACATTGTTGAAGCTGTTATGGCATACTTACCTGTACTGGTCGGGATGCTAAGTATGAATACTGGGGAATATGTTGCCGCCATATAAAACTTAGGTTCAACCACATTTGGAGTATTGTACTGCTTGTCACATTATAGAAGGATGTGGCCTTCCTCATAAAATGTCATCAATGCTTTTATGTTAACTTGGGAACTGGGTCTCAATTTAATGTTACATTTGACAGCTGACAATCTTCTCCAGTGCTGACCTTCTTCAGTACCACAGTCAAGACCAGGAATGGGTCTTGACATCACTTCTCTGAGGTGTATACTGAAAGTAGTCTAGGTCTCAGAATCATATTGGAAAGCAGATATCACTGCTATCCGTGGACCATGATCTTTGAGCAAGGTTTGACACCTTGATCTTCAAATATCCTATTCCTCCATCAACCTGGTGCATTGAAGATAGTTATTCACACCAAATATGGTACAATTAACTTCCCTAATACTGAGTTGATTGGACTTTTCTATAACCTGCATATTGCTTATATTTCTGATCCTAGTCTACAAGTTAGCAGCTTTGTTAGATTTATCTTGATAAGATTCAAATTCTAGTCAATTCCATAGTCATCTACCAAACAGTGCTACTTGTTATATGTCAATTAAAGCCCCCCAAAAAAGGATGGGTTTCCAATTTTATTCTTTTCAAATTGGTTGTATTCATACTAACTTATGCAAATCCAAAATGTACTGATCACAATTCTAACATTGACAAGCTTCAATGTACATGTATAAAAAGGTTTTAGTGCATAAAGACATTGGCACAGATACTTTTTTGATCAGATGATTCAAAAATGTTCAGATTGAGGGGGATAGTCAGTAAATATTCATTCATATTGTTATGTGGTTCAGTAGATTGCTGCAAACTCTGCTATGAACCAGGACCCTTTTTGTCTAAATTGTCAAAAGGTGCTGGTACATGATTAGGTTCCTTGGAAGAGTTGACTAACAGTGGTTATTTTCTTCAGAAATGAAGGGCTAAATGTGAGAGAGAACTGGTGAAAGTGTGCCAACCTTTCAATGAAGCCTATGATTGGAAACCTCTGCTAAAAGCTGTAGCTCTCATTTCTTTTGCCCACAGAAATTACCCTTATCTTGCTAGATGTTTCTGTAGAGATTGCAGAGTTGCAAGAGAACATTAGCTTAGGTAGTGAAATGTAGAGAAGTCCAGTGTAGGAAGGAAATCCAAAACAATGAAGCACACAAAATA
Organism: Narcine bancroftii; assembly: GCF_036971445.1. Classification (NCBI taxonomy): domain Eukaryota; kingdom Metazoa; phylum Chordata; class Chondrichthyes; order Torpediniformes; family Narcinidae; genus Narcine; species Narcine bancroftii. Next base: position 101,591,471 of record NC_091476.1, on the reverse strand, counting down.
TCGTGATCTTGAAATTCACATTTTATACATAATCTTATCTATGGCAAAATTGAATTAAAGTGTTAAATTGATTGCAATGTACCATAGGAATTTCTAATGTATGGAGCATCAGACAGGTTAATGAATCACTCACTTACATTCTCATTGTTGGTCTACTCTTGGACCAGACAGGTAATGCCCATCTACATGCAAAGTCGAACTGACAATTCTGATGTGAAACTAAATGTAATCGAGAGCAGCACACAGGAAATCAGATCTGATCGGCAAGGGCAAACTTTTAAAAATATAATTCATAATGAGCAAAATTCATCATATTCAGTGGGGTTGAAGGAAATATTTGTAAATAATGAATTTATGTAAGCAATAAGGTTGTAGTGGCCTTCTTACTCCTGAATTGGTGAGAATCTTGGTTTAATCCCACTGGCCTCCATCATAAGCCTTCAGCACAAGCAGGAATAGGTGAGAAGTCAAAGTCTCAGCCAAATGGTCAGAGAAAACATACCCTTGACTCAAGACTTCTTTGGGGAGCAAGAAACCCACAACTTAAGAGGTTTTTCAGGACAGTGATGACAGACAACTTGTATTTTCTGATGGAAAGAGTTATGTTATTGACTTCATACCTGGCATGCTCTACCCATCACTACAACCCTGAAATGAACCTCTAGGTCATTTCAGGGGAGAGTAACAGAGTTATGCCTCATTTCTCAGTTTGTAACTCATCATTACATCTGGAACAAAAGGTAGTGGAGTACATCACAGGCAAAACCCTCCCCACCATCAAGAACATCTACTGGGGACGCTGCCATTGGAGAGCAGCAGCAATCATCAAGGATCCACATCACCCAGCACATGCTCTGTTGTTGCTACTACCATCAGTAAAGAGGCATAAGTACCACAAGACTCTCACCACCAGGTTCAGGAACAGCTGCTCTCCCTCCACCATCAGACTCCTCAACAACAAACTCAATCAACGACTCATTTATAGACTCTTACTTTTCACATTATTTATTACTAAATATTTATATTTTTCTGTATTGCACAACCAATTTGTTTTCATTTCTCTCTTTTGTATACTTTTTTTTTAGTACTGTTTTTTGCATTACCGATAAGTAGAAATGCTGCCTGGCCCGCAGGAAAAAGGATCGCAGGGTTGTATGTGATGTCATATACCAGTGTCTACTCTGATAATAAATCTGAACGTTGAACTTTGGAACATTAAGCTGCATAATGACACCCAGCAATAGCTGGACTCAGTATTGACTTCTCCAGGAGGTGGAGGAATTAAGTGAATTAATGTTCATTGGTTTCAGTAAGTGCAAATATCTTATCCCAGCAGGCCACATTAATCAATGTGGAAAACCCATCTGTATTATTTGAGAAAATATCACACATGAATAGATTCAGGATTAATTGGCTCCATGGAGCACAGCTTTAATGGGTTAATGAATTTCAATCTAACTGAATGACATTTATTCACCCTTTAAACTTAACCCAACCCATCTATGCAAGTAAAAGAAGCACTGCTGAATAATGCACTTTTTTGTCTTTATTTTTTAATCTGTTCCATGTCCAAAGAGCATCCTGATTAATTATTGATCACATCAAGCTGCAGATTCCAAGTTTTGTCTTGTCTCGAATTTTACACTTCCTCCAGTTTCCTTCCTAAAATACCCAGTTGTGGCTGGTATATATTCCTCAGATTTTGACCTTGTCTTTACCTTTCCAACTTCAATTAATTATTAATTTTTTGAGTAATATTCTACCTCATTGACTAATTATTTTGAAAATTTAAGCACTGAGAAGTTGTTTTCAATTTGTGTTTTTGATTTTGGGATCAATGGGATTGATCCAATGAGGGCGAGAGAACAATTTTAACTCACTCTCCAAATTGTTGCTGGAACATGTAACTAGATAATTATAGAAGTGTGGATGGTAAACTTTACAGGGCTGGGTTAATATAATAACCACAAGACCATTCTGGCAAAAAAGTTTCAATCGGGTTCTAATCAGAACTCTGTAATATTAATGAAATTATCAAAAGTACTTGTTCAAATTACTTCATATTTACTTGCAGCTTGGCAATATTTATTTCCTCCTTTCTGTTGTGTTAGCCACCCGCTTGACGCACTCTCCAGGGGGACGTGCGCCAGCGTACAAATGGACAGACTACAGAAACTCCATGAGGCGCTCTGTCATCCAGGGGTCACTAGGTTTTCCCACTTTGTGAAGGTGCGCAACCTACCCTACACAGTCGAGGAGATTCGCTCCATTACCCGAGCCTGTTCGGTGTGCGCTGAATGCAAGCCCCACTTCTTCCATCCGGGGAAATCCCACGTTATCAAAGCCACCCGCCCCTTCAAGCATCTTAGCATAGACTTTAAGGGGCCCCTACCATCGACCAACTGTAATAACTACATCCTTGCGGCCATCAACGAGTATTCCCGTTTCCCGTTCGCTGTGCCCCGCCACCTCAGTGATACAGGCCCTTCACAGTATCTTCGGCATTTTTGGGTACCCCAATTCCATCCACAGTAATAGGGGGTCCTCATTCATGAGCGCAGAGCTGCAACAGTACCTTCTGGAGTGTGGTATCACTTCAAGCAGGACCACCAGCTATAACCCACGCGGTAACGGCCAGGTCGAGAGGGAGAATGCCACCATCTGGAGAACGGTTATACTGGCTCTCCGGTCTAAAGGTCTCCCCACCTCTCACTGGCAGGAGGTTCTCACTAGTGCCTTACACTCCATCCGCTCCCTCCTATGTACCGCAACAAATGCCACCCCTCACGAAAGGATGTTCCTTTTCCCAAGGAAATCCAAATCAGGAACCACTGTACCAGCATGGCTCACCGTCCCTGGCCTCGTCCTTTTGCAACGTCACGACCGGCACACAAAGAACAACCCCTTGGTCGACCGAGTGACTCTACTCCACGCAAACCCGCATTACGCCTACGTTGAGTTCCCAGACGGGCGGGAGGACACTGTTTCAGTGCGGGACCTAGCTCAGGACGTGGTAGGCCCAGCAACCCCCCCAACCCAACCTTCCCCAACTCTTTATTCCCCAAGTCCCGTGCCGGAACAGAAGGACCAACAGCACCCCAACGACCCGGGCACCCTGCCGACAACACGGCTGGGGAATTGAGCGAAGGAGCAGTCGCACCTGATGAACCTACTGGAGACACCGCTCCAGCGACCCCAATCCCGGCACCACGGCGGTCACGCCAGATGGTCAGACCCCCTGACCACTACAGTCCTTAACTTACCCCTTCCATTCATTCTCTTCCTCGTTTTTTTTTCCTTTCCTTCTCCCTCTTCAGCCCTTCCACCCCAGGGTCAGTTCTCCAAGAAGGGGTGAATGTGATAGTACAGACCTATCACCAATGTATATAGTTACAGTATCTAGAGTATAATGACTGTGCTTACAGCGATTGGCTGAGAGCTTAGCCATGCCTACTATCTGGGCCTTAAAGGGTTGTGTCCCTAGCCAGGTCGGATCATTCCGGACTGGTCGGCCACCTGTGAAGAGCTCCTGTCTTTTGCTAATAAAAGCCTTGGTTTGGATCAACAAGTCTTTGGTTCTTTCAACGAGCTAATCCTTCAGCAATGTGGCTGGGATGTCCCAGTCACATTTCACACTTCTGAAATGTATCATTATAAGTGTTGAAACTCATCAATGGAGTGCCATATTTTCATATTAATGTTAATTCAGCTTTTGCCCTTTACAGGCCCGAAAGCCAACGTGCAGGTCAGTGTTGAGAAAGGCAGGGGAGACCAATTATGCTAAGGATGAGCAAGGAATGAATCATAAAAAGTAGCAAACTCAAACAAGCCATGAATTCTCAGAGCTGTGGAAATTTAACTGAATGAATTAAAGGGAATATAAAAAGTTGTAAGTGAAAAAAAAGGTGTGACGGAGTATATAGATATGTTTTTGGGAGATAAATTGGGAAAGGTTTGTCAGAGTAGGTCACATACAAACACTTTAAAATAGATCTTATTTGAAATACTGGAGTTCTGCTAATGCTAGACATATCAGCTTCTCACACCTTTTGCAAGAGCTTTGAAGAGTGCTCAAGAGACTTCACTAATTGATTGTTGTTTACCAAAGGCAACAGATGAAAGAGAATGCTGGAGTAGCTGCTGTCTGGAAGGAGAGCTTGCTATTTTAAGAGGGTCATGTGGTTTTGCAAACAGAGTGAGTCAAACAGGCTTTCTCTCTGAGAGAGAGACAGAGACAGAGATTACTTGTACAGTGTTACAGCCAGCAAGAGCAGCTGGAACTGGAACAGGGCAAGCTGGCAAGAAGCCCCAGTTTGGAAAATGACATAGTCAAAGCTCTTGTGGTTCATGCAAGAGGAGAGGACTGGCTGTCTAATGTTTCACTTGGAAAAGTGAAACAAAAAGGAACTCTGTGGTGACATGAAAGAAAGAGGTTATCATCTGGAGAACCCTGAAAGGGTCAAGTTTCATCAGCAAGACACTGAGGTGACTGATGGAAGTACATCAGTTGCGGATGTCCTGGAGCAACAAATCTCTCTCTGAAAACTGACAAGAACCTGCCTGAGCAGTAACCATTTACCTTTCGACCAGCAAGCCTGGTGAACTTAATAAATGCTAAATTCTGTGCACAGTATAATAATTGCCTGCAACCAGTGAACTTGGAGGAATGATAAATGAGATTTGACTATGACCCAAAGAACTTTTCTGAACTTACACACACATTACATACACGTGCGCTTAGAATTAGAAGGGGGTTAAGTTAGTGATAAGTTAAAGTTTGATTCTATTTTCATGTTTAAAGATAATTAAAAGCAACTTTTGTTTAAGTAACCATTTGTCTTGGTGAATATCTATTACTGCTGGGTTTTGGGGTCCTCTAGGCTCATAACAAAGGTCACTCATAAACCAAAGTGCAGTTAGTGCAAAATGACCACTGCAGGCACTAGACTGATGCTTCCTCAATTCTTGACCTCCGAAAGGTGTTATTCCACGTCTGTAGAACAATTTGCAACTAATTAGAGACTTTGGGGATTCTTGTGTCTAGTTCATTATATTTAGAACTTTCAGAGCTTATTGATTGTGCCAAATACAAAGCTTAACTAGAAACAAAATAAATTTTGATTAGATATACAGCTGCATTAAAGGTGGTGCCAGTCTCCAGCTGATTCCTATTAGACTAAGGAGAAGTGATACAAAACATATCAATATTCCCTTTGCATGGATCGGTATTCAGTTCACTGGCAGTAGGAACCTCACATCCCAATGATATCTCAATCAATGTACATAATCCTTCCAAATTGCCAGGCTGCCCTGTGTATGCATTTAGCACACTGATCAGAAATAGTTTCATTGGGGCTGAAACCTGATGTTTGATGTCATACGTTAATTGAGTCTCCAGATAAACAGAATAACCAGAATAGGACATATACAGTTAAGGGGAGGGCATTGAGTCACGCAGAGGAGCAGAGGGACCTGGGAGTTATGGTACAGAGTTCACTGAAGGTGGATTCCCACATAAGCAGGGTGGATAAGAAGGCATATGGTATGCTGGCCTTCATAAATCATAGTATAGAGTATAGGAGCTGGGAGGTGATGCTGCAGCTGTTTAAGGCATTGGTGAGGCCAGGTTTGGAGTACTGTGCTCAGTCTAGGTCTCCAAATTATAGAAAGGATATAGATAAGGTGGAGAGAGTGCAGAGAAGGTTTACAAGGATGTTACCTGGCTTACAGCATCTGGATTACAGGGAGAGATTAAGGAGACTGGGACTTTATTCATTGGAACATAGACAACTGAGAGGGGACTTGATAGAGGTATTTAATATTATGAAAGGAATAGATAGACTAGACATAAACAGACTCTTTCCATTAAGGGCAGGGGAGGTTGGAACAAGAGGCCATGAGTTAAGGGTAAGGGAGCAAAACTTTAGGAGAAATATTAGAGGTGGCTTTTTCACTCTGCGAGTGGTGGCAGAATGGAATGATCTTCCAAATGAGATTGTTGCGGCAGGGTCCCTTCTGTCATTTAAGAGAAAGTTAGATGTGTACATGGAGGTGATGGGGTTGGAGGGTTATTGGTGGAGAGCGGGAGGTTTGAACTAGTAGAGTTGTTCTAGTGAACCAGTGCGGACTCGAAGGGCCGACATGGCCTGTTTCCGCTCCATAAATGGTTATATGGTTATATATGGTTATAAAGAATGCGGATTCAATTTCATTTTAATTGCTAAGTTATGAAATATCCAGTAATTTAAAGAGCTGGTTGTCACAGAATAATGCAGTTCAATAAAATGAACTTGTTGCAAATACATGTTCACAACAAAAGCTATTCAAAATACAAGTGATCCTACCTGAGGTGATCTTCAGATACCATCTCAGCACAGACCTCAACTGAAATACAAAACAGGTCACACACAGAAATAGATTTCTTGAATGTGTAGAATTTCTCCCTCAAATTATCCATAGTGTAGATTTTCACAGTGCAGCTGTTGTGACCTTTAATGGATGAGCAATGTCATGATGGGGTTATGATCAATTCCTCTGATTGTGTCTTGGGAGGAGGAGCAACATCAGCAGATCAGTATTAAGTGAAAATTTGCATGTTACCAGTTTTATTTTTTTAGTTGGTCAACCTTGATTTCTTTGATTTAGGAACAATGCCTCATATCACCAGGACAGTCTACAACCCAATGAACATTGAATTTTCCAATTTCAGGAAATGTCCCCCTCTCTCTTCTTCCAAGCTAATTTCATTCCCATCTCCCCCATCCATTTCCTGCCCTATTTTGTCCCCTTTCCCACAAAGTCTCACCCCGCACTTCCCCACCATTCTCATCCCCTTCCCTCTCTGGTTCTATCCACTCACAATTCCTCTACGTCTGGGGTGTCAAACTCAAATTTACAGAGGGCCAAAATTAAAAACTTGGACTAAGTCGTGGGCCAAACTAAATATTTATTGAAAATTTTCAACAACATCTGCATGTTTTCTCTTCTTTCAACTTATGTAATGTTAAACGTTTTCTTATTAAAATAAATGTTTATTAATAATTTTGGTTAAACTCTTTCCAGAAGAAGCATTAACAAACTAGAAATAAAATATTCAATAAATAATATTTCTCTATAGCCTTTAAGCTCCTTTTAAATGTATTTTTTTTCACAAGCCAACAAGTCAAAAAAATAACAACTTGCTTCAATGACAAACAGGTTTGTCTTTTAAAATGATGAACATATAGTCTGCCTCCCACCTGTCTTGAAAGGTCCTGTTTTCTGTCTTTCGTTTGGCCATTTTTCGTAAGGGTTTATTACATGTGAGTTGGGCGACAGGTCGCAGATGCTAATGACAGTAAAGAGAGGAGGTGGGGGCGATTAGCAGGCTGACGGGCCGGCGCCAAAGCGTTTGCAAAGCATTCTGGGATTTGTAGTATTAGCTGTGCATGCACTATACTGGCGCGGCGGCCAGCGGGCCAGCTCTATTACATATTTGATATGATCTTGCGGGCCAAATATAATTATATCACGGGCCAAATTTGGCCTGCGGGCCTGAGTTTGACATGTGTGCTCTACAGGATACTTCCCCCTCTTTTCCCCATCCTCTTTTGAGCCCATCTGTTCCCTCTCATTATACTATTGTCGCCTCCTCTGATCAGATTCCAATACTGTCTCCACATCATAATATTCACCCTTAAATGACTCATCTTCCTCCATGACCTATTTTATTCTCTTGCCTCTCTCTCCTTTCGTCTTGCATCTACCAATCAACTGCCTCTGCCCAACATCCTTCACCCCTTCCTGGTTCACCAATCCCCAGTAGCACCGGTCCAACCCATCCCACTGTGTCCATATTATCCTGGTCATCTCCCCTCTGCACTCTCCGACTTGAGGAAGGGGTTCTGCCCGAAACAGTGACCATTTTTTCCCACTGACGGTTCCCGACCCACTGAGTTCCTTCAGCTCCTGATTCCAGCATCTCCATTCTCCTAAGTGCTTTGATTTTTCTGATAATGACTTGAGATCAATCTAGCCAGTCTGTGTCCCTCAGCCTGTTTTCATTTAATCCTCTGTTGCTATGCCCAAAGAAGTAACACTCTTAAGTGCTGCATAATGTTCACTTCATTGTGTTGACCCCTGATACAAATGGCTTTTCCATGAAGTACTGGGGGGAAATCTGAGTTGTGTTTCTCTCCCTCAAACCTCTAGTCTTGGACACCATGGTGTGACTAGTTTTCTGTAACTTCTAAATTCATTCAATCAGGATGCTTCTGCCTGGGCTTCAACAGGGAACTTGGATCTGATCCCCAAACCTGGTAGCTTCAGATCCCCAAATTAATGGTGCCTTTTGCATGGTGCAGTATCTCAAATCTAATCCTATTGGAGACTCAGTTAAGGACTCTTATTGATTTTCTTTTTGTTCTCTCTCTGTATTGCACTGTCAGTTTGCTTACATTTGCAATCTGTTTACATATCTTTGTTTGTTTACATGTTTATACTGTGTACAGTTTAATTTTTTGCACTACCAATTAATGGTAATTCTGCTATGCCCGTAAGAAACAGAAATCTCAGGGTTGTATGTGATGTCATGTATGTACTCTGACAATAAATCTGAAATTTGAAACTGAGCTGTAAGGGAGTGAAGCGAAAATTTCCCAGACTCATTCCAATGTGTAAATGGCTACTTCACTAGGAAGCGTAGAGCAAGAGGAAAGAAACCCTTGTGAATTGATGATGGGATAGATGGAACAGGAAAAGGTGGATAAAGGGATGAAACAATGTGGAGCACTAGGAGTGAGAAAGGATGTGGATTACTTGAAATTAACAACTGCTTTGGTGCTAATTCCTGCACTCCGGTGAAACTCGTTGACATTAACTTCCACCCTCCCCTCAAATTCACTTGGAACATTCTGATACTTCCCTTCCTTTTATGGATCTCTCAGAATCCACCTCAGGAGATAACCTATTCATAAACATTTACAATTTCTACAATAAACCAAGTGAGTCCGAGAGCTAATTTGACTCTATCCCTTCCCACCTTCCCTGTCTTTCAGTTTCTCTGTCTCCACCACATCTGTTCTCAAGATAAGGCTTTCCATTCTAGGACTTCTGAAATGTCTTTCTTCTAAAAGAAATGGGCTTTCCCTGCCATTGTAGTTGATGGTGCCTTCACTCCAGTTTCTGTTTCTACTTTCCCTTCCCCTCCCACAGCACATAGCTCGATCTACCCATTCTTTACATTGTTTGTCTCCACCTATCACCAACTTGCATCTGTCTCTAATCCTCCCCCTGTCCCACCTCCACCTGACCCTCATCCCTCACCTCACCTGGTTCCACTTATCACCCTTCACCTCTCCCTTTGACCACATTATCTTGGTAATTTTCCCTCATCATACTCCATCCCAATGCTTGGCCTCAACCTATAATGTTGACCATTCTTTTGTCTCCACAGATATTGCTTGAGCTATTGAGTTCCTCCTGCAGTCTGGTTTTTTTTTTGCAGGATATCAAGGGTTAATAGATGAACTTTGGATAGTAGTGCACTCTTATGAAAGATAAGTAGCATGTGCAGACCATGGTTGTTTCTGTGCCAGGTGATTATGGTGTGATAGTATTGATAAACAATATGCTTTTTTTAATATAATTTTTTATTTTTCACACTGTGAACCATATCAACCAAAATACATACAAACATTTCCCTCTTAAATATACACAGTGGCATTTTCTCCCCTTACCCCCCCCCCACCTTCCCTTCCCCCTTCCCACCCCCCTCCAAAACCAATAAACATTCAACATAGACAATACAATAAAACCATTAAACAATGTCATCACACAATGAAAAATAAACAAGAAAAATGTGTCATCTACTTTTATACACTAGATCAAGTCATTTTGTCTTCTTTCATTTTAGGGGGTGGAGGTCCGAGCCAAGCCCTCTCTGTAACATTCCATGTACAGTTCTCAAATTTCTTCAAATAATGTGACTTTATTTTTTAAATTATATGTTATTTTTTCCAATGGAATACATTTATTCATTTCCATGTATCATTGCTGTACTCTCAGGCCCTCTTCCGATTTCCAAATTGGCATTATAAATTTTTTTGCTACACCTAAGGCTATCATAATAAATCTTTTTTGCACTTCATTCAGTTTGAGACCTAATTCCTTACTTCTCATATTACTTAGAAGAAAGATCTCTGGATTTTTTGGTATGTTGTTTTTTGAAATTTTATTTAATATCTGGTTTAGATCTTCCCAAAATTTTTTCACTTTCTCACATGCCCAAATTGCATGTACTGTTGTTCCCATTTCCTTCTTACAGCGAAAACATCTATCTGATAATGTTGGATCCCATTTTTTTAACTTTTGGTGTGTGATATATAACCTGTGTAACCAATTATATTGTATCATGCGTAACCTTGTGTTTATTATATTCTTCATAGTTTCAGAGCATAACTTTTCCCATATTTCATTTTTTTATCTTTATGTTTAAATCTTTTTCCCACTTTTGTTTCGGTTTATAGCTTATTTCATCATTTTCCTTCTCTTGCAGCTTGATGTACATGTTTGTTATAAATCTTTTAATTATCATTGTGTCTGTAATCACATATTCAAAGCTGCTTCCTTCTGGTAATCTCAGTCTGTCTCCCAATTTATCCTTTAAGTAGGCTTTCAGTTGATGGTATGCAAACATTGTACATGAGTTATTCCATATTTGTACTTCATTTGTTCAAATGCTAATAAATTAGTTCCCAAGACACAATTTTCTATTCTTTTAATTCCTTTTCTCTCCCATTCTCTAAAGGAAGGGTTATCTATTGTAAAAGGGATTAGCTGATTTTGTGTCAATAATAATTTTGGTATTTGGTATTTTTTTTCCTTTCTAAGTGAATCTTGTTCCATATATTGAGTAAATGATGCAATACTGGTGAGCTTTTATATCGTACCAGCTTTTCATCCCACTTATAAAGTATATGTTCCAGAACCTTCTCCCCTATTTTAACTAGTTCTATCTTAGTCCAATCTGGTTTATCCCTTGTCTGATAAAAATCTGATAAATTCCTTAATTGTGCTGCTCTATAATAATTTTTAAAGTTTGGTAACTGCAAACCACCTTGGTTGTACCTCTCTGTTAATTTATCTAATGCTATTCTCGGTTTCCTCCCTTTCCATAAAAATTTCCTTATTATTCTCTTTAGTTCATTAAAGAATTTCTCTGTTAAGGGCATTGGTAACGATTGAAATAAGTATTGTATCCTTGGGAAGACATTCATTTTAATGCAATTTACCCTCCCTATCAATTTTATCATTCTTTCCAATGTTCTACGTCTTCCTGCAATTTCTTTATTAGTGCCTGATAATTTAATTTGTACAAGTGGCTTAAATTATTATCTAACCTAATACCTAGGTATCGGATTGTTTGAATTTGCCATTTAAAAGGTGATTCTTTTTTAAATTCTGCATAATCCGCATTACTCATTGGCATCACTTCACTTTTATTTGCGTTGATCTTGTATCCCGGTATTTCTCCATATTCCTTCAATTTCTTATGTAGTATTTTTATTGATATTTCTGGTTCTGTTAAGTATACTATGATGTCACCTGCAAATAAACTGATTTTATACTCCTTCTCCTTTATTTTTATCTCTTTTATTTTATTTTCTGTTCTTATCAGTTCTGCCAATGGTTCTATTGCTAAAGTGAACAGTGAGGGAGATAATGGACATCCCTGCCTAGTTGACCTACTTAATTTAAATTGGTTTGATATATATCCATTTACTGTTACCTTCACCAATGGTCCATTATATAATGCTTTAATCCAATTAAAATATTTTTCTGGTAGATTGAACCTCTGTAATACTTTAAATAAATAATTCCATTCTACCCTGTCAAAGGCTTTTTCTGCATCTAAAGCAACAACCACTGTTGGCATCTTATTTCCTTGAACTGCATGAATTAAATTAATAAATTTACAGACATTATCCGCTGTTCGTCTTTTCTTAATAAATCCAATTTGATCTTGTTTTACTATTTTTGGTACATAGTTGGCCAATCTGTTTGCTAATAATTTTGCTATTATCTTATAATCTGAATTAAGTAGAGATATTGGTCTATATGATGCTGATGTTAGTGGATCCTTCCCCGTCTTTGGTATTACTGTAATTATTGCTGGCAAGTTTTGTGTTTCTTCTATCTGGTTCATTACTTCCAAGAGAGGAGGAATTAATAACTCTTTAAATGTTTTATAGAATTCTATTGGGAATCCATCCTCTCTAGGTGTTTTATTGTTTGGCAGCTTTTTTTAATATATCCTATATTTCCTCTATTTCAAATGGTTTTATCAGCTTGTTTTGCTCCTCTTTTTGCAATTTTGGCAGTTCAATTTTAGCTAAAAACTCTTCTATTTTATCATCTTTCCCCTCATTCTCAGTTTGGTATAATTGTTCATAAAATTCCTTAAAGTTCTCATTAATCTCCATTGGATTATATGTAATTTGTTTGTCCTTTTTCCTTGATGCCAATACAGTTCTTTTAACTTGTTCTGATTTAAGTTGCCAGGCTAATACTTTATGTTTTTTTCTCCTAGTTCATAATACTTTTGCTTTATTTTCATTATGTTCTTCTCCACCTGAAACGTTTGTAATGTTTCGTATTTTATTTTTTTGTCCACCAATTCTGTCCTTTTTGTTATATTATTCCTTTTTACTAGTTCCTTTTCTGTACTTACTATTTCTCTTTCCAACTGCTCTATTTCTCGATTGTAGTCCTTTTTCATCTTAGTTGCGTAACTTATTATCTGCCCTCTAATAATGAAGGCTTTCATTATGTCCCATATTATAAATTTCTCTTTCACTGATTCCGTATTTATTTCAAAGTACATTTTAATTTGGCGTTCAATAAACTCTCTCAATTCCTGCCTTTTAAGTAGCATGGAATTTAACCTCCATCTATATGTTCTTGGTGGGATGTCCTCCAGTTCTATTGCTAATAACAGGGGTGAATGATCAGATAGCAATCTAGCTTTATATTCAGTTTTCCTAACTCTCCCTTGAATATGGGCCGACAACAAAATCATATCAATCCTTGAGTATGTTTTATGCCTACTCGAATAATATGAATATTCCTTCTCCCTTGTGTGTTGCCTCCTCCATATATCCATAAGTTTCATTTCCTGCATTGATTTAACCATAAATTTGGCCACTTTATTCTTTTTGCTAGTCGTTTGTCCAATTTTATCCAAAATTGGATCCAAATTAAGATTAAAATCCCCTCCTATCAATATATTCCCTTGCGTATCTACAATCTTCAAACAAAATCTTACAAAAACTTTTGATCTTCTTCATTAGGTGAATATATATTGACCAAATTCCAAAATTCTGAATAGATCTGACACTTTATCATTACATACCTCCCTGCTGGATCTATTATTTCCTCCTCTATTTTGATTGGTACATTTTTATTAATTAATATAGCTACACCTCTAGTTTTTGAATTATATGATGCTGCCGCTGCATGTCCTACCCAGACTCTCTTTAATTTATTATATTCCATTTCAGTTAGATGCTTTTCCTGCACAAATGCTATGTCTATTTTTTCTTTTTCAGTAAATGTAATAGCCTCTTCTGTTTAATTTGGTTATGTATTCCATTAATATTTATAGTCATAAACAGGGCCATCTCATACCCTGTTTACACCTCATTTCTGTTTCTTCACCACTACCATCCCCCTTTTCCCCATTTTCATCTCTCAGTTTTTCCTTTTTAAACTCAATGTATGACAACACATTTAAAACATAAAATACTTCAACAACTCCCACATCTAATATTCCCTTAACCCCAAATATCCCCCCCCCCTCTGAGTTGCCCCTTATCCCTTGCCGGGCAACCACAACTCCCTTCTCCATTTGGATTGCAAACCCGCTCGCAAGTGTCAACTGATTTCACAGTGACGGTTATTCTCTCCCACCCAACCCCCCCAGAAAAGACTTTTTTTTACTCATATAGCAAAGCTCATCCTCTTTTTTCCCCCTTACTTCTTTTCTTCCTTTCTCTTTCCCTTCTTTAGTTCTTATATATACATTATTTTTACATCTTTATATGTATTTTATCGCCGTTCTTCATTCTTGTTACATCTTTTCATCTCTCCTTCTGTCCTGCAGGCATTCTGCAAATTCTCGTGCTTCCTCCAGATCCGAGAACAGTCTGTTTGCTCCCCAGGGATAAATATTTTAAGCACAGCTAGATGTCTTAACATAAATTTATAACCTTTTTTCCATAGGATCGATTTTGCTGTATTAAATTCCTTCCTCTTCTTTAAGAGTTCAAAACTTATGAATGGGTAAAAAAATATTTTTTGACCCTTGTATTCCAATGGTTTATTGTCTTCTCTAATTTTATTCCTTGCCCGCTCCAGTATATTTTCTCTTGTTGTATATCTCAAAAATTTTACTAAAACTGATTTTGGTTTTTGACGTGTCTGTGGTTTCAGAGCTAGTGTTCTGTGTGCCCTTTCTATTTCCATTCCTTCCTGTATTTCTGTCATTCCCAGGACCTTTGGGATCCATTCTTTTATGAATTCCTTCATATCTCTGCCTTCTTCATCTTCCTTTAGGCCCACTATTTTTATGTTGTTTCGCCTACTATAGTTTTCCATTATATCCATCTTCTAAGCTAACAACTCTTGTGACTCTTTAACTTTTTTGTCACTGTCTTCCAATTTTCTGTTAAGTCATTCACTTCCATTTCTACAGCTGTTTCTCGTTCTTCCATATTTTCTAATCTTTTCCCTATTTCTGTCATGACCAGCTCTAATCTATTCACTTTTTCTTCTGTACTTTTCACTTTTCTTTTCATTTCACTAAATTCTAATGTCAACCATTCTTTTAATACTCTCATTCGTTCTTGAAAAAAATCTTTATCTATATTCTGTCCATCTGTTTTACCTATTTCTCTGTGCAGAGCTTGGTCTTCTTCTTCCTCTTCTTCTATGTCTGCACCTGTGTTTGTGTCTTCTTCTTCTCTTCCTTGTATCTGTGTCTCTTCTGACTTTCCTGATGAGTTGCTTGTCTCACTTTGTCAGGCCTCTTCTTGCTTGGCTTCTTGCTGTTGGTCCTCTTCTTCTGGGCTACTCATCTGTTAGGCCTCCTGCTGCTGCTCTTCTTTCCTTTCACTCCCTTTCCTGTCACTTTCCTCTTCTTTCAGCTGAGAACCCTGGTGTCGGGCATCCCTCAGCTGGTCGTGTTGTGTTTGCCCGCTCCTCAGCTGAGCCCCCGCTCCCGTCGGTGTTTTCCTTCTCCTTAGTAAGCACACTGTACACTTTTGTTTGGCTCAGAGAGCCATTTTTGCAGTCCAACGGACAGGGGGTCGCGACTCTGTGGGGTTGTCACCAACCTCGGAGAACTGGCTCTCTTCTCCACGACAGCTCCCTGTTTCTTCATGCAAGTAAGGCCTTCTCCTTTCTCTTCCAGCGTCTTTTCTTCTTTTTTCCCCATTGTTTTTACTTTTTCCTTCTTGGGTGCCATTTTCTTTCTTTTCTCTACAACTTTATCTTTTATTTGTTATGTTTTGTATTTCTTGAACTTTGTATTTTCTTCACTTTATTTCTTATTTTCTGGAGAGGGCTGGTATTCCCCTACCGGCCACTACTCCATCACGTGACTCTTCGATAAACAATATTCTTTTTTTTAATTTTTTTTTATTTTTCACACTATGAACTATACTGACCAAAAGACACACAAACATTTCCTTCTTGAATATACACAGTGTCATTTTCTCCCCTCTTTGAAGATCATTTGTGCTGGCTATATGTAATGAATTGCAGCCCCAGGAATAATGTTAGATAATTCAAGGAACACTTGGGGAATCATTGTATTTTGCCTAATAAAGTCTGTCAGCAATGAAACCACTTTTGTTGCTTTTGGCAAGACAATGGATAGCATTTTTTGACAGGTGACAAGGTGAGTCACATACATCTCACATACTTGACTTCTTCAAACCAGGTATAAAGAATCCAAGGAAAAATTATTCAGCATTCAAACTACCTGCACTCTCACCAGCAATAATTTTAAATGTGAGAGTGTGACCACGTTAACCTTTTACAAGGATTTTTTAAAATTTTCCGACAAAGGAAACTAGAAACATGGTCTATTCACAAAGACTGCATCACGATGGGAAAAACTGAACAAAGTGCTTTATAGCCTCCCCTTCCATGTGTCTGAAGTAATTTTTCACACAGTGCAGATGCACTTAGTTAATTAACTTTATTTTCTATGTATAGATTCAAATAAATATATAGATTCATTATGATAACAAATCTACATTTTATTCACCAAAACTTATAGCAGATTTCTCTGCAGTCACACAAATGTAGAGACCTAATGTTAATCACAACCAAAGATTTACTGAAACCAAACCTATTTCCATAGTTCCATAGCTAGGCTAATAAGCTAAAAGTAGGAATATGTCACTGACTGTTGGCTTGAATGGTCAATATAATAATTGCTGCGCAATGTACTCTGCTCTCGATGTCAGCCAGATGGTTCCATTTAGTTCCAGCAATCCCTGGCAAATTCCTGGACATAGCTATCCTATGAAGTTGCACTGTCAATCATATTTCAGCAACTATGACTGACAGTGAATTTTCTGGGAACTCAAGAGGTAAGAGCATAAGACACAGGAGCAGAAATAGGCTATTCAGCCCATCAAGTCTGTCCCACCATTCAATCATGAGCTGATCCATTTTCCATTTTCCCATCATTCTCTGGCTAAACAAGAACCTATCAATCTATGCCCTAAATACACCCAATTACCTCACCTCCACAACCGTCTGTGGCAACAAAATTATACAGATTTGTCATCCCCTGGCTGAAGAAATACTATGCATCTCTGTTCTAAGCAGACCCCCTTTAATCCTGAAAGTTGTGCCCTCTTGTCCTAGGTTCTCCCACCATGGGAAAAAAAACTTTCTACACCTACTCTGTCCATGCCTTTCAACATTCAAAATGTTTCAATGAGATTCTCCCCTCATAGTTCACACTTCTCTTATTTGTTCTTTCCTCTGACACCTTGAGTTTTTTAAAATCCGTTTGGTTCTTCAATGTTCCTCAAGTTATTGTGATTTCATTTTTTTGATTTTGTATATTAAATTCACATTTGCTTTTGCAATGAGTATAGAACTTAAGGCAAAATCATTGCTGCCCATCCACAACATATGGTCTGGCATTGCAGCTTTCACGTGGAGTCAGTCTAAATTTACCCTTCTCATGAAGAGTAAGTTATGGTTATGTTAGGTTTCTTAAACATGAATGTTCATAATAGAGCCAGACCTGCAAAAATATTATCCAGAGAAAATGATAAGAGCAGAAAATGGCAGGTGGATTCATATGTTCTCATATACCTCTAGGAACCTCAGTTCAAATCAAGTCCAATATCTGCCAAATCTCAGTCATCAGAAATAATAATTACTTGTTAAAACTAACCTATTTTTATATATCACTGTTCAAAAATAACTGATCCCTCTACATTTCGTGTGATTTAGCTATATTGTAAATATCAACCTTTATTTATCCATTGTTGCAATGTCTGCAAGCAGATTTCAATACTAAATAAAATCCTTTTATTTTAACACATCCAAGGGATAAAGTTCCATGAGCCATTTTATCCTTCCATCTGTTATGTGGATTAGATTCTTTTTCTTCAACCCAGTACCTAGTGGGCATAAATCCACAGTACATGCCGTAAGTAAGCCAAGGATAAGCAACTTCAATGAACAGCTTCATTAGAAAATGTTAGGGCTCTTCTCATTGAAGGGATGACACACTTGGAGTGTTCAACATGCTGAGAGACTTTGATAGAGCAGAAAATGTCTTGTGAATGACCAATAGTACAAGGCCAGTGACCTGACATCACTGGTAAAAGGTCTTAAGAGGAGATAAGGATTTCTTTTATACTTGTTAAGGTCTTGAATTTTGTACCTAAAAGGATGGCTAAAAGGGTCTAGTCAGATATTTGAGGATAAGAGACTGTTAAAATCCAGGATGGCAGATCTGAACACTTACCAGCTGCTCAAGCTGGGAAAGATGTGTTCATTATATTTATCTATCTATTTATTTATTTATAGCACTGTGGAAGCTGATTCCAGCTATTTAAAACTGTGCCAGCCAATTACACCTAAATTAACCTGAAACCCCATTACGTTTTGATTGGTGGGAGAAAACCAGAGCACCTGGAAGAAAGCCATGCAGACACTGGGAGAATGTACAAACTTCTTCCTGACAGCATCAGATTCGAACACAGGTCGCCGGCACTTTAACAGCATTGGACTAACTGCTACGCTAACTGTGCTGCCCACTGATCTTTAGTCAGTGACAATTGGCTTCCAACAGATTGAATCGTGTAATCAGGAGTTAATGATTCTGACAACAGATGAGGTCACAGACCTGCAATGGATCAGTAAAATTGAGTTGACAAATGCATACCTTAAATAGAGAAGGATCAGCTGTGCAGTACCATAAAATAATTTGCATCTCAGGAGTATTTGAATTGAAATGTTTATTCTCACATGCACCTAGATACAGTAAAAAGTTTTGTTTTGTGTGCAATCCAGGGAAATTAACTCATACTTTAATAAAGCAGGTAGAATATGGGAAACTTCTAGTTGGCTGCTCATGGGGTTACAATAGCAATCTAATGCTCCTACTTACTTTACATTTCTTCCATCTGCTCATGCCTTTATTTTACAACTTATGTGCTCTATATTACTCACTTTTCTTTCTTCTGCCTACATTTGTATTAAAATGGCTATTTCAAATTTGGGAGCAAAGAAGAAATCTTAACAAGTCTGACTATGGAGAATATCACTGAGGTGCTCAATCAGCACAAAGAAGTCATGGATCAGATTAACACAAAACTCGACCAAGTCCAAAAAAAACTAAAGAACATTTGTCAATGGTTGAGGAGGAACTGAGTAACTTAATTCAACAGGTGAAGTGGAAAATACATGCTCCAGATTAAGTGACAGTAATTTGAAACTAACAAAGAAACTTATTGATCTGAAAGGTGGGAGCAGATGACAGAATTTACGTATCCTCGGCTTGGCTGAATACACAGAAAGTGGATTCAATTCTTTTTGGAGTTTCTTTATGAAGTCTTTGGTAAGGACATTCTTTCATCTCCCCCAGTAATTGATAGAGCACATCGCTCTTTATTACCTAAGTTGGCTCCTGGGTGGGGACCTCATTCGATTAATTTTCGGCTACATCTTTATCAAGTAAAGAAGTCTTTGATCCACGAAGCCCGTCAAAGAGGGACATATGAACATCACAGTCAACATATAAGAATTGTAGAAGATTACTGTCCTGAGGTCATGAGGCAGCTCAGTGAATACAAAGAAGTAATGTTGAAGCTATATAAACAAGGTTTAAAGCCTTCCCTGTTATATCTGGTTTGTCTCCATATTACACTATCTAATGATCAGGAAGTTACTATATTCTGTTGAAGTGTCTCAGAGCTACTTAGAACAATTTATTACTACATTGTGCCCTGTGGGAACTTATACTTAAGGATTGAAGATGATTGACTATAATTAATTTTAAGGTTAACCAACATTTATTACATGACATTTGGTGATTGCATATTGGTTGGTTCTTTGTGTCCAGGGAATTCTTCTCTTGTATTTGTTTTTTTATTCCAGGATAATAAACTTACTATGGTTATATCTATTCAAGTAAGTTGTATCTCTCCCCTTTTATTTCGTCATTGAATTACTATGAGAAGAATAATAAGGAATATATATTCATTTCTATTTCTGTAATATTGGTTCAATATTATTTTAGTATTTTTCTTTTTATTAAATTTATTGAATTATTTACAGTAAAAATAAATACATGAGAAACTTGTAAAGTAATCATTGTTTGATGTAGTCAAAATATAAAAATAATTGTTTGGAAGAATAGCTTATATTTAACATTTGTAGTAATGGAGTTAATGTCAAAATTTCCAGCTGGGAGAATTAATTGGGTGGAAAATGGTTTGTTTGGATAAGCTTGTTGCAAAATCTCTACCAACTATCTGAGTTCAGGAGGGGAGGGGTATGGGGTAGGGGGAGATTGTGTTTTTTTTTTCTTTTCATCAAGATTGTTATGACTTTAGGAATATGTTTAAACTTTGACTGTATAATGAATATTGACAACATATCTCCAGTTTCATATTTTTTACTTTAAAGCTATCACCTGGTGGCTAGATATTAGTTTTTCTAATCAATCTTTATTAATAAGGGACTACCATGGATAATTCTATTAAAGTTGTTAGTTGGAATGTGAAAGGAATAAACCATCCAATTAAAAAGAAAAAGGTATTTTCACATATTAAA
Organism: Narcine bancroftii; assembly: GCF_036971445.1. Taxonomy (NCBI): domain Eukaryota; kingdom Metazoa; phylum Chordata; class Chondrichthyes; order Torpediniformes; family Narcinidae; genus Narcine; species Narcine bancroftii. The sequence continues at coordinate 101,571,122 of NC_091476.1, read as the reverse complement.
CAGCTTAAAGTTAATATCATATTTTTACAAGAAACATATATTTGTAGTTGCAATAATTCCTACATATGTTAAAGTGGAGAGGACAATATTTTAATTCCTCCTTCCAGGCTAAAGCAAGGGGGGTGGGGCTTTGATTCTTATTGATCAAAATATTACTTTTGTCCACTACAATGTCATATCAGAAAAAAAATGGTCAATATATCATTGTTTCATGGAAATTGAATAATAAAATGGTAGTTTTAGCTAATATCTATGCAGATGATATGAGGATTTTTGAATTTTTTTTTCTTCCTTACCAGATTTGAGTTTATACTCTCTACTACTTAGTGGGGATTTTAATTGTTGGTTAGATCCTGCTTTGGATCGATCTTTTCTTAAACCCGCCATAATGAGCAAATCTTACTCATTAATTCATTCTTTTTTTTAAATCATGTTATGGAATTTCTGATGTTTGGCATTTTCTTTATCTAAGTAGTAGAGTATTCCTTTTTTCACATTTTCCTCAAACTTATTTGTGAGTTGATTATTTTCTGATTGATAATCAACTGCTTCCTCTGACTTAGTCCTCTAGTTATCAAACTATAGTAATATCAGATCATGCCCCCATTGTGTGAACTATGACTTTTCCTGGGATTTCCTCAAATAAAAAAGACATTGGCATTTCAATTCAAGTTTACTATCAGATAATGACTGTGAAATTTATTGGGAAGCAGATACCCATTGTCTTTGATGCAAACAATTCATCAGAAACTCCCAGTCAGATTGTCTGGAATGCTATGAAAGCTTATCTGAGGGGCCAAATTATTTCTTACACTGTGAATTTAAAAAGTAAGACCAATAAAGAAAGAGTAGAATTAGTTAATCAAATTAAACAAATTAACCAACAATATGCTCAAACAACAAATCCTGAGGTATATAAAAATGAGTTGAACTTCAAACTAAATTTGATCTTCTTTCAGTGCATCCAATTGAAAACCAATTGTTAAGAAGCAGGAGTCAGTTTTATATCCATGATGATAAATCAGGAAAGTTCTTAGCTAACATGCTGAGAGGTTTTGCAGCCAAGTGGCAAATTAAAAAGATTGAAAGGGGGAATGGTAACTTTACTACAGACCATTCTGAGATAAATGACACATTCAGGATTTTTTTCTCAAATTTACATGATAGTAATTCTATGGAAAATTTCCTGGATTGTTTAAACATTCCCATACTTTGGATGAACAAATGAGACTAGATGAGCTTATATCGCATGAAGAAATAGTTGCTGTTATTTCTTCATTACATTCAGGAAAAGCTCTGGGACCCGATTAGTGTTCTGTGGAGTTTTTCAAATCTTTTTCTCAACTACTTTCACCTCAATTAAGTTTGATGGTATTAGACTCATTTAGGCAGGGTAATCTTCCAGCAACATGTAATGAAGCATGTATATCTCTTATTGCTAAGAAAGGTATAGACCCAATAGAGTGCTCCTCTTACTGGCTAATTTGTTTATTAAATGTTGATGTAAAAATTCTGGCTAAACTTTTGGCCCATAGATTGAAGAATATTTTACCATATTATCATTTCTGAAGAACAGTCTGGTTTTTATTAAAAACCATTATTCTTATTTTAATATAAGTCACTTATTGGATATTTTGTATTTACTTTAGAGTGTGGTTTCCTCATGTGTTCTCTTCCCTTGATGCAGAGAAAGTGTTTGATCAAGTTGAATGGAAATATATATTCACGATTTTTGAAAAATTCAATTTTGGATCGGGTTTTATTTCATGGAATAAATGATTGCATTCTGCCCAATGGCTTCAATTCTCACTAATTTTCAATATTCACAGCCTTTCAATTGGTAACCTGTCAATGATGGCCCTGTGATAGTACAGATCTATCACTAATGTATATAGTGTATATAGTTACAGTATCTAGACTGTGCTTACAGCGATTGGCTGAGAGCTAAGCCACGCCTACTGTCTGGGCCTTAAAGGGTTGTGTCCCTAGCCAGGTCGGATCATTCCGGACTGGTCGGCCACCTGTGAAGAGCTCCTGTCTTTTGCTAATAAAAGTCTTGGTTTGGATCAACAAGTCTTTGATTCTTTCAACGAGCTCTACAGGCCCCTAAGTCCATTATTGTTTGATTTGGACAGAGCCATTAGCGATTGCATTTCGAGACTGTGGTGACATTTCAAGGATTTGTAGAAAGGGAATTGAACATAAAGTCTCCCTTTATGTAGATGATCCTTTGCTCTATTTATCAAACCTGACATTTCTTTACTGTCCGCATTGTCAATACTTTCCCAATTTAGTAAATTTTCAGGAAATAGATTAAATCTGCATAAAAGTGAACTTTTCTTTTTGAACACATGTGCATCAGTGTATACCAATTTCCCCTTTAAGATTGTGGAAAACCAAGTTAACTATCTTGGTATTACAGTTACAAATAATTATAAATACCTTTCTAAAGATAATTTTCTTAATTATTAAAACAAGTTAAACAGTCTTTAACACAATGGTTGCCCTCTATCTATCCCTGGTCAGTCATATTAATTCTATTAAAATGAATATCCTACCTAAATTCTTAAACCTTTTTCAGTCTATACCAATTTTCATTCCTAAATTGTTTTTTGCTTCACTTTATTTGATTATGTCATCTTATATATGGAGGGGTAAGTGCTCTCATCTAAGCAAGCTTCATTTTCAAAAACCTAAAAGGAATGGAAGCATGGCTTTCCCTAAATTCAGATTTTATTACTGGCCAGTTAACATTTGTAACTTTATGTTTTGAATATATTTTCTTAATCGAGTGGATTGTCCAGCATGGTTAGTAATGGAGTTGAATTCTGCTAAAAAACTTTTCATTCCAGCTCTTCTTGGGTCCTCATTACCCCTCTCTTTAAATAAATCACGTGATATTCCTATTGTCAGGCATGCTGTTAGAGTTTGGGTGCAGTTTAAAAAAATATTTTGAACTCAATGGTTTTTCTCTTTCAAGCCCTATTTTATCCAATCATCTTTTTTAACCTTCTTTACAACATGCTGTTTTTCCTGATTGGTTTAGATTAGGTATTTAAAGTTTCAAAGATATTTTCATTAATAATAGTTTTGTGTCATTTGAACAGCTTTCTAAGAAGTTCAATTTACCAAATACTTATTTTTTGAGATATTTTCAACCAGGCATTTTGTTAAATCTCAGATATCAGATTATCCCTGGGCACCTGATGTGAACATTGTTGACGTGTTATTTAAGGTACAATATTCTTGCATAGGTTTAATATCCATTATTTATGATAAGCTGGTGGGTTGGGGACATCCCCCTCTAGTTAAAATTAAAAATGCTTGGGAACAGGATTTAACAGATGAAGTTTTGGATCTCATTTTTAAGTTGGTTAATAGTGAATCCTATGTGCCCATCATAGTTTATTACAATTTTTAATTTTAATTTTTTATTTTTCACACTATGAACCATACTGACCAAAATACACACAAACATTTCCCTCTTGAATATACACAGTGTCATTTTCTCCCCTTTCTCCCCCTCCCTTCCCTCCCTCCTTCACCCCCCTCCCCACTCACTCAACGTTCAACATATATGATACATTAAACAATGTCATCACACAATGAAAATAAACAAGAAATTTGTGTCTTCTACTTTTACATACTGGGTCAGTTCATTTCGTCTTCTTCTCCTTCTGGGTCAGTTTATTTAGTCTTCTTCTCCTTCTGTCATTTTAGGCGGTGGAGGTCCACGGTAGGACCTCTCTGTTGTGTTCCATGTACGGTTCGCAAATTTGTTCAAGTACTGTGATGTTATTTCTTAAATTATATGTTATTTTTTCCAATGGAATACATTTATTCATTTCTATGTACCATTGCTGTATTCTCAGGCTATCTTCTAATTTCCAGGTTGACATAATACATTTTTTTTGCTATAGCTAAGGGTATCATAATAAATCTTTTTTGTGCTCCATCCAAATCGAGTCCAAGTTCTTTACTTCTTATATTACTTAGAATAAAGATCTCTGGATTTTTTGGTATGTTGCTTTTTGTGATTTTATTTAATACCTGGTTTAGATCTTCCCAAAACTTTTCCACTTTCTCATTTTAACAGAATTAATACATTGAATCATAGTAACACATAAAGGTGACCATCTCGATACAATGTTTTGACCTGATTAAATAATACAGTAAAATTTTCCTTAAATATGTGTTCATAACTCCTAGTAATTGAAATTCCAAGATAGATAAATTGATCTTTCACAATCCTAAAAGGGAAATTAGAATATCTTAATAAGGAACCCTTTAAGGGTAATAGTTCAATTTTATGCAGATTTAATTTAAAGCCAAAAACTGACTAATATGAGGAAATAAAGTGAATATGTTTGATAAAGAAACATTTGGTTTGGATGTAAAGAGCAAAAATGTCATCGGCATACAAGGGAAGATTGATTCCATTCCTATATATCCCCCTGAAATCTCTATTTTCCCAAAGAGCAATTGCTAGAGGTTCTGGGACCAGGTGAAAAAGCAAAGGACTTAAAGGACAACCTTGATGAGTACCCTGCTGAAATCTAAAAATTTTGATTGCTGTGAATTAGTAAGAATTGAGGCAGAAGGACACAAATATATTACTTTAATCCATTTAATATGGTCCAAAGTTATTTTTTTACAAAATAGCCAATAAATAGTCCCATTCCTCCTGATCAAAAGCCTTCTCAGCATCTAAAAAGAGAACACATTCGGGGCAGGAGTAGAAGGTGAATATAAAATATTAAAGAATTGATGTATATTGAAATAAGAATAGTGATTCTTAATAAAACCAGTTTGGTCCTCAGAAATAATTAATGGTAAAATATACTCTTATCTATGGGCCAACATTTTGGACAAAATCTTCATATCCACATTAAGTAACAAAATAGGCCTTTGTGCTGCACATTCAGCAGGGGCCTTCCCTTTTTTCAAAATAAGAGAGATACAACCCTCAAAAGATATTGGAAGATTGTCAAACACAGAACTTAAATGAGGTAAAAGCCATTCAACACCTGGTCCTGGAGATTTACCAGATTGTAAGGAGGAAATTGCTAGTAATATTTCCTCATGAGAAATAGGAGACTCTAGACTTGTACATTTATTCTGAGAAAGCTTAAGCAGATTTAGGCAGTCCAGCAAATCCAACATTGAAGTATAATTGTTAAATTCAGAGGTATAGAGTTTGGAATAGAATTCTCTAAAGGTATCATTTATTTTAAAATGATTAGTATTCATCATACCATCTCCCATCTGGATCTTATTCATTTGTTTTTTTTAAGCAGCCATTCTTTTCACTTGACTAGCCAAAAGCTTGCCAGACTTTTCACCGTGAATGTAAAAATGACTTACTCCTCAACAATTGCTGTTCGATGGGGTAAGTAGAAAGAAGATTAAGTTTAGTTTTAAGTTCAACTCTCCTTTAATACTCATCTGGATTTTTTATCTTGAGCATATTGTAAATCAATTTGTTTGAGTTGATTAATTAATTTGAGTCTTTCCTTAACTGTCTTCTTTATATTAGCTGAGTAAGAAATAATTTGCCCTCTCATATATGCTTTCTTTCATGGTATCCTACACAAACTATTTGTTTTTCCATAAAAATAAAAAAAAATTATTATCTGAGAGTAAGGTAGAATTAAAACGCCAATGCCTTTTTGTGAAAAGAATGTCATAAAAATTCAAAGACAAGATAAAAGGAGCATGATCAGGTATAACTATTCCTTCACATTCATATAATTTGTTCATTGAAATCAATTGATTGTCTCTTAGAAAATAATCAATTCTAGAATAGGAATGTGCACATTTGAAAAAAAAAAGGAATATTCTCTGTTATTAGGATATAAAAAATGCCAAACACCTGAAATACCAACATTTATTCAAGGAGTGAATTTCAGGTGCAGATTTGGTAAGAGCAGTCAGTTTAGAGGAAGAATGATCTGGAACAGTATTTAGACAAAACCAATGAGTATTGACTTTAATCAGGTATCAAAAAAATACTTTCAAAAAATACCAGCTCATTGGTATTCAGCGCGTATACGTTAGGCAATACCATCTCTTTATTATATAATTTACCTGTAAAATGAAATGATCTAATTTGTCTGATATAGTATTATGAAATCTTTTGATTAATTAAAATGGGAACTCCCTTGATTTTAGCATCAGAAGAAAAATGAAAACATTGGCCTTCCATTTGAATATTAGCCTATCTTTGTCAGAATTCTTCATATGGGTTTCTTGAAGGAAAAGAGTATCTGCCTTTAAATGCCTAACATGAGCTAATATCCTACCATGTTAAATTGGCCCATTCATACCTTTAATGTTCCACAATATAAATCTAATAGGGGAAATCATGAAAATTAATTAATATTAATTGATTTATATAGATCCTCCAGATGTGTCTATCTCCGTTCCAAGAGCTGTCACATTCAAACCATGCTGAAACACAAAACATGAAATCCAAATAACCTTTAAGATCCCATACAAACCCAAACAAACATCCTCCCTTCCAACCCTCCCTATTCTGAAGGTTGTCAAACAGAGTTGCAAGCAGCTCTTGAAAATAAATCTAACTCCAGTCACTTCTGCTGTAGATCTATTACAGCTCTTTATATTAAAAAAAACTTTGAATAGTTGGTAAATTTTCCACACAAAAATAATTATATTGACGAAAATTGACTAAAGGGATAATACCAAGCATTCTGTAAAAATAAACAATATCAGTGCATGTGTGCAGTATAATAATTTCTGATTTTTCATCTTAAAAAGATGAAAAAAACCTTCCCTTACGCAACAACATTAACATTAGAAAAGCATTAAACCATTAAACATTTATAAAAATATTTTAAACTCAGTAACTTAAAGACTTAACCTTTCAAATAACAAAGGGAAAGAAAAGAGCCCCCCCACCCCATTCACACTTCCCAAAAATGAGAGAGAGAAGAAACCTCCCTCCTTTGAAATAGAGAAAACTTTTGACACAAAGTATTAACTCATGATGGACTCGAAGTTAAAGCGTGTCATACAAAATCTTGCGGGTGTCCTCCATGGAGTTAAAATATTTATTGTGGCCATCTTCTTCAATAATCTTCAGATGCACTAGATACAACAACACTAGTCTGAGCCCTTTGTTGTAAAGTTCAGCCATAACCTCATAGTACTTTCTCTGCATCTCCATGCATTCAGTGCAGAAAACTTTGACAAATCTAATATGTTGACCCTGATAGGTCAGATCTCTGTTGCGATGGGCTTCTCAGATAACTCATTCCTTTTCTTGAGAATAATGAAATTGAAGAATTACCGACTGTAGGCGATTTTCAGAGGTCGGCTTTGGAATCAATGAGCGATGTTCTCTATCGAGCACGGGATCAGTACTGAAAAAGTATTTTCTGAACATCTCCATCAGTAATTTAGAAATTAATTCAGTTGGCTATTCTTTCTTGGTATCTTCTTTTAGGCGCAAAAGAAAAATGTTATTACGCCTACTCCTTCCCTCCAAGTTGACCACCCACAAAGTTAACTTATGATTGCACACAGCCATTTCTTCAGAATTACTTTCTGGTGTTATGAACGTCGAGGACCCAAAAACCCAGCAGCAATAGATATTCACCAAGACAAATGGTTACTTAAACAAAAGTTGCTTTTAATTATTTTTAAACAAGAAAACAGAATCACACTTTAACTTAACTAACCTAACTTAACACCCTTCTAATTCTAAGCACACATGAATATAATGTGTTTGTAAGTTCAGAAAAGTTATTTGGTTCACAGTCCAATCTCACTTCTCATTCCTCCAAGTTCACTGGTTGCAGGCAATTCTTATACGGTGCACAGAATTTAACATTTATGAAGTTCACCAGGCTTTGGTGCTTGAAAGGTAAATAGTTACCACTCAGGAAGGTTCTTGTCAGTTTTCAGAGAGAGATTTGTTGTCCACTGACACCCAGAACTGATTTACTTCCATCAGCTACTTCAGTGTCTTGCTGAAGAAACTTGACCCCTCAGGGTTCTCCAGATGATAACCTCTTTCTTTCAGGTCACCACAGAGTTCCCTCTTGTTTCTCTTATTTCAAGTGAAACATTAGATAGCCAGTCCTCTATTCTTGAATGAACCACAAGGGTTTTGACCAGGCTGAACTAAGCACTCACAATCTGTCTTCCAAATGGGGTTTTCCACAAGCTTGCCAGCTTGTCCTGCTCCAGTCCTAGCTGCTCCTGCTGACTGTAAAACTGTAGAACTGATCTCTGTCACTCTCTCTCTCTCAGAGAGAAACCCTGTTTTACTCTCTCTGCTTGCAAAACCACATGACCCTCCTAGAATAGCAAGTTCCACTCCAGACAGAATGTGGCTCCAACCAGTTCTTTCATCCTTTGCCTTTTTGTAAACAACAATCCATTAGTGAAGTCTCTTAGGCACTCTCCAAAGCCTCTACAAAGGTTCTGGTACTGGTATGTCTAGCATTAGCAGAGCTCCAGTATTTTAAATAAGATCTGTTTTAAAGTGTTTGTATGTGACCTACACTAAAAAACCTGCCCCATTTTATCTCCCAAAACCACTGGCCTCTCAATTCAATTATTCGCAGATACTAACACTCTCTCTGCAGAGCTTCCAAACGATTTTCATTTATTGAGATTGGGTTTAAAACGTTTTCAAGCTTGGCATTGATCTCTTGATAACATTCTTTCATGGCTGTGGTTAATTTTTTCGTTATCTCTTGTGATTGTTTTTTTTCATCATATTAGAGATAAGGTCTGAAATCAGAAGGACTGCTTCTTTAACCTCTTTCACTGCCTTGGCACCTCTTGTCAAAGTCATTTTCAGAAACAAATGGTATTAAATAGCAAAGGAACCAAGTTTAAGCCACTTCGACAATAAAAAAAAAAGTTGAATAAGTAGATGATGTTAAAAATCTGGCAGGAGCTCTCAACTACCACTCCCTACAGCCAGAAGTCTGACTCATTTGTATAAAGTTAAATTATCTCGCATCTCCTCATCCTTACTGTGATAAATGTAAGAGAGAAGATGCTTCTTTAATTTGTATGTTTTGGACGTGTCCTAGCCTTGAAAAAATATCAGAGGGAGGTATTTCAAAATCTATCTTTAATTTTAAATCTAAATTTAGTGCCTAATCCTCTGGTTGCTCTTTCTGGTTCAACTGGAGAAGATGATATTCTTCTAACTCCAATTAAATGTCATGCTTTGTCTTTTGTTTCTCTCCTGGCAAGACGTGCAATTTTGTTTAGATGGAAGGATGTGACTCCGCCCGCTCATGCTCAGTGGCTGAGGGACATTATGTCCCGCTTAAATTTAGAAAAGATACATTATTCAATTAATAATTCAAATATAAGTTTTTAAATACTATGGGAACAATTCTTGAATTACGTTCATAACTTTAGATATAATGCTATTGTTAAATTTTTATATTTGCCATTTTATTTCATGAATGAAGTACAGATTTACTTTTCTTTAGTCATACACCTTGGGTTAGGGGATAGGGTTTAACATACGCCATATGTTAAAAACATTCTTGATTTAATTTTGAATTGTGGTTATATATGCTTTATGGTTTGATGTGTTATCTAATTAAGTATTATGTATTCCATAAATGTTTTGTATGTACATGCTTATTTGTGAAAATCGATAAAAATATATATTAGAAGCTCCTGTTTTATGTGAGTGTTACTTTGGGGGTTGGTGCAGGGTGCAAAACATTCAGTTTTCACAACATTCACAGACACAGTGACACCATTATGTACAAACTATAAATAAAGGATGCTCTCAACTAAGAATTGTGTTTATCCAATGGAAAAACAGATGGGACACTTACAGAAAGTCATATGATTATCATTCATATGTTTGGGTCACTTAAAGAAACAGTTTGTTAGTATTGATCAGTAAAGTCGTCTGATAAACACAGAGTTGGAATGTCTCTGTAAAATGAACAATTCTAATAATTCTAGTCAGGGGAATTATTGTTGAAACACCATGACCATTGTAATGGTAATTTTGATTGACCGGTATCTGGGTGAAAGAAAGCAGGATTATTCCTGCATTTGGATCGTGGCCATTCTGATGGTTATTTCGTATGACCTGTGGCTGGGTCCTGTAAGGTAAAACATCATGAGATGGGAATGTGTAGGGAGTTACCCTGTACAGGGCAGTAACAAGAAGGGGAGGTGTCCTTGTACTCCTGTTAGGTAAAACATCATGAGATGGGAATGTACAGGGCTGTAACAAGATGTGAATGCATCCTTGTACTTACAAGATAAGAGAGACATTGATGGATTGAGAGGCAGGAAGCTAGCAGGGAAAGGATAGCAACAGTTTTAGTCATTGGACAAGTAATGATATGATGATGTTCTAAGCACATATCCAAGGGTATAAAAAATCACCATTTTGCTGATAACGGCAGAATGCATTCTCCGACTAACATGTTTAGTCACAAGTGTTACAATCCGGTAATAAAGAACAAAGAACCCTGATTTCGACTCAGCCTGGTGTTTGTCTCACTCATTCATGAACAAAGCAGACCTAACAGTCCTGGAAGCATTGTGGAAGTCTCATGTTTCATTTCCCCGACACAAGGAAGAGGGGAGTTGTGACAATCATTCGTATGAAAGGATGTTTCTCTGAAAGCAACTCAGCAAGGATTTGTGAGTTTTTGACAGTCTGATCACACAGTCTCACCTCCTTTGTGATTACTTCTTTACATCAGTTTAAAAGTCTGAGTTTCAACACAAGATTTCTAAGACTGAACTTTGAATTGACTTGCCACTATTATGCTTAAGCTGTAATGGTTTGGATATGACATGCACACACACATAGCTGTGTATAATTGGGGTTAAGTTTAGTAAAGTTATTATATTATTCATTTGTTATTAATAAATATATTAATTCAAAAATAACACTGTCTTGGTGAATTTCTATTGCTGCTGGCCTGTGATGTAAAATACTTAATATAAATGAGGCTGATAAAACTTAAAACTTTACATTTATTACTTGATATCTGTAACCAGTTACTCAATAGTTATCAATTTTATCAATCATGGCTGCTCGCAGTTTTACTTTGATGTTCCTGTTTATCCTTATTTTATTCACTGGATTATTTCCTTGGGGAACAAGCAATATACAGTAGTGCAAAGCCCATCCACACTGAACCCAACAGCACTCAACAGGAAATGCCCTTGATACAGAGTGAAGATTCAACTTGTTGTATCTTCACTAATAACATTTGTTATTAGTTGCCTACATATGTTTAATCGCTTACCGACTTTCCCCCTTCATCACTAATAAACTGTAATGAGTTATCGCTAATAAACGATAATGTGTTGTTCAGTGACGACCTGACTTTTTCCCTCAATCGCTAATAAACTGTATGGATTGTTTCACTACTGCTACCTTTTTCCCAAGGCTGTTGTAAATTGTGTGTATGTGTGTGTGTGTGTGTGTGTGTGTGTGTCTGTGTGTCTGTGTGTGTGTGTGTGTGTGTGTGTGTGTGTGTGTGTCTGCGCACGCGTGCGCTGGAACTGTTACCATTCTCCCACATTTTTCCTTCAATAAATAAAGTCCTTTGCTACCAAAACTGTGTCCAGAGTCCTTGCCTTTGAGACCCATCAAACCTGTTTCCTCACACAACAATATGAGGACAGATATAGTGGCTCTCTGGTTTTTTTTGGTAGCACCATGATAATAGCTGTTGAGAAGGATTCCAGGAGAGTCTGAATCTCCATCGCCTGATTTACCTCATCCATAATAAGAGGCATTAAAATATCTTTGAATGTCTATAAAACCCAGGCAGAAAACCATCATTCCCACCCCCCCCCCCACCCCAGTGATTTATTTGCTTGTAATGTATTCAAGGCTTTTTCAATCTCCTTGGTAAAGGGGGCATCCAATTCCATCTGATCTTTATTTTCCAATTTTGGCAATTCAGCCAATAAGAGAAATTCATCTATCTTCCAAGAGTCACCTAGCAATTCTGACATACAATTTGGTATAATATTGTTTAAAAGTATAATTGATTTATTTAGAATTATATGTTAATTTATCAGGCTCTGTTTGGATTGCATTAATTATCCTTGATCTTCCACCTTTAATGGCCACAACAGAACTTTATGTGGTCTATGTCCTAATTCATAATATTTCTGATTTGATTTTAATATAGTTATTTCTATTTTATATGTTCGTAATGTATTATATATCAATTTTTTTTATTTTCCAAAATCCTATATTTATCTTTCGACCCTGATCTCTGGTACTCTTTTTCCAACTCTGTTATTTCTTTCTCCAGACCATTAACTTCTGCCATGTGTTCCTTCTTTTTTTAATATATGAAATTATCTGTCCCCTTAAATAAACCTTGAGGGTATCCGATATTTATTTTTTAAAACTATCATTAATAGAGGGGTAATTTGTTTCACAAAACAATTCTATTTGTCCCCTAATAAAATTACATGTCCATCCTTCTCAAGAGTGTAGAGTTAAGAAATCATCTTGTTTCTCTGGTGTCAGTATCATTACGATCAGTGGTACATGATCAGATCGTAATCTAATTAGGTATTTTGTTTCAACCACTCAGTTTTCCAATTGTGCAGACATTAAACATTTGAGTAGAATGAATAATCTCTTGCCTTGGGATATGACTGTCTCCATACATTTATCAAATTTGAATCCTTCATAAAAGATAAAGTAACTTTTGCAGCTTTTGCTTTTGTCACAGTCTTAACTGATTTATCAAGGATGGGGTCCAAGCAAAAATTAAAATCTCCTCCAACCAATAAATGTTGTCTTCCTTCCACTGTGTTTAAGAAGAGATTCTACATCATTATCATCAAAATTCGGAGCATAAGTATTCAGAAGCATCCAGGATTCTGCCTATATCCGACAACATGCCATTGCAAATCTTCCCACTGAATCAATGGATGTTTCCTCAACCAACACTGGTATATTTTTGTTAATTAAAATTTCCAACCCTCTTGCTTTGGAGTTGAAAGAAGATGAAATGACCTGTCTCCCCCAGTCCCTTTTTAATTTATAATGTTTCAATTTTGTAAGGTGTGCTTCCTGTCAGAAAACTATGCCCGCCTTTAATTTTTTTCAAACATCCCAAGACTCTTTTCCTTTTTATATTTCCATTTAAACCATTAACATTATAAGCAATAAATTTTAATGTTTTACTCATATTTGCACATATCCAGCTTCTGCTTATTCATACAGTGCAATGATTTTTCCACTTTAAAGAACACTTGCAAAGCCCCTGCAATTATGGTAACATAAACAAGAAACCCCATAAGACTGTGGAAAAAGCCTGTGGTACTATCTGAAAGAAAACCCTCTCCTTAACTTCAACGCCACTTTGTAAAAACTCTCCTTCTCCAATGCCATTAACCCCCTTAAATCGGGTATATGCCCTGCTACTATTTTAGTAAGTACTCACCCTCTCCCGAGCTCTCCTTATACATTTCAATACTAGTTTAATTAATCAATAAAATATGATTAAAAATATAAATCTATTTTTACATTTACCCAGATGTTTAAGTTCACAGTTTGCTTTGTCTTTTTCTTATTTTTCTTTCTGGGATCCATTCTGATGTCCTCTTTATAGTCCTTGTATATATATATCTCTCTCAACCTCCTTTGGAGATTTACAGAATTTTCGAAGTCCTTCCGACACATTGATCCTCAATGTTGCTGGGTATAGCATTAAGTACTTTATGTTCTGGGTCCGCAGTTGTCGCTTGACGCTATCAAATTCCTTTCTTTGCTTAACTGAGTTTGCACTAAGGTCTTGAGAAAACAGCACTTCTCCACCTTCCAACTCAGTTGGGGGCTTATTTTCATGGTCTTTGATCATCTGGTCTTCTGGGGCCAAGGGTCCCATGGGCTCTCTTAATAAGCAGCTTTTCTTTGAATCTTCCTGTTCCCAATCCATTCCTCAAAGTACCCATCGGATAATTCCATTTAGTCCCATCTTTTAGCCCGATGATAAGGACATTATTCCTTCTGTTGAAATTTTCTATATGATCGATTTTATCCAACAGCAGTTGTTTATCCAGTTTCCATTCCATTGCATTTTCTTCCACAGCCTTCAATTTTTACAGGTCATTTTCAACCTGGACCACCTGAGTCGTCAGGTTTTCAAGCATCGTACCCATCGCTGATATTTTGACCGCCACCTCTCTCAGAACATTATCAACCGTCAAAAATCGTCCACCCAACATATCCATTGATTCCAGCAACTTTTGTAGATCGGGTGTCGACCCCCCCCCCCATCTGCTCCAACATCATGGTGGCATCTTCTTCACCACTCCTTTGTGGACTTTCTGTTGACTATCTCAGCGACTTTTGAACTTCTTCAGCCCTAGTTTTTTTGTGATTTTATTTTTCTTACCCATCATTTTCTATTTTTAGCATGCAAAATCTTTAGTCTGATAACTTTAAATCATCGTTTTTTAATCACTTTTCATGGAGAGCTCTTCTAACCTATGTCTTACTAGGTCCTTTAGGTTTTTCACCATTTACCCGACACCCCCCTCAGTTTTTAATCCAGTTCCCTCTTGAACTTCTTCCCTTCAAAGAAAATGTAACCAGCCTATCCAATTTCTCATCATAGCGGAAGGGTTCAATTTCAGATCTTCCTCATTTTCTCAATATTTCAAGACCCTAATTTACCACCACAATTCATTTCATTTTCTTTATCTTTCTCCTCCTCTCAACTGTGTCAATAGTGGCTCATGTTTTGTTTCCCTCACTAGACTCTCCAGTGCCTCCGAGTCTATTTATCTTCCAAGATTTATAATTTTTCTTCATTGATAGCACTGTAGAAGCCTATTCTGGTCATTTACATCCATGTTGCCAATTACACCCAAATTAACCTACAACCCCATACCCCGTAGGTGGTAGGAAACCGGTGCACCCAGAGGAAACCTACTCAAACACGGAGAAAATGTACAAACTTCTTACAGAATCTAGGGTAAAATACAGGATTCTGTTGACACTGTGGTTAAGTGAAAAAAAAAACACACAAATGCTGGGGTAGCTCAGCATTTACATAGCAAAGGTAAAGATACACCACCAACGTTTTGGGCTTGAGCCCTTCATCAAAGTGTGGGGGAACATGAGAGATGCAGTCCTGGCCACTGGCACTGTAAAGGCATTGTGTTATTCACAACCATGCTGCCCAATCCTCTTAGAAAACAATATGAAAGGACTATATTCCCTGGACCTAAAAGGACTCTTTTCTATGGATTGAGATTTATTTTCCTAAACTTATATAGAAACTTTTCCTTAAGTTTTAAGGGAGCATTTCTCTGGAGCTACTACTTGGCTGTTGCCTGAAACCATAATAAGTTGTTCTGTGGAGGCGTGAGAAAGCAGCTGTCTGGAAGTTTACAGAGGAAATTCTCTGGAATGAGAAGGAGGCTGTGAAGCAATTGCTTCTGGATAAGTGAAATATTTTGAAGCTTATTCCTTCATAAACTTCTGAATTTCTTTTTTTCATTTGTGAAAGTTAGGTTTATTAATTTTAAATCCAAAATAAAAATGGACAACATATCTTGTTAAAATCTCAATATTTTAAAAAACAATTTGTACTGATTTCAGAGTGATTTTGAGATGTGACACATTTAAATTTGGAACTGGATAATTGCCCAGAACCAAATTTTCAAATGCAGAGCTAGGTCCAAGGTTTGGCCTTTGAGGCAACACAATTGACAATTATTTATTGGAAAAGGCCAAATGATCAAAATATTTAAAAAGAAAATGCCGATAATACGACAACAGACAACCAATTACAAAGCTTTTGAAATTATATTTTTAAAAATTCATTTGGGGTCCTGTGAACCGTCTTACCCCTCTCTTGAAGACAGGGAGTTGAATTTCAGAATATTTTACTTGCATTTCCAGCAATTAAAAAAAAAATTAGGCATAGAGCATTATAGGCCATTTCAGCCCATGAGTCTGTGTAATGGATATGTTTATAATTTTTGAAATTTACATATTATGTAGTGGGCTTGGTTACAGGGCTATACACACCACAGCACATTTGACAAACACTATGACACTAAAGAGAATAAGAACAAGAGCAGATTTGATGGGCCGTTCCTTTCTCTCATCTTGTGAAGATGTAAGTTTGGTAACACTAAGTATAGCAGACAAACCAATAATGGAATTAAAATGGATCACAGTGGACAATATGTGCTTTGAGGGAACAGTATTGGATACATTCAGCCTTGTGCTGGGCAGTGCTGCAAACCCCAGATCCATTTGAGTGGCAGATGCCAAACTTTGCAAAATCAAACGTTGGAACAGGATAGTGATGCCAAATCACATGGTAAGAAAAGCAGGATAAAGAAGGCTGGAGGGCATTTTGTTTTGAGGAGAGCACACAGAATACAAGGAGGTGAATCAAACCTGTCCTTTGTAGAAAGGCAGGGTGAACGAAAACATGTGAACACACCAGCGAGTAGAATTCTCTCTAAAAGTTGACTCGTTGAAAGACATCTGAGTTTGTAAGATAGCTGATCCTCTATTAAAACTTCTGGTAGTTCCCTGCCCCCAGGATCTAATTTGTACTGAGTTGCTGACCTGGCTAATAAAAAATAAAAAAAACTTCTGGAACATAATTTAAAGAAAATATTCTGGCGTTCAACAAGAGATTTGAAATGGACTTTTAAATTGACATTTAAGCAAGCCCTTGTAATGATCTGGACTTTGAAACCACACACACACACACACACACACACACACACACACACACACACACACACACACACACACACACACACACACACACACACAGACACACACATTTTACACTTATGCATAGTGGTGGTTAACTTAGCAATAAGTTTAGAGTTATTGAGAGATGTTATGTGAGGTATAGTTTAATCAAAATATTTTAAAAAAAATATTTGCCATTGTTCTTCCTACGTTAGAGCTAGTTAAGAGCTTGCTAGTGCATAACAGGTCGCGCTGCCTATTTACACCCAGTTAACCTACAACCCCCGGTACGTTTCGAATGGTAGGAAGAAACTCGAGCCTCTGGGGAAATCCCACGCAGATGTGAAGAAAATACAAAGTCCTTGCAGACAGCATGAGATTTGAACCCCAGTCCTGATCACTGGCACTGTAAAGGCATTCCGCTAACCACTATGCAAACCTTCACAAAATATTTAAGGTTTATTTGTTGTTCACCCACAGGTTATTGAGCAACTGAGTTTTAACAGTAAAATTATAGAACACATTAAACACAACAGATGTCTAGTTCTATGTAACAATTACAAGTTGAAGGTGATCTGGGGTTTAGTTTAGAAAAGGCCATGTTATTTACAATGATACAGTTCCACACCGATGGATGGGATTACATTTGAGAAATACATATGCTTTTCATATCTCATAGTTTTCTACATTCTTTTTCAAATCTGGTATGATAAATAACTGGGAGTGATCTTAATGAATGTCATTCACATATAAATGTCAAGAATGTGAATTATGTTTCCTGAATGTTTAAATCAACTAGTTCCCAGTTAGAGGCAACAATGTCTCATGTCATTTTTACAATATGCATTTGCTGTACATGCTAACCTTTCCCTGTCATAATTTTACAACTATTATTCTGTTGTCACATTTTTGCTGTAAGCAATTTCGCCTCAAAGTAGAAAAACACATCTAAAAAAGAATGAAACATATGAAAGAAAATGGGCCCAGGAAGTTCAGTGCCCTAAAAAAATTTTCAGAGATTGAGGAACCATGAATTTCATTCAAAACCAGGGAATCCATTTTAATGTACAGAAATTCCAAATGTACCTACAGGTTTTTAAAGCCCAGGCTTTTTCTCCCACTTCCTTCAGATCTCATTGAAATCCTTTCTGCAGAATCCCAAGATACCACGTCCAATGATCTGTGGACCTGCCTATCCCAACATATTTTAAAAACATATGCTATTTCTGCCCATTTCAAACTCTGCATCTGTCTCTCTCTTTCTCCCTCTCTGTCTCTGTTTCTTTCTCTCCCTCCCTGTCTGTGTGTATGTGTGGAAAGGTGGGGGTTTATGTGTGTGCGAGAGCTATTTTGGTTTACAGGTCTTCTGGTATATTTAAAGGACTGCATGAATACCTATCATTGATATGAATGGTACAGTACAATCCTTGTACCATACAAGAGGTTTACAGAGGGTGGCACAGTAGATCGGTGACTCTAAAGATATAGATCAAATACTGACATCCTGTGCTAGCAACATGGAATTTGAACATTCTCCCTGTGAGTGTGTAGGTTTTGCCTGAGTGTTCCAGTTTTCGCCCACGTTGCCGAAGGCAGGTGGATTGGTAGGTTAATTGGAAACTGTAATTTACAGCCAGCATGTAAGTGAGTGATATAATCTGGGAGACATTGATGGAGATTGTGGGGAGAATCAAATGGGATTATTTCGGGGTGGTATAAATGGGTGCCTGATGGTCAGTGCAGACCTGATGGCACAAGGGACTTGTTTCAATTCAATGTAAGTCTGTGATTCAATGCGTCTGGACTCTTGCTGATATGATGAACTTTTCAAATTACAGGACACTGTAAAAGCAGTGATCAATAAAGTTGGTTTAAGTTTGGGCTCCAGTCATATAAATAATGCATATTTCTTAAGCAAAACTCTGCATGCAGAATGTTAGAATGGCCACTATCCTAATAATCGAGCAAGAAGTATTATTCTTCCTGAAACCTTATTTTGCTGCTCTTTTGAGGCAGTTTAGGTCTTTATGTTTCAAGGAACTTATTTAATATCTGTACAATGATGAAACCATTTTCACTAAAGCAGAATTTCAAATGTAAATGGCCCAGCAGTTATAGGCAGTATAATCACTGATTTGTAATTGCAAAAATGGTACAAACATTTTGAAATTGAGCACATATGTATCATATTTGGGCTGTTTTGCTGCCAATTGTTTCTTTGGCTTCGTGATTTTACTTTCTCCTGTCCTTCTCTCAATTCCTTTCATTTCCCTGCTACCTCATTTCTTTATGATTAGAATCTCATTCAACCAGTACCCTTGTGACAGTCTGCTCCTTTATCTCCATTTCTCACTATCACTGTCTCCCAAATCCAATGAATCAATTTGCATTGATGATTCCCTCATTAACTTTCTCTTATCTTTGTTCCCTCTCATTGTCCCTTTGCCCTAAATTATCCAGATGTCATTTCAGCTAAGCTAAAGCCACACATTGACTGGAAAGTGATCATATATCCTCCAATGCAAAGTTCAAGCTGTTTTTGTTTTTATTACTTCTGTCATTTTAACTGTGTATGAGCTCTGTCATGCACCTGACTCTCAATGGCATAGTAAATCACAAATTGTGTTCGCAATTATTATTTAGATCACTGCTCCATTGTCAAAAAGAAAGATTCTTGCACGAGAAAACTCATGTTCCAAGGGATGGCCTTCTCAAAGTGACATTAAAAACACCATGAGCAAAACAGCACAAAATCTAAATGTTATAAGATTTATGACCTCTTGTATTCTCCCAGAAATGAGAGCTACAGCACAGATACCAGCAACTGCTCAAGGCAAAGGAAATATTAAAAAATTCAGCTGCAACACACGAAACTGCTGGAGAACCCCAGCAGGTCATGCAGCATTCAGCACCAATGTGCATTGCACTCGACCCCAGCAGGTCATGCAGCATTCAGCACCAATGTGCATTGCACTCGACCCCAGCAGGTCATGCAGCATTCAGCACCAATGTGCATTGCACTCGACCCCAGCAGGTCATGCAGCATTCAGCACCAATGTACATTGCACTTGACCCCAGCAGCCTCAGATTTTCTTGCTTAATGGGAAAATTCAGCTATTCTGTGAAGGGTCTTCAGCTTGAGACATTGACTCTGCTTCTCTTTCCACAGATACTGCCTGACCTGTTGAGTGGGTTCAGCATTTTCTGTTTTTATTTCAGATTTCCAGCATGTGCCTTTTCAAATTTTTGTGTTTTAAAAAAAAAATTGGTGTTACTTGTAGAGCTCGTCGAAAGAACCAAAGACTTGTTGATCCAAACCAAGGCTTTTATTAGCAAAAGACCGGAGCTCTTCACAGGTGGCCGACCAGTCCGGAATGATCCGACCTGGCTAGGGACACAACCCTTTAAGGCCCAAACAATAGGTGTGGCTTAGCTCTCAGCCAATCGCTGTAAGCACAGTCTAGATACAGTAACTATATACACTATGTACATTGGTGATAGATCTGTACTATCACATTCACCCCTTCTTGGAGAATTGACCCGGGAAAAAAAAGACAAAAACGAGGGAGAGAATGAAAAGGAAGGGGTAGGTCAAGGACTGTAGCGGTCAGGGGGTCTGACCATCCGGCGTGACCGCCGTGGTGCCGGGATTGGGGTCGCTGGAGTGGTGTCACCAGCGGGCTCATCGGGTGCGACTGCTCCGTCACTCAATTCCCCAGTCGTTTTGTCGGCAGGGTGGCCCGAGTCATTGGGGTGCTGTTGGTCCTTCTGTTGCGGCACGGGGCCTGGAGCATAAGGAGTTGGGGGGTTTGCTGGGTCTACCGCGTCCTGAGCTAGGTCCCGCACCGAAACAGTGTCCTCCCGCCCATCTGGGAACTCCACGTATGCGTAATGTGGGTTCGCGTGGAGTAGAGTCACTCGGTCGACCAAGGGGTCGTTCTTTGAGTGCCGGACGTGGCGTCGCAAAAGGACGGGGCCAGGGACGGTGAGCCATGCCGGTACAGTGGTTCCCGATTCGGATTTCCTCGGAAAAAGGAACATCCTTTCGTGGGGGGTGGCATTTGTTGCAGTACATAGGAGGGAGCGGATGGAGTGTAAGGCACTAGTGAGAACCTCCTGCCAGTGAGAGGTGGGGAGACCTTTAGACCGGAGAGCCAGTGTAACCGCTCTCCATATGGTGGCATTCTCCCTCTCGACCTGGCCATTACCGCGTGGGTTATAGCTCGTGGTCCTGCTTGAAGCAATACCACACTCCAGAAGGTACTGTTGCAGCTCTGCACTCATGAATGAGGACCCCCTATCACTGTGGATGGAATTGGGGTACCCGAAGATGGTGAAAATACTGTGAAGGGCCTGTATCACTGAGGTGGCAGTGGTGTCTGGGCAGGCCACAGCGAATGGGAAGCGGGAGTATTCGTTGATGGCCGTAAGGATGTAGGTATTACGGTTGGTCGACGGTAGGGGTCCCTTAAAGTCTACGCTAAGACGCTCGAAGGGGCGGGTGGCTTTGATGACGTGGGAGTTATCCGGACGGAAGAAGTGGGGCTTGCATTCGGCGCACACCGAACAGGCTCGGGTCATGGAGCGGATCTCCTCAACTGTGTAGGGTAAGTTGCGCGCCTTGACAAAGTGAGCAAACCTAGTGACCCCTGGATGACAGAGCGCCTCATGGAGTTTCCGTAGTCTGTCCATCTGTATGCTGGCGCACGTCCCCCTGGAGAGCGCGTCAGGCGGGTCGTTGAGCTTACCAGGCCGGTACAGGATGTCATAGTTAAAGGTGGAGAGTTCGATTCTCCATCTGGCGATTTTGTCGTTTTTTATCTTACCACGCTGGGTGTTGCTGAACATGAAGGAGACCGCGCGTTGATCAGTCAACAGTGTAAAGCGCCTCCCAGCGAGGTAATGTCTCCAACGACGTACCGCTTCAACTATGGCCTGGGCCTCCTTCTCGATCGAGGAGTGTCTACTCTCCGGACCCTGGAGGGTTCTGGAGAAGAAGGCTACAGGCCGACCGGCCTGGTTCAAGGTGGCTGCCAGGGCGAAGTCGGAT
Source organism: Narcine bancroftii (assembly GCF_036971445.1). NCBI lineage: Eukaryota > Metazoa > Chordata > Chondrichthyes > Torpediniformes > Narcinidae > Narcine > Narcine bancroftii. The sequence goes on along the minus strand of NC_091476.1, from coordinate 101,549,340 downwards.
GCATCGCTCTCGACTTGAAACGGGACAGACTCATCGATCGCGTGCAGCGTCGCAGCAGCGATGTCAGATTTGATTCGATCGAAAGCCTCTGTGGCTTCGGTCGAGAGGGGAAAAGAGGTGGTCTTGATAAGAGGACGTGCCTTGTCGGCGTAGTTTGGAACCCATTGGGCGTAATAAGAGAAAAGGCCCAGGCAGCGTTTGAGAGCTTTCTGGGTATGTGGGGGGGGTAAGTCCATTAAGGGACGCATGCGGTCAGGATCTGGCATGACTATCCCGTTTTCCACCACACAACCTAGAATAGCGAGTCGTGTGGTCTGGAAAACACACTTGTCCAAATTGTAAGTCAGGTTTAGCTGACGGGCAGTTTGAAGAAATTTGTCTAGGTTGGCGTCATGGTCCTGCATGTCGTGGCCACAGATGGTGATATTGTCCAGATACGGGAAGGTAGCGGTTAGCCCGTTCTGGTCCACCATCCTGTCCATTTCCCGCTGGAAGACCGCGACACCATTTGTGACCCCGAATGGTACCCTGAGAAATTGATATAGCCGCCCATTCGCTTCAAAGGCCGTGAATGGTCGGTCCTCGCAGCGGATCGGGAGCTGGTGGTAGGCCGAACGTAGGTCAATAGTGGAGAAAATGCGGTACTGGGCGATCTGGTTCACCACATCCGTGATGCGTGGCAGGGGGTACGCATCCAGGAGTGTGAAGCGGTTAATGGTCTGGCTATAGTCGACCACCATCCGTAGTTTTTCCCCATTCTTGACAACCACCACCTGGGCTCTCCAGGGGCTTGAACTGGGTTCGATGATGCCCTCATCCAGCAATCTACGCACCTCACTCCTAATGAATTGCCTGTTTTCGTAACTATATTGCCGACTTTTGGTGGCCACAGGCTTCCAGCCAGGGGTGAGGTTTGCGAAGAGTGCTGGCGGGGCAATCCGGAGTGTGGAAATGCCGCAGGATTGGCCCCGGGGCACGGGGGCGGGTTGCTCGGGTGCTTCGGGAGTGGGGCGATGGCAGACCGAGAGGGGGGCGTGGGGTCCCCCAAAGTGTAGGGACACCGTTTGGAACTGACACTGGAAGTCTAATCCCAGCAACACTGGGGCGCACAATTGGGGAAGGACGAATAATTTAAAGTGGGTGACCGTCACGCCCTGTACTTCCAGCGTGGCGATGCAATACCCCTTTATCCCAGTCGAGTGCGACCTCGTCGCTAATGAGATCCTCTGGGTAGTGGGGATAATGTCAAGTCCCCAACGGAGGGCCAGATCTGGCTGGATAAAACTGTCAGTTGACCCAGAGTCAAATAAGCAATTGGTGTAGTGTCCATGCACTTTAATCAGTTCCATTGCTCTGGTGAGGGGATGAGAGCATTGCTGGTTTAATGTTATTGAAGCAGTTGACAGGCGAGTTTTGCGCGATGACGTCACGCAACGGGATGACGTCACACAACGGGATGACGTCACGCAACGGGATGACGTAGTCAACGCTCGAGGAGAAGGTTGGAGAACCTCCCGGAAGTGCTGTTGTGGCAGGTGAATGGTAAGTAGTGGGGTTTGTAGTCGCTCGTGATCGGTGGTCGGGCCCTGGCGGTCGTCAGCGATGGACGCTAGGGTGAGCACCTGGTTGGCCGCGGGGGTGGCTGCGGCGGCGGTAGCGTCGGCCCCGGGGGTGTCTGTGGCGGCAGCAGCAGCGGCAGTAGCGTCGGCCCCGGGGGTGTCCGTGGCGGCGGCAGCAAAAGTCTTTGGTTCTTTCGACGAGCTCTACAATTTTATTAGCAAAAGACCGGAGCTCTTCACAGGTGGCCGACCAGTCCGGAATGATCCGACCTGGCTAGGGACACAACCCTTTAAGGCCCAAACAATAGGTGTGGCTTAGCTCTCAGCCAATCGCTGTAAGCACAGTCTAGATACAGTAACTATATACACTATGTACATTGGTGATAGATCTGTACTATCACATTACTTCATAACTTCAGAGTTTCAATCCTGACCTCAGGCACTGTGTGTGCAGAAATTGCATGGGTCTTCTTGATGCTTTAGTTTCCTCTTATATCCCAAATTGTTAATTGGCCATTGTTAATTATGCATAACTGTAAGAAAGTGGCAAAAGAATTAAAGAGCAATATATGAGAGAATAAATTGCAGGGGCACCAGGAAATAAGGAGAAGGGGAATGGGAGTAATGATGTTCCACCTGGACCCACATGAACCTGATGGCTTGAATGGGCACATTCTGTATTATTATAGGTTAATAATAATAATAATAATAATAATAATAGAGGGTAAGATTTTCTGCTTTTCAAAGCAAGATCTATTTTTAATTAACATACATTGGTAATTAACATATATTGGTCAGGGCAACAGCACCAGTGACCCTGGTTCAAATCCAGTGCTGTCTGCAAGGAGTTTGTATGTTCTCCCTGTGTCTGTGTATGTTTCTTCCAGGTGCTCCAGTTTCCTCCCACCTTTCAAAACATTCGGGGATTAAAGGTTAATTGGGTATTTGGGTGCCACGGGCTCGTGGGCCAGAAGGGCCTGTAACTATGATGTATGTCTAAATTAAATTAAAGATATAAAAAAGTAACATTTAAAATCGTTTGATTATTAATGGCAATAGTCCAACTACAATCAGTGCAATGATCTGAAGTATAGCAGACTATGGGCTTCCTGTTTAGAGGGTCAAAAGATACTAAGATATGATTTCCATAGATGCCATCGCACATTTTAACAACAATGTTCTGCAAAGAATATCCACTTCAATCTCCTGCTTCAGCTATCTTTATCTCTCTGTCCTGAACAGAGGATCATATCGTGACACAACTCAGAGGAGGAAGAGTTATCACTCTGTCCTTTCCCCTAATCTCAGACAGTTGTTCCCTTCGACTTATCCAATCTCACTTTGGAAGCTACAATTCAGTTTTTTAAAGCAGTGCAATCTGGGTCATATCAAGTTAGGATCCTTATCCATCCACTTATTCTTTGCTAACTACTTTAGACTCTGGCAACTAATCCTCCTACATGTGGAAACAGCTTGTTTTTTTCTTCCATCAAACCATGCCATTGTTTTAATCATCTCATTGAGATCTTTACTTCGTCCTCTCTGCTTAAGGAAAACAACTCATTGCTGCCTCTTGTTCTCTTTCCAACATCAATCTGGCCTCCTGCCTGTCACTACCCCTTTTTCAACCTGACTGTTTCCCCAGTTGGTACTCTCAACATCTCCGCTCCTTAACTCCATCACCTTAATCCGCTGCCATTGTTGATTGTGAAGTAAGACACTCCACTGACATGACAATGCTTCCTTAATTTAATTTTAGGTGTAACTCTATATTTCAGATTTCAAATTTATTATAAGTGTACATACATAGCATCACAAACAACCCTGAGATACTTTTTTCTGTGGACAAGGAAAGTCAAGTCAAATTTATTGTCATCCATTTGTACAAATACAACCCAACAAAATACCCTTCTCTGGTCCTTGGTGCAATCTGACATAACACACATACAGTTCCTTTGCTTGTTCAGCATTCTCACTGCCCGTGGCAAGAAGCTGTTCCTCAGCCTGGTGGTGCTGGCACCGATACTCCTGTATCTGTTCCCGAATAGGACCAGCTGAAAGATGCTGTGTGCAGGGAGGAAAGCTCCTCAGTGATTTTGCGTGCCCTGTTCAGACAACAAACCCGATAGATCACTCCAGTGATCTTCTTTGCCACTCTTATCAACAGCTGGCATGGAATCTACTCTGTGGATTGATATCTGATCCATTACACTGCAGCAACCATTCCACACTATGATGCAGCTGACCAGATCGCTCTCGATGGAGCTTCAAGAGAAGGTTGACATAATGGTGGTTGGTAACCTTGCTTGTTTCAGTCTTCTCAGGAAGTGCAGTCGCTGCTGTGCCTTCCTGACAAGTGAGGAGATGTTGAGTGTTCATGATAGGTCATTAGTTAAGTGAATTCCAAGGAAATGGTGGCTCCCACTCACTCTACTACAGAGTTGTTGATGTGCAGAAGAAGGTGGTCTTTGATGCTCCTCCTGAGGTCCATGAACATCACCTTCAGGTTGTTACTCTCATACTATACCACGAGATTTTCACCTCTTCTCTGTAGTGCGACTCATTGTTGTTGCTGATGACACTTTTGCAGTTGGACCTGGAAATGCAGTCAGGGGTCAATAATGTGAACAGGAGTGGGCTGAGCACACAGTGCTGAGGTGTGCCAATGCTCAACTTGATAGAGCTCGATGTTTTTCTACCTCATGAATTTTCTGTTAGGAAGTCCAGGATACAATTACAGAGAGGGGCGTTGTCCTAGCGAGTACAGCTTCTCCTCCAACCTCTGGGGAATGATCGTATTAAACACCAAGCTGAAGTCAATGAATAGCACCCTGGTGTAGGAGGTGTCATTCTCCAGGTGGGCCAGGATGGAGTGAAGCTAAAAGATGATAGCATTGTCTGTTCAATGGTTTCTTCTACAGGAGAATTGAAATGGAAGATGTGCTTTGATGTGTTCCATCACCAGACGCTTGAAGCATTTCATAATGGTAGAGGTCAATGCCACAGGGTGGTAGTCACGAGGCTTATAATTATCGCCCTCTTGAGTACCGGGATGATGGTGGCTACCTTGACCCCTGCGAGAGAGATGGACTGCTGCAGTGAGGTGTTGAAGATGTCCATAAAGACTTCAATGAATTGTTCTGCACAGAATTACCACCCATTGGTAGAGCAAACTAACTGTACTCAATGTACACTTGTAAACAGATAAAAAAATATAAACAAACTGACTGTGCAATACAGAAAAAAAATGATGTGCAAAAGAGTCCTTAAACGAGTCCCTGATTGAGTTTGTTGTTGAGAGGTTTGATGGTGATGGGGTAGCAGCTGTTCCTGAACCAGGTGGTGTGAGTCTTGTGGTGCCGATACCTCTTCCCTGAAAGCAGCAGCAAGAACAGAGAGTGTGCTCTGGGTGGTGTGGATCCTTGATGAGTGCTGGTTGGCAGCATTGCCTGTAGATGTTCTCAATGGTGTATAGGGTTTTGCCTGTGATGTCCTGGGCTGTGTTCATTACCTTTTGCAGGGATTTATGCTTAGGGGTATGGGTGTCCCCATAGCAGACGCTGATGTAGCCAGTCAGCACACTTTCTACCATACATCTGTAGAAATTTGCCAGGGATTCCGATGTCATTTGCACAGTCTTTGAAAGGGGCTAGAGGAGTCAGAATCAATAGCGGATGTTCTCCACCAAAGTACATTTACATGCCAATTCTTTACTTAGCAAGCAAGTTATATGAAACCATCACTGACACAATGATACACGAACAGTCAGTAGTAAATCTACCCCAACTCATTAGGTGGAAGGAGATCCATATCACTCCCAGCACTCACATTCAACGAGGTTTGCCAATATTGTCCCAAAAAAAAGTCAGTGTATTCTTAGTTGCAAATTTCAATATTGCTTTCTTTATTTATGGAACTAAAGTTATTGAACTATTTCATCTCTATTCATATACACTCAAAGAAGAGACAGGCAGCAGATGAAACAGCTACTTTTTCCCAGTATGAAGTTATTAATTTTATTTAAATTGATTCAAAATTTTACAATAACAATAAATGAAAAATAAAAAAAAATACTGTTCAATCTCAGTTGAACCTCAGACTCTGGCAATGAAAAATATTATTTCCTTATACATCTAGCATCAAACCTTATCCTAGTTCTTTTTTCAAATGTGTTGTTGCAGAATGACCTTGAGGTGGCCATGATTCAAGGTAAAACATGATTCCATATTGATGCCAGAAGTTGGCCAAAAAGAAACTGCAAATTACAGAATCAGAAGGGTGTTTCTATTTATGGTGGGATTCTCTGACAAATACCTCAACGATAAAAGGCAAAAGATTCTGAGGAATGTACCTTTTGTTTCCCAGTTGACATTGATGTTTTCTATCGAGCTACGGAGAGGACATTCACAGTGGTGAATGTGGGCATGTTAACAGAGCATGTTGTCAAGCTGAAAGTACACTTCACCTGAAATGGAAATGACTGCAAACAAATACTTTTTGTGTGAGGTAAGAAAAATTATTTGAAAGTTGGAGCAGTGCCAGGTTGCAGCAAGTTTGTTGCTACAAGGAGCTCCCAAACTGAGTTTTATCTTCATACTGAAGCTGCACAATTAACCTTTGTCCATATAGTCAGTTTGATACAATTTTGTTTTACTTAAATGCTGGCTTCCAAATTACGAAGCATCTACACAATGTTTCTATGCCAGCTGTTGATAAGTTTTGTTAAATTCTGCATCAGAATCTAGCTACACAGTGCTCACCTGCAGTAGGATCAAAACAACTGGTGAATAGATTGCAATGGGAGAGAAAACAAGAGGAATTATACAGAGCTTTTTGCATTGTGAAACATACAGTTATGCTGCCTGATGTCTGGTGAAAGATGCAATGCTGTCTCCTACTAACATATGTGTGCATGTGCACATGCGCGCGCGCGCACGCACACACACACACACACACACACACACACACACACACACACACGTGAGTACTAACAAACTAATGTGGATATAATTAAGCATCAATTTCAAGGAAGTGTGAAATCACAATGGTACAACAATCAATCAAGGAAAGTGAATATTAAGTAAAAGCAGACATTTGGAAACACTCCACAGATTAGGCAGGATCTGTGTAAGAGAAATTTTGAAATTTTAAGAGTGAATGTTAAACCATCTTGTAAAAAGAAAATAGTTTCTAATTTGGGAAAGCCATGATTAAACTGCCAAGCTCAGGTCAGACATACTTCTTAACGTTCTCACAAAACATGACTGATGTACCTGAAGGATTCCCGAGTGGGCAGATTCCATGAAGTGCAATAAAGTTGGTCCAATATTTTCCTTGATAGATTTCTCAGGAACATTTAATCCTACAATGGTGAGATTTGAACATCCATTCCCTGGTTTTCTATTGGTACAATGACCACTACCACATATTGAGTCATTGAGCATGGAAATAGATCCTGTGGCCCAAAAGTACTTCCCAACTTCCATGCAAACATTTGCACTCATGCTATTTTATTCCCCCCTCCCCACATTCCCATCAACTCCCTGAACACGCTACCATTTACCTGCACATAAGACATAATTTACAGTGGCCAATTAACCTCCCCACCCACATGTATTTGGGAAACAAGAATAATTTGGAGCACCTGGAGAAAACACATAAAATTACAGTGAAGGTCAGGGCTGACGGGGATCAATGAAGCTATGAGACTGCAGCTCTACCAGCTGTGTCACCTATTTAAGGCCAAAGACGTCAGTATTTCAATGAGTGTGATGCCAGGTTATGAGAAATAACAACAAAGCCTTTACATATTCCAGGCAGTTCTATCACTGAATTCTGGAGGACACAATTCTCCTTCCATATCCTCACATTTAATTTATTTATAAACAGCCTTGGGTTATGTTTGATATATATTACAACCTGACATGTTTATAAATGAAAACCCACAAATCCAGATTCCAGTTTCTCCATGCTTGTCCTTGCATGGATTTAGATATATTTTCACCTGAGAACAATGTTATATTATGTGCCTGTAACCATATCTGCATTACGATTTGTGCCAAGGTGCTCCTTAAATTGTGGAAAACTGGAATGTACTTCATGAATTTATAAAGAGAAGTCTTCTAATATCATTGCCTACTGCAGAGCAATTGCATTCTCCAGACTGCCAGATATAATTATGCCTGCATCGTAATCCATGGGAGTTCACACAGCCATAATAAATCAAGTGCAGCAATGATCACTACCACCTTTAAAATGCTGTAGATGCTTGAAATAAATGGAACTTTCTAGATTAAGAGAGTAGGTATTAGTTAGGCGGGGGTATCAAGATAAACAGCTATAGTCATGGATCAACAGTGAACTAAATGAATAGTGGAGCAGGTGTAAGGAGGAAAATAACCTATTCCTGTTCCTGCTAAGATGTTGTCTGTCCTTTTTGGAGCTGCACAAATGAGCTTACTTCCAAATTGTCATCTGCCACCACTTCTTCCCTGGGAAGCTGTGCTTTAACTGCCATCAAACTAATATCCATACATTTGTTTCTCTGGCTTGAAAAATTGAATTACCTTGGAGCAAATGAGGAAATCAAATGGAATTGTCAGCTCTTTTTAGTCTGAAGAAAACAGAACCCAAATGCTGGAGGGAAAACTAATCATCATCTGCATATATCGGCATTACAATGCCTACATGCAGAGCTCTTAAGAAGCATTAATTCAATCCCAACAATGACCGGCAGACCGTACTCCCACTCATTTTTATATACAATGGTGGCTCAACTCTGGCATTCTTAGCATAAGAGTAAATGTTGACACATAGCCAGTTTTTTAAAAAAGATTTGTTAAGCTAGTGAAGGGCCTTATCTTTTCAATGGATTAAGAATCCAATTGATTTCAACATAATTGTGCAGTTGCAAGATGTAGTTTGTAATACATTCAAGGATCTTACCCATGTTGTGCTGTCTACACAAAACGTTCCCTATGAATGATGCTGAATGATTATCATGTGACCCAGGCATGCAATGTGAGTAACTGTTGCCCTAATATCATGGATCTGCTTTATTTTGGCAGTGTTAACTTACATGGTCTGCATCTATCCATTTCAAATGCTGACTGGTTGCATGGAAACTTTTGTTGCACCGGAGCAGATTGTGATTTTGGAGTGCATCACTTATTAAATTCAAGTTTAATGAACTGTATGTAAAGTAATTTGAATGTTCAGTTGGCTGCACAACATAGTTATGATTTTATCATGTCACACATTGTCAATAATTTCCAAGCAATCATTTTAAGTCACTATAAAGCATATTCCGTGTAGCTGATGGATTATTTGCCTGGGTACCAAAAGTTGAAATTACTCTGGTAGTAAGAGTATCCAAAATGAACAGGCATTTATTTAGATTTACCTCTGCAGCTATCTTGTTACCAGCATGTGGTACCAAAGATTGCAGATCTTGAGTGGTGTATTGACAACAACATTGCGCAGAATGTCAGCAAAACCAGGAAGTCAGGGGAACATGACCCAGTCCTCATCAAGGGCTCAGTAGTGGAGAGGGTCAAGAACTTCAAATTCCTGGGTGTCAACACCTCCAAGGATCTGCCCTGGAGTCTCCATATTGATGCAATCGTGAAGAAGACTCACCAACGGCTCTACTTTGTGAGGTGTCTGAGGAGATACAGTAGGTCACCAAAGACTCTTGTAAACTTCTACGTGTACCATGGAGAGCATTCTGGCTGGTTGCATCACTGCCTGGTATGGAGGTCCCAACTCTGAGGACAAGAATAAACTCCAGAGGGTTGCTAACTCGGCCTGCGACATCACAGGCACCAAACCACTCCATCGAGGACATCAACATTAGGCGGTGCCTTAAAAAAGCAGCCTCTATCCTCAAAGATCCTCCACCACCCAAGCCATGCCCTCTTCACTCTGCTACCATCGGGGAAATGGTACAGGCGCCTAAAGACGAGCACTCAACGGCACAAGGGCAGCTTCTTCCCCGCTGCCATCAGATTCCTGCAAAGACACTGCCTGACTTTTCGTGCATTATTATTGTTTTCTTTTATATAGTACTGTCATAAGATGTTGTAAGAAAACACCGAATTTCATGACTTGTTCATGACAATAAACCCGGATTCTGATATGTGGCATTCTACCATATCACTTAGGAGTCAGCATGAATTGTCAGAGACTTTGTTTCATCAGTGTTCTTACAAAGGGCCTCAGCACCAAAGCATTTCATTTTTCACACATTTGCTGAGAGTTTCTAGTTCTCGCTCCAATGAACCAGAAAGGTACTACAAGCAAGTACAATGATAACCTGATATTTGAAGCCATGGGCATGCTCAACATGCTTGTCAGAATAAGTGTAAAATTACAAGGATTCACCAAGAATTGCCTTCAGGATGTTCTGCTCAATGAGATCTGGGTATAGAAGGCTACCAAGCCTCATGTCACTCTCCTTCTGATTATGGCAAAGATGGGGTCAATGAGGGGAAAAGGTAGTTGGAACTCTGCCTGCAGTCCATTTCATCATTTTGTTCTTCATGTTGCCAGAAACAATCTAATGGCTCAAAACATCATTAGATAGAGGTGTATGAGATTATGAGAGGGATTGAGCATCTGGACGGCCAGAGGCTTTTCCACAGGGCTGAAATGGCTAACACTGTTAAGACTGGACAGCAAACTGGTCTAAGGAAAATTTTGGCCAATCAAGCATATTCATAAAGACTAGGTGAGGATCCTTGGTGTCCAATAGAGACGCATCTCTTTCCTGCCATTAGATCCTATGTGTTGTGAAATTTCGTGCCTCAGAAGGATGTGAAATATAAAAGTCTGCAGATGTTGTGATTGTAGTGAAAACACAGAATTGCTGGAGGAACTCATCAATTCACGAAGAAGGGCTCAGGCCCAGAAGATTGGTTATATATCTTTACCTCCCATGGATGCTGTGAGACCTGCTGAGTTCCTCCTGCATTTTTGTGTTTTTACTGACCTCAGAAGAATTACAGGCAGCCTAAAGCTCACATGCTTCATGAGGGTTAGTCTATTTTTATTTAAGTAGTAGTGCTCAGGAGGAAGCCATCAAGATATGACCTTCACAGCAAAGGGCAACATCTGCTCCACAGCAGATCCAATATCGCTGGCTCTCCACTCAGCTCTGGATCACCTCAAAAATAACAGTTCAGACACGGTTGTTCTTCATTGACTACAGCTCGGCCTTCAATACCATTATTCCTTCAGTGCTATTCAAGAAGCTACCAACTCTAGGTCTCTGTACCCACCTCTGCAACTGGATCCTTGACTTTCTCATTGGAAGACCACAGTTAGTATGAATTGGAAACAATGTCTCCTCCTCACTGATGATCAACACAGGCGCACTCCAAGGATGTGTACTTAGCCTACTGCTCTACTCATTATACACCCACAACTGTGGGGCCAGCCACAATTCCAATACCATCTGCAAGTTTACCGATAACACCACAGTTACCAGCAGAATCATAAATGGCAATAAGGTAGATAGATCAGCTCACTGAATGGTGTAATGACAACAACCTTGTGCTTAACATTGGCAAAACCAAGGAGATGATTGTGGACTTCAGGAGGAAGTTAGGGGAACATGGCCCAGTCCTCAATGAGAATAGTAGAGAGGGTCAAGAACTTCAAATTCCTGGGTGTGAACATTCTCCAAGGATGTGCCCTGGAGCCTCCATGTTGGGGCAATCACAAAGAAGGCTTGCTAGTGGCTATACTTTGTGAGGTGTCTGAGGAGATTCGGTAAATCTCGTAAACTTCTACCGGCGTACCGTGGAGAGCATTTTGGCTGGTCACATTACTGCGTGGTACCAACTCTCAGTACAAGAATAAACTTCACAGGGTTGTTAACTCAGCCTGCAACATCACAAGCACCAAACATCACTCCATCGAGGAGATCTACGTGAGACGGTGTCTTAAAAAAGCAGCCTCTATCTTCAAAGATTCCCACCACCCAGGCCAAACCCTCTTCACACTGCTACCATCGGGAAAAAGGTACAGGAGCTTAAAGATGAGCACTCAATGGCACAAGGACAGCTTCTTCCCCGCTGCCATCAGATTCTTGAATAATCGATGAACCAAAAACATTGCCTTACTTTTCGTGCACTATTATTTTAATTTTTTTATATTAATGTAAGATGGTTCTAATATGAAGGTTTACTCTATAACGCTGCTGCAAAACACCCAATTTCATAACTTATTCACGACAATAAATTCTGAATCTGATTCTGATTCATGTGAAATATTGACTGATGAAGGTGAGCGGTTGGAATGATTTGAGTGGAGTTACCACTTCCTTGACCTTTTTCCTTAATGGCTGGATCTTGGATATTTGCATACTACTCCTTTATTTGAGTAGAGAAGCAGTTTGACATGTATCAGAATGGCCATTGTGATATAAGGGTTATGTTACCCTGTTGAATGCAGCAGAAATATAGCTTCAATAGCAAGCATTTCCACAGTGAAGGGATTGATAGAATGCCACAAATGAAGATCCACTGAGGAGAATGACATATCCATTGAACATGCCCCGGCAGAAGCAGGTATTTGACCTGGATTCCACTCCCCTATCCATGTATGAGATGTCCAGCTGGAGTGCTCATTGAACAAGCTTTCTCATTGCATCTTGGTACATGTGACATTAAACATTAAATAGTGCAGTTACCAGTCTTTGATGCTACCTCTCTTCGACGACTTCCTATTAAGTGTCTTTGGGATTCACTATCAATGTGCAGGAAAGCAGAGCTTAGAGAGGAATATGCCCTCCAGTGGCCACTTTCTGTAGGTGACTGCCAGCATTCTACTTCTGCTCACTTGTGATTCATCAGGTTTGAACCCAGCAGACTCACCAATGGCACCCATTCATACTCACATCTGTGTTGGCGTCAGGTCGGCATGTGTCCTGGGATGTGGTCCCTTTAGAAGCAATGAGTTCATCTGAGAAATGTTGTCATCTCAAGGCAGGGGCTACTCATCGTTGCAGGTTGTCCATGTAGAAGAAATGCAACAGATGTGATTAATCATTGGAATGTTAAAAAAAGGTAGTAAATCATTCATCAGGATGAAAGTGAATGTTATTTTAAGTGGTGCTGATTTCTTCTTAAAGTGACTTTATTATTGTGGAGATTTGAGTCATAAAGGTTATATTTGTCCCCCTGAAACAGCAAAGTCCCATGGGAGGGCAGCACAGTTAGTGTAGTGGTTAGTGCAATGCCTTTACAATACCAGCGATCGGGACCAGGGTTTGAATCCCGTGCTTCCTGTAAGGAGTTTGTACCTTCTCCCCTTGTCTGCGTGGGTTTCCCCAGGGGCTCCTATTTCCTCCCACCATTTCAAAAATGTACCGGGGGTGTTGGTTAATTGGGTGTAAAAAATGGGCAGCATGGTCTCATGGGCCAGAATGGCCTGTTACTACGCTGTTACTACCCTTGATAGCAGCATGGAGTCTAACTAAAAATGAGGAGCCAACCTGGTAACACTGGAAAAAAATTACCATATGAAGGGTAACCAGCAAAAGCCACATGCTGTATTTAGAACAAAGCAATCCTTCAGAGGATCACTCTCAGTCTGTCAACATTCACTCAAGAAGGATTATGGACAATTCATGGATTATGAGAGGAGGTTCCAGAAACCTACTTCTTCTCTAGAATGGTGGAGGAGTGCAATAGATCAGTGCCAGATAGAAGGCTGAAGCATTTGTAAGATCAGCTAGAAGTAGCATAGATGATTCTTCTCATTTAAAATTGTAGAAACCAACTTCAGCCAATTCAATTTGTTTTATGAACTTCCACAATACAGATAAGGACAAAGGCTATTGGATCAGGTAAAACCCAAGCTGCAATGTTAAAATTTGACATCCTAGAGCAGCCATTCTCAACGGGGGTCATAGCCCACACCACTCCCGTCCCCCAGGGCCATAGCACATTTAAGGGGTGTGACAGATTTAAATGATTTTTTTTAATGTAGTGAGTTAGGAGAGAAATACAGAAGAAACCAACTAAAGTTGACTGCTTCACAAGGAAGAAGGCACATAAACTTTGAACAGAGGGGCCATAGGCAAAAAAAGGGTTGTGAATGGCTGCTCTAGAGCTTCCCTACCTTAAGTCAAGCTGTACCAGTGCAGATACATTATTCCTTCTAGCTTCCTCTGTTGAAAATTGCCAAAGTATGTTTTACCTACAAAAAAGCAGGACAAACCCTTTCCATTACTTATTGCCCTAATAATATGGCCACATTCATTGATAAAGTGATGTCAAGTGATATTTACAATGTTATCAACCTGCTCACTAATGATCATTTGGGGTTTTGTCAGGACCTCATCGCAACCTTGCCCCAGTCATGGAGCAAAGAGATGAATTCTGGATGTGAGGCTTGACATTAAAACAAAGTTTTCATTGAGGAAAGAGTAAAATATGAAAGTCTGCAGATCCTGTGGTTGAAGTAAAAACACAATATTGGAGAAATACAGCAGGTCAAACAGTATACTTTATTCTTTTCTTTGGCTTGGCTTCGCGGACGAAGATTTATGGAGGGGGTAAAAGTCCATGTCAGCTGCAGGCTCGTTTGTGTCTGACAAGTCCGATGCGGGACAGGCAGACACGGTTGCAGCGGCTGCAGGGGAAAATTGGTTGATTGGGGTTGGGTGTTGGGTTTTTCCTCCTTTGCCTTTTGTCAGTGAAGTGGGCTCTGCGGTCTTCTTCAAAGGAGGTTGCTGCCCGCCAAACTGTGAGGCGCCAAGATGCACGGTTTGAGGCGATATCAGCCCACTGGCGGTGGTCAATGTGGCAGGCACCAAGAGATTTCTTTAGGCAGTCCTTGTACCTTTTCTTTGGTGCACCTCTGTCACGGTGGCCAGTGGAGAGCTCGCCATATAACACGATCTTGGGAAGGCGATGGTGCTCCATTCTGGAGACGTGACCCACCCAGCGCAGCTGGATCTTCAGCAGCGTGGACTTGATGCTGTCGACCTCTGCCATCTCGAGCACTTTGACATTAGGGATGAAAGCGCTCCAGTGGATGTTGAGGATGGAGCGGAGACAACGCTGGTGGAAGCGTTCTAGGAGCCGTAGGTGATGCCGGTAGAGGACCCATGATTCGGAGCCGAACAGGAGTGTGGGTATGACAACAGCTCTGTATACACTTATCTTTGTGAGGTTTTTCAGTTGGTTGTTTTTCCAGACTCTTTTGTGTAGTCTTCCAAAGGCGCTATTTGCCTTGGCGAGTCTGTTGTCTATCTCATTGTCGATCCTTGCATCTGATGAAATGGTGCAGCCGAGATAGGTAAACTGGTTGACCGTTTTGAGTTTTGTGTGCCCGATGGAGATGTGGGGGGGCTGGTAGTCATGGTGGGGAGCTGGCTGATGGAGGACCTCAGTTTTCTTCAGGCTGACTTCCAGGCCAAACATTTTGGCAGTTTCCGCAAAGCAGGACGTCAAGCTTTATATACCAAAAATACTTTATATACCAAAAATAAAGATACATAACCAACAATATGGGCCTGAGCACTTCATCAAGGTATGACCAAAATGTAGGCAGGCGCCCTAACAAAATGGTGAGGGGCAGGGGCAGAAGGAAGGGCACAGGCCACACGTATTAATAACAGGGATTTCCCAGTGGCCAACCATTTCAATTCTGTGCCCTACGCCCATGCTGACATGTCTGTTCATGGCCAAGACCACCTGTAAATTGGAGGAACAATACCTAATATTGAAAGTGGGCATTCTCCAACTGGATGGCATTAACATAGTCTTCTCCGGTTTCTGCTAGACCACTTCCCGTTCTTCCTCTTTTCCCAATCCCTCTGTCTCCTCCTCCATTCACAGAGCTAACTATAATCCTTGTGTACTTGTGAAAACCGTTCCCCCCCCCCCCCGGTTTGCTGGTGTGCCCTCACTCCCTTATCCACCTATTAACTGTGTGCCTATGCTCCTCCCCCTGTCCCTCTTCCCCACTCTTTTATTCAGGCTCCTGCGTATGTTTAGCTCATGCCTTGATGAAGGGCTCCGGCCTGAAACACTGGTTATGTATCTTTGCGAGCTCTCCACTGGCCACCGTGACAGAGGTGCACCAAAGAAAAGGTACAAGGACTGCCTAAAGAAATCTCTTGGTGCCTGCCCCATTGACCACCGCCAGTGGGCTGATAACGCCTCAAACCGTGCATCTTGGCGCCTCACAGTTTGGCGGGCAGCAACCTCCTTTGAAGAAGACCGCAGAGCCCACCTCACTGACAAAAGGCAAAGGAGGAAAAACCCAACACCCAACCCCAACCAACCAATTTTCCCCTGCAACCGCTGCAATCGTGTGTGCCTGTCCCGCATCGGACTTGTCAGCCACCAACGAGCCTGCAGCTGACGTGGACTTTTTACCCCCTCCATAAATCTTTGTCCGCGAAGCCAAGCCAAAGAAAAAATATAAAGTACTCTGTTTGACCTGCTGAATTTCTCCAGTATTGCATTTTTTTTTAAATTGAGGAACTCTGGTAAGTTGAAGTCAATATGCACTGAGGGCAATCACTTGATGGATTGAAACTGTTTCTTGCACACAGGAAGATTGGTTGAGGTCATTCATTCAAGGATACTGGTGCAGGAGTTCCACAGGGGAGTGTCCTGTCATCAATTGTTACTCTTCCTTCAAAAATGTAAAAGTGGATCTGTTTGCTGATTATTGGGTAACTCTTCAGAAAGTGAAGCAACACATGCCTGCATAGAGTGGGATCTAGACAACATTGAGGTATAGAGTTAACAAATGGCAAATGACATTCTTGTCAGAAAAGTATCAGGTAATGGACATTTCCAACAACTTTAATTCTGAACATTCAATGAGATTACCATCAGCAAGCCCACCATTAACATCCTGGGTGTCATTTCAATTTGAGTTAGTATTATGGATAAAAGGAGATCAGAGGCTATACCTCAAATTGTTCCATCAGACAGATACCACATTGATTCAGAAGGGCACGTCAAGTTTAATGAAGATATTGCAGTTTTTGAGGATACAATGTGCAGTGGATAGGAGGGAACAGATGGATCTTGCATATTTGGATTTTGAGTAGGCGTTCTACAAAGTGCCACATAAAAGACTTGAATACGAGAGAAGGAAGCGTGGAGTTGCGGGTAATCATTAACATAGATAGAAGGTCGGTTAACCGATAGAATGCAGACTTAAGATAAATGGGGGCTTCTCTGGTTGGAAATCAGTGGTGAGCAGAGTGCTGCAGCTGTCAATGCTGTCCCACAACTGTTCACATGTTCATAAATGATTTGAGGAGGGGTCTAAATGTTGTGTATCCAAGTTTGCAGATGCCACTAAATTGAATGGAGAAACAAGTTATGTAGAGTACACTGAGTATCTGCAGAGATATATCTGCAAGTCATTCTCTTTGGAAGAAAAAAATAATAGATCTCATTATTTAAATGGTGGAAGTTTGCTGGATGTTGTTGTATTGAGAGACAGGAGTGCTTTGCATGGATCACAAAAGATTGTTTAGCAGGTGCAACAGGTGAGCAAGAACTCAAATTGGATTTTGGGTTTCATTATTAGAGGAATTGAATTTAAGAGAAGGGAGGCTCTGCAACAACAGTACAAGGTACTGGTGAGTTTGCACCTGGAGTACTGAGTGGTGTTTAGTTCCTGTTATATGAGAAAGAATAGAGGGACCTGAGTCACCATGCAGAGGAGGTTCACCAGGTTGATTGTGGAGATGAGGAGGTTCACTTATAAAGAAAGATTAAGTCACTGGAGTTTAGAACTACAGTCAATGGAGTTTAAAAGAATGAGAGGGAATCTTATAGAGACATACAGTATAAAATAATGAAAGGAATTGATAAGATAAAAGCAGAGAAAGATGTTTCCACCAGTAATTGAGACTAGAACTGGGGGGGGGGAAGAATTGGGGGAATAGATTTGGACAGAAATGAGGAGGAACTACATTTACTAGAGAGAGGTAAATCTTTGGAATTCTCTGTCCAAGGGAGCAATAGAAGCTACTTCATTAAATACATTTAAGACATAGATTTTACCATAGAAGGGGAATTAAGAGTTCTGGGGAAATGGCAAATAAGTGGAGCTGAGTTCACAGCCAGAAGAGGCTTGATGGGCCCGATTGTCTCTTGTCTCTCTTCATGTCTCTTATGTTCTTCTGTAAGTGATTCATTTCCTAACACCCCATTATCTACAAGTCAGGGGGATGACAACAAACCCAATAAGATTGAAGAAATGTAAAACCATTCAGGAGAGAACAGATAGTAGATGCTTTTCCTTCACCACTAGTACACTGAGGGTGTGGTTTTCACAAGTACACATGGATTATAGTTAGCAAAATCCCTTCCACAGTAGCTCTTGAATCCATGATCTCCACAACCAAAACAGCTAGCCCATGGGAATGCTATTACCTACATTTTCCATGCCATGTGACATACCCTATGGTTTGATCTGCAGATATTTGAAAAGGTAGATCACCGTCATCTTCTCAGGGGGATTTAGGGATGGTTAATACATTTTCACCTGACCTGTATATTTACATCTGATGAACTGAATGTATAATAAAGTCAAGACTGTGAATTATACTTTGATTCCTGAGATGTGAATGGACCTTTATGCTTTATAGATTATACCTATTTTTCCAAAACATAGTAGAAAAACGATTCCTTAATTTCACATACGCTCTCTGGACCTACCTTCCTTTCCAGTTTCAGACTCTCCAATCTGGTTGATCTTCAACTTCCCTCTGAAATGGTCAAGCAAGCTATTCAGTCTATGGACAATTCTGAATGGACATTAAATTCTGGAGGTCTGAATTAAATTCAAATCCCATGAACAAATAAAACCAATTTAATTTTCTCACACTTTATTTCTGACCTCACATTTAAGATCATGAACACCGCAAAGGAAATTAATGCCCCATCACTAATCAAGCATTGGTCTGACTCTTGACACTAACTACCTTTCCTTTAATAAACTACAGCAGTTGAGTGTAAATCTACCCTTGTAATTCAATTTTCTTTGATGATTCTCTCAGTCATCCGTGATTTCATTAGGAGTTATCACTAAAATACCACTGAGACACAGCATTGATTTGTACTCAGTATCAATTCAAATGGAAAGGAAAGGAATGGGGTCATTGATAAGTTTTGAAAATGTGCACATTCCTTTAATCACATTCTCCCCATCATAAGGATCTCACCTCCTGTCTCAGCACACCTAATGCAAAAGCCTTCATCTGTTTCTTTTGTCACTTCCAGACCAAATCTATGCCCAAAATCTATTGCTGGGTACCATTCACTACCCACTAGAAAAGGCATATCCTCTAAAATTCTATATACCCTAGATGTATCGGGTGCCATATTCCATGCAGTATTCTACCATTCTTTCTAATTGTTATCAACTCCAAGTTTTCCAACACCTCCATTTAAAAATCCTCATTCATGCATTTAACTTCACCATTACTCCGCTCTTCCTTAACTGTGCAACCTTAGCCTTCCCCACAACATCCCTGACCATCTTGTTTTCCCATCTTCTTGTCTATTTCTCCATTCCTTCACCCCATCATTGGTCACCATCACTCTTCTTTCTTCCAGAAAACCTTCAAATCTCTTAAGATCCTTTAAAAAAGCCACCTCTCCAAGTTCTTGGCTTCAGTCTCCATTATGTTGATTGATTTTAAAAAATCTCTATTAAGTAGTTTGACATTTATTACTATATCATTGCAAATGTTTGCTGTTTGGTATCATTGAGTCTAAGCTAGTAATTCTCAACCTTTTTCTCACATACCACCTGAAGTAACCATAGGATGCCATAGGGATTATGTGACTGGGGAAATAAAAGGTTGAGAATCATCCCCACGTTTGCAATGCAAAATATTAAAACTGATGTTGGAGGATTCATGAAAGTTTTGAAGAACCGTAATCGGGATTCAATAAAATGTGTATTGATCAGTCCTTTTGACTGCTGTTATTAGGTTTTTTTTTGTAATATATAGTATGACCGAGTTAGACTGCAGATTGGCAATCACAGAAAACAACTCCGGATTTATTCCCTTGCACATTACCTGTGAGCCGCTGAACTTGGACTTGTTTTCCCTGCAGGTTTTGGGTTACTGCAAATATACGTTTCAGCACCTCGAACGAATTAAGTGACACTGGTGACTTTAAGCTACGAGCTCATTTTTAACCCTTTAAAGGCAGCGTGATCTTAAGATAGTGATCTTAATTACAATGACATGAATTGTCTTATCAATTGCTTTATTTTCATGTTTCAAATGGAAAAGGGAGCTCTCCTTTTTTAGTTAGTGTCTTGAATTTAATGAACTTTCGGTGTGACGTGAGGAATGAAATGCTTCGGTGTTCTTGGAGGATTGAATGTGGTGCTGTTCACCTTTAACGTCTGAAGGGCTGGAGAGGGGGTGCACGGCAGCTGGAATTGCTGTTCTCCTCCTCCTCAACTCCTTGCTATTGCGCATGATACTGCGGCGCTCCAACCGCTCCACCTCAACCCACCTTGAAACAGGCAAGCCCGTCGCCTTCTGACGAGCGTCCGTCGCCGCCAGTCAGCACGGGAGTCGGGAACACTTCAGCCAATCAGCGGCGGGCCAGGGGCGGGAGCTGGTTGGCGACCATCAAGTTAGGTTGCGAGCGCGAGAGGGGAACCCGCTCTCTCCGCGCTGAGAAAGAGCAGGAGTTAGAGGCTGGTAAGAGTATCAAGTCCATTCCAGGGGGATGTAACCGAATGAGAGAGGGAGAGACAGGCAGAGAGAGGAGAGACAGAGAGAGAAAGAGGCAGGGGAAGAGAAAGAAAAAGAAGAGGAAAAAAAAGAATGAGCAGGATATGAAGAGGACTTCATCGGCAGGATTGCATTGCACTGATGGTCAGAACAGGGGCTTTTCCAGGGTGCATCTGAAAGTGAAGAGCTCCAAGATATGATCCAGCCACATCTCACAGTGGGGTAACAGTACTATGATTTGGTATGTGGCCACTTTGCTAGCGGGTGTATTCAGCACTAGAGGATCGGCAGTTCAAGGTGAGTTGAAGTTCAATACCATTTTGCCCAAGTTTCTTCACTGATGCTGACAGCGGCGGATTTAACTGATTCGGGGGATGGGAGCTGCGTGCTTTTTGGGAAAATGCCTGTAACTGCTTCGGGTTGTGCACGTAACGTTAAAGGACAGGTGCTCGGCGAAATATGCGCAACCCCCCCCTCCCCCATCACCACCCCCCCCCCCCCCTCATGTCGGGGCACTGCCAAGCAAAGTTACGGGCTTTCTGGAAGAAGAACAAGGAAACTTTCGCCCTTCAATTTGAGGGAAGTTGAGGATGTTGCCCGGGTTCTCGGGCATTCCTGCTCGGTGTGCGTGGTCAGGGAATCCAGATGTTTGAGCACCTAGCTGGCAGAAGTACAGTTTGCTGGGGGGTTTTTTTCCCCGTTGGTTGAAGCTTTCTGCTCGAAATGTGCCAGTTCAGACAACTTTGCGGTTGGGGCACTGGCTCCGGTTTATTCTGTTGGGTGAACGGGGTTGCAGTGAAGCCGTGAGTGTGGCAGTCGCTCTCGCTCTTCGGGTTGGACGGGACCTAAACCGAAAGGTGCTTCTTCTCACTGCCAGGATGGAAGCGAAAGTTCCCAGGACGAGAGGAGTAGATGCTGGCAGAAATTGGGAAGGTTGGATTGATTTCTGCATGTAACCAAATCCGAATCGGTCATTGCAAAACGCCACCCATTTCACATTAGCATTTTAAAGGGATTCAAATGTTAATAATAGCAGACGCTTTCTATTTTGTGCGATCAATTTTGGGCTGCCCGGCGGAGAGAAGGCACCGTAATATGTTATCGGAATGCGTGCAATCAGTAGAAGGAGAGTTTTAGGAGGGAGTCTGCTCAGACTGAGAATGACTTGTCCGACGGATGGGTGAGGGTGATCTACCCTCATGGCGGGACCAACCCTGCGTTGTCAGTTCGTGGGCTGCGACATTGAACTCGCCGGAGATCTCCGGGGTAAAGCTCTTCTGGTTTATTTCGGTTGCAAGCGAAGCTCGTGGTTTTTAAAACATGCATGAGGCGGGCGCTGCGGTGGATTCACGCTGTACATCTGGATCACTTGGCGTTAGTTCTGAATGGAGATTCTCGTTCCTGTGCATTCCACGAGAAACCCGCATTACGCCGATCAATGCAACCAGAACGGAAGTTTGGAAGGTCACGCTTAAAGGTGATAAACGTGATTGGAAGGCGGCGAGTGTCCGCAGTCCGATTAATGCCGGGATGGATGTGGTTGGGGGGGGGGGTGCATGATTGACAACTCGCTTCCTATTTGCAATTCAAAGGGTGAACCAGCCCGGGGGATCTGCGTTGAATGGGCAATGATCCCCCATTCTGTGAGTGATTTGGAAATCCGAGTGTAGCCTGCAGTCGAAAGGGGAAGGTTGGCGTGGGCAGCAACGCGGAGGTCTGGCTCGCGCCGCCGCGCGAACTTCCCCCGGCCCTTCTCCGGGGCCACCTGTTCGCTCCTCGGCATCTGGCAAGTGCGGGCGGGCGGGCGGGCCGAGTGATGTCACCATTGCTCACCCTTGGAGGTCACGACGTCGTCATGGACTTGCGATGGATGGTGAGTAACCCGTGCGAACACCCGAGTGCGGAACGGCCCACTTAATAGCGAGGCCCACTGGCGCTGTGATTAATTGCACCAGAAGTGTGCATAGATTTGCAAAGCCCGAGAAGACGCCGCCCACCCCTCATTGAATCATCGCAGTTCGTGCTAACCGGTTCTGAAAAAGGGAAGGGTAGTTTATTTGTTTGACGAATGTATGTGCATTGGGTATTGTTCCATAC
Organism: Narcine bancroftii; assembly: GCF_036971445.1. Lineage (NCBI taxonomy): Eukaryota > Metazoa > Chordata > Chondrichthyes > Torpediniformes > Narcinidae > Narcine > Narcine bancroftii. The sequence goes on along the minus strand of NC_091476.1, from coordinate 101,526,939 downwards.
AACACTGACAGGAATTTTATGCGACCTGCCAAGTGTTGAAACAAATACAACTGGTAGCTTAATGGGTGTAAATTGGGCGGAAGGGACTCGTGGGCCGAAATGGCCTGTTACTGTGCTGTGTGTCTTGGGGGACGACGACAGTGAATCTCTCTTGTATTTTTTTTGTGTGATTCCTGTTCAAAGTGTCTGCTCTCACTATTCTGTGGTTCTTGCCAACTCTTCTGGCGTGCAGACTGATCATAGAGTTGGACAGCAGAGGAATGGGTCTGTCAGCCCATCCTGACCATGCCCATGTCCACAGATCCCACTGGCCCACTCTTGAAGGTTCCTCACTGTGATGTGCTGCAGTCAGAAACCCTCCTCAGGCAAGACATTCCAGATAGAAACCATTCTCTGGGGGAGTCCCCTTTTTTCTCACTTTAAATCTATACCCTCTTCTTTATACTGGCACTACATTATAAAGACTCAATCTACACTATATGTATCTCAATAGTTATATATATATATATATCAATAGTTATGTGTGTGTGTATATATATATATAGATATATATATATATATATCTATATATATATATCAATAGGTGTGTGTGTGTGTATATATATATATATATATAAAATAGTTATATGTGTTTGTGTGTGTGTGTATATATTTATATATATCAATAGTTATATGTATGTGTGTGTATATATATATATCATCCAATCATGCTCCATAACAAATGTTCTCCAATCCAGATGACATTCTGGTGAACCTCCTCTGCACTGTTGCCAGCATAACCACATCCTTGCTATATCATGGTGACCAGAGCTGCACACAATACTGCACATAATTTTCCTGTGTTTTGACTACAATCGCACTACCAGTGCAAAGTTGCAGCATGACCTCCCAACATTTATATGTAATGCTCTGATTGATAAGGACAAGCGTGCCATTTGCCTTCTTCATCTAATTTACCTGTGTTGTCATTTTAAAAGAAGTGTGGACTTGAACCCCAAGATCCTTCTGTTCATCAGGATTCCTAGTGCCCAAACATTTGCTGTACATGTCCTACCCCCATTTGACTTCCCAAAATGCATTACCTTGCAGTTGTCAGATTTAAATTCCGCCTGCCAATACTCCAACACCCAACTTACTCTCTGATCAACAACCAGATGTAGCCTTAGACAATGCTTCTTTCAATCCACAATACCACCAACTTTTGTGTCACTTATAAAATTACCTCATAGTTGTACCTTGTACATTTACAGCCAGGTCATTAATATCACAAAAACTAGGGTCCCAGGACAGATTCTTGCAATATAGTGCAGGTCACCGATTTTCAATTGTAAAAGCATCCTTCCAGCATCTTCACTTGCCTCCTATCTCAGTAGCCATTTTGGATCCAATTAACCAGCTCATCTTTGATCCATGTTCCTTAACTTCTTGTAACAGCCTTGTCCAATGTCTTATTGAGTAGCCAAAGTCTGCCACCCTGCATTCAACATTAGATACCTCCACAATGATAAACTCAATTGAATTTATCAGACATGATTCATTCCACAAAGCTGGCTATCCCTAATAAGCATCTGACATTTGCAAATGTACGTGAAGCTCTTTACCTGGCGCACTCCATAAATGTATGTGTAGTGGGGCCTCAACACCTGATGAAAGAGTTGCATTTGAAGTATTTATTGTCCTTGGTTACATCTGCACATTTCACCAAACAGCTCAGCATGGCATGACATTTGTTGATTTCATGCAGTCTCCAGTGGAAAATATCTGATTTCTCACCATCCTAATGGATGATATCAGTGTGAATCAAGACAGTTCTTAATATTTAATGTATAACCTCTTGCATGGAATGACAAAATATTTGATTGTGGCACATGTGGAACTGCACTCTGAACCATTACATTGGGGAAGAAGAAACTCAAAATATTTGGCTGTGAAATGTTGGCCGCATGAAGAACTGTGCTGAGGGAAGTAAAGGTTCAGATAGCTCAATGTAAGGCATATACGTCAGTTTGTGCAAATTTTTTGAGGTTGCTGTTGGCACATTTATAAACTAGACTATTTTGGTTGTCATGAGCACATATATATTGCATCTCAGCTACTGTTAGCAGGAGTATATGTTTACTTTTGTCAAACACCTAAAATATTTACTCACATGAAAATAAAGAGAATCCAGGAGATGGAATTCTGGTAGTGAATTTCATGCCACTTGGGCATTCTAACATCTTTCTTAGAAATACTCATAAGTATTCTTTTGAATCAGTTATTGCTGCAATATAGAGCGATCTTGCAGTCAATAAATAGAAACTTATCCCAAAAACAATTAGATAAGTGACATGCTACAATAATTTCAGTGGTCTTGCTTAATGGTAAATGTTATCCAGGAACTGGGGTGTGTTCCTAACCTATTCTTTGATTAATTTTATGGTTGAATGTCTAATCCAAATGCCAACACCTCTGATAGTGCAAGATTCCTTTACAAGACAACTGTAGATTATGCACCAAGTAGCCACAATGAGGCTAAAGTCCATAAGATTTTTTATACACTGAAATAAGGATAACGGATATATTTATATTCTTGTAGTATACAATAATAGACATTCTAATTTTCAAAACTTTATTGAAGATGTATTATGGGCATCAATTGTATGTGTGTGTGTGTATGATATAGATATATATTTGACAATGATACTTCCCCACATGTTGAGAAAAGAAGAATAAAGTTCATTGATGCATACCAAATTGCTCAATTTGCCAAGGTAACGGAAACAGAATATGACTTGAGCTGCAAGTGCGATTGCATAGTCATTGCATTTCACTTAATGAACAAACTTTGAAGAAAATGGTTTCATTCAGCTCAAACTTCAAATGGGTCTAATTTGAATCAGTAAAGAGGCTAATACTTCCTTAGCTGATATACTGATATTAAGCCAAATTTCTGTGGAATACCATGAGTCTTTATTCACTGTGAGGTTTCCTTTTAAAGGAAGTTCAAATCCAGCACAGCAGGTGTGGGCATAAATTGGTGTAAATTTGCAGAAACTTAAGTAAGTGAAATAATATTTATTTCATTCATTCAATTTACATTTATTGCATTTAAGACAGAACCAGGGAATAACATTCCTTACTGGACAGAAGGAAGCTTTACAGTGTATTTACTCCACACTGGGACTCTGTTATCAATCATAATTCCCTGCTCTATTCTCATAACTCAGCAAATTAATTCTCCTCAATTGCCCACCCAATTCCTTTTGAAAGCTTGATTGATTGGGTTTCTAACAGCCTTACGGATTGAGTTCTACATCATGACCACCGTGCATTAAAAAAAATCTTTCCCCTTGTCCTTGCTCCTTCTGAAAAATGGGAATAACTTATCCTTAATTTATCCAGGCCAAGCTAATGTGATGTTTTTTTACACTTCTATTCTCTCAATTTTCTTCACTCAAAGGAGGCCAACTCCAAGTTCGCCAGTCTAATCTTGGAGCTGAAATCCCTCAGGCCTTTGTTGTAAAGTTAAATACAGATAGAAGTGTATGAGGTAGAGGGGGCACAGGGAATCATTGAGGGGTTAGAGGGTACAGAGATTGTGTAATAGGAAGGAATTTTAATCTAATAAATAATCTATTTCTCAGACAGGGCCATTCAGAAATAAAAGAAAGTAGGGAAGTATCTGAACAGGAAATCAGGAGGGTTGAAAGGGCAATGAAATGTCCTTGCTGAATAGAATTCAAAAGCATCCCAAGACATTTTATAAATACATTAAAGTCAGGAATGTAACTCTGAAGAGGATAGGGCAAAGGAGTAAATTCATGCTTGACAAAGTGGTTGGGGTTCTAAACATCGGTATTGACCAAGGAAAAGGACTTGGAGGATTGTGAGATCAAGGCAGGTAATGCTGATAATTCTTGGGAATGTTGATTTTAAGAAAGAGGAGGGTTTGGTTCTCCTGACGATCATTAATATGAATGTCCCCAGGACATTTTTTAAAATCTTTCCTATATAAATTATTGATACATGAAGGTGAATGTAGATTAAGGATCCATATTCTTCCAGAACCAATGGATGATTTAGGGTACAGTATATCAAAATAAATGTTTCAGGTGATAATACAATAATTCTGATGTGGCATTAGTTAACATGTCCTTACTTATGGGATCACCTGGAGGAAGTTGGGTACCATGATGAATGGTCATCTGCTTCACATGCCTATGCCAATAATATATTGCAAAATTAATCCAAAAATAATAGATTATTATTGGATCCTAGAAAGGTCATCGATGACATGCCTGTTGGATTGATTTTTCTAATCCTGGATGTAGCATTTTTTTTCAACTATTCATATGAATATAAATCTACTTAAATATGTTTTCACAATTAAAATCACACGTACTTGTATCTCCATTTTCCCATTGGTCAAGTTAGTCTGCGAATTCCTTCCAATGTTGCTGTCTTGCAATATATCACCAAAAATGTGACATCATTCACATATTCCCAATTCACTTCAGTGAAACTGAAGATGAAATCTGGAAATACAATGTGTGAAATTTAACAAAAAAAATCCAGGGAAGAAATCAATTAAATTCACTCATGTGCGTTGATTATACAGAAGTTAAAGTCTTCTGCAATTTTGGAAGATGAGTAGCTTTTTTATGCTGAGGTGGAGAATTTGTGACTGCAACTATATTTTGACATGTATGACATATCATAGCTGTTTAATGTATCAGATCACTGGAGGTTCCTCAAAATAGACTGTCAGTCTTTCAAAAATATGAAGTGTGAAAGTCTTAAAACTAACAAAAAATGCAATTGCTCTAAAATTTATTTTGAAGATATAATCAGTGAGAAATATTCAGTGCACATTTTAGAGAAAAAAACTCACTTGCATTCACTTCCCATTTCCTCCTCCTTACTCACTTTCAAGTAAATGTTTTTGATTTTCAAAGACTCACACAAATCCAAACAAACATTACAATCTCTCTCAACAATGATATATAACATACAGAGCCTGTTTCTTCCCCCTGCACCCCCCCATACCCTAATACTACAAGAAAAAGATGAAATAAATTAAACAAATAGAAAGGACCAAATATCAAGAAAGTCACAAACCCTTAATGGAGCTTGAGAAAAACCCATAGAAACCTAAATTAAAAGAGATAAGATAAAAATACAAGAAGGCGTCATTTGCACCACACCCTACCTCCTTGATCTTCATCATTTCACAACTGGCGCAGTTGTTGCATTTCCTTTATTTAGAAGGGATAGAATTATAACTCTGTACCAATGTGGTTTTCACATCCTAACAAATGTGTCATATTTCCTCCTTAAATTATATGTGATTTTCTCCTGAGGATTACAACTCTGCATTTCCATATTCCATTGTGTAATATTTAGTTGGGAGTCAGACTTCCAAGTAACTGCTATATATTTATTGGCTACTGCCAAGGCAACCTTCACAAACTGAATTTGGTATCTGGACAGTTTGAAACACATGTCTATAATGTTTCCCAGAAGGTACAATTCTGGATCGTGTGGAAAATCCACCTTCGTAATTTTTTTCAGAATGTCCCCCAGGTCCTCCCAGAAGGATCTCACCTTTGTACACAGCCAGGTTGAATGCATAAGGTTCCAGTCTCCACACCAGAACACATTTCAAGTATTTCTGGTTTGGATTTGTGTAATTTTTATGGAGTGAGGTACAGTTGATGCAGGAAATTACATTGAACCAATCTATACCTGGCCCCAAGTTATCCCTTAAGAAAGATCTTAGCTGAAGATGGCAGAATAAAGTTTTATTGAGCATTCCTCAGCTGTTCGAATGACATGAGCTCCTCCATTCATAACAATCCTCTTCCAGCACCAGGTGTCTGGGATCTTATTATCCAGAGTAGTGGGTATTAATTTGTTCCGTGACAAGGGGATTTTAGGACATGTATTAATATGGTGTTATCTGTTTCCCTTGCTATCAATTTAGTATCCCACTTGTATATTAATTCTCCTGCTATGTGTAGTCCAATTTATGCCCATGAGGGGGTACCAACTCCCTCATAGAGAGAAGTGCTAAACCTCAACTGGACCGCCCAATAGTATTTTTTAATATCTGGCAATTTCAGACTTCCCAGTGTGAAACCCCAAGTCAATTTTTCCATGGAGACTCTAACTACTAAAACTTTCTGACACATCCTCTGATCATCTTACAAAAGCTCTGGAATGGGTAAGGACTGAAATATATATTGTAGTCTTGGCATCACTTTCATTTTGATACAGTTAACCCTGCCAACCAAAGTTGTGTGCTGGGTTTTCCATCTACCAAGATCCTCGATCTTCCAGAGCAAAGGGAGATAATTATGTTAATATGGATTATGTAAATCATTGTTCACTTTTATCCCCAAATATTTGATGGCCTCTTGCAGCCATTTAACTTGGCTCCCTTGTTGATAGTGTCTGAGTCCCCCCCCCCCCCCCCTCCCTTGTCAAGGACATGATTTCGCTCTTGTCCAGATTTTCCTTATATTTTATATTTTGAGATCTTGCTATAATCATCCAGTGTGGTTCTCAGCCTGGCCAATGACCACCCTTTCCCCCCACCCCACCCCCCCCCCACCAACCTATCATCAGTAAATAAATTGATTTTTATGCTTTGAACCCCTTTATATCTGGATCCCATCGAATGGCTTCTGTCAGTGGTTCAATAGCCAATATAAACAATGCTGGGGACAGCGGGCAGCCCTGCCTACTGGGCCTGTCTAGCGGGAACACTGTAGACATTGCCCATTCATTATCATTTTAGCTTGAGGCTTATAGCATCTTTACCCAATTTATGAATGGTTGTTCCAATCTAAATCTCTCCAGTACTTTAAATAAAAAGTCCCATTTCATTCTGTCAAAGGCCTTCTCTTTGTCCAGGCTACAGCCGTGCCTGGGACTACCCCCGACTATACCAGATGCACTCTATTAAGTCATCTGCATAAATTCTCTGCTGATTCTCTTTTTTACAAATCCTGCTTGGTCTGGATTTGTTAATCTCGGTAAATATTGAGCCAACCTGTTGGCCAATGGCTTTGCTATAATTTTATAATCTACATTCATTAATGAATTTCGCAGGATTCAGTGGGTCCCTGTCTTTTTTTCGGATTACTGTAATGATGCTGTTGAGAAAGACTTCAGGAGGGTATGCGTCTCTGCCCCCGGTCCACCTCCCCCACAATAAGGGGCATTAAAAGATCTCTGAACTCTTGATAAAATTCAGCAGGGAAACCCATCCTACCCTGGTGATTTGTTAGCCTGCAATGAGCCCAGAGCTTCCTCAATTTCCTCCCTATAGAAAGGGGCACCCAGCCCCTCTCTTTCATCTTGATCCAAATTTGGTAGTTCCAATGCAGGCAAGAAGTCATCTATTTTGGCTGGGTCTCCCACTTTTTCTGATTTGTATAGCTCTGTTTAAAACTTTTTAAATGTTTCGTTTATTTTGGTTTGTATGAGATTTTGTCTTCCCAGTTTGAATTTTATTAATTGTTCTTGCGATTTCTTTCACCCTTGCCTGCCAAGGCAAGACCCTATGGGCCTTTTCCCGCGGCTCATAATACCGGCACGTCAGTGAGGTTAAAAAAAAAAAGAGGAAAAGAGCCGAGCACTTGCTTGAGGCATTCAGCAAGGGTCAAGGGGGCGAAGCGCCCCTTGCAGGGTTCTTCAGCTAACCTTAAAAGCAATTAGTCTTTTTCAATTGTTTCTTCACATGTGCTTTTCAACATATGGGTTAAAACACAAGGGTGTGCCCTGGCATAAACAGTATGGCATTGCAACACATCGGAGACACTTTGCAACTGGGGTGGGGAAGGGGCTGCATGGGGATCCACTGCCGCTGCTATACAGCAGGAAAAGACAGCATCGCAACATCCTAGCACTGCATGGGATGAGCAAAGAGAGTCGGAGTTGCCAAGGAGGGCACCGATAAAACAGAGAAGTGGATTTTAAAAACTCAGAACTGGATTTTAAAAACACGGAAATCTACAGAAACGTGGAAAATTCACGAGCCTGTACTACTGTTGTTTTAATCTTAGGATGCCGCTTTAGTTGCCCATTCAGAGCCAGCTCTTCAGCGCTTGACGTCCTGTTTTGCGGAAACTGCCAAAATGTTTGGCCTGGAAGTCAGCCTGAAGAAAACTGAGGCCCTCCATCAGTCAGCTTCCCACCATGACTACCAGCCCCCCCACATCTCCATCGGGCACACAGAACTAAAAATGGTCAACCAGTTTACCTATCTCGGCTGCACCGTTTCATCTGATACAAGGATCAACAACGAGATAGACAACAGACTCGCCAAGGCAAATAGCACCTTTGGAAGACTACACAAAAGAGTCTGGAAAATCAACCAACTGAAAAACCTCACAAAGATTAGCGTATACAGAGCCGTTGTCATACCCACACTCCTGTTCTGCTCCGAATCATGGGTCCTCTACCGGCATCACCTACAGCTCCTAGAACGCTTCCACCAGCGTTGTCTCTGCTCCATCCTCAACATTCATTGGAGCGACTTCATCTCCAACATCGAAGTACTCGAGATGGCAGTGGCCGACAGCATTGAGTCCACGCTGCTGCCGATCCAACTGCGCTGGGTAGGTCACGTCTCCAGAATGGAGGACCATCGCCTTCTCAAGATCGTGTTATATGGCGAGCTCTCCACTGGCCACCGAGACAGGGGTGGACCAAAGAAGAGGTACAAGGACTGCCTAAAGAAATCTCTTGGTGCCTGCCACATTGACCACCGCCAGTGGGCTGATATCGCCTCAAACCGTGCATCTTGGCGCCTCACAGTTCGTCGGGCAGCAGTCTCCTTTGAAGAAGACCGCAGAGCCCACCTCACTGACAAAAGACAAAGGAGGAAAAACCCAGCACCCAACCCCAACCCACCAATTTTCCCTTGCAACCGCTGCAACCGTGTCTGCCTGTCCCGCATCGGACTTGTCAGCCACAAACGAGCCTGCAGCTGACGTGGACTTTACCCCTCCATAAATCTCCATCCGCGAAGCCAAGCCAAAGAATCTTAGGATAATCTTTTCTATCCTCTATGTTTGCACTGTATTGTATTTGAGCTTTATATGTAAATGTATCCTTTTCTCCCTGCTATCTAACACATACTTTTTATGCCAGCATTGCTCCACACTGCTTTGCAGAAAATGTTCTTGACATGGAGTATAAAACTGCTGCAGTTGTGTTCTTGAGTAGCTGGAACCTTACCTTCTATGAGCTCCTCTGAAATGCTTTCATCTGGAAATATTGCATGATTTAATATGTTATATTTTTTTCTGAGGAAAATGTACAAACACCTTCTCGTGGCACATCTAAGAATGCAGCCCGATCCCACCTATCATCACTTAGTAGCTAACCAAGCCTTATTTACGATTGGCATACCATACCTCTTTTGTTTGATTTTGCTTCACTCTATCATGGTATGAATTAAGAAACCTTTTGATGGAGTTTATTTGGCAACTTTCCGCTTGCAGCTCTAATTCTGCAGTTTTTTGTATTATTTGTTTCTTATGACTACATAACAATCAGTGCAGTATTGAGGAGATCCTATGTTGTTATAGATTCTATTCACCTGGATAATCTAATGACCTGATGGCTTATCTTCAGGTTGATGCAAGATAATTCAACAATATGAAGAAGAGCAGATCCCTTCTGACGCAATCAACTCAAAATAGTTCAACTAGCTACATATTTCATTTTTTAAAAATGTGCTGTTCACAGATTGTCAGTAGTTATGCAGCACAGTTACCTACTGAAGACAGAATAAAGATTGTTCCATTTATTTCTTCTTTGGCTTGGCTTCGCGGACGAAGATTTATGGAGGGGGTAAAAAGTCCACGTCAGCTGCAGGCTCGTTTGTGGCTGACCAGTCCGATGCGGGACAGGCAGACACGATTGCAGCGGTTGCAAGGGAAAATTAATTGGTTGGTTGGGGTTGGGTGTTGGGTTTTTCCTCCTTTGCCTTTTGTCAGTGAGGTGGGCTCTGCGGTCTTCTTCAAAGGAGGCTGCTGCCCGCCAAACTGTGAGGCGCCAAGATGCACGGTTTGAGGCGTTATCAGCCCACTGGCGGTGGTCAATGTGGCAGGCACCAAGAGATTTCTTTAGGCAGTCCTTGTACCTTTTCTTTGGTGCACCTCTGTCACGGTGGCCAGTGGAGAGCTCGCCATATAATACGATCTTGGGAAGGCGATGGTCCTCCATTCTGGAGACGTGACCCATCCAGCGCAGCTGGATCTTCAGCAGCGTGGACTTTAGTGGCTTGACATCAGTAATATGACAACTGAATTATGATCTTTTAAATTGATGATCTCCCCAGGTTTAAATTTAAAATTTAAATTTAGAGTTATAGCATGGTAATTGGCCCTACCAACCCATGGGCCCATGCCACCCAAATACCCCAATTAACATACAATCCTACTATGTTTTGAAGGGTGGGAGGAAACTGCAGCACCCAGAAGAAATCCACGCAGTCATGGGGAGAACATAGAAACTCCTTAGAGACAGTGCTGAATTCGAATTCCGATCACTGGCGCTTTTGTAGTATTGCCCTTTGACCACAATGATGGATGTGGGGAAGTGTTTCTGAGCTTCTTATTTGAAAGGTTTATTCACTTTTATAAAATCTTGTGTTTGTCTTGATCTTGAAATAGAACTTAGAAATGATCACTTTCAGTTTACAGTGTCTATTTTATGTACTTGTGAATGCTGATCAATAAAGTGAATCAGCTCTGAATTAATTTCATTTGTAACAGACTCGCCAAGGCAAATAGCGCCTTTGGAAGACTACACAAAAGAGTCTGGAAAAACAACCAACTGAAAAACCTCACAAAGATAAGCGTATACAGAGCCGTTGTCATACCCACACTCCTGTTCGGCTCCGAATCATGGGTCCTCTACCGGCATCACCTACGGCTCCTAGAACGCTTCCACCAGCGTTGTCTCCGCTCCATCCTCAACATCCATTGGAGCGCTCACACCCCTAACGTCGAGGTACTCGAGATGGCAGAGGTCGACAGCATCGAGTCCACGCTGCTGAAGATCCAGCTGCGCTGGATGGGTCACGTCTCCAGAATGGAGGACCATCGCCTTCCCAAGATCGTATTATATGGCGAGCTCTCCACTGGCCACCGTGACAGAGGTGCACCAAAGAAAAGGTACAAGGACTGCCTAAAGAAATCTCTTGGTGCCTGCCACATTGACCACCGCCAGTGGGCTGATAACGCCTCAAACCGTGCATCTTGGCGCCTCACAGTTTGGCGGGCAGCAGCCTCCTTTGAAGAAGACCGCAGAGCCCACCTCACTGACAAAAGGCAAAGGAGGAAAAACCCAACACCCAACCCCAACCAACCAATTTTCCCTTGCAACCGCTGCAATCGTGTCTGCCTGTCCCGCATCGGACTGGTCAGCCACAAACGAGCCTGCAGCTGACGTGGACTTTTTTACCCCCTCCATAAATCTTCGTCCGCGAAGCCAAGCCAAAGAAGAAAGATAACTCAGATTGCTGTAATCTCAGCGAATTATCTTGCCTCAGAACATTTGGTACCAAAATAAGTTTTTTTAAAAAACTCTAATAAAGCTGGAACAAAGCAGATGGAGCATCACAGTTCACTTTGATTCACTTTGATTCACTTTGATTCACTTTGATTCACTTTGATTCACTTTGATTCACTTTGATTCACTTTGATTCACTTTGATTCACTTTGATTCACTTTGATTCACTTTGATTCACTTTGATTCACTTTGATTCACTTTGATTCACTTTGATTCACTTTGATTCACTTTGATTCACTTTGATTCAATTAGCATGCTCAAATGTCAACTCAAAGTTAAGCAAATTGATGTCTCAATTTGACCTTCAAATCAAACCAGTAGGAAGCAGGAGGTCCACAAGAGAGTTTGTGGGTTATGGAGAGTTCCATGTTATCCTTGCTCTGCTAGCGCCCAGAACGACAATGAGGAAGGATTTTCAGGCTCTAGGAACACTAATCAAACAGTTCATAGAGTCTAGCGCCTATCGGTTTTAATGTGTTGTGCTGAACAGCTCTGTGTAGAACTGGATCTATCTGGGAATTATCTTATTTGTGTTTGTAATCATCAACTCTACTGGAAGGATGCTTCAAGTCATAACATTTTCTGTTTTTTTTTTAAAAAAAATGCATGGAATTTCGGACAGATTTGAAATGAAAATCAACAATTACCTTTGCAGTTTTAAAAAGGGACAATATATAAATCTGCTGAGAGACTGCTTATTGGTTCCAGGGAAAAGAGCCAAGTTCCTGGCAGAGCTGCCAACTGACTATACTTATAGGCTAATTGAGATCATTTGTAGAAGCTTGATGCCAAGCTATCCATTGGGGGATCAGTCAAGATATTTAGATCAAGTATCAAAGTCGATCTAAACTCATTCAGTCCTGGAAGCTTTGAGTTGTACTCTGCCTGCCTGAAGGTAAAGTTTTCTGGTTTAAGAGACACATGTGGAGCTGAACTTGTCATATTTAAATAAAGGTGGTTGTGTGGCGGCGCACATCGAGGTGCAGGGGAACTGGCTCAGCATGTCACGGACGCGATAGTGGAGTAGCTGCATTAAGATGGCACCATCGGGCTTTGGGAGTATCTCGTGGCCTTGGCAGCGTGATGACACCAATGCCAACGTGGGCCGAGGCTTGCGCCTGCCCTTAAGGGTGGGCGCGGACATATGAATAAAGTCAGTTGAAGCAGAAAGTCTCACTGACCTGTGGTTTCTTTCAATCGCCTTAGCTACTGCTACAGTATTAGTTATATATATATATTGCCTAGGAACAGGGGTTGTTTTCCATATACTGTAACTAAATGGGAGTTAGTAAAGTTGATAATTGACTTTTCAGAATGAATGGAAACAGAATAAGAAGACATTAACCTCAAAATTCCAAATAAAGCCTTATTTAAAGTTACCAAATCAATGAACATGAGCTGCTCCGTGATTTTATTTAATCTTTTAATACTAAGAAATAATAACAATATCAAAAATAGTTCCTTGAAATTTTTGTCTTAGTTGGAGGTGATGACAGTTAAATGTGGAATTAGTTCCTAATTTTAAAAAAAGATCATGGTGCTTGACTTTGCTGCTCTTTTTAAGTGAGCAGAGCTTATTTCATAGTTCCTGTGACACAGCAAATGACTTGTCAGTAACTTCAGCCATTTAATTGGCTTGCTGTACAATGCATTCAGTTAAATTAAATTCTAATAAATGCATAACTAGTTAGCTAATGCTTTCATGCCTTGATCCAGTTAAAAATACTGTAGCAAACTGGCTATTCTGCCCATCACACCAGTTTCAATCATCAATAAAATCCATCAGATACACAATGGAGAGAAATAGTTTAAATACAGAAATGCTTAGATTTTTCAATGAGTTTTTCCTCAGGGGAAGTCAACAAAACATTGAAATGATTCATGTAAATAATTAAAACTTTTTGCTTAGTAAAAACACAAATTCTGGAAAAATTCAGCGGGTTTCGCAGAGTCCATAGGATGTAAATATATATTGTATGATCAATATATTGGGCCTCAACCCATCAACACTGTATCTTTACTTCCTATTGCTGTATACTGGGGAGTAAATAGAAACCCTATGTCTGCTTGCATGTTGTGTTCTGAGAGTGAATAGAAAAGATGGCTGATTGCTATAAAATAGCAAAAAGAGGCTTTGCTGGACTGGAATTTTCTATTAATTAATTTAGACGTACAGCACGGTTACAGGCCCTTCTGGCCCACAAAACTGTGCCACTCAATTAACCTACAACCCTGTACATTTTGAAGGATGGGAGAAAACTGGAGCACCCAGAGAAAAACCACGCAGATGTGGAGAAAACCTACAAACTCCTTACAGGCTGCAGTGGATTTGAACCCAGGTCCCTGGTGCTGTAACTGAACTAGAAGAGATTTTATTCTTTGGTAGTAATATACACGTTGGTCCTTGTTATCCATTTAAAGTTAAAATGCTTGAAGCACAAATTTTCTCCTATGAAATAAAAATAATGTTTATCTGGGGACAAGTGCATTGAAATTATGATTCAAATTTGCAATTCAAGAAAGTACAATGTAAGTCAGAGAAGATCCTTGCGGGAAATTATCTTTTATGTTTACAGATTTCATTGTGAAATTTGCAGCGAGATTGGTCACTTGTTATTTAAATTATGATGCTTGGTTATCCTGGTTTATACAGAGTACTTTACTCTTTGTTTTTAAATGTTTATAAATGATGGCATTGAGTAATGGTTCCAATGAGGTACTTGTCTAGTCATCAATCCCCTACTTTCAAATTGACATTTTGTAGTTCAAATGTTGAATTTGGTTTACTGTGGTACAGTAATAGTTTGTTTAAAATCTATTGTTGTGTAGTGACTGCTACACAGAATGAAACACACCACTACCACGTTGGATTTTTCAAATTAACTGTTTGTTCAAACTTCATGTGCGCCTTTTAAGGGCAGCGTGAGCTCCGCTCCTGCGTTGGCGCTGACGTCACCATGTTCGCCCAAGGCGTGCGCCCTGGCCTAAGCCACGAGGCACGGAGGTCCCCTGACGGTGCCATTTTCTTGTGGCTGCCCCGCCGGTGTGGCGGTACAAGCAGGGCCGGTTCGCCACGAGGATGTGTGATGCCACACAACACCCCCCGAACCGGTTTACGAGTCTCGTCGGTTCGGTGGCTGACCTTGTCGTTTCGGCCAGGCCTTCACTACCGACTGGCGAAGGTGTAGGTGTGCTGCCTTGAGTCTGTCGACTGTGAAGAGCTCCCCCTTGCCCTCGATGTCCAGGGTGAATGTCTTGCTTGAATGTTGCAAGACTTTGTAGGGGCAGTTGTAGGGGTGCTGCAGGGTGTGTGGGCCTCGCCGGATGAAAACAAAATCAACCGTGGCCTGTTCTTTGGGGACGCAGGATGGATGGCTGCTGTGGTGGGTCGGTGGTAGGGATGCTAGGGAGGCGAGGTTACCTCTCAAGTCTGCCAGCAAGATCTGACTCTCAGTCATGGAACCAATACTCAGGCTGAAAAACAATGGTGCACCGTAGACCAACTCCGTGGGCGATATCTATAGGTCTTCTTTCAGAGCCGTTCTGATGCCAGAAGGACCCAGGGCAATTCATCCATCCAGTTGGGTCCAGTGAGGTGAGCCATGAGGGCTGACTTTAGGTGCCGGTGGATGTGCTCCATTAGGCCGTTGGCTTGGGGGTGGTATGTGGTGGTGTGATGGAGCTTGATCCCTAAGAGGTTTTCCAGCTGTGACCAGAGGGTGGAATGTAAACTGGGCACCCCTGTCGCTCGTCATGTGTGCCGGGACTCTGAACCTGGCGATCCAGAGGGCAAGTAGGTTCCTGGTGCAGGACTCTGTGGAAGTGTCTCTCAGCGGGATGGCTTCCGGCCACCTCGGCACTCAGTTGACCATGGTCAACAAATAGCGGGCATCCCTGGACACCGGCAGGGGGCCCACGATGTCGGTGTGTATGTGTTCAAACCTCTTGGCCGTGAAGTTAAACTGCTGTACCGGGCCCTTCATGTGGCACTGGACATTGGAGATCTGACACTGTATGCAGTTTCTCGCCATCTGGGCTACCTGTTTCTTGAGGCCGTGCCACATGAACCATTCCGCCACCCTTGCGAACAGAGGTCTTGTCCGAGGGGTGAGCCAAGTCGTGGAGAATGCTGAAGGCCTGTTGTCTACATTGCAATGGGAGTATCGAGCGCAGCGAGCCGGTGGAGACATTGTAGAGCCCGTGGCGGGGCTGTCCGGCAGTTTGAGGTCTTGGAACTGCAGGCCCGTGATCGTGAAGCGGAAGGCTTGTGTGTCTGCATCCTCCTTCTGCGCCTGTGCTAGCTGGGTGTAGTCCAGGCCGGGGGCAAGGCTGTGGATGGTGGGCCTTGAGAACGCGTCTGCAACAACATTATCCTTACCCATTCGGTGTTGAATGTTGGTGGTGAACGCCGATACGCAAGACAGATGATGCTGCTGACGCGCCAACCAGGGATCCTTTGACATTGTAAGGGCCTGCGTGAGTGGTTTGTGGTCAGTGAAAACGGTGAATGGCCTGCCCTCCAGGAAGTACCGGAAGTGTCTGATGGCCCGGTACAGGGCCAGAAGTTCCCTGTCAAAGATGCTGCATTTCAGTTCCGGGGGGCGGAGGTGTTTGCTGAAGAAGTCAAGCGGGCGCCACTGGCCATTGACTGATTGGTCCAGGACTCCCTCGACGGCCGTGGCTGAAGCGTCCACCAAGAGTGAGGTGTGGGCATCAGGCTATGGGTGGGCTAGTAGGGGGGTGCTTGCTAGGGCATCTTTTGACGCGGTGAAAGCGTTCTCAGCCCTTTCCGTCCATTCCAGGGTTTTGATCTTGGCGGTGATCAGTGTGAACAATGGCTGCGTGATTCGACCCTCCCCTGGGATGAAACGGTGGTAAATGTTGACCATGCCGGCAAATTCCTGTAGACCTTTGAGGGTGTCAGGCTTCAGGAACTGGCATACGGCTGCGACCTTCTCAGGTGCTGGGGCGGCTCCATCCGCAGAGATGGTATGGCCCAGGAACTGCAGGGACTACTTGGCAAACTGGCATTTGGCCACATTGACCGTGAGACTGAACTTTGCCAGATGGGCCAATAGTGCACGAGATGGACCTTGTGTTCATCGTAGTCCCAGCTGGCGATGAGGATATCGTCGAGATAGATAAACAAGAAGTACAAGTCTCTACCAACTGTGTCCATCAGGCGTGGCAATGTCTGGGCCATGTTTTAAAGGCTGTAGGGCATCCACAGGAACTCGAATAGGCCGATCAGGGTGATGATCGTGCTCTTGGTGTTATCGTCGGGATAGAACGGGATCTGGTGGCAACCCCGTACCAGGTCGACCTTCAAGAAAACCCGAGTGCTGTGCAAGTTGGCCATAAAGTCCTGTGGGATGGGGTATCGGTCCGGGGTGGTCACATCGTTGAGGCGACGGAAGCCTTTGGGACCATGTGGAGGGGAGAGGCCCAAGAGCTATCCAATCTGCGAATGATCCCCAGCTCCTGCAGTTGGGAGAACTCCTCCTTTGCCAATTGCAGCTTCTCAGGGGGCAACCACCTGGCCTAAGCGTGGAGGGGGCGGGGGCATGGTGGAAGTAAACTGCAGCTGCAGGATGGAGGGGAAATCGTCGAGCTTGTGGGAGTACTCGTCCTTGAGGGTGCTGATGTAAGCTATTCCCGGGCTGCACGCATCTGTGGAATCGAGGCGGATGGATTGGAACATGCGGGCATGTACCAACTGCTTGCCTTTGATGTCCACCAACAGGCTGTGCGTCCGGAGGAAATTGGCTCCCAGCAGTGCTGTGCCCACCGAGGCCAGTACGAATTTCCAGCGGAACTTGCCGATCTGGATCTGTGCGCTGCGTGTGCCAAAAGTCTTGATGGAGGACCAGTTGGCTACCTGTAGGGTTGGGCCCCATGTGCGGGTCTTGAGGGCAGTTAGTGGGAGCATGCTCAGTTGTGCTCTGGTGTTTATCAGGAAACTTCGGCCACTGGACTTATCAAGAGGCTGTTTGTGCAGCCAGCAGTCGCAGCCATTTACGGTGGCTGGCCGGGTCATTTCCCTGGAATGAACAGGGCTGCCTACATTTGTGGGCTTGGGCCACCCCGCGTTGATGGTAGAAACACCAGGTGGAGTGGTGTTCTTCTGGTTTGTGCTTGGGGGGCGCTTGCGGCCGATTGGGTCCTGGGCGGGTGACCTGGCAGAGGGTGACCTCGTTTTCTTGCTTGGTCCACCTGAGGACATCTGTGTGGATCTGAGAAATCTTCATCTGCCGGCAGGAGTTGGATGTCCTCGGGCATCTGTTTGAGGAAAGCCTGTTTGAATATCAACAGAGTCTGTGGCCCTCTGCTATTGCCAGCATTTAATCCATGAAGGCAGATGGGATTCTGTCGCCCACCATTTAGGTGTAGAAGCCTGGTGGCGTGCTGCTATCGGGAGTGGCCTAAGGTGCTGAGGAGGTGGCTTTTGTGAGCGAGGTATTTACTTTCCTCCAGTGTGTCTTGGATGAGGTCATCCACCCTGGCTGCGGTTTCTTCATTGAGCACGCTCACGACGTGGTAGAACATCGTGGCATCTGATGTGATGTGTCTGAGGTGAAACTGCGCATGGGCAATGCGTCCAGAAAGGGGGGGGGGGGAGTTTTACCGCGACCATGTTGATTGTTGCAGAATCCATATCGCGAGGCCAGAAAACCACTTGGGCTCGCTGTGGCCACCAATGTAGCGACTGCTACACAGAATGAAACACACCACGACCACATTGGAGGTTTCAAGTGAACTGTTTGTTCAAACTTTGTGTGTGCCCCTTTAAGGGCAGCGTGAGCTCTGCTCCTGCGTTGGCAGTGACATCTCCACACTTGCCCGAGGTGCAAGCCCTGGCCTAAGCCATGAGGCATGGAGGTCCCCCGACATTGCCATTTTCTCACGGCCGCCCTGCCAGTGCGGCGGTACAGTGGGGCCAGTTCGCCACGAGGATGTGCGCTGCCACAGTTATATTTTTCCAAGATTGGTCAGGATTTTCAAACTGAAATTGTGGTCGGAGCAAGCAACCCATCACTTGGATACAAATCTGTGACTTTCAGTCAAATTGCCTTCCACTGGGAAAACAAACTGCATGATAAAGCAGCTATTTTAAGTAGGGCATCCTTTCTCGTAACTGGTGTGTGAGAGCAGTTTTGCACAATTTGAAAATGCTGATGAAACTTTTGCTAATTAGTTTAGGGATTTTCAGATGATATCTTGCAGTCTCGTTCTGGCATCCATTATATATCAATAAACAGGGACATAGGATGATGTCTCCAGAATGGAAAACCATCGTTTTCCCAAGATCATGTTATATGGCGAGCTCTCCACTGGCCACCGAGACAGGTGCACCAAAGAAGAGGTGCAAGGACTGCCTAAAGAAAGCTCTTGGTGTCTGCCACATTGACCACCGCCAGTGGGCTGATATCGCCTCAAACCGTGCATCTTTGCGCCTCACAGTTCAGCGGGCAGCAACCTCCTTTGAAGAAGACCGCAGAGCCCACCTCACTGACAAAAGACAAAGGAGGAAAAACCCAACCCCAACCAACCAATTTTCCCCTGCAACCGTGTCTGCCTGTCCCGCATCGGACTTGTCAGCCACAAACGAGCCTGCAGCTGACGTGGACAATACCCCTCCATAAATCTTTGTCCGTGAAGCCAAGCCAAAGGATGATGTTTGTGTTGCGAGCCTTCACACTTTCGTTGTTCTGGACCATCTCTTGGTGGATCCACTCGGCAATTATATTGCACACAATCATGTGAGTTAACAACTCCCAATAAATGCAGGGGCATAGCATACCAAATAATTTTAAATTCATTGTGCAGTTTTGTATTTATCACTAATTATAATTTTGAAAGGCAAGGGGATAGTTGGGTCCCCCCCCCCACCCCCAGACACCAGCAGCCAGACTGCATCCCCTGAGCACACTCTTCAAAGGTGGTGCCCTTTTGAACTGTATGCTTACTGCTCAGTCTCCTGTGATGCGGAGGTGGGCTGCCACTCCTGTGATGGAGACTGAGCAGTCGCTCCCCTGCACCCTCCCCCCTTCCCCCTAGCTATGCCACTGAGTGAATATGGAAACAAATTCAAACAAAATGGAGCATCTGCTTTGAATAGCATGAAAGTCGCCAGGCGTGAACCTGATTGGCAATTTGCGTTTGTTTCCTCAGCCTTGTGTGCCATTAAAATATCATGGATATTTCATCTTGTGTTCGTATGTATGAGTTCTTAAGACAACATATGGATGAAGGAAAAGTTTCTTTACATTAAAGTTGTTGTGAACAGCACCATGAGGCATGCCATGAGGCTGCAAGCCTCCATTACTGCAGTCTCCCCTTCTGTGTCAGCCCTTGCTGGCAGCCAAGTATAATGAAACGGGATCTATAATCCTTAAGACATTGCTAGTTGCATTGCAACCATGATTACTACCATTACAGTAGACAATGCAGGATAAGGAATAAAGAAGAATGTCACAAGGAAAGTTTCATGATATTTTTGGATCAATGAAGAGAAATTGGCCAGTGATATTTTCATATACATAACATTGGTGATTCTCTTTCTTGATTCTGTATTTTATTTATGAAATATCTCACCAATTTTTATGTGGTTTTGAGAACATTGACAACATTACATTTCAAAGAATATAATCCCCACCCAATTTAGCAACCTTTTCCCCAGAGTTTTCATGAATGTTATCTATGGGTGGTGAAAAAGATGATCAGTGAAGTACAGAAGTGTTAAATTAAAAAAAAAATTAAAGTGATTGTTTTATATAATAATATGATTTATTGTTTTTTTTATTTAATTTCCACAAGGCAAAGTTTGATGGGTGATCTTCCAGGTTTAAAGTGGATTATATTAAGGAATAATGAGAAAAAAGTTTATAATAATTTAAATCATTTGTATAAATTAAATTACCATCCGTTAATAAAAAAAATCCAGGAAGATTCTAGTGCGGACTAGAAGGGCCTAATGGCCTGTTTCCGTGCTGTAATTGTTATGTTAATATTGAGAAGAGAAAACAATATAGTTCACAGTTCACATGTCTAAGTTATCTTCATGTTGAGTTTGGGTATCAAGTCTGTTAAGGTAATAGCTGCTGCCATGTCTGCCAATCATGACTGCAGAGGTGTTACTTGGGAAAACCATAGAGCATCAGGCCATGGTGACTGGTTGCAGTGGTTCAATTTTGGTGCACACCTGAGAAACTGCTTGTGATGACCGGTGTTGATTCCTGTTACACCTTAATGAAGAGCTGTACAGTGACATGCGATAAATTTGTTACAACTACCCTTGATACTGTCTCCAAGATTCACAGCTTCTATCCAAGGTCTATATGTTAACTAATGGCCTTTACCAGGGTCAATTGATCATTTGGTCAAAACCGACCCCTTTGTTTGGTCAAGGTCCCTACCTATTGTTGCTCTGGCAACTCAGATTTATTTCGCTGATGAAATAAAAGCAATTGACCATTTTTAAAAAATAAAACACTTAATTTCCAATTTGATGTTGTCACTCTATGGAATTGTAGGAAATACCGATGAATTTTGCGTTTGGTAAATTTGATTAGATGAGTTTCCTTAACCCGATGTGAAACACGAAAGTCTGCAGATGCTGTGATTGTGTTGAAAACCATTCATCTTTACTATATAAAGTACCCTGGGTGACTTGCTAAGTTTCTTCGCCATTGATTTTCTTTAACCCTGGTGGTCAGTTTTTAAGATAATTTGTGAAACTTCTGTGGCACAACTAGTGAAGCTGCTATATCATGGCGCCAGAACTCCAGGATCAATACTGACCTTGTGCTGCTTGTATGGTGGTTTCATGTTTTATTTTTACTTAAGTTTCTTCTGTGCCCTCTGGTTTTCTCATATATCCCAAAAGCTTGCTGATTGGTAGGTTAATTGGCCACTGGGTAAATTGTGTGCAGCTGAACATTAGAATTGGGGAATGTCATTGGGTGGGTGGTTGGGGGTCGGGGTGGGGGGGGGGGGGTGGCAGTGAGCAGGAAGTGATAAGAATATGAGTAAAGTTGAACATGAGTTTAATGCAAAGTTCGTGTAAATGGGTGATGGACAAGCAGTGGACAGAAGGGTCTTTTCCATGGTTCCCATCCATGACACAATTTCTGCTTTCAAAAGAATGTACATTCCATGAAGGCTGCAAAAAAAAGCAACCTATGCTACATGTGCTTAATAAAGGGCCAAATTATGCTTGATCCAGCCCTTCCTCAGTGCTCAATCCCTGCACTAGTTCTACGAAGACATGGCAGTCTTGATGCTGTGACAGTCCTGCAAAGCTGAGCCTTGGGCTACAGATCCTGAGGCTCTGTCCTCAGTGAGGACAGAGAGCCTTTGATAGGCTCTTGAAAAGCAGAGGCATTTAAGAATTGTTCAAAAGGACTTAGATAACAAAATGTAATTGAAAATATGAACAAAAATAAGATATAGTTATGAATTCATTTAAATTACAGCAAAATTCTAGTAATATGACATCTAATTGTTTCAAAACCCTAGTGGTCTGGCATTTGGCTGGCTTATCAGAGAGTTTGAGTGTGGTATGTGTGGCCAGAACCACAGTTGGGGTCTAGAATACTAGAGGTCAGGAATGAAGGGTAGATTTGAGGCTGGAGGCCTTGGATATTTTCTGCACCCTTCAAACTTGCTGGATTTACTGGAGAATTTATCAGATTAAATAACATTAAGAAACATTAAATAAATATGTTTGAGCCTTAACAGTTAAATCCAATACCCTGGAAAATCTTTTAGTCAAGCCTTTCCAAGACCCAGAAGTATTGGACTATTAAAGTTCAATTGTAATTAAAGTATAAAGATCAAGAGAAATGAAAACAAAAGTGTGAAGGCTTATAATTCTCTGAGATGAATGGAGATGGACATTGGTGCCATCCACGGCTGGGGTAAAGCTATCTGGTCAGATGCAAAATGCATGCAGTCCCATAGTTTGGGATGTTTTTGCTTTGCCCATAACTCACAATGGAGCATCTGGCATACAGTAAATATGTATTAGCAAGTAAACCTGAACTGTTCTTGGCTGATAAAAAGACATTTTGTGTGAAGTTGAAGACAAATCCACTTGGCATTAATTGTTTATTTTTCTGCTGAGAGAAAAGTAATTCATAATTTTGTAGAAGCACTCGATCTTGGTACAATGGAAACTAAAACATTAGAGCAAGTAGAATTGGCTGGCAGTTAAGAATGGAAGATCCTCCTCCTTAAAATGAGGTGTATCATGTATAGTGAACTTGAATCACTACATTATCAATGGAATTTGAAGACCTATACATTGGTTTCTGTAACAAAATTGGCAGTAAATGCTACTGCAATGTTGCAGGAACAGTAAAGCAATTCTTCAGGGTTCTTTTGAATTGCCTGACAGCATTGGGTTTTAGAGGAAAAAAAGCTCTCACATACATTAAAAGGAGTTTTTAAAAAATGCAACCATTAAGACGCATTTACTTTTCTGCTCTGCATCCTGCTGCATTTTGCTCTGTTGGACGACAGAGATTTTGAACTGCTGTTTTGCTGACTTGTCTCTCTAAGGTCTCATGCAATGCGAGATTGAGACCACCAGCAAATTGGAGGAACAATACCTCATCTTCCATCTGAGCACGCTCCAACCATATAGACATTGTCTTCTCTGGTTTCTGTTAAACCAGCCCCCCCCCCCCAACACAATATTCGTCCCCCTATTTCCTCTCCGCTCCCTCACTCCTTCCGCTCCCCCCCGCCCGCCCCCTCGGCCAAAAACCAATTCTCACCTTTCTTCTTATCATATTCAATTAACACCTTTTGTCTGTTGGTCTGCTCTCTTTCCCCCTCATATTCTTCCCCCTTTCTCTCCCCAGTCTTTAATTCAGACACCTGCCTGCTTTTTGCTTATATATTGAAGTTTTCAGGCCCGAAATATTGGTTATATATCTTTACCTCCCGTGGATGCTGCAAGACCGGCTGAGTGCCTCCAGCATCATGGTGTGTTTTTGCTGCATTTATCACCCAAGACTCAGTGTGAGGAATGCTGCTGCTCACAGCTCCAGCAACCTGGATTCAGCCCTGACTTGAGTGTTGTCTGTGCAGAGTTTGCGCACTCTGCTTGTGACTTGGACTACTCCTGAGTATGCTTGTTTTCTCCGATATCCCAAAGGTTTGCAGTTTAATTGGTAACTGTAAATTTGTGTAATTGGTATGCAAAATGAGTGGTAGAATCTGAGGGATGGGTGGAAAATGGAAATGTGGGGAGAATAAGTGGCATGAGTGCAGAAATAGAGTTAATAGCCCATTGTTAATCAGGGCAGACTGAGTTGGTTGAGTAGCCTTTTAACATGTTGCATGATTTTATGGTTTCCTGACCAACTGTGGAACTCCCATTAACAGCCACTAACCAAAGCTTTGAGACGTTAAATTCTCTGTAGCCTCCAGCAATAAAGTTGTGGATCAGATCAGTAGACCATATAACTTAATCCTATAAGCTCAGCTGCAATATTTCTGCGTGCATGGTACCTTATGATTCAGTTGCTTACCCAGAAACAGTGTTTTCCCTCTGGAACCCCAGTTAATATTGCATGCGAGAACTGATGAAACACAGCAGGATTGCTGGTGTTCTAGGGGTTGCTTGTGGGATTTGAACCACAGTGATAAACTAAATGAAAACTGTATCACTTTGTGTGGCACAGGTTTCATAATATTCCTATTGGAGCTCGTACTGTTCTCTATGCTGCATTCTTTCTGCTTCCTTTCATGAACGGTGTTATCATAGCCAGAAATTAAGAGTGAAATTGGAAAAGCTATGGCAGTGCAGAGATGCTTCGGGTCTCAGTGCTACTGCAAAGGTGTGATTGATAGAGATGGATATTTATTTGCTGCATCTTTTCAGGTGTGTGGTTGTGCCTCAGTTACAGGTGGGGGCTGTTGATAGAAACGTGGACTAGTAGCCCATCAGATGATTCTTGCCATCTTGGGCAGTTTTGTCATCAGAACCCAAGTAAGACTAGCGGTGTCTGAGATGCTGAATTCTTCAGGGCCCTTGGCAGTGAAATACTATATCACAATGGTAAACAATTTATTTTAATTCTTTGAGTGCAGCACCAACATTTGACCAGTTAACACCTTCATTTCAAATTTAATTACATTAAGGTGGGTTTTGTCCATTTATGACATGCATCTCAAAATTTGTGACTTAAATCTTAACACAAAGACAAGAATTATACATTTTTTCCAAAAGAGTAGTGAAAGTAATTCTTAACCATTAGCACACATATTTTAAGTGTTCTCTAATTAGTAATTTTAAGATCCAGGTACTTAAATTGGTAATGGATATTTGTGAAATGAGCTCGCCTCATGTCCACTTTTCCTTTGGTTGGATTGCACATTTCATTTTTGACTAACCTCTGCCCAATTTATGTTTCTAACCACTGGTGGGCAAACCATGTTGCTGCCTTGTACTTATAACCACAGAAGGAGACTGTTTGACCCATCAGGTCCATGCTAGCTCCCAAGAGACTAATCCCATTAGTACCTTCATATTTCCCTAAACCTCTGCAACTTGTTCTCTCACACAATGCCCAAAACATTGACTATTGTCTTCCATGGATGCTGCCGAGTTCTTCCAGTATTTTGTGCATTGTTTTCACTTGATCTTTTTTCCCATGAGCCTACACTAATTTATAGTAGCTAATTAACTGCCGACATGTGCTGGAAACTGGCGCACACGTAGGAAATCCATGTGGGTGAATATGCAAATTCCACACAGACTGCACCCAAGGTCAAAATCAAAGTAGTAACTTTCCTCCTCAATAATGACCACAAACTTACCTGATTTCTGTAAGAAAAAAGTGCTCTTTGAGGGGGAAAGAATCTGCCTTGTCTGGCAATAATGTCATTGACCCCTGAATGTCCTTTGAACTGGCCAGGCAGTCACCCTGTTTAGAATGGGCAGTAAATGCTGGCAATGCAAGCAATATTCCCATATGCCAAAAAAAACATAAATAATTTGTATCATGTACATTCACAAGTTATGCATTGAAACTCTGGTCTAATCATCCAATCAAATTTTGTTTCAGTTATTTATACCAGAATGCTGCAAAGCCACATCCTTTCTCACTGCTAATTGGCATCTCTCTCTTCACCTATAATGCTTCATTCCATGACCCTTCTCCACTCAGTGACCAAAGTCCATGAAGCTGAAACTGCTTTGATTTTTGGTACGTGAGGCACTGCAAGTTGGATGACAGCTGAGACGTCAATGGAAATATTACTTCTCTTGACGACGAAATGATATTGGGTTGACAGACTCCATTTTCCTCCTCATTTACATTACTACATTTCATTATTAATTATGGCAAACTGAATCTCCAAAACTATAATTTCTGGAGACATTGCCAACCCACTCTGTTTATAGATGACCAGATAGCATCATCTTAGCAACAACTATGGCAGGAGGTCATTGGTTGCTAGGTATTCGTATTGCCAGAAATCAATACATGCACAAAATCCCTTAGTGAAAGTTAGGACTTGGTGGCAAAAATATAGACTGAATTGCCCAGACATAATTTTAAAGGTCTATTATTCTGGTTAACTACAGCATTTATAATACAATCCTGTTTATTAATAATGGCTATTGTGTATTTAATGTTCAGCAGAATTGCAGAAAATATAACAAAACTGATAAGAAGGCCTGTGGCTGACATAAAGGCTGATTTCTCATCATCTGCGTTCAACATCGTTAGGAGAGAATGTTGATATTGTGCCACCAGGGTGACAGCGCAAGTGAATCTTTTTAAGTTGGCTTGTCAGAAGGAGTTTTTAGACATTCATGATGTATCATTGCAGAGCTTGAATTGGTAATGCGGTTGCTTGATTTTACCTTTTAAACGCAAGGTTTACTCATGCTGGAGATGGCAACCTGTTTGTACTGAAGGGGCAAGGACTGACAGGAAGTCGGTTTTAATCTCCTTGTTTTTAATATTACAGAGGCCATTTGTCCCAAAGGCTTGATAGAAAATCCAAGGAGCGCAATCCCATTACACCTTTATTTCTGGAACTTGTTTTCTTTCACATGTGGATATCAAATCCCCTTTGATTTCTTTTGTCATTAGCCTACTCAAAGGGGTAATTACAATAACCAGTTAATCTACCATTTTTTTTTTGGAGTAAACTCAAATCATTAGAGATAATGTGCCAAGTCGACACCTAGACCAGGGTCAAATCTGGAGCAATGAGGCAACTGCAGTGCCTGCAACACTGCTTCCTTACCCAGATGAATATTGCTGCAGTTGGGCCTTGCCGCAGAATGTTCTTGAGATCATGGTGACAAGCTGTCGTCTTCTATGCTAGCAGCCAATTGTTTTTATTTTGCCTCGTGGTGTGGGGGGTGGGGGGAAGAAAAGGTATTCTTTCTCAGGCCAACAAGTATTGTTGATGGAAAGTTTATGGACTGTTGTTATGGGCCAATACTAGAATTTAATTTAGGGGCAGCCATCTACAGGACTCGCGCGAACTACATCCTATTGTCCATTCTTAATTGGCCTCTTAGAACATTGTCTCTAACTAGATATTGCATTGTTTGTACGTTGCATTTCATAGTTTCAACCCTAGATGCTGCTGCCATTTTGAATAACTCATCGATGAAAAAAATAACTCAGTTTAAAAAAAAATGTTTAACTTAGTTGAAAAAAAATCATTTATATAAGTTGATTAAACATGACGGAAATTAAAGGATGGAAAATAGCAAGGGAGTGCCAAAAATTTCAGATGGTAGGAAAATGAATACTTTTTCACAGAAGTGAAGGGGCTGTGTTGGTTTGATTTGATTTACATCATATTTTGATTTCAGATTTATTGACAGAGTACATGCATGACATCACACATGATATCTATCATACGACATGTAAGGAATCTGTTAACTTTAATAGCCTATCTACAGATTTACACATCGTATCATAATCCTTAAGGTGGACATTTAGACCATGAACTGTATTCACGGAATGTTGGAGACGACCTTTTTCCTTTCTTGATTTTTCTCCTGTTCTTATTTTGCACCCAGCTTTTTATTTTGCACTGCTTTTTGATTAAGAGCTTTAAAGTGTTTTATTGTATTCATTTAAATTAAATTTAAGAGCAGCAGATAGTGAAATGCCTACTGTACTATGGGAGCATATCAATAAACCACTGTAATTTCAACAGTTAAACTGTTCAGTAGTGTCATATAGTTATTTTGTTAGACAATGAATTTTTGATGGCATAGGGATTTTATGGTCTTATGCTGGGCTTAATATTGTTTGGTCTGTGACTTATATTTTTCTGTATGTGGCCCATGATTTGGTCACCCCTGATTTAAGGTGTTTGTTGCAGATCACTTTCATTTTATTGCCCTTCCCTTGTTAATCTTGACAAGATATTGGTGAACTGCAGCCTCAAACTTCTTCATGCCACTCTCTTGATGGGAGGGTTTCTGCTGCTGGATTTCGATCAACTGAAGGAACAGTGATATATTTCAAGGGTCTGATTCGCAGAAATTTGAGAAGAAGCTACACTTGATGGAATTTTGCATTTGCTTGCTGCCCTCTCATGAGTAGTGGAAGTTGAAGGTTTTAGAGGAGCTTGTGGGTTTGCCTAAATGTGTAACTGCATTGTATTTTGTACTTGGTACTCTGTGCAGCCAGTTTTGACTGATGAAAGGAATGGCAATTAATTGGGCTCCGTTTTCTGGAGGTCCCTGCCCCACTGAAGATCCTGCGACTGGAACTGTATATTCAATGGGCCAATTTCAGCATTCATGCCTCACCTTGAGGATGCATATTGGCTGGAATCCAATGGCTTTTAAATACCTTGGAAATCTTAGAACTGGAATGAAGTGGTACATTGTACATCTAACTGAAGGAATTAAAACAGCATGATAGAAGCTGAAGAAAATACTTTTTAATTTGGGAAAAAATGTATTTAATACAAAATGCAATTTTGCAGGATCTTGCATATTACTTACCATCCAAGGATTGATGATTGATCACTGCCTGGTACAAGATCCTTAAGAATGGGTGTGTACTTTCCAGTTGATCTGGATATTTTGACTCAAACCTACAGTCTGGAAAAGCAGGCTTTTACCAACGTGACCATACAGATGTTCAAGCCTTCAGAAGAAAGGAACAAGTCTTGAATTTCCACACAATGCTCTGGCTCTGATGCGACCATCCCACTCTCCTATTGGAATCCTTAGGATTCCAGCATAAAGTTCTGCACATTTCCCAGCCTTGGTGTGATATAGCCCAAGTAAAATCTTCTTTATGCATGTTTACTCATGTGAAATGGATGCCAATAGATCCTGCTTTTAGTTTTCAGTATTTTTTTCAATTTTTAAAGAATTTTAAAGTTGTGCAGTGTTCAAATTGAAACAGATTCCATCCTTTTTAAGACCCAGCTAGCTGCTACAAATGCAGAAAATGGCCTGATTCTGTATTTAGTACCTTAAAACAAATCCTGTGTAATCTCTGATGAGACCAAATCATACAATATGAGATTATGATAAAACCAAAATATTGTCTCCTAACTTGTTGATGAAACATCAATAAATTCAAAGACTACAAGGTGTAGAGAAACTAATGGGCTTTTATTCACAAGAGAATGAATGTCTGTCCATGCTGGTCGACTGTCCTGGACTGAGGAGGGGGCTGAGGCACAATCACTTTTATTCAGGGATCATTGGGAGGAGACTCAGGCACAGTCAGCAAGAGGCATGTCCTAGAATATCCAAGCATATATACAGTGATTTACCTCATTCACCCGTTGTTTTAGAAAGAGTCCGGCAGGGTGAGTTAAATTAAATGTTCTTACAAATTTAGTCTTTTGAGTGGTCTGGTCTGTCGCTGTGACCGTCGTGGTACTGGCTGCGGTGCAGGTGTTGAACCTTGGTTGGTCTGGGACACCTGTATGTTCCTGTTGGCGTTGGCTTGGTAGATGCACGATGCCGGATCTGACGTGTCATCCAATGGGGCAGGGGTAACAGGCCATGACACTGCTGCATCATGGATAACGGTAGATGAAGGGGGAATGGGGTGGTTGGCAAAGGTCTCGGGGACTACTGAGGGTACCAGATCCCAAACAGAGACTGTGTCCTTGTGCCCATCAGGGTACACCACGTAAGCGAATTGGGGGTTGACGAGAAGATGGACCTTTCGACCATGGCTCCTCACGTGCTTCTGGAGTAGGGCCAGCCCTGGGGATGTCAGCCAGGATAGCAGCATGGTCCCTGAAATGGACTTCCTGGGGAAGGAAAACCTCCTTGGTAGTGGTAGATAGGATTGAGTGGAGCACATTGGGGAGGACATCTTGCCAGTGGGACACTGGAAGATCTCTAGATCTCAGGGCTAGGAGGATGGCCTTCCAGACTGTAGCGTTCTCTCTTTCCACCTGCCTGTTCCTTCGGGGTTGTAGCTGGTGGTCCTGCTTGTGGCGATGCCTCTGGCCAGCAAGTACTGATAAATTATCACTTTTAAATGAGGACACCCCAGTCGCTATGAATATAGCAGGGGTTCCTGAACAGGGTGAAGAGATTGCACAGGGCCTTGATGACTGTGGCAGTGGTCATGCACGGGATCGCGAATAGGAAATGTGAGTACTCGTCAATGATGTTGAGGAATTGCATGTTGTAGTCAGAGGAGGGGAGGGCCACTTGAAATCGACGTTCAGGCAGGTTGCCTTTACCAGATGCGCTCTGCTGGTAGATAGAAGTGCGGTTTGTACTCTGCACAGATTTCTGGTCATGATCCTGATCTCCTCAATGAAGAAAGGTAATTTGCAGGCTTTAATAAAGTGGCCCCGGGGTGGAAGAGGTGGTTGTGGAGTACCTATAACTGGTCTATTTGTGCACTGGCATATGTTCCATGGGATAGGGCATCTTGAGGATCATTGAATTTCCTGGGCCAGTACAAGATATCATAATTGTAGGTGGAAAGTTCAATTCTCCACTGCAATATCTTGCTGTTTTTGATTTTTCCTCGCTGCTCATTGTTGAACATGAAAGGAACTGTACATTGGTCAGTCAGCAAGGTAAATCTTTTGCCACCAAGGTAGTGTCTCCAGTGCTGTACCACCTCGGCAATGGCCTGGGCCTCCTTGACCGAGGAGTGTCAAATTTTGGGGCCCTGGAGGGTCCAGGGAAAAAAAAAGACCCCAGGTGTGCCCACCTGGTTAAGGGTGGTGGCCAGAGTGAAATGAAGCATATCGCTCTCCACCTGGAACAGGTTGGATTCGTCCACCAAGTGTATCATGGTCTTGTCAATGTCCGCCTTGATGTGACTGAAGGCCCCACGGGTCTCTGACGTCAGGGGAAAGGAAATGGAATTGATGAAGGGGTGGGCCTTGTCCACATAATTGGGGGACCCACTGGGCATAGTAAGAGAAGAAGCCTCGGCACCTTTTCAGAACCTTGAGGCTGTGTTCCAAAAGAGGATGCACACAGTTGGGATTGGGGCCAGTGACTCCATTATCTATGATGCAGCCAAGGATAGCGAGGTGAGTTGTGTGAAACACACAAGGTTAAGGAATTTGGCGGTCTGGAGAAATTTTTGGAGATTGGTGTTGTGATCCTGCATGACATGGCCGCAAATGGTGATGTTGTCCAGATCCAGGAATCTGGCTTTCAACTCGTATTGGTTTACCATGCGGTCCATCTCCCACTGGAAGACCGAAACACCATTGGTGATGCCGAAAAAAACCCTTGAGAAACGATAGAGGTGGCCATCTGCCTCAAAAGCAGTGTATTGGTGGCCCTCTGGGCAGATGGGGAGCTGGTGGTATGTTGACTTTAAATCAATAGCGGAAAATACCCGATATTGAGTGATTTGATTTGCCATGTCAGATATGCGGGGAAGAGGGGGTGCATCCAGCTCCGCATATCTACTAATGGTCTGACTGTAGTCAATGACCATTTTGTGTTTTGCCCCATTCTTTACTACCATCACTTGGACTCTCCAGGGGCTGATGCTGGCTTCAATTATCCCCTCATTCAGAAGCCACTGCATCTCCAACCTAATAAGCCGTCCTGTCCCTGGCACTGTATTGCCTAATTTTGGTGGCAATGGATTTACAGTCAGGGGTGAGGTTAGCGAATAGTGGTGGTGGGGGTGATCTTGAAGGTTGAAAGGCCGCAGGTCATATGCAGTGGGCAATCTGCGGGTTGCTGACTGGAAACGATGGGAGGAGAGGCCGGGAATTTCCGTGGGTGGAGCGCAGTTGGTGGTTTAAAAAAACTGGTGGTTACGGACAGTGAAGGGGAGTTGGGGCCTGTTGTACTCCATCGTGACACTTAAGACTCTTAAGGGGGCATTGAAAGTCCAGCCCTAGCAGCACAAAGCTGCGGCATCACGATGAGTTTAAAGCAGTGATTTTCAAACTTATGGCATTTGTTCAAGAAAAAGTTGCTTGAAAAGTAGACTGGGCTTGTGTCTGTCCAAGAGTGCCAGCATCTTGTTCATTATTTCAGAAGGAATGTGGTCTCCCAGGCCATTCATATGGAGAAGTCGTGCTGCCCTGTTACATCGGGAAGGGCTGAAACTACATATGAGCAAGACTTTGATGGGTTCATACCTGTTGTTGGCTGGGGGCTGGCGTAAGATTTCGATGATACGCCCCACGGAGTCTTGGCCCAGCGATGCAATGACATAGCAGTACTTTGTCGTGTCAGTGGTAATCTGGCATAGAGTGAACTGGGCCTCGGCCTGCTTGAACCAGACGTGTGGCTGCAAGGTACAAAATACTGGAATTTTGGGTGCAACGGTGTTCTGCACATCCGTCGTGAAGTCCAAAATGTCATTTGGACTGTCGGGGTCACCAGTGTAGTGAGTGGTGCAGTGAATAAAGCATAACAGAAGTTGTCTGTGAGCTGAACCAACAGAACTGTTTAGTGGAATCTTCACAGGAGTTTAAATAATTACAGTTGGTGCGCTATCACAATCACCCGACCTCTGAAGTTCTCTGTGGCTCCCCCCTCCCCCCCTTCATGGCCACCAAGTACTCCTGATCCTGCAGTGCCCAAAACTACAGATGCCAGTTTGATAATGGAGTAGCGCAGTTCGCCATAATGCATTTTTTAATATCTCACTGGTTTTCATAAAAAATGCTTTTACATTGGACATGACCATACTGTAACTAATCAGCCTGTGTTTAAGATTTATATTTATTTAATCAAAAGCAGACAAGTCAAAAGGCAGGTTGGTTTCAATGATATGTATTGAACACTTGCTTGATGTGTGTCTGTTGGTAGATAATTTGCACATAAATAACTGCAAATGTGAGCCATTAGACGATGAGGCTGTTTCATAATGGAGAAGAAGGTCAACTTTACCAATATCTGCAAAGATATTACATTTGGAAGAAAACAAATGCTAATATGTTTCATTTGCAGTGTGTGTGTGTGTGGAACTTCCATGTATTTCTGTTATCTATAATTGAGTTCATTTTGGGAGAATCCAGAAAACGAGCAGAATTGTACAGTTTATAAGAAAGAAAATGGTAAAGCTGAAGTTCTTGAAGCAGAGATGGTTTGGAGGAGATTTATTGGATATTTTCAAATTATGAGAAGCTTAAACAGATTAAATAAAATGAGTTTTTTTTTCACCAGGCAGTTAACAAGTGGACTGGGTTCAAGATAATTGCAGAAGAAAGCAAAAGGGAAATAAATTCATGAAGTCGTGTAGGCGGCAGGTTCAATGGTGACCTTCAAAAAGGAATTGGATAACGAACTGAATAAGAACACTTTGCTTTTAGGATTTATTGGTGTCTTTCCTGGGGTAGATGCAGAAATCTGCGTCTCTTTTTTTTACTTTGGTTCATTTGTTACAAGCATTGGTGTGCTTTTTACTATTGTGATAGTACAGATCTATCACCAATGTACATAGTGTATATAGTTACTGTATCTAGACTGTGCTTACAGCGATTGGCTGAGAGCTAAGCCACACCTATTGTTTGGACCTTAAAGGGTTGTGTCCCTAGCCAGGTCGGATCATTCCGGACTGGTCGGCCACCTGTGAAGAGCTCCGGTCTTTTGCTAATAAAAGCCTTGGTTTGGATCAACAAGTCTTTGGTTCTTTCGACGAGCTCTACAACTATGCATGAGGGAGTGAAATGTATGAAATACTTTTCTGCTCCTAATACTATTTAAAAGAATGACGGATTTGCATCTCTGCCAATAGTTCACAGTCACCGTGGATTCTCAGCGGATGGTAGGAGACAGGAAGTGAAGGTAATGGAGGGTTACTTGGATTGGCTGGTTGTCTTCTGCAAGGATCAGATTATTTTTAGGTCTGCATCTTAATAAATAATTTAGATAATGAGAAAGAAAGCAATATATTGATGGTGAAGCAAATGTGAAAAGCATTTCGAGGGACACAAGAACTGCAGATTCTGGAATTAATGAGTGGACAATGAGCAGCTGAAGACATTAAAGGACATCCCTTTAGAACAGAGATGTGGAGAATTTTCTTCAGCTAGAGGGTGGTGAATCTGTGGAATCTGTTGTGGAGGCCAGGTCATGGGATATATTTAAAGAAGAGGTTGATTGGTTCTTGATTATTAAGTGCGTCAAAAGTTATGGGGTGGAAGCAGAAGAATGGGATTGAGAGGAAAAATTCATCCGGCATGATTCAAATGGTGGAGCAGACCTGATGGGCCGAAAGGCCTAATTCATATCATATGCTTTATGGTAATTCAGCAAGTCAGGCAACAACATGGAAAGAAATGTGCACGGAACAATATTTCAATCTGTGTGTTTGCAGGTATTGTATTCTAATGAAATATTAATAGATTAAGCAAATAAAAGTGATCCCTAGTGCAGGATACGAGGTCATAGACCTTGGACATAAGAAGAACACAATAGGATAATTTCTAAATGGCAAGGAAAGGAAAGCCTATTGAGATGGAAAGAAACTTTGGGGTTTGTGTATCTAGAAGATTAAAATGTCATGATTGGATAGAGAAATTGGGTGAAAATGTTATTGAAATGCAGTGCTTTGTATCCAGAAGACCAAAAATCAATGGGGTAGAAAAGTTGTGCAGCTGTTTAGACCATGACTAGACCACTGTGCATAGTTCTGAATACAGTACAGATACATTTGAATTCAAATATTAGGGAATCACACATACCAAGATTGCCTTTTCTGGAATTTAGATGCTGAGATGGTGATTTGGCATATAGGGAAAAAAAAATGACAGTAGATAGAAGTAACTCATTTTTTAATAGCAGAGGAATGAAAGCGAAAGATCATAGCCTCACAATTGGAACTTGACATTTCTAGACTGAAGATGGGAAACACTTATCTTCTAAAGTTAAGTGGAAATTTGGAATTCATTCTTACAAAAGCAATTGGCTGTTGATGGATCTTTTCTCATCCTGAGGTTGCAAAAGATATGAAGGAAAGCTATGACCAAAGACTGGGTCACAAATCAGCTATAAGGACAAAGGACAGCAAAGCAGTCTGTATCTGGTCCAGTGTTTCCATGTTCTTTTTGTTTTTATGGAAAAGGTTTGTAGCCAGCAGTCAGGAAAATACAGTTTAATTTCCTCTTGACTGAATCTCATCCTAGCTGAGGCGAAGGTAAAAATAAAGACTGATTTTGTTTGAAGTCAGAATGAGTGAGTTAGTTTCAGTAAATAGCTGTC
Organism: Narcine bancroftii; assembly: GCF_036971445.1. NCBI lineage: Eukaryota > Metazoa > Chordata > Chondrichthyes > Torpediniformes > Narcinidae > Narcine > Narcine bancroftii. The sequence continues at coordinate 101,491,700 of NC_091476.1, read as the reverse complement.
CAGTATAATTCAAGCAATTGTATGGATTCAACTAATGTCAACATTAAGGAGTCAATTCCAATTTGTTTGAAAAGTCATAATAGACCAAACTGAACCCTTACCACTGACCTGATCTGAAGTTGTGAAAAGTGGTATGCAAGTGCAACAATAAGCTCAGGCCCAAAACGTTGACAGCCTAATGCTTTCCATGACCTGCTGAGTTCCTCTATATTGCACTAGTTCCCCAGCATCTATAGACTAATTGTTTAATCTCTGGGATTCAAGTGCAATTCATTCTTTCTATAGCTGAAGTCTAATTTCTGACTGGCCTTGAAGCACCTTACTTGAGCAAGTCCTGGACCAGCAATAAGTAGTAAAACACAAAGGTCTGCATGATTGAAGTGAAAGCACAAAGCTGGGGCAATTCCGCAGGTCAAACAGTGTAATTTATAGAAATAAAGATATATAACCATTGTTTTGGGCTTGAGCCCTTCATCATATTGTTTTTACAAGTCTCAATTTCTCCCAGCAATCCTTCCATAACACTTGCAGCTTTGTTTGTTCAGTAGGCTTCTCACCCATGTGCTTCATTTGTACACAGCCTCAGTCTGGGTCGTGCATGCTGTTTATGATTGGTTATATAATTTCACATTTCTGGAGGGGGGGGGGAAGTGAGTAAACATTGGAGCTTTGGTTCCTTGATCATGGAGTACTTCTGTATTTAAGGTGCGAAGTTAGGGAAGGTTCAAAGCTCAGCAACAGGTGGATTAAAGGAGTGCATGGGTTTAGGACTCGGTTTGGGGTTTATTTGACCAAAAGTGACAGCCTATTGGGAAGCAGACTAATGCTTCAGCATCAACCTGTATGCACATAACCTCTCGGGAGAGTCATTTCACAATGTTCACTGAGTTAATCACTAAATTATATCTGTTTTGTTCAGTTTACCTTTAAGTCCTTGCACTTCCTACAACTCAATAATGAGTACAGCAAGGAGAAAAAAAACCAGGAGAGTTGCCTGCTGGTAAATTTGTCAGTCATACATTAACAGTCAGTAGGTTAAAATTCACCTGGTCTGGTCCTTGAGGAAACTGAAGAAAGACATTGGTAGGAATACTGGCTGCAAGCCTCCTTCAAGCAATGCTTGCATGATAAAAACACTTTGCTTTGAGTGAGAGTAGATTTGTATTTGGAGGAATTAAAATTAAATTGATATGAGTGTTGCAACTTCCAAAATGACCTGTGCTTTCTGAATCATGGATTGATCAACTCTTCATGCTCCCTACTGTGTCAGTATTTTCAGGAATAGAAAAGTGCAAGAGCATGCACTTTGACACTTGCATTTCCACCCTGTCTGAAGTGTTAACCATGGCTTAGATGCTAACAACCATCCCAGATATCAGCACAGAAATCTTGATTGCCACTCCACTGTGGTAAGCAGGTTTGTTTGAGGAGGTTTTAAACTGAGGCTGGGTCACACAGATAGATGTAAAAGATTTGATTGCACAATTTAGGAAAACTATCAGGGAGCAAGGCTGATGACTTGCCTGATATTCCCTCCTTTTCATCCAAATCAGAATTTATTGTGATGAACATGTCACAAAATTCATTGTTTGGCAGGAGCATTGCAGTTGTAAAAATTGCAAAAGAAGTGAAAAAGTGAGGGTGCGTCAATGGTTTATTGTCCATTCAGAAATCTGATGGCAGAGGGGAAAAAAGCTGTTTTTGTACTGTTGGGTGTTCATCTTCAAGCTCCGGTACCATTTTCCAGATGGTAGCAGTGAGAAGAGGGCATAGCCTGGGTTGTGATGGTCTTTGATAACAGATCCTGCTTTCTTGAGACACCGCCTCTTGCAGACGTCCTTAATGGAGTGAAGACTAATGCCCATAATGACACTAGCTGAGTTCACTCCCTGTAGCCTTTTCCCGTCCTGTGCAATGGCATCCCAATACCAGACAGTGATGCAGCATGTCTGAATGCTTTCCACTATACACCTGTAGAAATTTGCAAGAGTTTTTTGATGAGGTACTAAATCTCCTCAAACCTATAGCAAAGTATAGTCATTTGTGAGCCTTGATGATTTAACAATACTGAATACCTAATCTGATCATGATCAAGTTATCTTCTTGTGGGAGGTTGCTCTGTACAAAGTGGCTGCTGTATTTCTTTACTAACATGAGTGGCCAAACGAAAGGAAGGCTCATGGCCAATGAAGTGCTTTGGGGGCCATTCCAAATCCATAAAGTGTGCTTCCAAATTGCTTTACCCAGAGCACTGCTTTCCCACTCAATTGTTTTCAACACACTCGTCGTCATTACCGTGGCTATCCCGTGGGGCTGAGGATGATGGTCTTCGTTCCTGTGGGCTCTCAAGTGGCCTGAGTCCGAACTTGCAAAATGGCCCACCGAACGAAGCTGACTGTGCGTGTATTTGTTTTAATGTGTCCTTGATGTTGCACTCAATTAAGCACATGATACTTCAAAAATCAACTAACTAGTTCCAGTGGCATAAAAACCGCGACGATTGAAGCTGATGGATTTGTTGCAGCCTTCATTGCCATTGAGTTTGGAGTAACTTTGTCTGCCTATTCCACCGTTAAGGTCTTTGTTGGATTTTTTTGTCAGGAACCTCACCCTCGACCTTACCACCATTGGTGATCCTACCAGGTGTATAGTTAGAAACACACTAGAAAGTCAATGGAATGATGTTTAGGGCAAAGAACAACACATTCTTTTTTTAAAAAAAATACTATAATTGAGGATATTGGTAGAAATGCAATATCATTGGAATTTATTGCCCATCTCTCATTGCACTTCAGGTAATGACAATGAGCCACCTTCTTGAACTGCTTGAGTACTTCTGGTGAAAGTACGCCCATGGTGCTGGTCAGGTTATTCCAGAATTCTGATTCAGCAGTGATGAAGGGATAGCGATACATCTCCAAGTCCATATGTTATGTGACTTGTAGGGGAACCTGGGTGTGGAGGCGTTCCCTTGAACCTGAAATCTTTGTTCTTTTTGGTTGTGGAAATGTTACGTTTGGGGGGTTCTGCAGGACAAGCTTGAACAAGTTGCTGCTGTGCATTTTGTAGGAGAGCATCTCAGTTTTTTTGCATAAAGAATGAATGCTTGTACTGGTGGGTGGGGGAACAGATAAGAGAACTACTTTGCCTTGGAAGGTGTTAAGGAGCTTGAGAGTTGTAGTTATGGTCATCAATGAAAGTGGAGAGTGTTCTTGTTCTTTCACACTTGGAGTGTCGAGAAATATGTCAATCACTGAGCCTCACCTGCTTTCATTGCCACTTTATTTTTGTGGCTGGACCCGTTGAGTTTGTGGTCAATTGTAAACTCTAGGAAATTGATGATTGGTAATGATAGTGCCTTTGAACATCACATTAGATTAGCTGTTGTTTGGAAAGGCTGTTACTTGACCCTTATCCACCCAAGCCTGAATATTGTTTTGGTCTTGCTGCATGCAGCAATGGACCACTTCATTTCCTGAATTTAATATTATGCAATCCCCACTCAGATCTTCATAATGGTTGGAGTAAAAACACATTGAAATGCTGGAGGAACTTGGCTGATATTTCAGCAGCCATTAAAAAAAAAAGATGTATTGCAGATGTTTTGAACCTGCGCTCTTCTTCAAGGGATAAGCAGAAAGGGCCAAGGGTTTAAGTATGTGTTGGAGAGATGACCTGGGATGAGATGATTATTCTCTCACTATCTTTTTTTTTTGTAATTTAGACTCCCTTTGAAGTATTTGACCTCAGTTTTCTGGAGATTCTTTATCTGCAGTCAATCCAAAGATGCCAAGGCAGTTATTCTTCTTTCAGGATTTCAGTACATTGGCCATGTTTGGATCAAGGTTGTCAGAAATTTGCTTGCACAGTTTACCACTGCTTTAATCACTTTACTGGAGAAAGAGTAAACTTCTGTTTGATTATCTTTGCCTCTGTTATTGCTATGAACCTCTAGTTGTGGGAATTTGCAGTGACTAGTTACCCCACCAAACCCACCTTTGGGTTGTGGGAGGGAACCTAAGCAACATCATGAAACCCACATACCCACAGACCAAATGTGGAAAACCCATGCAGACAGGACCCAAGATCAGGATTGAGCACAGATCCTGATGTTGTAAGGCATCAGCTCCAAATCCTGCACTACCAGGGCACCTAGAAGGGATAAACAATAATATTAATGGGCAAGCTGTGGATTTTTTTTAACCTGTGCTGGAAAGGAAATATGTCTATCATTACAAGGTATCATCAAAATGCAATTGATAACTTTTGCGCATTCAGGGTTATGAAATGTAGACTGATAATTTTAACAAAAAGGCAGTTAATTTCAATAAAGAACATTGTGATTTAAAATGGATAATCAGTTTATTCATTGATGCTGACAGATAATGTCTAGATAATAAGGATACACCCCCTCTTTCCTCCCCCCCCCCCCCCCCCATCTCCCCAATCTGAGTGGTTCTTGGTCCTTTCCTATCTGGTCAAATAGCTCGTGCAGGGATTTGTTTGAACATCATGTCGGTCTCTTGAATGTTTCAACTCAAGTTTCTGGATCTTCATTGATGCTGCAAGCTTCACTCTGTTCAGTGAACTCCCAGAGGGAATTCCTTTCAAGGCTAGGTGTGTGGGCTTGAACTTTGTATTCAATGGGGGTTGAGACTGGGAGACCCAGCAAGTGGCCTATCACTAAGATGTGCAGCCTCAGACACTGCTTAATCATCTTCAAATTTAGGATAGCAGTCTTGAAGAATATTTAAATGTATAGTTCTGCTCTTCCAGATTCAAGCAGCATTGGGCATTGTTTACAGCACTTATCAATAAACAATAATTGTGTGTGTGTGTGTGTGTGTGTGTGTGTGTGTGTGTGTGTTAACCATGCTCTTATCGGTGATATGTCTACAGAATAATTTCTTTGTTTTTTTTTCCGATGTTTAATTCTCATACAACTATGTTCAATACAATGATGAGACCCAGAGCCCTGGTACAGATGTTTAGAGATTGTTTGGTTGCCTAGCAACCCGTGTCCACAACTATCAGTTAAAGTGGGTTATTTTGTGCATGAGAGAGAGTGGCATTGTAAGATCTTTATCACACAAAATACACAAATGGTTTGTGACAGTAACAGAATAATGACCAGAGGATAAAACCTGTTTGATTTGACCATGCGGAGGGCATCCATCAAAAAGCCTGGGGAGATTCTTCTCATGCAGTCGAGTGACATTTTCTGAATAAACATGTAAGCCAATTGTTTTTAAAAAATCAGAACCAAGCCAATGATTCAGTACAACACTAAAGAGCATGGCTAATAATCATGTAGCTTTGCTGTTTGCAATCAGTCTTTTTAAGTATTTCATTAATGAGATGTTTTAAAGCATTTCAAACAACACCCAACAATGCTAGTGTTATTTGGTGCCGGGGCGAAAGAGTGGAAAAAGTATGTGGAAATAAAATTACTAACTTGTATAATTTGGGTATGATTCTTGTCCTTTTTGGCTTTGAACTTTTCTGTGACTGAAATTCATGGGAAGAAAGAAGAAATGTATCAATTTTTTTTGCAGTCATTTTGTTATTGCTTCCAACCAAATTAGTAGATGGGTCTAAGAACGAGTGACAAGGAGAGAATTCAATAATAGCAATTGGAGCTCTGGCGTTATTTCATGATGATTGAGGCTTAACTTAATTTTAATTATATATTTTTTTAAACTTCAGAGATACAGCACAGTAACAGGCCCTTCTGGCCCATGAGTCTGTTCTGCCCAAATACACTCATGTGATCAACCTTCGAGCTCCATATGTCCTAGGAATATGGGAGGGAACTGGAGCATCCAGAGGAAACCCACTCAGACATGGAGAGAATGTACAAACTCCTTCGTCATAGCGCCAGATTCGAACCCGGGTCGCCGTCACCGTAATAGTGTCTTGTTAACCACTACATTAAGCGTGCTGCAGGTTTTTATGTTAATAAAGACCATCAAATTAAAAAAAGCTGTCTAAAAGCTAAGCTGACATGGATATGTGACAATAGAGAGTGATTACTGTATACATTGTACAATGTCCATATGCACTGAAATTCCAAATAGGGATTCAAGGCTATAAATCAGTGATTCTCAACCTTTTCCTTTCCACTCACAAACCACTTTAAGTATTCCATATGCCATCGGTGCTCTGTGATTAGTAAGGGATTGCTTAAGGTGGTATGTGAGTGGCAAGGGAAGGTTGAGAATCACTGCTCTAGACCCAATTGTTACTGAAATATTTTGCTTGAGAAAAATTGTCATTGGCCCATTTCCTTTGGAGTTATGAAACTGCACACATAACAAGTCAATTGGGTACAATTAAAGCAGTGGTTTTCAAACTTTTTCTTTCTACCCACATCCCACCTTACTAATCACAGAACACCTATGGCATAGGGATGAGTGGAAAGGAAAAATTGAGAACCACTGCTATAAATGAAATTGGCACTTAAGATGGTTTCAAGCAAATGGCATATGTTTATGATAAAGAAAATGTTATTTGTTTCCCTCTTGAGGAGGTAAGGTGGTAATATCCAGCTCCAATATAATGTGTAGGTAAACAGTGGTAAAGAGCTCCTAAGAGATAGGGGTGGAATAAATAGGAGGTATTGCTCCCTGCAAGAGGATGAATGCAGAAAGAATAAATTGTAGTTCAAGTAATTGACTGCTGAAGTTTGCCTCTCATGAACTTCTTACACAAACCAAACATATTGGAAGATGCACTTCAGTGAGTTGGGTGCTGACTACCTGCTGCTCAATAAACTTGTATCCTCTAATGCTGTTCAGTAAACTGATATCTTTCAGGCTGTGCATCCAACAGAGCCTAAAAATATAAAGGGCACTTCTGACCTAATGGCCATTATGGATGAACAACAAACAATGACCTCAGGGTAAGTACTCAGAGGATGATTCCTCTCATGGGAGGGCATGATTTCAGAATAGGAGAATATCCCTGTACAATTGAGACGAGGAAAACTTCCTTCAGACACAACCACTATGCTTAAGGGACATTCATGCACTCTTAATTAGGTAGGGCACAGGAAGATACAGACCTAATCTGGACAAATGGGATTAGTGTAGATGGACAAAAGCTCAGCATGGATGTAGTGGGCCGAAAGGCTGATTTCTGTGCTACACAACTCTGCCTCATATATACCCAGAGTCTGGGGGTGTGTAATGATGGGTTATGGGTATGTTTAGTGATTCTTGTGATGGAGTCATGTGACTGGTGATTATTAATGTGACCAGAATCAACTCGGGACTTCTGCATTCCATTCTCGTTGTGAGTTCCAGTCAATCAGGGGAGCATTGTCAAGGAATTTCTACTTTAACTTGAGTTTCTAGGTCTTCCTTGAACTCTCAGGGAAACTGAGACAAGGACATTGTGGCAGGGAGTGAGCTGAACCCATGATGTCAAGAACAATGTCACGTGAACAGTTGCTTTCTTACCCATTTATGTAAAGTGGCTTTGCTATGCCGCTGCTGAGAGATGCCTGCACACAGGTTAAAGTTGTCATCTGCACTTTAGAGCTGTCATCTATGCTTTGTAAGTGTCACATGCACCATGGAAATGTCAAGCACACTATGAGATTTACACTTTGGAGTTCTTGTCTATCTGAACAGCATGGGTGAGGTTTTATTGTCAGATGATAACCACAGTGACCACTGACAAAGGGAACTGTACCCGCAGGAACAGCAGAAACTTTCTGCTCACAGGAGAAACAAGATCCAGTCTTATGGAAATCTAAGTGGTTGCCACGATGGGATGGATGGCCAATTCCATCCACCAGTAGAGCATTGAGGAATTTTATTTCATTTGATTAAAAAATCTGGAATTAAATTAGTATCATTCAGAGTGAGCGAGACGCTACCAGATTGTAACAAGAAACCATCTGATTCATCACTGCTTTTCAAGCAGGCAGTGTGTTATTGACTGCTTTGATTAAGGGTGGCATGGTTAACATAATGGTTAGTATGATGCTATGTAGTGTCACCAATCTTGGTTCAAATCCGGTGCTGTCTGTAAGGAGTTTGTACGATCCATCCATGACTTGCATGAGTTTCCAAGACGTTATGAGGTTTGTAGGTTAATTGTAGGTCACATAGGTGTATTTAGGCTCAAAGTTCTGTTACTGCGCTGTATCTCTACATTTAAAAAAAACAACCACCCTCTGAAGTAGACGATTAGTCATTCAGTTCAAGAAAAGTTGTGATGGGCCTCCTCCTATGAATCAGTATAAGAAATATATGCTATTGTTGTGTTATTCCCTGCATTATCATTGATAACTTCCTGTGTTGGATCCTGTACCCTTGATGTGGACTTCCAACATCTTGCCTTGGTTATCAATTTGACATTGAAGTGTGAATTATTCTCTGCCCACTTCCATTCCACAGCAAGCAGCAATGGTTCCATGACAGTTTCTGTCTAGTCTGTGCCTTCAGAGTTGGAAGTATTCATGAAAAACGTGTAATCCTCCTCCCTGCTGGCACCAATTGGACGGGAAACCAGAAGTTTAAATAATAAAGTGGTGGATGGGTTAAAATGCCACTGACAGATGCACTGCACTTAATTCCAGGTTTCTTGTTTGCTGTCGCCTCCACTTCAGAGCAACTGTGCTTTAAAATTCAGTCTGCTGTTTTGTTTGCTTCAAGGGCTCATAGCCATTAAAACATGACCTGTCCGCTGAATACCAGCATATTCTGTGGAAATTGTGATCGAGTTCTGTGAAAACATTGGAGTTGCTCGGTAATAATACTATTTCAAAATAAAAGTTACAAATTACCCAATGAAGTTAATCCCTGAGATGACACCACAGAGATTCCCCATGAATGCTATTTTAAATTAGCAAATTCAATGTCTATGGATCTTTGATTATTTAGAAATCTTCCCTGCTGCCATCTGATTGCTGAATAATCAATGAACCAAAGACACTGCCTTACTTTTTGTGCATTATTATTTTTATAGTAATGTTGTAAGATGATTATAATACGAATGTTTGCTCTGTGATGCTGCCGCAGAGCACCAAATTTCATGACTTGTTCGTGACAATTGATTCTGAAATCGCAAAAAAAATTGGGTCACTATTAATCAATGTAAGTGGGAATGCTTGTCGGGAGGTAAACAGCTGTAGTGCTTTCAGGATAACACAGATGTTTGGCTTTCTGTTTATCCTTAAGAATAACTCATCTTCTGTTTCCTTATTCTGTTAGCAGACAGTATGAATGCTCTGCTGGGGCATACTACAAAGCTTTATGTTAGCAGTGTGATTAAACATTTATAAAATATTTGAACACTAGCTCCTGTAAGGTTGAGAGAAGTGGATTTTTCCTTTTGTGAAGCTCAGCAGAGGTTCTGATATTTTTCAAAAGGGCGTTGACTGAGGATTATTTATTTGATCACAAAACAACTCTGCAACTACGTGAAGATGACAACTTGGGAGTATGCATTCTTGGAGGGTGTGTGTGTGTCTTCATACACAAACAAATAAAGTCTTGCTAATAAAGATAAAGACGTACCAAGCAGGGATAGGGAGACATTTTGGGAGGGCCACCCCAGTGGTGATCAGCATTGGCTCTTCATCCTGGGTGCTGCCATTTTATTCAAACACAACTTTATAGAAACTTTATTCAAACAGCTGCTGTGGGTGAGGCATGACCGTGGGGTTCCGCTAGCTGAATGTTTGCTCCCATCTTCATGGCATCTGATGTGTGTTGCTTCAGAAAATATTTACTTGTACAATTTTAAACTTTTATTTAAATTTTTATTTAATCTTAATTATTTTAAATTTTTTAAAATTCCTTGTTTTTGTTTGGGCTAGTTCCTTGGATTGCCGGTTGCTTGAATTCTGGTTACCAGGGATTTTACTGTATTGGAATCAGAAATCACAAAATTGCTGGATAGTCATTTGAATATCCCGGTTAGTAATATGGGAAAGTTGCAAAGCATCTGACTTGTATCAGCAAAGATGAATACGTAGGATGCTCTTTATGAAGAACATGCATCACAGTTTGTTGTTTTGTGGCAGCATTGCAGGTGCAAAAATTGCTATAAATTATATTTTTAAAAATAAATAAATTAGGCAAAAAGAGAAAAAATGAGGTAAATGTCTGTGGTTCATTGTCCATTCAGAAATCTGATGGTGCAGGAGAAAGAGCTGTTTATGTACCATTGGGTGTTTGTCGTCAGGTGGTAGCAGTGAGAGGAGGGCATGCTTGGATGGTGAGGGTCCTTGATGATAGAGGCAGCTTTCTTGAGACACCACCTCTTGTAGATGTAATTAATGGAGTGAAGGCTAATGGCCATCATGATATTGGCTGAGTTCACAACACTAGCCTCTTCCTGTCCTGTGCATTGGCACCTCCACGCCAGTGATGCAACCAATCAGAATGCGCTCCATGTAGAAATTTGCAAGAGTCTTTGGTGACGTACCAAATTTCCTCAAGCTCTTAACAAAATATAGCTGCTGGTGTGCCTTCTACATGATTGCATTGACATGATGGCCCAGGATAGGTCTTCAGAGATGTGGACACCCAGGTATTGGGAGTTCTTTACCCTTTCCATTGTTGACCCTTCGATGAGGATTGGTGTGTGTTCTCCAGGTTTCTCCTTCCTGAAGCCCACAAACAATTCCTTAGTTTTGTTGATGTTGAGTGCAAGGGTGTTGTTGTGACACCCCTCAACTAGCTGATCTATCTCACTCCTGTACACTTCCTCATTGCCTCCTGTGATTCTGCTGATGACCGTGGTGTCATTGACAAATTTGTAGCTGCCATTTGAATCATGCCTAGCCACACAGTCTTGGATGTAGAAAGAGTAAAGCAGTGGGTTAAACATGCATCTTGGATGTGCACCTCTGTTATTTGTCAGTGAAGAGGAGATGTTGTTTCCGATTTGCATTGACTGTGGCTTTCCAATAAGAAAGTCAAATATCTGGTTGCAATGGGAGGTGCAGAGGACCAGGTTTTGAGGCTTGCTGACCATTAGTGAGTGGATGATAGTGTTGAAAACTGAGCTATAATTGATGAAAATCAGCCTGATGTATGTCTAGCTGTTATCTAGGTGATCCAGGAGTGGAGAGCCAGTGAGATTGCATATGCTGTGGAGTGATTGTGGTGGTAGATGAATTGCAGTGTGACCAGGTCTTGGGTATAAGTTCAATTTGGCCATGATCACGATCTGGGCCTCAGTACCCCTGATTTCCTCACCTCTAGACCCCAATCAGTGCAGATTGGCAAGAACATCTCCTCCACAATCTCTATCAGCACCGGAGCACCACAGGGCATCATAACCCCCCTGCTCTACTCACTTTACACCTATGATTGTGTGGCTTGGTATTTACTAATTTGCTGATGCTAACACAGCATTGGGGTTTATAAAAAGGGGCGATAAGTCAGCTTACAGGAGGGAGACAGACAACTTGGCTGAATGGTGCACCAAAAACAAACTCTCACTCCATTTCACCAAAACCAAGGAGGTGATTGTAGACTTTTGAAAGGAAAAACCAAAGGTGTAAAATCAAGTGATCATTGGGAATCAGAGTTGAAGAGTGAGAGAAAATTTAAATTCCTGGGAATCACTATCTCAGAGGAGCTTTTCTGGACTCAACACTCTAATATTGTCGTGAAGAAAACACGTCGGTACCTCCAATTCTTCAGGTATGATATTGGAAACCTTAGAAAATGTCTACAGGATGTATAGTGGAAAGTGTGCTAACTGGCTGCATCACAACCTGGTATGAGGGCACTAATACCTCTGAGCATAAAGTCCTGCAAAAGGTAGTGGACACTGCCCAGAACATCACAGCAAAACTCCCCACCGTTGAGAAAATACACATGCAACCATTGAAGAGCATCAATGATCATCAAAGATCCACACAACCCAGAACATGCTCTGCTCTCACTGCTGCCATCAGGAAAGAGATATCGGTGCCACCAGGTTCAGGAACTGTTTCTATCTGTCTACTATCCTGAACAGCAAACTTAATCAGACTCATTTAAAGGACTCTTACTCTCCACATTATTTATTACAGTCAGTTTGTTTTGATTTATTTCTTTGCATCTTTTTCTTGAATACAGTTTACAGTTTCTGGTAAGTATAAATTCTGTCTGGCCTGCAAGAAAAAAATTTCAGGGTTGTACGTCATGTCATGTATGTACTCGAGCAATAAATTTGAACTTTGCAACAACTTTGTCGGTGACTTAAGCCCGAAAGTTATCTTATTTGGCTGGAAATTCACCTAATTGGTTGCCATCATATTGCTAATGGGATTAATTATGGAGATGTTACAGTTTTCTGACATGACATTATATCACCTTTAGTTCAATGGTCAGAAGATGAATTTCTAAGCAGTCAGCTCTCACCTTCTGTCCAGTAGCCTAGAAAGCCAATTTAGCCCAATTAGAAGTGAACAATAAATATCAGATTAACCAAATTCAAATTAGACAAATTCAGCCAAATTCAAATTAGACAAAAAAGTATCAGTCTGTTCAACATCCACCTTATCCTCAGATGTATATAATTCCTGATTAAAAAATACGAAACTCCTCATTTATCTCCTGTGGTTTATAAGTGATACCCAAATTTCCAAGTACTGCATTAATTATACTGGAAGTTTGTTCCATTTTCAACTGCCACACTACCCTAACTTTCCCCTAACTCATAATTGATCTCAAAATCAATTTTTCATAATTATAAGTTTGTTTTGTATTATAATGAATTTTTAAATTAACTAACTATATATTATTATCTTCCGTTGCACTCTGTTGAAATATTTTCTCTAACTCTTCAATCTCTTTCTCCAACTCAAGAAGTTCCTTATTATATTGCTTTTTCATTTTAGCCGTATAACTAATAATCTGACCTCTCAAATACGCTTTCAAAGCTTCCCACAATGTAAATTTACTCTGCACCGATCTCTCATTTATCTCCAAAAAGAGTTTTATCTGATCCTTTAAAATCATAACAAATTCAGGTTGTCTAAGTAACATGTAAACCTCCAATGGTAGTTTTTACAGCAATCTCACAGGATATCAACAATAATGAATGGTCCGACAATATTCTACTTTTATATTCTGCCAGATCTATTCTTCTCTGTAGATGAACTGACACTTAAAAAAAAAAATCTATTCTCGAAAATGAATCATGTCGGGCAGAATAATATGAATAATCTTTCTCAGTCGGATGAATATGTAGCCAAATGTCCACCAAATTCAAGTCTCCCATTACTTCTCCCAATCTTTTAGTCATTTGTGTTTTCTTGACAATTTTTGGAGATTTATCCAATAATGGATCCAGGCAGCAGTTAAAATCCCCACCTACCATTATGTTCTCATTTGACAGACTCAAATTCAAAAATGCATCCGTTACAAATTGTACATCATCTTCATTCGGAGTGTATAAATTCAATAAAGTCCATGTTTCAGAAAACAAGTTCCAATCCACCTTCAAAACTCTTCCATGTAACTGAGAAAAGTGGAGGGTGCTGTGCATTAGGAAGATTCTCGGCAGTTGATAGGGTAGGTGCATTAGGAAGATTCTCGGCAGTTGGTAGGGTAGGTTATTCTATTTGTGGCTGTTCTCCCCATAGGATGATGATCGTTCCTTTCATTCAGTTTTTAGAGTTTGTTATGTGCGTCCTGGAGAGGCCGATCCTTGACGGGCCCTGCTTGCTGCATACCTGGCAGGTGAGGCCTGGGGGGGGCCAGAGGGGGGTGGGTGTGTGTGTGTGTGTGTGTGTGTGTGTGTGTGTGTGTGTGTGTGTGTGTGTGTGTGTGTGTGTGTGTGTGTGTGTGTGTGGGGATTTTAGGTGAGTAAGGGATTGCACAGGTCCAAACCCACCCTCTTGACCTCCCCTCCCAGATCCAGTGGCACGGTGTGGTCCAAAATGGCTGGGGGAAGCTTGGATACAAGGGATGCCCTCTCCGGGCTGATGGGACGTATTTTGTAATGGCCATTTACCCTACAAGAGGGTTCGTCCACCCTTTGAAAGGTCTTGTTTCTCATCTTGCAGGGTGTCTAGCCACCCTTCACACCTGGCAAGCCTGGTGGGGGAATCAGTTTAATTGCCAACCATGCGACAGGAGGTACTGGGTTACATGATACCAGTAGCACTCAGACGAGTGACCTGTCCTTAGTATGTTATTGGATTGTGGGCAGAAGGGCTTGTACAATGCTCTAGATTTCTGTTCTATCTTTGCATTTCAGCATTAACAGACTTCTAATTTCACTTTTATCTGATGGAAAAGACTCCCCTACAGATTCTCAGCTTGCTTGCATTATTGATTCTGACCTTCAAGGTTTTGTAGAATCCACCCAATTACATTAAGGCCAAGGTGGTACAATAATACAGAGCATGAACCTTTTCCTGATGAATGAATGTTCTGCTCTAGCCTGGGTGACCCAATCTAACATCACTGCAGAAGATCCAGATCGAGTTATAATGGCCTGGAATTCACAGAGGTAATGATGGTAAAACTGTCAGACCTGACTGTTATTCCTCTTTGAAACTGACTGCAACTTCTGGAGTGGGCTCATTGCAGAGTTGAACATGAAAATCTGAACATTCCCACCGAATGTGTTGTCATAATCTTTGAGTGGAATCAATGAGTTGAGATTAACATAAACATTTTCCACACAATTCTTGTTATAAAAATAGCACTGAACATATCAAATTTGATGACTAGGTTGTAAACAGATATTTATTATCATATTAAGCTTTAATGTTTGCCAGTCAACCTCTGCTCTGAGGTTGTGCAAAGCAGAATTGTCTCATGTTTGAAAATTGATCTTTTTTTAAAAAAAAGAGGTTAATCACATGCATATTGCAGTTTAATAAAAATGTTCTACCTCAATTTATGTATTTTTTTTACAACCTACAAATTCTTTTTTAAAATATTAAAATTACCACTTATTTTATCAGTTTGCTGGCTATGAAAATATGTAATTAATTAGTAAAATTATTGGTGGATAAAATGGATATCTTACAAATAAGGTTGAACTGTATTTTACACAAAAATGTGGGAAAAACAACAAATCATGCAATTTTTAAAAATGTGGCAAAGATAAAGAAACATAACCAACATTTTGGGCCTGAGCCCTTCCTTAAAGTATGAGCTAAAAACAGACAGGTGCCTGAATATAATGGTTGGGTGGGGTGGGGGGGGAGCAGGAGAAGAGCACAGGGCCACAACAAGACGAGGGCACGACCAAAGAAAAGCCGAGAAGTGATAGGGTTAGGGATTAGCTCTCTGAATGGAGAAGATGAGGGGATCAAGGGAAATGGGGGGGTTGGGGAAAGGAAGGTTGGGGATGTCAGAGGGTGGAGGTGGCATGTTTTCAGAGGAATGAGGAAGATTCATGTCTTGTACCCTACTCATGGGCAGGGTTGAGCAGAGTCATTTTACTTATTGCTTAAAAAAAAAACAAGGCCATCCATTTATTTGCAATTGTGGAGAATTCTGCCTTAACATTTGTAACCTGCCCGTTCCAGAATAATTATCTGGCTCTCAATCTCATGCCAACGGAATTGCTCTCTTTACATTTTAGAGGACAATCCATTTCACGTAAAATCCTCTGTTTTTCCCCTCCCAAATGAACAGGTTCTGTCATTTTTGCTGTCTCTTCCAGTGACAAATGGCTTGTTTTTTTTTGATCAGGGAAGGTGTGTTGGCAAGTGCACTGTGTACTTTGCGTCTCCTCTTATTCACCCCCCCTGGACATTCTCACTGTCACAGAGCACAATGAAAGGTGATTGTTACGGGAGCATGTGCAGAATTAGATAATTCAGACTTTATCATTATCTCTTGAGAAATCTTTTTGGAATGTAGGTTTATTCATTTGCAGGATGTGGATGGCAGTAGCAAGAGCAGCATTTATCCTGAGTCAGTCATTGATATTGAGTGGATTGTCAGGCCATTTTAAAGGGTAGCTGCGAACCATTCACATTGCTGCGTGTTTGGAGTTGCAAGACCAAAGAGCATGGCTAATTTCCTTCTCTCATTGGCATTAGTCACCCATCGTTACTGCTGTTGTATTTGGGATGGCCTTTTGGTAGGTGAACCAGTTGAAAATGACTGGCCCAGATGGAGTCCCATGATGTGTACTGAGACCACTATCACCTGACATCCATCATTATGAAGTACTTTAAGAAGCTGGTCATGGCTCACATGAACTCTCCCCTACTGGCCAGTCTTGATGATTCACTTCATTTTGCCCATTGGCTAAACAGGTCCATTGCAGATACTATCTCCTTGGCTTTCCACTTTGCCCTGGAACACTTGGATACAAGGACACCTATGTTAGATTACAATTCTGCCTTCAGTAGCATAGTCCCCAGCAAACTCATTTCAAAACCCAAAGATCTGGGCATCAGTGCCACCCCCCCATCCCCCCTACAACTTTACCTTGATGTTCCTGTCTAACAGTGAAATGGGGAAGCAACATCTCCTCTACAATTACACTTGACATTGGCACTCTTCAAGGATGTGTACTCAGTCACTTACCATGTTCCCTCTAAATCCATGACTGCGTGGCCACATACAATTTCAATTCCTATCTTCAAATTCACTGACACCACAGTAGTTGGCTCAGTATCAGATAGGACAAGATGGAATATCGGAAAGAGCTAGACAGTGAAGTAGCCGGGTGTCAAGATAACCTCTCTCTCAATGTTTATAATAATGATTTCAGATTCCTTTGTCATGTAATAGTGCAAAACATGTAATATTACACAAAATTGCCTTCTGCCTGCTATAATACTGACAAAGGGTTGCTATTTTATCTCCTGGTTTCCCTTGCAGTAAGAGAGAAAGAGAAACAAAAGGGAGTCCTTTCAGATTCTCTGAGTGTCTGTGGATTTGCCTCCAGAGCTCCCACACCCTCTGCAGCCACACAGGCTCCTATTCGGTCCTTCGGCAACCTGAGCTCCAGATTCAAATCTCTGATGTGATCAGGAAGCTTACAGCACCTGAGGCCCTCAGGGGCCCTTCTTTCCCTCAACACCTTCTTAAATTCCAGCTTCAATACCTGGTTCCCCATGAGCTAGTCTCCAGCAGCCCACAGCCTACATGGGTCCCCTGACGGCAAGTTACCATCAGCCTGTCTGGGTCCTTCAGCTGCTGAGTCCCTTGCTGGTTTGCTGCCATGGTAACCATTCTGCAGGGTCATCTCCTCTGTTTCTCCTGCTGAATTGTGGGGGGGTGGAGGGGTGGGGGTGTTCTTCCCGCTTCTGGTGCTCTATGGAGTCTGCAAGACATCATAGCTGCTGACCAGCACAGGAGCAACCATGTTCGGCACAGACAAACACTGTTGGCTTCTTTAATTGGGCATTTAAAGCCTGTATACCTAATGTCGCCGAGAATGTTCTCCCAGAATCACAGTGCGGCTTTCGCGCAAACAGAGGAACTACTGACATTGTCTTTGCCCTCAGACAGGTCCAAGAAAAGTGCAGAGAACAAAACAAAGGACTCTACATCACCTTTGCTGACCTCACCAAATCCTTCGACACCGTGAGCAGGAAAGGGCTTTGGCAAATACTAGAGCGCCTCGGATGCCCCCCCAAGTTCCTCAACATGGTTATCCAACTGCACGAAAACCAACAAGGTCGGGTCAGATACAGCAATGAGCTCTCTGAACCCTTCTCCATTAACAATGGAGTGAAGCAAGGCTACATTCTCGCACCAACCCTCTTTTCAATCTTCTTCAGCATGATGCTGAACCAAGCCATGAAAGAACTCAACAATGAAGACGCTGTTTACATCCGGTACCGCACGGATGGCAGTCTCTTCAATCTGAGGCGCCTGCAAGCTCACACCAAGACACAAGAGCAACTTGTCCGTGAACTACTCTTTGCAGATGATGCCGCTTTAGTTGCCCTTCAGAGCCAGCTCTTCAGCGCTTGACGTCCTGTTTTGTGGAAACTGCCAAAATGTTTGGCCTGGAAGTCAGCCTGAAGAAAACTGAGGTCCTCCATCAGCCAGCTCCCCACCATGACTACCAGCACCCCCACATCTCCATCGGGCACACAAAACTCAAAACGGTCAACCAGTTTACCTATCTCGGCTGCACCATTTCATCAGATGCAAGGATCGACAACGAGATAGACAACAGACTCGCCAAGGCAAATAGCGCCTTTGGAAGACTACACAAAAGAGTCTGGAAAAACAACCAACTGAAAAACCTCACAAAGATCAGCGTATACAGAGCCGTTGTCATACCCACACTCCTGTTCGGCTCCAAATCATGGGTCCTCTACCGGCATCACCCACGGTTCCTAGAACGCTTCCACCAGCGTTGTCTCCACTCCATCCTCAACATTCAT
Source organism: Narcine bancroftii (assembly GCF_036971445.1). Classification (NCBI taxonomy): domain Eukaryota; kingdom Metazoa; phylum Chordata; class Chondrichthyes; order Torpediniformes; family Narcinidae; genus Narcine; species Narcine bancroftii. Next base: position 101,473,372 of record NC_091476.1, on the reverse strand, counting down.
TGGAGCGACTTCATCCCTAACATCGAAGTACTCCAGATGGCAGAGGCCGACAGCATCGAATCCACGCTGTTGAAGATCCAACTGCGCTGGGTAGGTCACGTCTCCAGAATGGAGGACCATCACCTTCCCAAGATCGTGTTATATGGCGAGCTCTCCACTGGCCATCGTGTCAGAGGTGTACCAATGAAGAGGTACAAGGACTGCCTAAAGAAATCTCTTGGTGCCTGCCACATTGACCACTGCCAGTGGGCTGATATCACCTCAAACTGTGCATCTTTGCGCCTCACAGTTCAGCGGGCAGCAACCTCCTTTGAAGAAGACCGCAGAGCCCACCTCACTGACAAAAGACAAAGGAGGAAAAACCCAACCCTAACCAACAAATTTTCCCCTGCAACCGCTGCAACCATGTCTGCCTGTCCCACATTGGACTTGTCAGCCACAAACGAGCCTGCAGCTGACGTGGACATTTACCCCTCCATAAATCTTCGTCCGCGAAGCCAAGCCAAAGAAGAAAAATAAGAGAGCGGCTGGCATTAGGACCTGGCGGATGAACCTTTCAGAGCAGGGCTATGTCTTTGCTCTCCATTCTCGCAAGACTACAACAGCAGCAGTGCCATTAGAGCAGCTCAGGCAATGCCACCATTGACTTTAGGAGAGGGAGAAGAGATCACATCCCTGTCATCATCAATGGTGCAGAAGTAGAATAAGTAGACAGCTTCAAGTTTGGAGGAGTCAACATCTCCAGTGACCTGGCATGGGACAAACCCATTGATGTGATGGTCAAGCAAGTGCACCACTGCCTCTACTTTCTTAGAAGGCTAAAGGAGATTGGCATGTCGCCCCCGTCCCTCAACAACATTTACCATTAAAAGTATACTTGCTGGATACATCGGTGTGGTATGGGAGTTGCTTGCTCGAGATTGGATGAAGCTATAGAAAGTAGTAAATGCAGCACAGAAATAAAGCAAACTCCATGCACACTATCTATACGTCCCACTGTCTGTGAAAGGCAGCCAACATACTGAAAGACCTTTGGCATCCCAGACACACACTCTTCTCACTCCTCCTGTTGGGGTGATAACTTAAGAGAGTAATGTACAAACAGGTTCAGGACAGTTCCTTCTCTGCAGTCATCAAGCTACTCAATGAACCCCCCATAGCAGCCCTATTAAGATGCGCTTGCTTGGTACTAAATGATCTTCTCATTGTTGCTCTGTAAATTGTGCTCTTTATGTGGCTGTATGAATGTTAGAGAAAGCCGAATAAACTGCTTGCAGAAGAACCTTTCTCACCGTACTAGGTAAAAGGTTACAGAAACAAAAACTATGTAACTCAATGTCAACATTTTATAGATCCTTGTTTCATGCATCAGAAATAGATAAAGAACCTCTCCATTCCATGAATTCAAGTGTACTTAAATCATTATTTCAGACTTTTGAATCGTATTCCAACGAATTAGGGTGGCACAATTGGCGTAGCGGTTAATGCAATGCCTTTACAGCGCCAGCAATCAGGACCAGGGTTTGAATCCTGTGCTGTCTGTAAGGAGTTGATACATTCTCCTTGTGTCTGTGTGGGTTTTCCCCGGGGGGCTTCGGTCTCCTCCCACTGTTCGAAATATACTGAGGGTGTAGGTTTATTGGGTGTAAATTGGACGGCACAGACTCGTGGGCCATGCTGTTATGCAAAATAAACCACATGAACCATGACAGTGTGTCAAAATTTAAATTTAAAATTTAACCACCATGTTACCATAGCCTTTGTTAATTTCAGAATGACACAGGACAGGAAATATTTTCCAGTGGTTGTACTCTTATATGAATATAAATTAATGCACTTCATTCTTGATGCAAAATTTAATTTGTTATGGTGCGTCAAGTCCAGGTTCAGACAAGAGAGTTCTATTACTGCCTGCATTACATTAACCTTTAACCTTACTGCTTTTGGTGGTGGGGGGGGGAGGGGGGGAGGGTGTGTATGTGTGTTAAATTTGAACCAAAGTTTGAACAATTCAGCTTGTAACATCATTAAATGCTAGGCTCATGCAGTGTTGGGAGAGTATAAGCTTGCCACATAAAAGTATTCAGTATTATAAATCACATAATTTTAATGGAGGACGATGTCAACATTTTAACAGATTTCAAAGCCTATGGGATTGCTAATTGTGTTCTATTTCATTAACAATGTTACACCTCAGGCATGTGCTTCTGAATAAGTAGCAGTGTGACATTCAAGTATTGAACCAACCTGTACGTCTTGGAGACCGGAAGCATTTTACATTGCAAACCAGTATACTTGCGAGAAAAAATAATCTCTTGTGTAAAACATGCCGACACAAGATCAATTACCATTATAAAGCCATTGCAGTCAGCAAAACTCTCCGGATGTGGAGCTGTTTCAAAGCCCTGAGCCAATCAATGATTCTTGTAATTGAGTGCAGGGTTTTCCTTTGGATTAATGGTGGTTAGAAGTGATCACATCCAGAGACTCTTGATGTTGCTTGACTTTTGAAATTTACCATGGCATCACTGTCAGAAGGTTTATCCTTTTTCCTTTCCCCACATTTAAGATTCAAGATTCAATTTATTGTCATGGTAATAAAACAATGTTATATTACATGAAATTTTTTTTTTGCCTGCTGCAAGGCAGGCAGATTCGCCACCAGCAGGAATTGCCTAAGCACTTCTTATACAGTCAGTCAGTCAGAGAGGGAGGGGGAGAGGGAGGGGGGGAGGGGGAGGGGGAAGGGGAGAGGGAGGGGGGGAGGGGGAGGGGGAAGGGGAGAGGGAGGGAGGGAGGGGGAGGGGGAGGGAGGGGGAGGGAGGGGGAGGGGGAGGGGAGCAAAAGAGAGTCCCCCCAGAGTTACCGAGTATCCGTAGATTCACCTCCAGAGCTTCCACAGCCACCCAGAGTCCAGTCCAAATAATTGGCAACACTAGCTCCAGATCCCAACGTGGTCCAGGACCCTCGGCACCTCATCGCATTCCGGTTCTGATACCTGGTACCCACTCCAGCCCAGTCAAGCCAGTCTCCTGGAGTCTGCAGCCCAGCGCAAGTCTCCAACAGCAGTTGCCAGCAACCCATAGCTTCCATGGGTTCCTCGCCTCGAGTCACCACCAGCCCTGTTTCCTCAGCTGCAGAGCACCCTCCCTAGTCCACCGGCATGGTCACCATCCCCGCGGGTCGTCTCCTCCGCTTCTCCCTCTCAGACAGTGTGTGATCTTCCTGTTCTCTGGTGCCCTGCTTCAGTCCTCTGCTTCCTGAAGTCTGCAGCCCTTTGTGGTTGCTGTTGATTAATAGGCGCCATCATCTTAGATGCAGACCTAGGGTCACGGGAATTCAAACTAAACCACACTTGGGTCCCTCAATGGGCCATTCAAATTCCGTGTGGAGCCGATGGCAGTCGACTGGGCAGGTGGACCTCCCCCACCGGAGCTCTGCATCTTCACATCTTAACTAAGGGAGCAATTTGAGACAGAACAACATTGATTAAGACAGAGTTCAAAGTAGATGCCAACATGGTGGAAAATTTTTAAATTCACTCAACACTGATTCCCGTATCGTGCTTTGGCCTGGGTTGGGTTAATATGGGACTCTGATGGTATTTGTCATGTTTCCATCAAATACAGACTTGAGTTAATGCTAAGGAAGGTAATGGTATTGGAATACCACATTTCTATGCAAAAGAGAGCAAATACTTTGCCTAATGTTGGTTCAGGGGTGGTGACGGAGTGTTTTGTGGAAGGTAGGCTGGTGCAATAAAAATGGGATTTGGTAGGGGATCAGTGGAGAATGAAAGTAGGTGGAGGTTAGAGAGGGGTGGATAGTTTTCTTCAGTTCAAGTTATGAATTCAAGTGTAATATAACTATTAAGGTGACCACCAACACTTGGTGACAATTCAGATTTGAAACAGCCTTTTGGTAGTCTATTCTTTCAACAAATCTTTTTAAAGGTACATGCAAAAATATTATTTTCATTACATACAAAATTAGTTTATGTGCCCATCTCATCCATACAGTCACAAAACTTTGAACATTCCCTGATGCAATAATCCCCATGAAATTCTCATTGGTTATGGGTCAAATAATTGAATAATTTCTTTGTAATTAAATCATTTTTGAATAGGAATGTTAAATAGAGCATCCGCGAAGTGAGGTAAACATCTTGGTGACATTTCCTTTTCAGATTTCAGTTTATTCAGGTTTCCGATTTATTGTCAGAGTACATACATGACATCACATACAAGCCTGAGATTCCTTTTCCTGTGGGTGAGGCAGAATTACCACTTATTGGTAGTGCAAAAAAAAACTGTACACAACATACACATGTAAACACATAAAGAACTGTAAACAAACTGTCAGTGGAATACAGTTAAAAAATGAATAAAGTGCAAAATTAAGAGTCCTTGAATGTGTCCCTGATTGAGTTTGTTATTGAGGAGTCTGATGGAGGAAGGGTAGCAGTTGTTCCTGAACCTGATGGTACGAGTCTTGTAGCACCTATACCTTATTCCATGATGGTAGCTGTGAGAACAGAGTGTGTGCCGAATGGTGTGGATCTTTAATGATTGCTGCTGCTCTCCTATGGCAGTGTTCCCCATGGATGGTGGGAAGATGTGATGTCCTGGGTTGTGCCACGAGCTTTTGCAGGACTTTGTGTCTCTGGTGTATTGGCGTTCCTATGCCAGACTATGATGCAGCTGGTCAGCACATTTTCCATCGCACATCTGTAGAAAGTTGCCAGGGTTTTCGATGTAGAGGCACTGACGTGCTTTCTTCATGAAGTGTGTTTGGTCCAGGAAAGATCCTCCAAAGATGGTCTATCCCTGAGAACTTTGTTCATTCTCTTCACCCTCAATGATCATTGAATCGTACACCCCTGGATTTCCCTGCCTGAAGTCAACAAACAACTCATTGGTTTTAGTGACATTGAGTGAGAGGTTGTTGTTGTGTGCTGACTCATCACCCCTTTTTTATACAACCCACAACTGTGGTATGGTCACCAAATTTGTAGATGGTGGTGTTGTCGTACTGAGCCACACAGTCACAGGTGTATAGCATTAGGAAATGCAGTTGCATCCAATGTAAAATCTCACATTTTGTAAGACTGCAGATGCTGGAATCTGAAACCAAACACAGTCTGTTGGAGGAGCTCAGCAGGTCAAGCAGCATGAGTAGGGGGAAAAAAAATGAAGGGTTGACATGTTGAGCCGAAACCCTTCATCAGGACTGAGGAAAGTGTACAGAAGTCCAGGTGGGAGGGGCGAGACAGGGGCCCCACATGGGATTGCTGAACCAGGCAGAGGACTGGCAGATGTCAGATAAAGGAAGAGAAAGGCAAGGAAAGCAAACCGATCAAGTGGAAGACATGAGTCATTCGGGGCAGAGAGGTGATCTGAAGTAAACACACCAAAATGCTGGAGGAACTCAGCTGGTCTTTTCAGCATCTATAGGGAAAAAAAGATATATTGCCGACATTTCGGGCCTGACATTTCCTCAAGGAAAAATCAGAAAAGGCAGGTCAAAAAATGGGGGAGGAATCCAGACCAATAAAGGAGTTAATTGAATTGTGATCTGGAGACAGTCTATCTGATCACATTTTGTAAGACCAATACAATGTTTTAATTTCCTCCAGGATTATTTTTAATGGTAGTACCAACAGTGGTTTCAGACCTTCTTTGCAGCATATTTTTTGATATACAGATGGCAACCGTGAGAGTAAGGTAATGCGTTGATTTTTCCAGCTGGCATGAGTGTGAAGTTAGAGAAGCTGGATGTATCTATCGTACATGTGATGCTTGCTGGCTTGAACCTCACTTGATATATTTTAATGATAGAAGTCAGCCCATGTTCCTGTTGAGGATATAAGTGCAAGCAGAAAGGAATTGCCTTCAAGGTCTCTCTGTTGACTTGTGAACAGTATGTCAAGTCCATTATGTGTTGTCTGTATGTTGTAAATAAAAAGAAATCCAGACAGCATGAAGGCTTTTTCTATTGATTGGGCTCTTTTTAGGGGATTATTCATGGCTTGACAAGGGGAGCATTTTTGTTGGCAAGTTTAGCTGGTTATTAAGGCAAGTTTGAATAACTGACTGATGTTAGAATTCTTCCTGTTTGAGTAATGTAGATCAAGAGTCACATCACATTTAACCCTGTGCTTTGAAAGCTTATTAATAGTTCTTGTTTTGAACCAATTTTCGGTTTTTATTAGATAGTGCTCTGAGAGCCAAAAATATACATTTCAAACATTGTCATATGGAGCCGCCTCCTCTTCACAAACAAAAAAAAACACCGCGACATGAACTCTCTCCTGATTTGATGTGTATTTTGGTGACCTCTCCTCCTCGTACCTCTGTTTCAACATTTCAATTGCAGGTGAGATGGAAGTCTTCCTCTCTCTTGACTTGCCCTGGCACAGTCAATCAGGGAATGAGAGGAGTTTACCAATACCTTTTGGGGTTAAAAAAAAACACACAATGATGGTGAAACTCAGCCGATCAAACAATGCACTTTATATAGCAAAAATAAAGATACCTAATCAACATTTTGGGCTTGAACTCTTTCTTAGACAGCAGGAGATATTTTATGTTTTGAACAGCATTCACCACCTTCTGTAGCTTTTTCTGATTCTGAGCCTAGCAGTTCCCATGCCATGCTGTGATTTATCCAGCGAGTATGCTTTCAATATCTATTTCCCTTAAAACTACTTTCTTTCTGCTTTCATTGTTATCTAAGATTCCACATTCTATCCACAGTGTGAAGCGTCTCCTGACTACTCTTTTGGATTTACAAATGTTTTATATTTATGAAGCTTAGTTTTGTTCTACCAGGCAGGAAATCCTGTTATTATCTACCCCAGCAAACCCTTTTTTTTAAAAAAAAATACATCTTCACCAGTCATATCTCAGGCTTCCCTTTTGTAGAGAAATGAGGACAGCTTGTTCAGTGATTCCTGAAAAGGTGAATTACTCAGTGAAATAGTTCCAGTGAATCACTTTCTCATTCTTTTCTTTTGTGTCCTCTTCATCATATGGAGATCTGAACTAAGCACTCAGTTCAACACACTGCAGAACCTCAGGTACACTTGAATTCAACCCAAGTTCTCCATTTTTTTTACTATCTGTCCCTCAGGAACTTTAATCACTTTATTTGCATTTTTACCACCTTGTTAACCTGCATCACACTGCTGTTGTAGATCAGTGTATTTGTACCCCCCCCCCCTCCTCCCCATCTCTTTGTTCTTTCACCATATTTATTTTCCCAGCATGTGGCCTTTTTCATCCTGTTAATTGTATCACTTTGCACTTAACTATATTGAAAAGCTCATTTGTTAATTGAAAATACAAAACAACATCTTCATTTTTAAGTTTTCTCTACTTAATATTAAGAGGCATGATTGCAAGGCTTTAATGCATACAGCACTGGAGTGATTTACATTAACTAAATTGACCTGAAATTCACTTGATGTCTCATTGAAACCTTTGGCACTCTGCTGACAACAAAAACAAGTTCTCAGCCAGCAGTGTTGGCAACTGAAGTGCACCAACGATGCTTCATTTAGCATGAAATTAAGGACGTAGTATGTATTCCTGATCCACAGGTGCTGTTCCAATAGATGCAGGCAATGCAAGGATATTTCACAGCATTTGGATGTTTTGGATGCTTGGCTAAGCTTTGCTCAGTTTGTTACTTGTACCTTTCTCTTGAGCTTTGTCATCTCACAGTTTTCCAGATGTGTGCTTTTGCTAAAGATATTTCAAGTGGCATCGTGACTTCGCTAGTTGAGCTGCTGCCTCGCAGTTCCAGTGAGTGATCTTGGCTTAGTCCTGATCTCAGATTGATTGTACAGTTTGCACATTCTCCCTGATGATCGCACAAGTTTTCTTTGGGTGCGTGAGCTAAGTCAAGTTTATTATCATCTGATTGCACAAATACAACCCGACAAAACATGCAGGCACCCAGCCAGACAGAACATGCAGAGAGACAAATATATATTTGCAGGACAAGTATTAATATACACAAATAAATATTGTTTTGTGAATATGAGAGTCTTGGATGGTTAATGTGAGCAGTTCCTTTGGTCATTTCAGCATTCTCATTGCCCATGGGAAAAAGCTGGTGGTGCTTGCTCTGACATTCCTATATCTCTTTATCGATGGGAGCAGTCAAAAGATTTTGTGTGCAGAGTGGAAGGGTTCAATGATTTTGTGCACCCTCTTCAGACAACAAGGCTGGTAGATCATTTCGAAAGGGGCAGGAAAACTTCAGTGATCCTCTCTGCCATTCTTATGGTCCTGTGGCTTGACCTCCAATCCATTTCTCTGCAGCAACATACCACACTGTGATGCAGCTGGCCAGGGCGTTCTTGATTTAGGTTTATATGATGGTGGCCTGCTTCAGTCTTCTCAGAAAGTGCAGTCGTTGTTGTTCCTTCCTGGCAAGTGAGGAGATATTGTGAGGAGATGACACACAACATAGGCCACTAGTTATTGGTTTCCTTGGAACTTGGAGTTCTCTACTCTATCCACTACAGTGTTCTTGATGTCTAGTAGAGGATTGTAGTTCCTGGTCCTCCTAAAGTCCATGATCATCTCCTTCATCTTGTCCACGTTGAGATTCAGGTTGTTTTGCTCGCACCGTATCACGAGATTTTCCTCCTCTTTGTAGTGCGACTCGTCTTTGTTGCTGATGAGGCCAACGACTGTTGTGTTATTTGTGAACTTGATGACACTGTTGGAGCTGGATCTGGCAATGCTGTTGTGGGTCAGTAGCATGAAAAGGAGTGAACTGAGATGCGTTCTGCTACCGACCAGGACTTCTAGCATCTTAAAGATGTATGCACTGGGGAGTTCATTGGCTACTGTAAATTGCCCTTGTTCCACAGATAAGTGCTTGAAGTTGAGGGTTGATGGGAATGTGGGGAGAATAAAATGGAATTGGTGTAGGATATATTTAAAAGGGTCCTTGATTGTTGGTGTTGAAATAAATGAAGGGGAAAGTGAATGAAAGGTCTTGGATTTTGTGATCGAAGGTAATAAATGTTCAATCAAAGCATAGTTTTGAAAACTAATGATAAATTTGTGAGATTTAACTAAATTCTCGCAGGAAAGGTGAAAGTGTATCAGATCATAGCATCAGGTATTGTGTAGAGTAATAGAAAAAGCATGGAAATGCGAGACAAATTACCCAAAACATTAGGATAATGAAAAATACTTTTTCAGACAAATGGTCTTGATTCTTGGTTTGTTGATTCTTGAAAGTTCAGGTGGTTGTCCTTCCCCTGCTGTTAGTTGCTCAACAGCCAACAAAGCAAGTGGTGTGAACAGAATTCCCCTCTCTTCCTTTAAAAGGCAATAGTTCAGTATGGTGCTCCATCTAATGGGCTGACAGAGAACTGAAAAACTCACCAGTCTGAGGTGAGATATTGACGTGGCTGTCTATTGCATTTTAGTTGGTAGGATCCCAGTAGGCTCAGTATCCATGGGCATTTTTGATGAATAACATCTCTAGCCAAACATCTTTAGATTTGTTTTTTTTTCCAAGAATGTAAAGAAACCATATTGTTATATTGCCCCACATTATAAAATTGGCAAGTATCCAGATAATTCACACTGAAAATGTAGAATTGTTGAATTCATAGTATATTTTTCAGATGGAGAGAAAACTCCATTCTGCACCATTCCCACATCTCTCCTGCCATTGTTAACAAGCTAACAAGAGCACCTCTTGCTGCTTTCCTGATTGGTGTGGTCCAGTGGGCCTTTGGTTTCTGGTTACAGTTAGTTTAATATTGACTTTGAATATAATCCATCAAAGAAATTCACTAAATCTTACTAAAAATTATAGTCATAATCCTTCTCTGGAAAGCTTGCTATTCACATTCTGCTTCCAATGGTGCAGCAGAAATTACAGATCCAGAATTCTATGTTGGCTTTAAACAGCACCACAATCTAAAAGGGATGTGAAGGATAGAATAGAAATGCAAGGTATTTGTCAGTATGTTAAAACATATCATAATCAGAACAACTTTAAAAAGTAAAACACTGGGATCTTTACTAAACATAGACGCTAAGGATCAGGTTTGACCGTTGTGCGGCCTGGTGGTGACTGATCCGCAGTGCTAAATAGAATGTAAAATGATTTGAAGGACACTTACCACCTGATTACACTGAAAGAGTTCAGAGCCACAGTGGGCAACATTCCTTCTGTAAAATGAAAGGGAATATTTCATTGATGGAGCACCATTCATCGTGCAGAAAAGAGTACAGGTGGTTAAGGCAAGGCTGTATCTCAGTCCAAATGACTTGGTGTTCAGACTATATTCTTGGCTGTATGGATGAGATCTGTTCAGTTAAGGGTGTCTTTTACAGGGGGCTACAAAATTTTCTTCATGTTATTAGAATTTGATATGCAAAGTTTTTGCATTTCTCCTAATATCAAATGTGCCAATGGCTTCCTTTTGTCACTTCTGTTGGTATGAGCAAAGACTAAAATAAAACTATTGAAATGAACTACCTTGCAACAGGACCTAGTGAGATATTGGTGAACGTTTGAGTGATTGAATGAATCTTGCTACAACTGTTCACACCAACCATCAAGACTATCATTTGTACAAAACAATATTTATTTATTTATTCATCTATCTAGATAAAAATACTCATCCTGCATATGTATTATTTGTCTGTATGTGTGTTATGTTTGGCTGTGTGTCTGCATATTTTGCTCTGAGGACCGGAGAATGCTCTATCTTCGGGTTGTACTTATCAATCAGCTGACAATAAACTTGACTTGAAATTATTCTAGTTCTGTACCTCACCTTTCAACCCTCAGACATAATGAATTTGATGAGGTCAACTGATAGTATTTTCTTGTCCCTCTTAAGATCATAGACACATTTCAAATAATGTCTACCCTTGATGATGCATATATTCAGGATCTCTGGAATTAATATGATGAACTGGGTCATGTCTGAGTGGATCCACTTCTCCAGTTGAAATTTGTCATTGACCCACATTGATCTAAGTAACCTTGTTTCACCCTTGTGTCTAATCCTTCTGCTTGATCGCATCACAGCCCTCCTTTATTTCTGGTGTTTTCCAAGCATCATGTCTGGTTAAGAGGTCTCAGTTTTACTTTTCAGTTTATGAAGAATGCTTAAATCTGAGAACCTTTAATTCCTTTAGGAGTTGTCTGTTCAATTTAATGTAAACAAAAGGCAATATCTCCCAATGCACATAGGAATTTGTCAAGTATAATATTTTTCAGAAAAATCGGGCCCATGTTCTTAAGCCCTCATCTTCTCCAGTTTAAAACTATATGTTCAGATTAACATAAATTCTGCCTAAAAAATTGCCTTTCTGAAGGTTTTCCAAGATGGTTGCCAACCAAAGTTCTTTGATTCTTCAAAGGAAGCTATAGCATTTGCTCAAGAGCTGCCAATTACTCAGTTTCAACAGAGACATAGTCCGCCGCGATCTCTAAGGAGACAAGAGATGGAGGAAAAGAGCCGTGCTCCAAGAAGGAATGGTTGTAATGGTGACTCGGCAGTTGGAGCTGATTAAAAGAAGAGTTGTCCTTTTTTTCTAATGTTTTTTTTTAAAAAAAAAGGAATATTAAATAATGATGTTAGTTTAACATCTTAAACTGAGAGTTGGAGGAGAGAACTGGGTAGGCACTATTTCCTGAAAGTCATCTGCTACGTGTGAGTTATCTCGCACCCATTTTTTTTTGGGAGTTAGCGCATTGCGCGGTTTAGACGGGAGGGGGTATTTTTAACCTCCTACCCGTTTTTTTTTTTCCTTTTTTTTTGTATTATTAGATTAAAGAGTGAAGGGGTTTTTTTTTGTTTAAATATTTTAAAAAAGCATAAGAAAGTATTTGATTGTTTAAAAAACTAAAAATTGATGTGGTTTTTTTTGTAAAGTTTATTCAGTAGATAAGGAATATTTGAAATTTAAATGTGAATGGGATGGATAAGTTTTTTTTAATATTTTTTTAACTTTAAGGTGAAAGGAGTGGTAATTTTGGTGTATATTATTTTGCTATTTTAGTTATAGAACGAAGGGAATAATGGTGAAAGTTATAAATTGAATTGTGCAATTCTTAATGAGGCTTGAATTTTGTTTGTGGTTTATGCTCCATTTGTTGAAGATATAGATTTTGTTGTAGATGTGTTTTTATTATTTGGATATCTGAATTTTAATGTAATGATTTGGGATATTTAAATGTGGTATTGGAGCTTTTATTGGATAACTATTGAAGAGTAAAAGGGAAAAATGGTGGAAGAGTACTAAAATTGAATTGTACAATGCTTAATGAGTTTTGAATTTTGTTTTAAGATGGTGGTTTATGTGACTAATATGATGATAGATGTGAAGTTAGTTGATATTTGGTGAATGTTTATCTCTATAGAGAAAGTTTTTTTTTCTTTTTTTTTCATGCTACAATTTTTTTTAAGAATTGATTATTGTTTAAGAATTTTTGATAGATAATGTTACTAACTTTACTAATTTTTTATATTAAGTTTGAGTTAAATATATGTTTTATCTTAACCCCATTTGTTAAATATATGCATTTAAGTTTGATTTAAATATGTTTTTTAAGTCTGATATTTTAGTATTAATTACTTTTCTTTTTGTTAGTATTTTAATCGGTTATGTTTTTGTTTTTTTTTGTAAGTGGGTTTTTTTCTCACATATTATTAACTATTAATTCTTCACTCTTTATTTTGGGGGGGGAAAGGGGGGGTTGGACTAATTTGAGTTGGGTTATTAATGTGTAATAATTATTGGGGAGGGTATAGTTTATTTAGATTACTGATACTGTATTGTAATTTTATTATTTTATTCTTAATTTTTTAAAATGTAATCCTATATGTTATTCATGTTATAAAATCCTAAATAAAGTTTTTAAAAAAAGAAGAAAAATTGCCTTTCTATTGTTTATAGGTGAACACAATATGTATTTTTTTAATGTTTAATAAATCCAGGAACCAAAATTAAGTCCTGCTCTATGGATTGGTTTCTGATTAAAAACTTGTAGTGACAGAAGGTAACTGCATGCAATCAGGGGTTGGACAATCTGACTGAAGAATGCAAAGCAGTGGGGGAAGTCACGTTGACAGCAAAATTGCATGGTCGCACACCATCTTGATCTGAAACCAGTGTCAATCACCACCATCATTTATACACCATTTAGTAACAGTGGAAAAGTTATACAGTACATTTTTAACTCATTACAGGCAATGCACATTCATCAGTTCCATTGATGATCTTGCTGCACTCCAACAAATAAGATCTAAAGTTTTTTTTAACGTAAAATCACTTGAGATTTTTCTTACTTTGTGCAACTTGTAAGAAAGAAATAAAAGCAAAGAAAATAATGTTTCCCGAACATTTTTTAAAAACAAAGAAAATAATGTTTCCCGAACATTTTTTGGAAGATAAAGGGGAGGTTATTGAAAATAATAATGGAGTACTCATGGGTCGAAGGGTTACATGTGTAATGCTCTTTCAGTGCATCAGTGTGAAATCCAGATAAAGAATGAGAACTTTAAAAGCAAGGTTTGCTCCGTAGTGGATATGGTAAGATTTCATTTGGACATGGAAATGGAATTGCACCCCATCTGCAGTTAACTTGGGATAGCACCAACTCGGGCTGTTCATTCATTAACTGCTATGCAGATCTTGGTTTTTTCTATCCATCAAAGATACATTAGTAATTTCATTCCTAGACTATGTTTTCAAAACTAATATCGCTCCTGGATTTGGAACCAGGTCATCAATGCAGAGCAGTATGGGAAGCCACATTCAAAACAATATTTTAGTAATAATTTTGCCAATATCATCACGATCTTCGTGAAGCAGTGGAATAGTTCATAGTATGAGATATAATCTGATGCCTGTCCCTTTAACAGCACTGCTAGAATGATGCTGTATCCACTGTTTGTCAATCTGCGCACTTCTCAGTAAGCTTAACATAACCATAATATCCAGTGAGTTTGGAAGGAGAACAATCGAAGCCACATTTATGCATTATGAAAATGTTTCTTTGCTGTAATAAATAACACATGTAAACACGAAAATGGTCCTACATTTCTGGATGGCCTCTGAAAGAACAATTGCTGATGGATTTTCTGATGTGCCTCCCACTTCAGTACAATAAGGTAATCATTAGTCCTTGATGAGTGAGTGAAAGGGGTGGGTTTGATTGTAGAATGTTTACTCAAGCCCATTTAGAAGCAGAGGCTGCCTGGTGAAATTGTGCCCACTTTATTCACTAGTAGTGATTATTGCTTTGTGAAATACTTGAACAAAAATTGCAGTTGTATTGGGGGAACCAGTGTCAGAAGCTAATGTGCTAAATAAAGGATGCATTTATGGTCTGCATCTGTCATGTTTTTCAGTCAATGGAAAGTCCTTCACCATGTCATTATGATTCACCAAAAGTGGATGATAATTTTGTTTTTATTTCGTGCTGTCATTATATCTTTTAAAGGTGCTTCAGCTGTACCATTTCAGAAAAAGAAAATAGCTGTCAGTAAAGGATAGATGATAAATACCCAGATTGATGGTTGTTCAGCAGAGACTGCAGAGTTAGGCATTTATCAGGAAATGGGTTTCCTCTGATTTTTCCTTTTTGGTATTCTTGTCCAGATGAGCCTATTTTTAACCAGTTGACAAGCTACTCATCTGTAAATTATTGTACTTTTATTTTGGCTTGGAAGGAAGCTATTCAGCCCATCAAGTCCATGCCAAATCTCAGAGCAATCCCATGACTGTCATTCCTTCACTGATTTGCCTGCAGTCTTTTTTCCCTCATGTACCCATCATCTCCACCCGCCAGCCGCATGACCGCCATCTTCACGTGCTAGTTGTGTTTCTGACGTCTTTACCTGCCACCCATATGCCCATAATTTTCACCCCAGCCGCGTGCCCATCATCTCCACCTGCCAGTTATGTGCCTATCATCTTCACCTGTTGCAATGATAGTGATCATGGTTGCAATGCAACTAGCAATGCCTTAAGGATTATAGCTCCTGTTGGATTATATTTGGCTGCCAGGAGGGGTTGACACAGCAGGAGACTACAGTATGTTAGATTTCTAATGGAAGCTTGCAGCCTCATGTGCTGTTTATATCAACTTTAAAGTAACTTTTTCCTTCATCCATGTGTTGTCTAAGAACTCACACATACAAGATGAAACATGGTGTCAGAAGTGGGATGAAGGAAATTAAAAGGAAATACTTTGAAAGAAAAATCTAAAGTCAACAACTGATCAGTGGAGAGAAGCTAACAAAGTTAAAATGGGAGCATTACCTCCACCAGCAAAGCTTCAGCTGAGAGGTAAAGTGGCTGAAAATTGGAATAGATTTAAACAGCATTTTGGATTGTATTTAGTGGCAGTCGGAGCTGATGCGAAAAGTGATAAAGTGAAAGCATCAGTTTTCTTACATGTCATGGGTGATGAAGCCCTGGAGGTATATAATAACTTCACATTTGCTGCTGAAGGAGACAAATCGAAACTGGAAAAAATAATGTAACAGTTTGAGACATGCTGCATACCTAAATGTAATGTGACGTTTGAGAGGCACAGGTTATTTTACATGTATGCTGATAATGGAAGAATGTGACTGAATTGAGAAACAGAAGCAAAACATGTGAATTTGGTGGAGTGACTGATTCACAGTAAAAAGGCCGTCTTGTGTGTGGTATTCCAGATAATTGTCTAAGGGAAAAACTGCTAAGAGACCAAAATCTAGACCTGGATAAAGCCATAGCACTCTGTAGGGCTACAGAAACTGTAAAATTTTAGGCAAAAGAGCTGTTTAGTGAAACTAGCTGCAATGTGCAAGAACAGCTATAAACCATTTAACAAAAAGTGTGGCAAAGTGGAGAGAGAGGTGTGGCCAGTGAACAAAAATGAAAGGAACAATTTAAAGCCATGTTGTTGATGCGATACACAATACCGACCAAAAAAGTGTGCAGCATATGGTAAAACGTGCAACAAAAGCAACCAGTGTGCCCATTGCTGTAGAAACCAAGTGCATCAAGGAAGGTTCATGCCTTTGATGAAAGGGAGATAGAGGAATTCTTTGTAGATGTGACTGGAAACAAGGAAGAAAACTGACTGGATGCTGAGATTAAAAATGAATGACATGGACATTTCAGTTAAATTGGATACTGGAGCACTAATTAACGTAATATCAGAGACTGATTTTAATAAGATTAGACTGAGACCAAAGATGAATGGAACAAAAGTGAAGGTGACAGGATATTCAGGTACTGATATACCAGTGCAAGGAGAATACATGGTCAAAGTGAAACACAAGGACAAAGAGCACATGCTAGCATTCATCGTGGTACCAAAAGATGTACAGGCCATACTAGGTTTAACAGCCTGTGAGAAACTGAATCTGGTTTAAAAAAAAAAGTCCTCAATGTGGAAAACAAAGGAGAGACAGTCTACGATGAACTCATGAAGGAGTACAATGAACTATTTCAGGGTCTAGGCTGTCTTCCAGGAGTACACACGATCGGAATGGATAAACCTGTGCCACTGATAATACATCCAAGCAGAAAAGTTCCACTTGTGCATCAGAAGCAACTAAAAGCAGAGTTGGTCAGGATGGAAAGCCTGAACGTGAGTCAGAAGATAGATGAACCAACGGAGTGGGTGAGTTCACTCATCGTTGTGGACAATAAGAATGCAAAGCTTAGAATTTACTTGGATCTAAACAGAGCAATAAAGAGAGAACACTTTAAGTTTCTGACACATGAAGAAGTCCAGTCACAGTTGGCAAATGCAAATTTTGTCAGCAAGTTAGATGCATCATCAGGTTTTTGGCAGTTAAAATTGGAAGAAGCAAGTTCAAGACTGTGCACGTTCAATAGTCCATTTGGCAGATACGGATTCCTAAGGTTACCATTCGGAATTTCCTCAGCTCCTGAAGTGTATCACAAAACTATCCATATGGTCCATGAGCACCTGGACGGAGTTGACACCTCAATAGATGGCATCATAGTATGGGAAACCATGAGAATGGAGCATGATGAGAGACTAAGGAAAGTGCTGGAACCAACAAAGAAAAAAACCTGAAGCTGAACAGAGAGAAATGCCAGCTTGGGATGACAGAACTAACATTTGTAGGAGATATTATTGGCAGTGAGGGCATCAGACCAGATCCCAGAAAGGTGTCCGCCGTTGGGAACATGGCAAGATCACAATGCAAAATGGACATGCAGAGGTTTAATGGAATGGTCAACTATATGGGTAAATTTATATCCAGCCTCTCAGAAAAGATGGCTCCATTGAGAAGACTAACAGAAAAGAACATTGAATGGGAGTGGAATCATGAGCACAAAAAGTCATGGAGGGAACTAAAGAAACTGCTTACAGAGGAACCAGTTCTGAGGTTTTACAATATCATCAGACACACCACATAGTTGGCTTGGTTCAGTTTTTCTGCAAAAATATGACTGGTAACCCATTGCATATGCATTACGCTCAATAACAGACGTGGATATGCAATATGCTCTAATTAAAAAGGATCTGCTCAGCATCACATACAATTGTGAAAGATTTAATCACTTTGTGTCAGGACAAGCAATCAGTGTAGAGACTGACCATAATCCCTTGATTGCATTGTTCCAAAAGCCATTAAATGAATGTCCACTTAGAATACAAAGAATGATGATTAGGTTGCAACGCTATACACTGAATGTGGTGTACACTCTGGGTAAGCTAATGTACACAGCAGACACATTGTCTTGAGCTGTTGACACAAGAGAGCCTGCAAACACCAAAATGGGTGAAGACGTGAATGCCTTCGTGGACATGATCACAAGTGCACTGCCCATATCAGATGCAAAAATTGAACTCATAAAGTCAGAGACAAACAAAGATGAAACACTGAGACAACTGAGAAAAAAAAAACATCTTGGATGTAAGGCCCAACATGAAGCAGGACTGCTCACCTGACGTTCCAGAGTACTGGAACTGCAGGGCAGAACTATCAGTGGTTGAAGACATCATCTACAAAGGAAGCAAAATCCTTATCCAAAAGAATATGAGAAAAGAGATGATGAAAAGGATCCATGGAGGACATCTCAGAATCAAAAGGTGTAAGAGCACAAGAGGTGATGTACTGGCCAAGAATCAACAAATGAAGTGTCAAACTGTAAAGTATGCTGGAAATATCAAGCAAGCAATCCTGCAGAACCACTAAAGCCACACCGAGCACCATACAGAACTTAACAGAAGGTAGGCGCTGACCTATTTGAATGTTAAGGGAAGGACTATCTTGAGGTCACAGACTATTACTCCCTGTATCCAGAAGTTTAATAACAGATACGAAAGCCATATTCTCCAGACGTGGCACGGAAAGTGAGGCCTTCACAGATAATGAACCCCAGTTTTGCAATTTAAAGTTCTGACAGGTTGCTAAAGGGTGGGACTTTGTACACACCATGTCGTCCTCATTTTCCACAATTCAATGGTCAAGTGGAAAAATTGGTACAGGCAGTGAAAGAACTGATGTACGAGGCAAACGACAGTGAAATAGACTTCTACCAGAGCGTGCTAGTATACCGCACAATGTGGCTTGAGTGTGGTATGTCACCAGCACAACTCCTTATGGGACGTCGGTTAAGATCAAACCTACCCATTCAGGAGAACTTCCTAAAAACAAAAGAGGGGAAGAAAGTGAGGGAGTTCAAAGAACAACAGAAAGAAAAACAATAGTATTACTTTGACAGGAATAAAAAACCTACTGGAACTCTACACTGGTGACTAAGTAAGGCTAAAAGACAAAACAAACTTAGGGAATCAGAAGGGAACTGTCCTGAGTGAAGTTCAACCAAAATCATACACCATTCAGACAGATGAAGGTGATGATCTGCGAAGAAATTGTTGAGACCTTCAAATGGGACCAGCCACAGTAGATGGAAAGACGAATACTGGTAAACGACCTGAATGCACATCTGAGAAGACATCGTCTGAGACAGCAACTCAGATTCAAGGACAATCAATCAGGAGATCATCAAGACACATGAATCCCCCTAAGAGACTCATTTAGCAAATTTAAAGACTCCTATCATAGAACGCAGAGCTATTTTATTTGCTCTTCAAGTTTTAGTGTATGTAAATGTGAACACACAAAACAAGTTTAAAAAATGTTAAAAATGTTGATAATGGAGAAAATGTAAGTTCTTGATGTTAAAGTTAAAATTGCAGAGTTATATGAAGAAAACATGTTAGTTAAAAGTAAGCTATTTTTGTTTTAAGAAAGGGAGATGTAATGAAAGTGATCATGTTTGCAATGCAACTAGCAATATCTTAAGGATTATAGCTCCCGTTTGATTATACTTGGCTGCCAGCAAGGGCTAACACAGAGCAGGAGACTATAGTATGTTAGATCTGTAATGGAGGCTTGAAGCCTCGTGCTTTTTTTTAATCATCTTTAAAGTAAAGAACCTTTTCCTTCAGCCATGTGTTGTCTAAGAACTCACACATACAAATACAAGATGAAACACCCATCAGCTACATGCCCGTCATCTCCACCAGCCAGCTATAAACTGTGGTCCCTTTCTGTGGGGAGCAAATAGAGACCTATATATATTTGAATTCTTCAAAATTATAAATTTTTGTTCTTCTCAATACCTTGGGAATTTTAATGGAATCTTTGTGCATTGTCTGTTGTCAGCCTTGATTTCCAGTGCCCCCTGCCTTGCCAAATGCATGATAGACATTGGAGACATAACAGGGGACTGCAGATGCTAGAATCTGAAGCCAAACATAATCTGCAGGAGAAATTTGGCGTGCCAAGCAACATCATTGGAGGAAGGAAAATTGTTGACAGGATGATTTCAATGGTAAATCTGCAGAAGTTGTGAGGGATGTGGGTGACATGCCAAATTTCCTCAGCCTTCTGATGAAGAGCAGGGGCTAGTGTTCTTTCTTGCTCATTGTATCGGCACAGTTGGACCAGGACAGATAGCTGGAGACATTTATATCCAAGAACCTAAAGCTGTCTTATCATCTCCACTTCAACACTATTATATTTACATGGGGAATGAGCTCTACCTCTTCTGGATGTCAGCTCCATTGTCTTGCTGACATTGAGGGACAAATGGTTGTCCTGGCATGAAGCAATTTGTCCTTCTGTCTTCCTTCTATATTCCAACTAATTTGAGATCTGGCCTATGACATTTGCCCTCACCCTCCACTGATGTGATCTATGTGATCATTGTTTGAAGAGGGCATGCAAAATCGTTGAGGACCCCTTCTACAGTGCACACAGCACCTTTCAGCTGGTCTCATCGGGATACAGAAGTATCGGAGCTAATACCACAGGTTGAGGAGCAGCTTCTTCCCATGATGTATATGAATACTTGTCCCGCATATGTCTTGTTTGTTTGTCTGTATGTCTGCATGTTTTTCACCAAGAACTGGAGAACACAGACATACAAACAACGTTGGGTTGTTCTTGTGTAATCAAATGACAATAAACTTGACTTGGTGTCATCTGGGAATTTGTAGATGGTCTTGGGCCATTGTTTGGGCACACAGTAATGGTTATACATGGAGTATGTAGGTACTGAGTATGAAGCCTTATGGGGTGATTGCAGAGGAGGTGCTGTCATTAGTACTCTTATGTTTTTTTACACAGCCGCTGCGTTCCAGAAGATTGTTCCCAAAATTCTGGCAGACGGTCTGTGTAAAAGGTCTTGGAGTTAAAATACCATTCCGATATTTTACCTTCTGGAACCTTGAGAATTTCATGGAAAGCCTGCAGTCTAAGCACAACTTCAGGCATTCGGCAGCAATGGGCTAACAGAAATGAAGTTTGATGTTGTGCAATGACGTGTAAAGCACTAGCTCCATTAAGTTAGATCTGTTGGTATTGTGAAGGTGGCATTTCATTATGATAAATCACAAATTGGGAAATAGGGCTTCTTAAATAAATAGTAATTGATATCCTCAGCAAAGCAACAGGACTAAACATCTATTTGTCACAGAAGACAGACTTCAGGAAACTAGTCAGTTCAAAAATGGAAGTAAACAATATGAAAAGATGAACACGATGTGGGACCTTTCTGCTGCTGATGATATTCTACAAATAAAAGATACATCACGGCACTTGCTTTCATTCTGGGAATGTGCTCTCCACACTAAATTACGTCTGCGGTTGCTGTCAATATCTATTTCTCAGCACGAACTGGGTATCTTGCTTGCTCACCATTCCTGATCAGAGAATACAGCAGGCAAAGCCGGCAGTGCTGTTGAACAAGGTTCGAGTTTCTGACTGAAAGTGGAAGGGGCATCAAACTGACGCCCATATTATCATGGAAGTTACTTTATAATGAACCACCCTTCATGGGCAAGTTCACTAAACCTTTGTTTAAAATCACATTGTTAATTTCTGTGGTTTTACAGTGCAGGCAGATATAAATTAAGGTTGAATCGCATGACTGTGATTAGCAAAGGAAACCAGAACCGGTGATCCTGGAGATTGAAAACGAAATCATAAATCAAAAGATGTGTTTTGAAGTTTTAAGCCATCTGATAAACAACACCGTGAAAGGCCATTTGGGAAGTGATATCTCTTTTTACATTCCAGTAATATTAAAGAGCAATATAGACGCCAGCCTCCTTTCACAATTTGTAGATACAACGCGGCGAAATCCCTGGTCAAGGATCTGTATTGGGCCCATTGTTGTTCGTTATATACATTAATGATCTAGATGATGGGGTGGTGAATTGGATTAGTAAATATGCAGCCGATACTAAGATAGGTGGAATAGTGGATAATGAAGAAGGTTTTCAAGGATTGCAGAGGGATTTGGGCTGCTTAGAAAAGTGAGCTAAAAAATGGCAGATGGAATTTAATGCTGATAAGTGTGAGGTGCTTCATTTTGGTAAGAAGAATCAGAATAGGACATACGTGGTAAATGGGAGAGCATTGAGGAATACAGAAGAGCAGAAAGATTTAGGAGTAACGGTACATCGTTCCCTGAAGGTAGAAACTCACGTGAATAGGGTGGTGAAGAAGGCTTTTAGTATGCTGGCCTTTATCAATCATTGCATGGAATATAGGAGTTGGGAGGTAATGCTGAGATTGTATAAGACGTTGGTGCGGTCTAATTTGGAGTTCTGTGTGCAGTTCTGGTTGCCTAATTATAGGAAGGATATAAACAGAGTGGAGAGAGTGCAGAGAAGGTTTACCAGAATGTTGCCTGGGTTTAAGCATCTGGAGTATGGGGAGAGATTGGACAGATTGGGTCTTTATTCTTTGGAGCGTAGAAGGTTGAGAGGGGATTTGATAGAAGTATTTAAGATTATGAAAGGGATAGACAGAATGGATGTGGATAGACTATTTCCGTTAAGAGGAGGAAAGATTAAAACAAGAGGACATGAGTTAAGAATTAAGGGGCAGAGGTTTAGAGGTAACATGAGGGGGAACTTCTTTACTCAGAGAGTGGAAGCCGTGTGGAATGATCTTCCGGGAGAAATAGTGGCAGCGGAGTCAATTGTATTATTTAAGAAAAGGTTGGACAGGTATATGGATGAGAAGAAGATGGAGGGTTATGGGCATTGTGCAGGGAGGTGGGACTAGAAAGGGGTGTTTGGTTCGGTGCGGACTAGAAGGGCCTAATGGCCTGTTTCCGTGCTGTAATTGTTATGTTATGTTATGTTAATTATAAGTAGGTAGTAACATGGTTGACGTCCTGCTTTGCGTCCTGCTTGACGTCCTGCTTTGCGGAAACTGCCAAAATGTTTGGCCTGGAAGTCAGCCTGAAGAAAACTGAGGTCCTCCATCAGCCAGCTCCCCACCATGACTACCAGCCCCCCCACATCTCCATCGGGCACACAAAACTCAAAGCGGTCAACCAGTTTACCTATCTCGGCTGCACCATTTCATCAGATGCAAGGATCGACAATGAAATAGACAACAGACTCGCCAAGGGAAATAGCGCCTTTGGAAGACTACACAAAAGAGTCTGGAAAAACAACCAACTGAAAAACCTCACAAAGATAAGCGTATACAGAGCCGTTGTCATACCCACACTCCTGTTCGGCTGCGAATCGTGGGTCCTCTACCGGCATCACCTACGGCTCCTAGAACGCTTCCACCAGCGTTGTCTCCGCTCCATCCTCAACATCCATTGGAGTGCCTTCATCCCTAACGTCGAAGTACTCGAGATGGCAGAGGTCGACAGCATCGAGTCCACGCTGCTGAAGATCCAGCTGCGCTGGGTGGGTCACGTCTCCAGAATGGAGGACCATCGCCTTCCCAAGATCGTGTTATATGGCGAGCTCCCCACTGGCCACCGTGACAGAGGTGCACCAAAGAAAAGGTACAAGGACTGCCTAAAGAAATCTCTTGGTGCCTGCCACATTGACCACTGCCAGTGGGCTGATATCGCCTCAAACCGTGCATCTTGGCGCCTCACAGTTTGGCGGGCAGCAACCTCCTTTGAAGAAGACCGCAGAGCCCACCTCACTGACAAAAGGCAAAGGAGGAAAAACCCAACACCCAACCCCAATCAACCAATTTCCCCCTGCAGCCGCTGCAACCGTGTCTGTCTGTCCCGCATCGGACTTGTCAGCCACAAACGAGCCTGCAGCTGACGTGGACTTTTACCCCCTCCATAAATCTTCGTCCGCGAAGCCAAGCCAAAGAAGAAGAGTAACATGGTAAGTAGTGTTTTCTTGAAGTATCTGCACTTCACCGATTTTAATCACACTATCTCCTGCAAATACGCGTTACAACAAACTGGAACGCTCTTGCCCCCATTGTTAAATTGACTGTAAGAAACCACCTGGATAAATAAAAAAAAGACATACTCTTGGGACCAGGTACAGTGCGTGGCTGTTCACAGATATGTACAATATAAATTATTTGGTTCACCTGCCTCCACAACAACTAAAATTTAAAAAAATCTGCCAGTCTATTGATAGCCCCACCCAGACTAATTCTTCCTCTTTCATATTTCAATGGCAATATTAATCCTATATAGGCACAATAAGTGATGATTTTAACATGAGGGGGGAGGGGGAATTGCTGGCCATGAAAGTGAGATGTGTGCCTGTAGGGTCACGTTATTTGAGAGTGAGACTTAACAAAAATTACGTCAACAGAGCAAAGATGCAGATATGAATCTGAAAAGAAAATTGTTTTACACGGCGTGTATCCAGCGAGTGTATTTTACTGGCTTTAGATTAATTGCTTAGTTGGAAATCTGCGTCACGCATTATTTATAATAAAAGACATATTTGTAATGACTGGAACTTTGGTGATTATATGGTATTTTTAACAGGCTTTGTGTTTATATATTTTTTAAAAAGTACATAATATCAGTAGATTAATTTTAAATTTGAATGACCTGACTCTGGATTTACCAGTCTGACGCTTACCTTAACAGCCACATTGTACGTAGATTATACATCACAGTCGATGACCAGCTATGCAATTACCACGACTCAGGTATTTAGTGTAAACACACAGTGAAATCCCGAATTGTGGTCATTCCTGTGTGAACCGCCACTCTGGAAAGTGTGAAAATTGACAAAGGAAAAATAATGTTAGTAATGTGTGTTTTTTTTTAAAAAAAACCCCACCATATTGATTGCTGTCTGCAGGACAGAAAATTGAGGATCCAGATGCACAGGGTAGTGCCGTGGCCAAACACTGAGTTTAGGCATGAATTTATTTGAGTCTATGGTGTTGGAGGCAGTGCTGCAGACGATGACATGGGTGTCCTTGTTATCCATTTATTGCAGAGCTAAGTGTAGACCCGGAAGATGGTGTCCACCATGGGTCTATTGCAGGAATAAGCAAATTAAAGCCATTTGTGATTGGCTGGAAGTGTGGAGCCATGACCAGCCTCACAAAGTACTTCATGAGGGTGGATGTCAGAGCATCTGTATGGTACTGGCTTGCACAATATATATCCTGCCACCTTGTCTGAGACAATCACTCTCAGAGGAACCAGGCTGGTTAAATTTTGCTGAACGTGAATCCCTGAATGTAAGGGTCTGCAAAAGATAGTGGACACAGCCTAGGGCATCATAGGCAAATACCTCCCCACCATCGAGAACATCTGCAGGGAATGCTGCTGTCGGAGAGCAGCAGCAATCATCAAGAATCCACATCACCTGCCACACACACTATTCTCGCTGCTACCCTTAGGAAAGAGGTACAGGCATCACAAGACTTGGACCACAAGGTTCAGGAGCTGCTCCTACCCCTCCATCAGACTCCTCAATGACACACTCAATCAGGGACTCATTCAAGGACTCTTACTTTTGCAGTTTGATTTTTTTTTGCTGTTTTGCAGTCAATTTGTTTACATTTCTTTATTTATTTACATGTGTACATTGCAGGTTTTTTTTTGCAATACCACTAAGTGGTAATTCGGCCTCACCTGCAAGAAAAAAATCTCTGATGTCATGTACTCTGACAATAAATCTGAATCTGCAAACTGAAGAACGCATACTGTTTAAAAAAAAAAGGAAACTAAAGGAAGACATGTTTGGTGCAACAGTTAGTGCAATGCCTTTTCAGTGCCAGTGATCGGGACTGGACGGGGGTTTGAATCCCGCTCTGTCAGTAAGGAGTTTGTATGTTCTCCCTGTATTTGCATGGGTTTTCTCCTGGTGCTCAGGTTTCCTCCCACCCTTCAAAAATATATGGTTTTTTAAAATAATTTTTTTTTCCACACTGTGAACCACATCAACCAAAATACATATAAACATTTCCCTCTTAAATATACACAGTGGCATTTTCTCCCCTTGTTTTCCCCCCTACCTTCCCTTCCCCCCCCTCCAAAACTAATAAAGATTCAACATTTACAATACAATAAAACCATTAAACAACGTCATCACACAATGAAAAAAAAAGAAGTTTGGAGGTTAATTGGTGTTTTTTTGGGAGCATGGGCTCGTGGGCCAGAAGGGCCTGTTATTGTGCTGTATGTCTGAATTTAAATTTAAAATTGTATAATACACCAGGTGTAATCTCATCACGCCCATGTAATTACAGTAAAGCACCATTTACTATTGTAGTTAAATCTTCTTGCATTATAAGCAAAATTAACTTCCTATTCACCAGCAACAAAAATATGTTACCTTTCTTAAATTGCGTGTAAAGAAACCCAGGGCCATTTTAATAATTAACATTTTCCATCTGCTATGTCTGTATCACTTCAAAGCTTTCTTGCACCTTCATTGCCTGTTATCTCTCCACTTGGTAGAAGGCCATCAATAAACAGGAAAACACCTATTATCTGGAATTCAAGCAACTGGCAGCCGCAAACAACCAGAAACAAAAATGGCAAAAAAAAGTCAAAAAATACCCAAATTTAAAATTGGTACGCCTCGCCATAGTTTGCCAATCATGCAACATGCAATCTCAAGCAACCGACATCTTATCCGGCATCAATCAATCCCCATGCATGGTGGATATTGGGGTTTTAGTGTACAGTATTATATTTGATTCCCTCATCAAATCATTGATGTATATGGTGGATTGTGGATAGATGGGACCTAAGCCAATGTCCGAATTTCCAGCATTTCCCCCACCACTGGAACCTATCCAACAGGTCAATGGTTTCCTGTTTTATCCTTCCATCCTTTCTTAAATGGTTGAATTGCATTTGCCACACTCCAGTCTACAGTAAACATTCGGGAAAATGATCCATCCTTTCCATAATCAACACTTTCAAACCTCTGTGGGGTTGGGAGCTGAAGGAGGGGGCACTAGATCAGGCTAAGGTTTGGAATTTATCACGTTCAGCCTCATTAACTTGTCTGACCGTGTTCCTTTACTGATACTTAATTCTTTTATTTCCTCATTTAAACAAGACCCTTTGTTCTTCAGTGGCATGGAGGTGTATTTTATAACTTCTGTGAAGAGAGAGACACAAAGTGTTTTCCATTTCCCCTACCATTTCCTTATTCTCCTTGACAACTTTGTCTTTAAGGGATACACATTTCCTCTTGCAAGTCCTCTCCATTTTGTACAACTACTGAACCTTCTTATTGTATAGATTTGTGTACTCTCACTCTTTTTCTTTGTCTTTTGAGTTTATTGCATAATTATAAAATGTTCCCAGTCCCCAGGCATGTTGCTTTGTTTTTGATGACAACTTTTTAAGTTGCTTCACCAATTTTCATTCGTTTCTTCAATAATCCATGTTTGGACTACTTTTCCTGCGGTGGTTTTGCAGCCTAAATGAATGGAATGGTAAAAAATGAGGAATGGATTTTTTTTTCTTTCGATGTCAACTATAGCTTTCCCTTTGTCTTCCTTGTAATGTCATTTCCTATCAGCCCTAGCCCAGCCCTCATTGATTGTTATTTAACTTTAAAACACTGGTTCCTCATTGAACTGCATCACTTTCAGACTTGTAAAATTTTAAAATATTTTGGTCATTCTTTTCTTGGATGACCCCTTATAATAGAATTTTTAATTAACCTTTTCTTGTTCCACAGTCCTGGATCTGAAATAGTTTGAGTGTAAAATGTGTGTTTTCTAACTGTTCACATTCTCAAATGGTACTGACCTGCAGGTAACAGACATGTCTGGAGAGACATCTGTTGGGGAGGTGGGAAGCAGATCTTCTCCAGGACAGATGGGATAAAAGTGTCACCTGCTGGTTTTAAAGGATGAAATAAAATTCTAGCTGGGCAGTTTTAATCTGGCTCCTGTTGGGTCTGGTCTGACAGCAATAAACTAATCATAAAATGTCATTATATATTTTTTAAAAAATTACAGGATATGTACATCACCAGCATGTACCCACACCTAATTTTGATCAAGAAGGTGGTGGTGAGCTATCTTCATGAATCGCTACAGTCTTTATCCTTTCAAAGTCATTGGGTTGCAGTCTCATTTTGTGAGGTTTGAACTTTTTTTTGAAAATAAATTTTGAATCTGTCCTCTATTATATGCCGTAGTCATGAGCGACCATGTTAGGGAGCTTGAGTTGCAATTGGATGAACTGAGGATCATACGGGAAGCAGAGGCAGTGATAGAGAGGAGTTACAGGGAGACAGTCACCCCTAGAAGTCAGGGAATTGGGTGACTGTGAGGAAAGGAGGGAGAGTGCCAGTGCAGTGTACCCCCATGAAAGTGCTCCTCAGCAACAAGTATTCGGCATTGGATACTGCTGGGGGGAACAGCCTATCAGGGACGAGTCGTGGGGGTCAGGTCTCTGGCACAGGGGCTGCCCCTGAGGCTCAAAAGGGAAGGAGGGATAAGAACAGGGTAATTGTGGTTGGGGACTCGCTTGTCAGAGGGACAGATAGGAGGTTTGTTGGACGAGATCGGGAATCCAGGTTGGTCTGTTGCCTCCCTGATCCTAGGGTCCGGGATGTCTCTGATTGAGTTCACAGAATTCTGCAAGGGGAAGGTGAGCAGCCAGAAGTCGTGGTCCATGTGGGGACCAATGACTTAGTTAGAAGTGGCAATGAGGTCCTGAAACAGGAATACATAGAATTAGGCAGGAAGTTTAAAAAAAACAGGACCTCTAAGGTAGTAATCTCTGGATTGCTGCCGGTGCCACGTGCTAGAGAAGGTAGTAATAGGAGGATGTGGAGGATGAATGTGTGGCTAAAGAGTTGGTGCAGGGGGCAGGGGATAAGATTTTTGGATCATTGGGATCTCTTCTGGGGAAGGTCAGACCTGTACAAAAGGGACGGACTCCACTTGAACTGGAGGGGGACCAATATCCTGGCGAGCAGATTTGCTAGAGCAGTGGGGGAGGGTTTAAACTAGTTTGGGAGGGGGGTGGGGAGCAGAGTTTGCGAGCAGTGTCTAGGGTGCATGGCCACCTAGTTAAGAATGATAAAGATAACAAAGGAAGGATGGAGGTTAAGGTAAAAGGTAGAAAAGGGAATATATGTGAGGGTCATTCTCTGAAATGCATGTACTTTAATGCAAGAAGCATAGTGAACAAGGTAGATGAGCTTAGAGCATGGATTGGTACTTGGAATCATGATGTTGTCCCTCCTGGTTACAGGAGGGACAGGACTGGCAACTAAATATTCCAGAATACAAATGTTTTAGATGTGATAGAACAGGGGGTAAAAAAGGGGGAGGAGTTGATCTGCTTGTGAAGGAGGACATTACTGCCGTGAGGTGGCAGGATGGTTTGGAGGGATCGTCCAGTGAGGCTGTTTGGGTGGAATTGAGGGGTGGAGGAGGCATGAGGGCACTAATAGGAGTGTATTATAGACCACCAAATGTGCCAAGAAAATTGGAGGAACAAATTTGTAAAGAGTTAGCATATATGTGTAATAAACATAAGGTAGTGATCATGGGAGATGTTAACTTCTCTCACATTGATTGGGATACCCATACAGTAAGAGGGCTGGATGGGCTAGAGTTTGTCAAATGTGTACAAGATAGTTTTCTTAATCAATACGTAGAGGAACTGACTCGGGACGGTGTAATACTGGACCTCCTGTTAGGGAACGAGATAGGTCAGGTGTCTGAGGTTAATGTTGGAGAACAAATTGGGTCTAGTGATCACAACTCTATTAGTTTTAGGGTAGTTTTAGGGAAGAGCAAAGAAGGGCTTAAAGTTGAGGATTGGAGAAAAGCAAATTTCGAAGGAATAAGAATGGATTTGGGGAGTATTGAGTGGGATATGATTTTTTCAGAAAAGGATGTAAATGAAGGAGAATATTCAAAGAAGAAATTTTGAGAGTACAGAGTAGATATGTCCCAGTGAGGATCAAAGGAAAGGCTGGAAGTCATAGGGAGCCTTGGTTTTCGAGGAATATTAGAAATTTGGTTAGGAGAAAGAGGGAGGTGTTCTTCTTTGGCTTGGCTTCGCGGATGAAGATTTATGGAGGGGTATGTCCACGTCTGCTGCAGGCTCGTTGGTGACTGACAAGTCCAATGCGGGACAGGCAGGCGCGGTTGCAAGGGAAAGTTGGTTGGTTTGGGTTGGGTGTTGGGTTTTCCTCCTTTGTCTTTTGTCAGTGAGGTGGGCTCTGCGGTCTTCTTCAAAGGAGGTTGCTGCCGTGAGGCGCCAAAATGCACGGTTGGAGGCGATATCAGCTCACTGGCGGTTGTCAATGTGGCAGGCACCAAGAGATTTCTTTAAGGAGTCCTTGTACCTCTTCTTTGGTGCATCTCTGACTCG
Source organism: Narcine bancroftii (assembly GCF_036971445.1). Lineage (NCBI taxonomy): Eukaryota > Metazoa > Chordata > Chondrichthyes > Torpediniformes > Narcinidae > Narcine > Narcine bancroftii. Next base: position 101,443,217 of record NC_091476.1, on the reverse strand, counting down.
GTGGCCAGTGGAGAGCTCTCCATATAACACGATCCTGAGAAGGCGATGGTCCTCCATTCTGGAGACGTGACACACCCAGCGCAGTTGGGTCTTCAGCAGCATGGATTCGATGCTTGCGGACTCTGCCAGCTTGAGTACTTCGATGTTGTTGATAAAGCCATTCCAATGAATGTTGAGGATGGAACGGAGACAGCGCTGATGGAAGTGTTCTAGGAGCCGTAGGTGATGCCGGTAGAGGACCCATGATTCGGAGCCGAACAGGAGCGTGGGTATGACAATGGCTCTGTACACGCTGATCTTTGTGTGTTTCTTCAGGTGGTTGTTTTTCCAGACTCTGTGTAGTCTTCCAAAGGCGCTATTTGTCTTGTCAAGTCTGTTGTCTATCTTGTTGTCGATCCTTGCATCAGATGAAATGGTGCAGCCGAGGTAGGTAAACTGTTTGACTGTTTTGAGTCCTGTGTGCCCGATGGAGATATGGGGGGGCTGGTAGTCATGGTGGGGAGCTGGCTGATGGAGGACCTCAGTTTTCTTCAGGCTGACTTCCAGGCCAAACATTTTGGCAGTTTCCGCAAAACAGGGTGTCATGCTGGAAAGCTGGCTCTGAATGGGCAACTAAAGCGGCATCGTCTGCAAAGAGTAGTTCACGGACAAGTTGCTCTTGTGTCTTGGTGTGAGCTTGCAGGCACCTCAGATTGAAGAGACTACCATCCGTGTGGTACCAGATGTAAACAGCGTCTTCATTGTTGAGGTTTTTCATGGCTTGTTTCAGCATCATGCTGAAGAATATAGTAAAGAGGGTAGGTGCGAGGACGCAGCCTTGCTTCACACCGTTGTCAATGGAGAAGGGTTCGGAGAGCTCATTGCTGTATCTGGCCCGACCTTCTTAGTTTTCGTGCAGTTGTATAACCATGTTGAGGAACTTGGGGGGGCATCCGAGGAGCTCTAGTATTTGCCAAAGCCCTTTCCTACTATTGTTTGTTATATATATTAACGATCTGGAAGAAGGGATGGTGAATTTAATAGGTAAGTTTGCAGATGATACAAAGATTGGTGGTATTGTGGACAGTGAGGAAGATTACCGTAGCTTAAAAAGAGATATAGGAAAGCTAGAGGAGTGGTCTGAGAAATGGCTGATGGAATTTAATACTGTTAAGTGTGAAGTGTTGGATTTTGGAAAGGCAAATCTAAATAGGTCATGTACATTGAATGGTAGACAATTGAGAAGTGCGGAGCAACAAAGGGATTTAGGAGTTATGGTAAACAGTACCCTCAAAGTTGATACTCAGGTAGATAGAATGGTGAAGAAGGCATTTGGAATGTTGGCCTTCATAAATCGGAGTATTGAATTCAAGAGTTGGGATGATATGATGAAATTGTACAAAGCATTGATGAGGCCAAATTTGGAATACTGTGTGCAGTTTTGGTCACCAAATTATAGGAAGGATATAAACAAAATAGAGAGAGTGCAGAGAAGATTCACGAGAATGTTGACAGGATATCAGGGTTTGAGTTACAGAGAAAAGTTGATCAGCCTGGGGCTTTTTTCTCTGGAGCGTAGGAGATTGAGGGGGGATTTAATGGAGGTGTTCAAGATTTTAAAAGGGACAGAGAGAGTCAACGTGGATAGGCTTTTTCAATTAAGAGTGGGGGATATTCAAACCTGAGGCCATGGTTTGAGATTGAAAGGGGAAAATTATAAGGGGAACATGAGGGGAAATTTCTTCACACAAAGGGTGGTTGGGATGTGGAATAAGCTTCTGGCGGAGGTGGTTGAAGCAGGAACGTTATTTACATTTAAGTAAAGACTGGATAATTACATGGAGGGGAGAGGATTGGAGGGGTATGGACCAGGTGCTGGTCAGTGGGACTAGGAGGGTGGGGATTTCTTCTGGCATGGACTAGTAGGGCCAAACTGGTCTGTTCTGTGCTGTATATGGTTATATTTCCAAAGCTGTCACTCAGTTGCAGCCAGGTGCAGAAGATGGAGATGAGTTCACTTCACTCCTGTACTATTTCTGTATAATGTGTTCCTGTTGATTGTTTTTAACTAGACTGCAGCTTATTGACTGAAGTGAGGATGTGCAAAGTTTCAAATGGTTGAAGAAGCACAAATGAAACATAACATTCTGTCTCTCCAATTACTCTAATGAGACAAATCAGCATACCATTCTGTGACATTAGGCCAAGTAACTCATGATAGATTTTATTCCCAGGGAATTCCATCTTAAAGTAAACATGGTACTTTTATTCTGAGGGTAAATTCTGAGAAAATGTAGATTACAATCCTTATTGTGAACTATTCTTCTGTCATTCCAGTCTGGAGAGATGCTTTTAATACCTTCTGACACGATAGAATGAAATGCAACACTGAAACGACAATATGACATAGACATTTCTTGCGTTCGAAATCTGAAAGCACTCTTCTATTTAGCCTGCTTAATCAGAGAGTTGACAAGAAATTAAATGGAAACTTCACTAAATTTGAAGTTCAAATACACTTCTTTGCAAAGCTCTCGTTTGTAATCTGTGGAGTAGATGTTAATAATTGCACTTTGTGCCTGTGCTAATTCATTGAAAGAATCTGAAAATAAATCAGAGAAGAGTGACTATTATTGAGGCTGTCTGTGATTGTTAGAGTATGATCGATTATTTGAACACCTTTGGGAGCAGCGTTGATTCTCTTCTAAAACATTAGACCCAAGGCTGGTCTACACAGCATCCTGATTTATGTTGCTTAGCCAGTGGCAGCCAGCTGCCTAGGACCAAAGCACTGGAGTCCCCTTCGTAATACTCTCCCTCCCTCTCTCCCCCTCCCTCTCTCCCCTCCCTACCTCTCTCTCCCCCTCCCTCTCTCTCCCCTTTTCATTGTCCTTTTAAATCCTTGATTAAGATGTTTTCATAATTCCAATCAAATAAAACTACTTTATAAATGTCAGTGGTAGTTGACTGATTAATTTTGTGAGAACCTGGTTGTTTTCACATAGTGTACATTTTGGCAGCTGAAGAATGTTTTAAGGTAATTTCCTGGTGTTTTGGCGAGCGGCATGGTGGTTCCATAAACCAACCATCTAAAGTCCGTTGCAGGGCTGTAATTGAAGTTTCTGAAAGAAACTGTCCTCCGGCATGAGTTAAGGATAAGGGGGCAAAACTTGAGGAGAAATGTTAGAGGATGCTTCTTCATTCAGAGAGTGGTGGCAAAATGGAATGATCTTCCAGAGGAGATAGTTGTGGCCGAGTCCTTTCTGTCATTGGTTATATGTGTACATGGATATGAGGGGGTTGGAGGGCCACAGTAATTTTCCCTAGCTTTTCACAACTTCCCACTGTACACTTGGTCATTCCCTGATGATTTATTTACCTTTATATGCTTCTAGATTGCCATCTCCTCCTTTCTGTTTCAACACATCACTGTTTCTCCCCCCCACCCTGGATTTCCCAGCTTTAATGAGCTTCTCCATAGTAAATACAGAAATATTCACTTAAGACCATGTCCATCTCCTTTGCCTCACACTAATCTTTAAGAGGGCTTAGTTCTTTCCTTGGTTGCCCTTTTGCTCTTAATAAAGAAGTATGTTAAAGTTTTCTCCTTAACCCTGTCTTCCAAGGATATCTCATCTTCCATTTTTCCCTGAATTCCTTCTTCAGCAAACTCCTACATCCCTTGTACTCAAGAAATTCTCTTTATCCTACCTACCTGTACATGACATGCCATCTTTTTCCAGACCTGAATTTGAATATTCCTCGTCAGCTAGGGTTCCTTAAGTTGGCCAACTTTGGTCTTGACTCTGACAGGAACAAGTTGGCCCTGAACTCTCCATATCTTGCTTCCACTTACAGGTGTTCCTCAACTTACAATTGGACTGAGTTCCAGCAAACATCGTAAGTCGAAAAAAAATTGTAAATCGAAAAAGAATACCACATTTACCATTTTTTATAATTAAATTTTGAATACCTTTATTCCATACTGGAAAAATAAAACCATTATTATACACAGCTAAAAGCACACTGGGCATGAAGAATGAAGCATTGAACTAAAATTAATTGCTGGATGATAAGGATGCTAAATTTGAAATTTAAAGTACGGATTTAAACTATCTTAAATTTGAAAAATTATAAGTCGGACCATTGTAAGCAGGAGAGCACTTGTACTATCTCTGTACATCATCTTTCACTCAAACTTTGCAAATTGATGTCTAATGGTATCAAAATTAGTCTTGCTGCAATTTCAGACTTAAACTTGTGGACCAGCCCTTTCTCTTTCCATAACTATTTTAAAATGTGGGCAACATCCTGGTGGCCTCCTTTCTAGCACGCACTCGCATCCATACAGTTCTGTGCTAACCCAAGCTACAAATAGTCATCCAGGTCTGGCTTAATCAACCTTTTGTAAAGTTGCAACATGGTATCGCAGACTATTTTCTATGTCATAACCAATGAAGGAAAGCATTTCTCATGTTGCCTTTACCACTTTATCTACTTGTGCTGCCATTTTTCAGGGATCTATGAACGTGTACCCCAGACCCTCAGTTCATCAATACTCCGAAATGGCCTTTTATTTATTGTGTGTATCCTACATGGTTTCCCTCACCAAAATGTATCACTTCACATTTATCAGGATTAAAGTCCCTTTGCCATTGCTCTAATCCATTTTCCAACCATCTATCATGCTGCAGCTTTAAGCAACCTTCCCTGCTTTCGCCAACACCAATTTTTGTTTTATTTGCAATGTGATTAGCAAGTCAGAATTAAAATACAAAAGTCTGCAGACACTGTGGTTGAAGTAAGAACACAATGCTGGAGAAAATTTTTTATAGCAAAGTTAATAACCAACGGCTCAGGCCCAAAACTTTGGTTATGTATCTTTATCGTTGCTATATAAAGTACATTTGACTAACTGAGTTTCTCAAATATTGTGTTTTTAATTTTATCTAATCAGAATGATCTTCACAAAATCGCCCCAATTATCTTTTTAAGATGGTCTGTGTGGAAATTGCACGTTTCTCTCTGGTTCATTAATGAGAACATTTCCAGCCATTCTAACCTCATGAAAGATAAATGTGAATTAGTTCCCTTTTGGAATGCAATGACTAATGTAACAAAGAGACAATATTTTTAATGAGTTATGTTAAATGGCTGCTTCATCTGATTTAGCTTCTGACTGTGTGTTGGATAGATCTCAAAGTTCTGTGCCATTGGACATCAGAAAGCGATAGATGTGCACATTCAATTTCTGCCCACTGATTTCAGCAGATAACACATAAAAGTAATTAATGAGTCCACTAAATCCAAAGGTTTAACAATGATAGGCTGAAGCTGCAAACCAAATTTAACTTTTGTGAGAATCTGTACCTTTCAATGGGAGCTGTAGAGTAGCATTATATTGGATGGATGTTAATGCAGTTGTATTCTATTTCAGAATACCAAGGGACTTGATTGGGATGAAGATTAGTTAAATTTGTTATTTTCCTTTAATTTATTCCCTCTGGAATTGTGAAAATAATTGCGGTACAGTGATATGTGGTTATCAACAGTAATGAAAGTTCTGCCACTGTTTGAGACTTTAATTCTGGACTGGCTTCAAAGATAAATTACTGGTATTGTGTATTTATAAGCAAGAGGGTGAATGCAAAGTATGGATCTACATGTGATGTTGATTTATAGAATGAGCACATTCACTGATGAAATAACTGACTGGTCTGCACAAATGTAACTCCATGTGCAATCAATGGAGGAGCTTCCATTCCTAATCCATCTCCTACAAATTGATTCTGGTCAAAATTCCTTTTGGGCTGATGTCATGAAAGTGAAGATTTTCAAAGAGATGCTTGATGTTTAAATATACTTTGTGAAAGAATGACGTTCAGAATTCCAAAGTGGCTGGAAGAATTGCCCATGGACTTCAATGTCATGGCTGTTATTGACTGAAGATACAATAAACAATAATGCCTCTGTACATCATTTAATTATCTTAATTTTTAATGCTGCTCCAAACAGAATAGCCAGAAGTAATGCCTCTGTTAATAGACTTTTAGAATTGCTTTAGATCTTGAACTTAATCCATTTTGCAAGCTATTCTGGCCATTTCCCATGTGTGGACCTGTCATCCAATTGATTAAGTAATAGTTTAGCAATGCTGCAAAGCATTCACATATCCCTTTACACCTTCTCAGTGATTGGGTCACTGAAACCAAAACTTTGCTCTATGTAACTTATCCTGTGACTGGTTACGGTAGCCTGGTCCATTTAAGGTAATATATTGCACATTTAAAATACTACCCCTCAAAATGCCCCATGGCCAGTTCGCCTTTGAAAAGTGTATCTCGGTCTGTTCATCCGAATAATTTAATAAAGCTTCAACACTGACGCACTTGAGAGGTATCTTGTAGACCAGAGGTTCTCAACCTTTTTCCACTCACATACCACTATAAGTATTGGTGGAAAGAAAAAGTTTGAAAACCACTGTGTTAATTATACCTAATTGACTTGTTATGTGCACAGTTTCATAACTCCAAAGGAAATTGGCCAATGACCATTTTTCTCAAGCAAATTATTTCAGTAACAATTGGGTCTAGAGCAGTGATTCTCAGCCTTCCCTTTCCACTCACATACCACCTTAAGCAATCCCTTACTAATCACGGAGCACTGATGCATAGGGAATACTTAAAATGTTATGTGAGTGGAAAGAAAAAGGTTGAGAACCTCTGTTATAGACTGAAATTCTCAGCAGTGCATTTCCTGAAATGGTGATATCTCTGAGATTACTAATTGATCAGGATAACCTGCAAGTCTACTGAGGCAATAAATTTTTAAAGAGAGTTGTTCAGTTACAACAGGAATGACCATCGTACATAAACCACCAATTACTCTTTGGAAAAAGAAGCAGATGGATGAAGCTCAACATTATGCTTGCCTGCACACATTATATTTACTGGTCACGTCATTGTTCCACTGATTACTTGCCCACAGGATAATGAAGAAGTCCCCTATGGCATGTCATTTGCAGTCATCATTTCTCTCATAGATCCAGGTAATAGCAACAAGGATGTAGTTACAAGCTGTGAAAGGTTATGCTGTATAATAAAAGAACATGTTTGAAATGCACAGCAGGACAATCGTTTTGATAAATTCTGATGAATGTTAAGCATTATTTTTTTCAGATGTTATTAAACTACCTGAGTAGTTAAAAAGATTCTCTGTTCATAATTTACAGCCCCAGCCGTTGATAATTTTTTTTCAGCAATAATAAGTTTTTAAACCTCAAACATGTTCTAATATGGCAATATTATTTTGGAAGATGATACCAAAACATGTAATGCATTAATTTGAATGGTTAATTAGTCTGAAGGAAATTCACAATAAAGAAACTATTCTCTCCCTCATCTATTCAAAACAATATTTAAATAAGTAGCTTATAGTTGTATCTCAAGTTTCAGATGCAGGGGGACAGAATGCATAGTTACTGATGTTTGTCATTAAACTCTGAATAAATCCAAACCACCTAAAGCAGATGACATGCCTCTATTTCTGGATGCACAATATAATACATTAAAGGCATTAATGCACAATTTTCTCAACCTCTCTCAACACTGCTGAACATGTTAAATGAAACTCTGTCCCTATATAACTATTTAACTTAATTCCAAACTATCGACAGATGAATAGCTGGGATTTTACTTCAGGAGCCACCTTGAATTTTTATATGAAATCTTGCAGATAATTGTAAGACTAGCCTTAACAATCCTCAAAATCTTCCAAGTTCTCAATTGAAACATTTTAAATGTTGAAAGGTATGGACAGAGTAGATGTAGAAAGACTGGTTCCCATGGTGGCAGAGTCTAGGATAAAAGGCACAACTTCAGGTTTGAAGGGCATCTGCTTAGAACAGAAATTAATCAGAATTTATTCACCAGAGGACAGTAGATCTGTGGAATCTGTTGCCATAGGTGGTTGAGGAGGCCAAGTCATTGGGTGTATTTAAGATAGAGATTGATAGGTTCTGGATTAGCCAGGCCATCAAAAGTTTTCGTGAGAAGGCTGTGCAGTGGGGCTGAGTGGGGAAAATTAATAAGCTCATGATTAAATGGTGGGGCAGACGATAGGCTGAACAGCTTATTTGTGCTCCTATATCTTGTGGTCTTTTCTTCTATGTGTAAGTGAGCTGATGACGCTTTGTCTGGCACTTGAGTGTCAGTTAAAATGAAAAGAGCTTGTGGGGCAGTCATGGAGAAGGTGACAGTGGGAGAGAAGAACTGCAATACACAAAAGTGATGAAACTGAGCAGCATCTATAGGAAGTAAAGGGTAACCAACGTTTCAGGACAGGCCTGAATAAAAAGCTGCGGGGATGGGGGGAGGAGGGGAAACGAACAGGAGGGTTGCCTTGTCAGCCAGAGCCAGACACAGAAACAATAGAGGAAACATGCTTGTATTACTTAAGTGGTTGTGAGTGAAATTGCCAAATGCCGCATCCTCAAAACAGGGCAAGGATAGTATTGCCTGTGCATGTCAAATTTGAATAGCTGTGAGATGGGTAGGAGGAAGGAACATGGGGATGTTCTGTTCTCTTTTTTTCATGCAACATTGCTGATCAATTTGTTCATTCAATTAGCCTTCCTTGGTTTCTTATTGCTCTATACCTTTCCTGAACAAAAGTTACAGTTTGATATTTTGAGTTTTTTTTCTTCAGTAGTATTCCAGAATTCCACAACACTCTACGTGAAAATGTACTTGCTGTCATCTCCCCTGAATTACCAGAATCTGTTATCTGCTTGTTATGGGCTTCCCTAACAGAAGAAATATCTTCTATTCAGCAACCATATCAAATCATTTCCACATGATAAACATCTTAATGGGATCAACATTCCCTGCACAAGGGAATAGAAATCTTGTATTGGAAACCCATCATTAAAATTTAAGTAAGCACTCTTTCTTAAAAGGGAAATCCCCGATTTCAGATCACCCTTGCCTCCCGTGTTTAGCTGTCTCTTTCTCTTTCTGGCTGTCTCTTTCTCTTTCTTTCCTCTTCCCCCTTCTTCAGAGGGAAATCCCCAATTTCAGATCACCCTTGCCTCCGTGTTTGGCTGTCTCTTTCTCTTTCTTTCCCCTTCCCCCTTCTTCAGAGGGAAATCCCCGATTTCAGATCACCCTTGCCTCCCGTGTTTGGCTGTCTCTTTCTCTTTCTTTCCCCTTCCCCCTTCTGAATCTTCACCAGTCCCATCTCATTTTTTTTGTTCCGTTCCTCAGCCTCTTCCTGCTTCCAGTCACCTGCTACGTAAACATTTCACCCATCAGATCCTCTCTTCGTCTGTTTCCGTGATGGTTGGAAATCGGAGAATTGCGGGAGAGGTGTTAATGGAATATATATGTTGGACTAAATGTGAGGAAATAAACGAGGAATGGGATTGGTGCACTGCAACAGTTAGACAAGACTCCATGGGCTGAACAGCCTATTTGTGCTCCTATGTCTTATGGTCTTAAGTTACTTCTGTGTGTAGGTGATGCTTTTTCCTGGCATTTGAATGTGTCAGTTGGAATGAAAAGAGCCTGTGGGGCATCAACAACATAGAGAAGATTGGCTGAATAGCCTCTATCTGTCTTGTAATAAAATCTAAAATATAAAGAAGGAGGATACCTGGAACTGGTTATTGTCACAAAGGCTTCAGTATACCCAGATAGTAGACAGGGTTCTGCTCCACAAGCATTTGTGGGACATTGTTAGATCCATGGAGGAGGAGGAAGTAATCCGAGGTGAGAGTGGGGGTGAGATTTTTTCTCAGTGATGTGTTCTATGACCAAAGAGATCATGATTTCATTCCCTCATTGGCAATATATACTTGCTAGGGGGTGAGGGCATAACCTTTGTAATAACCTCATATTATAAGCATAACTTTGCCCTCAGTGTCCATGTAATAATGGTTAACAGCTTCTTAGCATTTTCAGACACTTTGTGCCTCTCCCTTAGATCTTAGAAACTTCTCCATGTGGGCTGTGCCAGATCTCCCCACCTCTCCACTCTTACAAGCTTCTTACTTAGTCTTGAAGCATCATTTTGCAGTGCAATCAATCACTCCTTGCATTGGGTAGTAGATTTCTGTTTTATCACAATTACATTCTGAGCAGAAATTTCTTAAACATTCAGCTTTTTGTGGACCTTTTGCTGTCAAGCTCATTGTTTGCACAGGGTGGGATTAATTTTCCAGAGAAAATCATTGGACATCACACTGTTTTCAGTTAATATCTCAATCATGGACTAAAATCAATGATGACCTGTGCAATCTTGATATAAGCTGCAGCCTACATCTGCTCCCAAAGAATGTTTGAATGACTTGTGCAAATTTACCCGTTCGTATTTCCACAATGGAAACAGAATACTAATAATAATAATATAATAAAATCTCTGTTATCCAGAATTCAAACAATCAGCAACCTCAAACAACTGGAAAAAAAATGTAGAAAATAAATGAGTAAAAAAAACCAGTTTAAAATTGGTGCACCTCACCATTAGTTCTCCATTCATGCAACACACAGTCTCTACCCACCAGAAAATTCACTTACCCGGCATCTACCCCCATAGGTGCCAGATACCTCAGACAGCTCTATTTCCCAGAGTTCTTCTGTTTTATTGAACTAAGAGAAACAATAAAGTCTTCATGTGGTCGCTTGTTTCTGCTGTGCGTCTGTGGCCCTTGTGCTGGCGCTCCCACACACAAAAGCCTGCTAAATTTAAAAAGATTGAGAGTGTTCAAAAAGTCTGGATTCTCAAGTGGTCAGGATTTCTGATATCTGGATTTACTGTATTTCACATCAGCACATACCCTTTGGAATGAAGAATACTCTGAGGAACATTTCAAAGAATGATCAATTCTGTAATTCAGGACTTGAAGCACGCAGGCGCCGACGCTGATGATTTAGTTATAAGTAGTGACATGTGGGAAGAGTATGTCCTTGAGTTAGAAGAATTGTTAAATTGATGTTCAAAAGCTTTAAGTAAAAGTGATTTTGGTCTTGCGACTGTTACTTCTCTGGGTTAAGTTGTAGGACAGGGGCAGTTGGTGCCAGTTGAGGCAGAGGTTTTGACTCTCTGTTCCCTGTTCCAATTAGTAAGAAACCTCTTTGAAGCTTCCTGGGTATGATTGGCTACTATTGCAAGTTTTGTAAAAACTTAGCAGATATAACACTCTCTCTAACAAAACTGCATAAGAAGGGAGAAAAATGTGTCTGGTCAAAATTGGTCATTTTATGCCACCAACATGTGGTTAAGTCACCTGACTGAGAGAAACCATTTTCTTTAGCCGTGGGTGCCAGTGATTGAAGCTGTGGATACAGCACTGTTACAGAATAAGAATGATGACAATTGACAATCCTGTATCCTACTTCTCAAAGAAGTTTAATGATCATCAGAATAATTATTCCATCATCGAGAAAGAGTTGTTAGCTCCTGTGCTGGCTCTACAACATTTTGATGTTTACATTTGTACAGCTCAAAACTCACTTATGGTGTATACTGATTGTATTTTTTTTGGTGTAAAATGAAGAATAAGAATAGACGCTTGTTAAATTGGTGTTTGATTTTTACAAGAGTATGACTTGATGATAACACACAATAAGCAAAAGGATAATGTGTATGGGGGGGGAAAATGCCGGAGCTGCTGTAACGACAGCCCTCCTGCTGGTGCTGACCCAGGGGGAGTGGGGAGCGGAGACGCAGCACTACCCCATGGGGTTCTACTGACCAGTCTCACTGCCAGTGGCTCAGTACAGGCTTTAAATGACCTGTTAAAAGATGGTGTTTTATTTAAAATCCTATGACCAAGATGGCGACACCTTTGTTCGGCAGAAGCCTCGAGAGGTGCAGACTCGGGGGAGGGGCAGTGGACTGGGTCAGGGCACTAGAAAATGGAGGACCCACCCACCCACCAGTTGAGAAGGATAAGTAAAGGAGGCAAACCTTAAAGGCAGTAACCACGATGGCTGAAAGACACTGCGAGCCGTTGGCGACTTGCAGACAAGGAACACATGCGGGCTGCTGGCGACTTGAGATCCAGGGATTCTCGCGGCAGGCTGTGGGCAGCTGGATACTGGCTCATGGGAACCAGGTGTCGGGGCCGAGATTCGAGAGGGTGCTAAGGGCAAGGAGGGCTTCCGATGGGCCTTGGATGTTGAGGGCTTCCTTGTCATGTCAGAGGCTTGGATCTGGCCTTGGGTTGCTGATGGTTTGAATATAGCAATAAATAGTATCTATCTTTTACTGAACTTCTGAATCTGCTTGTGCAGCTCTGGCATCTGAGGAACAGAGCTCAGACCATAGACCTAACAATGTTTGCATTCCTTGGTTATAGATTAATGTGTCACCAGCAGTTCTGGGAGAAAGAATAAATGGCTTAGCTCAATACTTGCCATCCGGTTGTAAGCTCCCGCTGTAATTAATATTAATTAGTTTAATCTTCTTGATTTCCAGGTCCCAGGAAGAAGTTTACATTTCAATTTCTCATGGTTCTTTCTGAGTTCATGCACAGTGGATTGATCACAAAATCCTGTGGCTATCCAAAATCTACTTTCTTTTAAAGATGAAAATAAACCCTTGGATGCAATGTACCCAGGAATGTCAGTTATCCGTCCGATGATGCGTTCCTGAGATGTGGATCAGGGTGACTCCCTTGTCCTTCTCTAGATCACTACCCATGACAGCCAGATTGGATTAGCTTGTTAGTGGTTGTGCTGGTAAATCTATATGGGCACTTCATCACACTCTTGCATTTTGCTTACGGGCGACAGCTGCTCTTTGGATCCCATGCACAGTGATGCATGTGTACTGCAGTCACTGGCATTTACACTCGAGTTATTTAACAGTTTCGACTTTATAAAAGGGAAGAATCAGAAAATGCTTCTGATATCAACTACTTAACCTGAATATCACCATATTGTCCTGCTCTGTGGCTTCTTTGTGTTAATTACTAGGCTATAGACGTAGCTATAAATCTTCATAAATCTTCGTCCGCGAAGCCAAGCCAAAGAAGAGACGTAGCTGAGATTTCTATGTTGGAAAGCTCATCAGAACGGCTTCCTCACTTTCTCATCTAAATGAAAGGTTTTCACTGTTATTTCTGTCATGCCCTCAAATAATGCAGTGCAATCTTAAATTGATCTCATGCTGGTGATTAACAGATATTGTGGAAGTGAATGAGTTTCTAGTACTTTTTACACTGTTCAGAAATATTGTATAACCCATCCGCATCAGCTGCTGTTCCTAGGTCCTGGTGACATTTACAATGTACTTCAGTTTTGCCTTTCAGTTTGCCATATTAACAAAACATTTTGATTGTGTTGTATCTTGTTTCACAGTTCAGCCCTTGTGCTTAATTCAGTCAAGGTGTGCCATCTTTCCCTTGGTATGTGTGAAATAGCACTTCATAACATAGCAGTGTTAAGACTGAACCAGAAGACCTGCTATGTATTTTGGATAGCGTTGAATTACTGCGTTGCCAGGGGTGCTGCTTTTTTTTTAGGATTGATGTGATATCCAAGATCCTGTAATTAAATTGTTTTTAAATTTAGAGATGCAGATCTTTCCGAACCACGAGCCCAAACTGTCCAAATAATGTACAAACCGTGAACATTTTTGGCTTGTAGGAGGAAACCTGAGCACTCGGAGGAAACCCACATGGTCACAGGAAGAATGTGCAATCGCCTTGCACACAGAACCCGGGGATCACTGGGATTGTAATGGTGTTGCACTAACTGTCATAACTGTTCTGCCCCTGAATTGTTTACTGACACATATTCTGAAATAAAGTAAAAAGCTTTGTGTTGTGTGCTATCCAGTTAAATCAACTCAAACAGCAGATAGTGCATTAATAAGCAAACAAAGGTAAATAACTGTGGAGGTAGTAATGTTACAATTAATTAAATAGTGTAGAGTATAGAGAAAAGCACAGAAGCTTAATGCTGGATATGGAGGAGAGTACAGTTCAGAGCATCAGCCCTTGTCAGCGCAAGATCCATTTGAAAGACTTATAACAGCAGGAAAGGATCTGTCTTTGAATCTGGAGGTTTGTGTTTTTTTTTTCAAACATGTATCTTCTCTCTGATGGAACAGAAAGTGGGGGAGGGGGTGGGGGAAGAAGAAAGTATGACTGGGGTATGATGGATTCTTGCCTGTATGATTGGAAGATTTCCCAAGACACTAGATGGATCCAATGGAGGAAAGGCTGGTGGTTTGTGTGATGGCGTGAGTTGTGCTACAGCTCTCAGGAATTAGGCACAGCAAACAGTTATACAGTAGGTGAGCAATTGTTTTGGTATGTGTACCTAAAGGTGGAGGCGCAGAGCTCAGACTGTGGACCTTGTTTTTGTGAACATTTGGAGCCAGCTTTGGAGGCACCCTTCGCCCAGTTGTCACTGCTAACCGGCCACTGGTGGAATGGAGATTCGGGAGGATGTGAGGGAGAAGAAGAGTGGTAGGGATGAGATGGGTAATCTATAGCTGCTGCTGCTTTTGAACACTTTTTAGAGGAGCCAGCTCCTCTTAATGTCATGTGTTTAAACGAAAAGGCTTTTGATGGAGGCCTCCATTGACTGTTTTTATTAAAGGCACCCAAAACATTGAGCATGGAATGCATTTTGCATATCCTACACAATATTTCATAGTGCAATTGGAAAATGACACTGGGCTTGTAGTCAAAATACAGAAAAGCTGCAGGAGCTCAGCGAGTCTTGCAGCTTCCAAAGGAGGTAAAAATATACATTACTGCCATTTCGGGCCTGAGTCGTTCCTCGAGGTTGCAGAAGTACGCAGGGTTGAAACATTGTTAGTATTATCTTTATGCTGTGAGAACGGCTGAGTTCCTGAGTTCCTCCAGCATTTCATATTCAAGGATCATTTCAGATAAATGCTTTGGACATTGAAAGTCCATCTGCTTTCAATTTGGTAACTTACCCTGCATATATGTATTTGTGTTCACACTATTCTGCCAGGGTATGCTCTTGTTAGTAAGTCATAGTAATTATACATGTAGGTTTATTTATTAGTTCAATAAACTGCGAATGACTTGGACTAATGCCCACTAGCAACTGTTATGGGACTGCCTCTGCTGTCTGGCAGCCAAGAGCACAGTTGGCATTCATAAAACCTGCCACTCCCATGGTTCAGGTTTTGCCCTTCATGAATGTGGAGACAATATTGATCAGTCAGTTTGTAAAGAGATTTTGTGCATTAACCAAGGATGAGGGAAAGTTCCCACTGCAGTTTTGTCCAACAAAACCATTCCAAGAGCGTGGCACAGATTAGTGTAAAAATAAAACACGAGGATGTTGAGGAAGAATTAAGGGAGGTAATTAGAATTAAAGATGAGGAAAAATTGAAGGATTGTGGGGAGAATTCTGTCTGTGTGAAATTTGCACATTCTCCCTTTTTGACAAGGAAGACTGTTCCGGAATGTAAGATCACAAGGGACCTTGGGTGAGATACCCAATTGGACACCATGTTTAGTTGGTGGAAGGGGTCAAAAGGAGGTAATGGAGGGTTTTTCCAGGTTGGAGGTCTGTGATCAGTTGTGTGCCTCAGGGATCAGTGCTAAGTTCATTGTTTTTTGTCAGATATATAAATAACTTGGATACCTGTGGCATGATCACGATGTTTGCAGATGACACCAAAATTGGTGGTGTGGTGGGCAGTGAAAAAGCGTGTCTAACATTATAACATGATCTCTATCAACTGGGAATCTGGGCCAAGGAAAGGCAGATAAAGCTCGACCCATGCAAGTGCAAGTTAAACCAGCGCAAGACATGCATAATGAGTGGTAGGGCCCTGTGAAATGTTGGGCAGAGAAACATAAGTGTACAAGAAAATAGTCTTCTGAAAGTGACAGCACAGTATTCAAGCTGGTAAAGAAGGTGAATGGTACACTTGCCTTATTGGACAGGACGTTGAGTACAAGAATTTGGACGAGCTATTAGAGATATTGGTGAGATTCCATCAGGAATATTGTGGGCAGTTCTGGACACATATGATTAAGCTAAAAAGGATGCAGGAAAGATTCACAAAGATATTGGCAGGACTGGAGGATTTGAGTTGCAAGGAAAGACTGGATAGGCTGGGACTGTTTTTATTGGAACAAAGGTGGCCAAGGCTGCCCTATATTGGTTCATAAAATCATGATGAACATACATAAAGGTGGATGGTCAGTCTTTTTTCCTGGGTAGCTGTCGAAAACTGGAGAGTACAGGTTAAAGATGACAGGGGAAAGATTGAAAGAGGACCTCAACAAGCTGCGAGGACATGGTCGAGGTGGATATAAATGCCACACTTAATATGTAGCAGCATTACAAGTTCCAGTGAACTGGCTGCCGAACATCATGATGCGGTGATGCCTTCAGGGCGCGCGACATGGTGTCTTTAAAAGTGTAGTGCGCGTCTGTAAAATAACCAGTTTTGTTTGAACTTCCTCTCAACTGCGACTCGAATTACCCACTGCAACATCAGTGGCTACAAAATATTTGAATAGGCTTGGACTGGAGGTTTGGAAAGATTAAAACCTAACCAAAGCAAACAAAACCAAGTTAGGGTCTGTTTCCGTGCTCTATATCCCCATTGGTTTCCTTGTGACCACATGAGATCCCTTTTCGTGCGCTTCCTCAATCTCAAAATTATGCAGATAGGTAGGTTAATTGGCAACTGTAAATTGATCCTAGTATGGATGCAAGTGGTGGCTCCTTGGGGGAAATGACAGGAATGTGGGGAAAATGGAGTTGTGATTTACCATTCCTGTAAATGATGTGAAGGGATCTTTCAGATTGGCTTGAGAGAAAAGGTTTAATATATCATAAAAGTGGTGCAGAACCTCCTGCAGCGATCTGCTGAAGCATTGGTATGCTCTTGCCTCTCAAGTGGAACTTGAACTCTCAAAATGATGACCGAGAAGGAAGTTCCTACCCACACTTTAAATTTGGCATGAATACGAGGCCCAAACGTCCCCGCATTTGACTTGATATCATTTTGTATAAATAAAAGGTTGTGGGAAGGATTTTTTTTTACACAGAAAATATCAGGAAAAATAAATAACACAAAAACTGTGATGACAGAAACAGAACAGAGACACAAAATATTGACAGCATAAAGAGTCTTGTCATTTGAAGTAATTCTCACAGTGAGGGTGCCAGAGCTAAATAAAAGATACAAACTACAAATGCAGCAGTTCTGAAATGAAGACACAAACTGCTCTGAACTGCACAGCAGGCTGGATGCTATTTGGTTTGGCAAACCAGATTTCTTCAGAGCAAACTTGATTACCCTCACTTAATTTTTTTCACATTATATTAAGAAAATGAAAGCAAAATAAATAAAAACATGGTCTGGAAAATAATAATGAGGGACAATGGTATGGCTGAATCAGATATTTTGGATGTAAAGAAGAAGTGAATAAATAAATAGCGGTTAGCACAATGCTATTACGGTGCCAGTGACCAAGTTTGTAAGGAGTTTGTACGTTCTCCTTGTGTCTGTGTGGGTTTCCTCTAGGTTCTACGGTTTCCTCCCACCGTTCAAAGCACGAGAGGGTTGTAGATTAATTGGGATATTTGCGCTGCATGGGCTTGTGGGCCAGAAGGGCCTGTTACTATGCTGTATGTCTAAATGTTTTTTTTAAATTAATAAATTTAAAATCAGCTCTTGCCAATATCAGCCTCCACTGAGTTATCAGCTCATTTAGATTATTTTCTTTGGCTTGGCTTCGCGGACGAAGATTTATGGAGGGGGTAAAAAGTCCACGTCAGCTGCAGGCTCGTTTGTGGCTGACAAGTCCGATGCGGGACAGGCAGACACGGTTGCAGCGGTTGCAGGGGAAAATTGTTTGGTTGGGGTTGGGTGTTGGGTTTTTCCTCCTTTGCCTTTTGTCAGTGAGGTGGGCTCTGCGGTCTTCTTCAAAGGAGGTTGCTGCCCGCCAAACTGTGAGGCGCCAAGATGCACGGTTTGAGGCGTTATCAGCCCACTGGCGGTGGTCAATGTGGCAGGCACCAAGAGATTTCTTTAGGCAGTCCTTGTACCTTTTCTTTGGTGCACCTCTGTCACGGTGGCCAGTGGAGAGCTCGCCATATAACACGATCTTGGGAAGGCGATGGTCCTCCATTCTGGAGACGCGACCCATCCAGCGCAGCTGGATCTTCAGCAGCGTGGACTCGATTTAGATTATAATGACTGATTAATCATGTGAACCTTTATGTGGCAAGCAGTGTAAGGTACACTTTGAGACATGACATCAGCATTACCTCCAGACCTATGAAATCTCCTGCCACATGCACCATCAGTGATGGACAGTGGCAGGTAATTAGAGGGAATTGCCTGAAGGTTTATCCATTGAGCTTGATGCTCTGACCATTCTTGACCAATGATTTACCATTCCTGTAAATGATGTGAAGGGACCACTAGTTTGCTTGGATTAAGCTACTGTTTTGTGCCTCATTATGGGGAAGATCTCTCCAGCAAAGAACACAGTGACTCAATGATTTGGCACCTGTTAAGGCTGCTTTCTGTTGTTCTGATGCATGGTGCAGACACTCACTCACAAAAATATATTCTCTCAGTACACCAGGGGCAAAAAGGTTTAATGGTGTCAAAATGCCAAACAAGATGATGACAGCATTGCCTGTTCTACCTTTGGAAGCCACGGGGCCTGGTGCCAGCATGCCTCTCCAGCACGGCATGGTGCCCTACGTGTAGCTTGATAAGTAAATGTTTTCCTGTCATTATTGATGAAACCTGCGGGGGTATGGGGCAGAGGTAGACAAGAGTACAGCGGGAAGCTTGGTGTATGTATCTTCCTCAGTATAGGGGAGGGTTATTTTGACAATCTAGTTCTGCATTTGAATAAGTTTTGTGACAGCTCAGGGACACTGTTCCTCCTTTATTCCAGTCAGAAGCCGAGCCACAGATCCTTGGAGAACAGCAGAGTTTGCATGCACAATACCATTTTTCTGTTGAAACACTGAAAACAAAAATTATGTCCCCAGATTTTTGTCTTGCATTTAGCAATGGAAATTGACATAAAGAAAAACATTATAAATGGAGAACAACAAATGAGTTTTGGGAACTGCAGAGTAAACAATAGTGAGGAATACGAGGCGGTGAAGACTTCTTTATTAATCATTATGCCAGGTATCGCATATTATTTCTGAAACTTTAATTAATCCAGTGTGTTTTTGCTTCAAGCAGAATAACCCTTGCCTTAGGAACTGCTTTGGTTTAGCTTTTATTGGCTGCTTTTGTTCCTTCATTTCTAATTGACTCTCACGTTAGCATTTGCTTGACTTCAAATCCTGTGAAATGACTGATTTGTGGCAGTCCTCTGTATGAACGACAGCCGAGGGAATTTTACTCACTTGGATGGCTTCGTGAAGTTGTGTCTTGAGTTCAGCTTCTTCACATGTCGAGAGATTTGCGGAACGTAATTGGGCTGCTTTGTGTGTTGGCATGATATGGATGTCGATCTGCCTCCCAATATTGGCCATTTGATATGCCCCTCAATCATCGGCAAGGTTCAGATTCTGGAACTAGGCAGGGAAGACAGTTCAAAAAATATTGATCAATGTGCAATGTTAATTTGACATCAGTGCTGCCGGATCTTGTCCACTATCACATATTTAACAGCTGGATGCCACAACGATCTTTGTAAATAAATCATCATCTACCTGTGGATTTTAAGGAATATTCTTATAATTTTGTAGGGAGGTTCTGTTTGATATTTGGCACTTCCCTCACAGTTTCTGTATGGGGAGTGATGCAACAAATGACATGGTCATTAGCCAAGCACTAATGCTCCCAGTCCAAGATGCTTTGGTGAACTGCACCTCTGGGTACTTGGTCATGACAGGGAATAAAGACACAATTAGGAGAAATGAGGGGTTAGTTTTTCTACAGAGAGAGTGGTGAATATCTGGGATGAGCTGACAGGAGGTAGTGTAGGTAGTTAGAAATGCAACATTGAAAAGATGCTTGCACAGGTTTTTGGATAGAAAAGGTGCAGCGGGATAAGGGAGTAATGAAGGCAAATGTGATTTATAGATAGGCATCATGGATGCCTGGATGAGGTGAGTCGAAAGGTCACTTCTGTGGTTTAAGATTCTATTACAACTTGAAAAGCAGAGCAACCTTAAAAGAAAGGAGGACGACTTACAGAAACAACCCATATCAAACACCAGTTTTTAGAAAGCAGTTCTCCAAAGTACATCTTAACATGGAAAGTGTTTGAGGAATAAAGCAAAATCCTGCAAATGCTGGCCATTTAAAATAATGAAAGATGCCGGTAAAGTTCAATGGTGAGGCAGCAATTTGAGATTAGAGATTCTGAGTTAATGTTTCAGTTCAATGATCTGTTATAAGAAATAGATATTAACCATGTGTTAAACTGCAGGGAGAGTGGAGGAGTGCAGAGAACAGAGGGAGGTTTTGTGATGGGGGAGGTTGAGAGAAACCAAGTGTCACAAGTGCAGTAGTGTTGGCAGTTTATCTGTCCAGAGGAATTGTAAATGAAGGATATGAATGAGAAAGAGAGGAGAGCGAGAAATCCAGTGCAGGAATTGGGTGATACAAAATATCGCAGTTATTGAAAATCTGAAATAAAAGAGGAATGGTTGAAATACTCAGCAGGTTGGGAAGCATCTATAGAGAGAAAAGAATAGGTGATATTACAGGTTAATCGGTTTTCCTTGGAACCAACCTGCTCTGCAACAAATGACTATTTATCTGAAATTGTTGTATCAATGTTGTTCTGAGTTCCTTGTTCTTAAAGAAATTCTGTGTCCTCTAAAGGAATGCAGACAGTAATACTCCTTGTGCTGTAGTCTAAGAGTTAGGCGGGAAGGGAATTGCCAGTTACAATGACCATAAGTTTCACCCCATCGCAGTCTTTGTCCTAACAGACTTGTTGCCCCTCCAATGGCTAAAAGAACCTCAGTGGCCACTTCTGTTGAACTAGACTTGGCATGGTGTGCATTCCACAATTGCCCCTAATCTCTGAGACATCTTTTGATGACCTTTTCTATTCAGCTAATTATTCTTGGATAGAACAATTAAAATGTGAGGAGGGTTCAAAATCCCTATAGGACTGACAGATAAGAGACACTGCCGCCTGATCAGCACAATTGTGCATCTGCCATAAAGAATTAAATCATCTTCAGTGCTGGGTAATTTCAAGATGTCAGTAATCTCTCTTTAAAGGGCACTGCCAATTGGTGTGTAAACCAGGTCCAGGTACTCCAGTATTAGATCGTTCTGTGTAATCTGCCTCGGATCAGATGAAGCCTAATTAATGAGTTTCCCAGCTACCTAATTTGTGGCAGAATGTGGATTTGGTTGCGTTCATCAGGATTAGCAGATCCAAGAGTTATAATTAATTATTGTGCTGTTAGCATAAAGGCCTAGCATCAACTCAAAGTTGCATTTCTTCTTTTTAGTCTAAATACCTATAGAGCATCTCTGCCCAGATCGCAGTTACTTGCTCTGAGGCAGGTCATGTTGGTCTTCACACTGGCAGATCCTGCTTCTCCTAGTTAATTTTTGCAGTGTCTTTATAATTGTAGACAAGTGGGAAATAAAATACGAATAGTAGGATACCATGCCGAGCACACTATCTGTCCAAATTATTAGTGCTACTTTGGCCTTTTGGATCATATTAATCTTCCTTAGGGCAATAGTCTCGGACAAATGTCCTTAAATACTCCAAGTGGTGTTTCCCAACTTGGAAATTCCAGTATGTGAGTGGAAGGTTGTTTCCCTGCAGCCTACAAAGCATACTGATTCTCATGTTCTGTGTGGTTGGGTGCATAAATCAGTGCATCTGGATGCGCTGACCTTATTGGTTGAACTATCACTGCTGCAGATATACTGAAAATTAATAAACATCCATGGAAGAGAGGTGCTGAAAATATAGTGTTACAGTGCACCTCAGCACTGAGAGCCAGCAGGAGATAGTAGCACAACAGTTGAACGTTTCTTTTCTTTGGCTTGGCTTCGTGGATGAAGATTTATGGAGGGGGTAAAAGTCCACGTCAGCTGCAGGCTCGTTTGTGGCTGACAAGTCCGATGCGGGACAGGCAGACACGGTTGCAGCGGCTGCAGGGGAAAATTGGTTGGTTGGGGTTGGGTGTTGGGTTTTTCCTCCTTTGCCTTTTGTCAGTGAGAAATGAAATGAACGTTTATCTCTTTGCTAAACCCATTGTGGGCCAAAGTATCCTATTTGTGTTGTTTGCATATTGACTAAAAGATAGACAGAATGGAGACATTCCAAATCAAAGTTAAATCATCATTATAAGTAGGAAGTATTATTCATGGCAGAAAACTATCTTAGTTATTGGTAGTGATAGAAATCAATGTGCATCCAAAAAGACATGCTACATGGTCATTAGGCATTGATATGGTTTTGGTTGTTCACCGGCCATAGCAAACTCTGTTTTACTTTGTGTGTAAGATAGCACAAGGCTGGATCTGAAACATTTGGGGTGGCAGAAACTGATAATCAGGTGTCTGACTGTGAATGTGATGGGAAGTTTTGCTGGAATAATTGCCGTGGGATGGGAAGATCCACTAGAGATTAACACGAGTTCCTGGGGATTACAGGGGTTTAGTAGTTGGAAGGTCATTGTCAAATACTAGGGATGTCAGGGAGGTTAATTGTCCCTGAGGATTTGAATACAATGTCACCAGGGAGAGGGCAATCTGAAGATTACAGCCTCCGCAATATTAGCTTGAAACACAAAGGTCTGTAGATACTGCGACTGGAGTAAAAAATGCTGGAGAAACTCAGCAGATCTCACAGGGTCCATCGGTGGTAGAGATACATAGCTGATGCTTCAGGTCTGAGCTCTTCTTCAAGGTTGGGAGTAAAAAAGCAGGAGGCATCTGAATTGAAAGGCTGGGGCAAAGAGAAGAATGGGCGGGGGAAGGAGTACAAATGAACAGATAAAACATGTGAATTGGGAGGACAGGAGAAAGGAAGGGTTAGAATTGATTGGGGGAGGGGTGTGATTTTGGCTTTGTGAAAGCAGAGCTGGGGAAAGGAGACAAGACAGGAAGAGAGAAAAGTTGAGGAAAAGAGTCACAGGGAAAGGTGAGGGGAGGCTAACGGAAACCGGAGAAGTCTATGTTAAAGCCAACTGCTTGGAGGGTGCGCAGGTGAAATATGAGGTGTTGCTCCTTCAATTTGCGGTTGGTTTCAGTCTGAAGTGCTTGAGACCATCAGGGTCAAACATGTCAGCAGGGCAATTGAAATATAGCTTAACAAGGTACCATTCCTAACTCAGAGGAACACTACTAAAATCTACTTGCCCTGAGAGTGTCCACCAATGGTCTCTTAAAGGCAAACATGCATTGACTTCCATGCAATGCTCCAGACAGCTTTGGACAGACAACCGCACATCCATTTTGATCCATTTTGAATGTTGAAGCTGCAATAAGAGTGTAAACATGACTTGTGACAGGAAGTGACTTGTTGACTTTCCAAAGTGATGCAGAACAATCCTGAAATGGTTGCTCCTGTGATTTTCTCTGGGGAAATGTTTGTTTTCAGTCAAGTGGGACTTCAATATAATGCTTTGCAATTAAATTATTCGACTCTCCAAAGCAGCAGGATCTCTGTTGCGTAGGATGCTCTCTAGTGTCTGGATGAGCAATCTACAAACACACGAATAGAATGTGATCATGTTTTAGTTCAGCAATTTAGCTGAAAGCAGAGTCAAGGCTCTCCTGTATTCCCGTAACATTTTCCTATGCTCCTTTATAAATTGTGTGCGTATGTGTTTTATTCCTGTTAACATTTTTCCACACTCTTCTATAATTGTGTGTTAATGAAAGCTACGTATAATTGCCAACTCTTGTGTCCAGACCCACCAAATCCGATTCTTTTCTCAACACAGCACAACGTCACTCTAGGCGCCAATGCTGCTGTGCTGCACATTCTGCCTCTTTTGCTCTGGGAAGCCGGCTTGCTGTATAAAAGGACTCACTGACCTGGCTTTTCTTCTGTTCTGTGTGAACAAGCAAGCCGGCTTCCAGAGATGGGTCATGTACACGGCAATAATGCAGCTTTTAATAAGAGCTTTAGATGGCAGTGGATTTCAAACAGGATTGAAGTGTTCAGCATTGTATAGGGATAGTTGTTGAGTACATTCAAAACTGAGGTGAGCTCAAGGAGGTGGAGGGAAGTAAGCTGTAGACATCAATGAGAATGGGTTTGAAGCAGGATATTTGAATGTTGAGAAAGTTCCAGGGATCATTGGGCTTACTCCACTTTCTGCTTCTTTATTATTTTCTGATGAAAGTGAACTGATTTGAACATCAAGGCAATTTGAAGCGATTTCCGGTTGACCAAACGGCAAAATTTAGGTTCTCAACAGACAGTGGTGTGGGAACTGATCTCTAAAAAGCAGTCTTGTCTGCTTCATATCTATAATGTACAAACTTTTTTTATGTGGCATTCCATGATGGTTGAAAATCATTAATGATGCAGGGCTGTATGGATCTTCTTTACTGTGCTATGAAATTTAAAAATATTTAAAGTTAATGAATAGAGCAATAGAGCTTCATTTATAACCAGTTTATTGTTATACACAGAAGCATAATGCACATATGCACTGAAATTCTTGCATGCTGCAGCCTAAGGAGGCAAGGCTACCTGCCCCTATCTTGCCAATATTTTACAGGAGCACATTTGAGTCTGGCTTCATCATTGTGTGGTATGGTCACAGGGAGAACATGCAAACTTCACACAGGCAGGACCAGAGGTTAGGATTGAACCTGGTCACCGGTGCTGTGAGGCTGTGCCATGATACTGCCCCGCCAAAGCTTGCTTAGTCTGTGTTCAAGCAAGCCAAGTGGCATCACAAAGGTGAGACAACAAACCTCTAGTTCACAATTGAGACCAGTGAAAATGTCAACAGTGAGTGTTTTGCAAATACTGAATCTTAGCTCATTTGCAATTGCCTTTCTAGTATTTGATTTACGGACAAGTGAAGAGAATATTTTTAGAGTTTCTTCGTCCACACTCTTCACTGGTCCTTGATGGATACCCTTGACAGATGTATCTGAGGTATTGAATGCTCATAGTTTTTCTGATTGACTGGAATGCATTGATCAAAGGCCATGGGGGTTTTCAATCTAGTGCCTCAATGTTATGCACATGCTGTCTCGCATCAAAGCCATCAGGATTACATCATTGTGCTTGCAGTTTAAGATTAAGCATTGAAATAAAATCTTCTGTTCTAACCTCAATCAAATCCCATGTGGGGTGGTGTTCCTATTCTTAGACCCTACTTTACTGACCTCTGCCTCAAACACGACAATTAACAAACTCAATCAATTTCCTCCCATCAGGGCTGCGCATCACACAAACAAAACAGCAGCTGGGAAGCTTGCAACTATGAACAGAGGTTTGGAATGGTGTCCAGTGGGGACAAGAGAGCTTCAATTTTGTCTCTTGCCAGCTGACCACAGGTATCCACGCTTTCAACATATTCTTCGAGTTGTTTCTTGTCTCCCTCTGAAATGAGGGTAAAATAACAGCCAGAGTAGAAACCAAACATAAACCAATTTAGAAGGAAAGAAATCATCAAGTTTACCTATTTGCTGGAGGAAATTGATACTTTGAGTTGTCAAATTTAACAATCAGTTTATAAATGTATCCATTAAAATTGAACCGCAGTAGAAAAATAAAACCAATAACATTGGATTCACCTTGTATTTATTGGAATTGTACTCATCCTGAAAAGGAAGTATTTTGTTTTGCTGTTTTTTGAGCTAAGGATCAGCTGGTCTTTGGAGTTCTTTGCCTCTTTCATTGATGCTAGTCCTGTTGCCCAGAATATGGGCTATACAAATTTACAATGAAATTTGTCATCCTACGTAAGTAGGATGGACCAAATAAACTGACATAAAAAGAAGTAACTCACAGTTATACAGCCCAGGATCTTCCTGGAGTTATTGACACACATTTTGAGATGATACTAAGATTGGATGCATTGTGGACAGTGAAGAAGCTTTTCAAAGCTTGCAGAGGGGTCTAGATTGGCTGGAAAAAAATGGAAGATGGAATTTAATGCAGACAAGTGTGAGGTTTTGTATTTTGGAAGGAAACCAGGAAAGGACGCACATGGTGAATGGTAGGGCACTGAGGAGTGCAGTATAACAGAGGGTTCTGGGAGTAAAGATATCTAATTCCATGAAAGTGGTGTCACAGGTAGATAGGGTTGTAAAGAGAGCTTTTGACATACTGATCTTCATAAATCAAAGTATTGAGAATAGGAGTTGGGATATTATGGTAAAGTTATGGAAGACATTGGTGAGGCCAAATTTGGAGTATTGTGTAGAATTTTAATCACCTAACTGCAGGAAAGATATCAATAAGATAGAAAGATTGCAGAGAGGATTTACTAGGATGTTGCCTGGACTTCAGGAACTGAGTTACTGGGAAAAGTTAAACAGGTTAGGACTTTATTCCCTGGAGAGTAGAAGAATGAGGGGGAGATTTGATAGAGGTATTTAGAATTATGAGGGGCATAGACAGAGTAAATGTAGATTGGCTTTTTCCACTGAGGGTAGATGAGATCCAAACCAGAGTGAAAAGGAAAAAGTTTAGGGGGAACAACTTCACACAGAAAGTCATGAAAGTGTGGAACGAGCTGCCAGCCGAAGTGGTGAATTTAACATTTAAAAAGAATTTGGACAGGTTAATGATGGGAGAGGTATGGCGGGCTAAGACATGGGTGCAGGTCAGTGGGAATAGGCAAAAAAAAATGGTTTGGCAAAGACATGAAGGGACCTGTTTCTGTGCTGTAATGTTCTATTGTTCTAAAACAATGGTTTCAAGCTGCTGTGCAACTCCCAGAACAGTGAGGGAAAGTGAAAATTGGGAAGGTGCACCAATCCAGCAACTCCCTCTACTGGACCAAGCATGGCGAGAAATGCACTAACATAGATGTAAATTGGTGTCAGTCTATTTGTCAAGGAAACAATGTGGAGCTTGGTTCCACAATTAGTGTGGCTGCTGCACAGATCCAACCACCTGGACTCGATCCTGACCACCAGTTCTGTCTAGGAGAGGCTGCATTTTTGGGAATTTTCAATGTTCTTCCAGATGCTCCAGTCACATCCCACATCCCAATGGGTGTTTGTTAGATTAATTAGTTAATGCAACTTAGACCTAGTGTAGCTGGCTCTTGAGAGAATTGGCAGTAGGGGCTTCCAATGAATGAAAACAGATTATGAGGAAATAACTGGGAGAATGGGATTATTCTTAGAGATGGTCGAGATATCTAATTCCATGAAAGTGGTGTCACAGGTAGATAGGGTTGTAAAGAGAGCTTTTGACATATTGGTCTTCATAAATCAAAGTATTGAGTATAGGAGTTGGGATGTTATGGTAAAGTTATGGAAGACATTGGTGAGGCCAAATTTGGAGTATTGTGTAGAATTTTAATCACCTAACTGCAGGAAAGATATCAATAAGATAGAAAGATTGCAGAGAGGATTTACTAGGATGTTGCCTGGACTTCAGGAACTGAGTTACTGGGAAAAGTTAAACAGGTTAGGACTTTATTTATGATTTATGATAGGTCGAATAGCTTATTTCTATTTAATAAGTAAATCTAAAGATATAATGTGTCAATATGAATCAATATCAAGAGAACTAGATGTGTATTTAGTATTACATTTCTGCACATGTTACAGATCCAAAAACATCTTACAAAAGACTGAAAGAAAGCCAGCTATTATCCTGAAGTGTGAAATTCACAAGAACTTCCCAATTTGTAATGTTGAATTTAGATTACTGTAATAGGATTTGGTCATCTTCAAGCAATAAAATTATATACAGTGCATTTCTGGTTGATGTGGCAGAGCACTGCAAACATGTCATAACATGAGCCACAGGAGGTTGAATAATTTACTGAGAAAAAATAAACTGAGCGAAAAAAAAAACCTATGAAAGATCACAATTTTTAAAAAAATTGGTGTTTATTGGCAGTCCCTTGCTGAACTGGAACATTGTGGATGTGGAATGAGATGCAAGTCCAATGGGTAAGAATGACAGAATCCTCTCCAGAAAGACATTGGTGAACAAGATGAGTTTTTGCAGCCTTCTGGTTGTTCCATGGTTACGATTACTAAGATTAGCTTTCTGTTTTAATCACAGATTTTATTGTATTACTTGAATTTTGCAGCTGGTGCAATGACATTGGAACCCATATCTTTGGATCAATGGTCCAGAACTCAGTCTGCTCGTAACTTAACCATAGGCTACCGTATCCCTTAGCAATAGGCTACCATATCCCTTTTACCTCCCAATTAAGTTTTGCTAATGTTCTCCCTTATATAGAAGGCATGCAAGTTTCAAATCAACTTGAATAGGGTTTTATGTTTTTCTTTACACATTTTAGTTAATGAAGCTGAATGAATGATCTGTTTCTCTCTGAAATAATCACACTGTCACCACACAAAACGTTTTCCACTGTCATTATCATGCACATATTTATACTTTATGATATAGAAGGAAACTTTTGCACCTCTCATTCATGTCAGCACTCAGGCTAATCCCAAGAATCAGAATCTCCTATTTATTTCCTTGTAGACTCTCTCCTGAGCTCATTGTGATGATAGATTCCACCACCAAACATCAAATTAAATTTACAGCAGCCAGTTATTCTACCAATCAGATTAATCTACTATCAAATGAATCAACTGATCAGTGCTAATAGAATAAATTTGTTTGGTCGATCTATATTGTTGGCAGGGTCAAATCAGGGAACCAGAAACCAACCTGTTGCCCAATCATTAGTTCCTTGTCAAATAGACTGACACTAAATTTCATCTACGTTAGTCCATCTCTAGATTGTTGCCTAGATTGATCCACATCCCAGGTTTCACTTTTTCTCACTGTTCCAAGAGTTGCACAGCAGCTTGGAACCATTGTTTTCTAGAATTGTCTTGAGTTGAACCCTGAATTG
Source organism: Narcine bancroftii (assembly GCF_036971445.1). NCBI lineage: Eukaryota > Metazoa > Chordata > Chondrichthyes > Torpediniformes > Narcinidae > Narcine > Narcine bancroftii. Next base: position 101,414,235 of record NC_091476.1, on the reverse strand, counting down.
ATGGTCTGCAATTGTCTGCTTGCTGCAAACTTGTTTGTACCTCATTGGACTGACCCATCCATTGAAGGGTGAGTGGCTCCTGGATCTCTGTGCTGTCTAAGGCAGCCATTCTCAACCTTTTTTTGGTTATGGCCCCCTTGTGACTCTGCTCTCTTCCCTGTGAAGCAGTTGTTTATTCAGTTTCTTCCATAATTCTCTCCAACCGACAACATAGTGATTTCAGTTCATGACCCCTCTTCAATGTGATGTGGTCCTTGGGGGAGGGGGGCTATATGACCCCCACTTAGAATGGCTAGTCTTAATTTAAATTTAGACATACAGCAGGCCATTTCGGCCCATAAGCCCGTGCTGCCAAAATTACACCCAATTAACCTACACCACTGGTACGTTTTGAATGGTGGGAAGAAACCGGAGCACCCCACCGGGGAAATGCAGACATGGGGAGAACATACAAACTCTTACAGACATTGCAGGATTTGAACCCCCGTCCCAATCGCAGGCGCTGTATAGGTGTTGCGCTAACCGCTACGCCAACTACTGTGCTCCCAAAGATACTGACTCTTTGAAAAACACATACCTTGATGTGAGTGACTTGATTTAGTCCCTTCCCATCACCAATGCACACTTGTAGCTCTTAATCATTTCAACTAACTGGATCTGCCTGAATCCAAGCACTGGCGATTCAGCGGTTCACTTCCCCAATATCTCAAAAACCTTTTGTCAGAACCAGGAAAGAATGAACACGTTAGTGTTAAGGCATGGATTATAGATGTAGGTGTTTTCTCACTTTCCCAGTTCTGACAATGGGCCCTCCACAAGCAAAGTTGACTCGGTTTCTCTTTAGCCTGGATTGAGTCGCTGCTGTGTGTTCTGGCAGTTTCAGTTTCACATTTCCAGTTAGATTGATTTTTACCTGACTTTGAGATGTGGATTTGAGCATGACCTTGAAGAGCTGTGGCCTAAAAAGTCGTGTATTTCTTCCTCAACCAGCACATACACAATTAGCTGAATGTCCTCTTTCCATTTCATGTATTCCCTTTATTACAATGACAGATCCTATTACTGGAGGTATCCCTAGCTTTGGCAACCTGTCTGAATGATATTAAACTGCATTGTGGATTCTGAGTCCAAGGGGGGTCCTACCCTCTGAAGCACTGGACCCTGCTGCTGTAAAAAAATCACAGGGTGTGGATAGGAGTGTTAAAGCGAGTTCCCAAATTTGTATCATTTAAACTTCCTTCTGTCCTTGCAATTCCGCCTTCTCACCTGTGAAAGAGGGGTTAATACCGAGCCTCAACTAACTTTCTTGGGTTATCCTGTGCAGTCAGCTCTGTTGGTCGACCAGACTGGAAATAAGAAGCATCCTCTGGAGAAGAAGATTGAGCATCGCAGTGGAGGGTGGGGTGGTGCAAGATACTCAGAGACTGCTTCTCAGGGTGTTAGTTTCCTCCCACAGTCCCTGGGAAGCAATTGCAAAGGTCCAGGCCTTGTACAACTTGGGTAACCCTTTAGGAACAAAATGACCAGAAGAGCAAAGATCTGCAAGTAGCAGGGATTGGGGTGGGGGTTATGGTAAAGGTTTGTCTCCTGCTTGTGTCTAATATAAATTCTAAAATAAAATGAATGTTAAAATCTGTAAAATACGAATGTTTTATACTATGCTTCTCTGAGTGATGAAGAATTGTGTGGGATCCTGATGTATTTGCTCATTTGCTCAATTAGGTCAAGGAGAAATGGTTTATATCAAGTGCTTGATTTCCATGGAGCCACAGTAAAATGTGTCATTGAGCGATGATTGATGGAGAGAGATGTAAACTTCTATTTCACACTCCAGAAGTAATTAATGCCACATGCAAAAAAAATAAATGTATTACATCTCACACACCACCAAGCCCAATTCCACCAGTAATGAACTACTGTATAACACTCTAAAATGACAAAGAAAGCTTGCAATAGCTTCTTGAAATGACTGCCTCTTTTCTCACTGACTAGAAGGTGTAGACCAGTGGTTCTCAAACTTTTCTTTCCACTCACATACCATGTTAAGTAAACCATATGCCATCGGTGCTGTGTGATTAGTAAGGGGTTGCTTAAGGTGGGATGTGAGTGGGGAGGGAGGGTTAAGAATTACTGCTCTAGACCCCTTTGTTTCTGAAATATTTTGCTTGAGGAAAAATTGTCATTTCCTTTGGAGTTATGAAACCCTGCACATAAGGAGTGAAATTAGGTACAGTTAAATCAGTGGTTTTCAAACTTTTTCTTTCCACCCACATCCCACCTTAAGCAATCCCTTACTAATCACAGAGCACCGACGGCATAGGGAAAACTTAAAGTGGAGTGTGAGTGGAAATAAAAAGGTTGAGAAGCACTGGTATAGACACACCATTTGATGCACAGCACAGCAGGAACAACAAGTGCAGCTTCTCTTATGGACAAACATGGAAATTACACTGCAGTTCAATCCTGATATCATCAATAATTGTAGATTTTGCCAATGAAGAAAGCCATCCACTGTACAAAGCATCAAAACAGAACTTGGATTAATTACTCTGAAACAAACAAGCATATGACCTTGAAATAGAGAAGAACAGCGATTCTCATGTTTTCGCCATCATCTCAGAAAAACACAACCAAGTTCCTCATGGTAAACTGATCCAGAAGATGCAGTGGCATGGGATCCTCAATGAGTTGATAGTTGGATACTGAATTGGCTTGCCCATAGCAGGTAGCGGTGGAAGGGTGTTATTCGGGCTGGAGGTCTATGATCAGTAGTGATCTACAGTGTTTGGTGTTAGGACCGCTGTAGTTCGTGATATGCTCAAGTGAGTTTAATGAAAAAGTAGGCAGATGGCTCAATAAGTGTGCAGATGATACAAAGGTAGGTGGAATTATGAGCAGTGGAGAGGAATACAACAGAGCCAGTTACAGATATGGGCAGAGAAATGGCAGTTTAATTCAGACAAGTGTGAATTACTGCATTTTGGGAGGACAAATGTTAGGGGAATGTAAACAGTTTGGCAAAGTTCTTAAAGCATTGATATTTAGAGAGATCTGAGGGTCCAGGCCTATAGCTCCTTGAAACTGGCCACAGAAATAGATTAGGTGGTAAAGAAGGTGTGCGGTATACTTTGGCTTCATTGAGTGGGGGGATTGTGTGTAAAAGTAGGAAGGTCATGTCACAGCCATCTAAAACTTTGGTTAGGTTGCATTTGCAATACTGCATGCAATTCTGCTCACTCCATTACAAGAAGAATGGACGTTCTGTTCTCACTGCTTCCATCAGGAAAGAGGTGTAGGTGTCACAAGACCCGTACCACCAGGTTCAGGAATAGCTGTTCCTCCTCAATGATAAACTCAATGAGAGACTCATTTAAGGACTCGTTCTTGTGCACTTTATTGATTTTCATTTTTATTCTCTCTGTATTGCAGTTTGTTTACATTCGATATCTGTTTACAATTCTTTCTTTGTTTACATGTGTTCGGTGTGTGAGCTCTTTTTGCACTACAAATTAGTGGTAATTCTGCCACGCCCACAGGAAAAAGGAATCTCAGGGTTGAAATCTGTAAGATTTACCAGGAATGTTGCCAGATTGGAAGGAATGAGCTATAGGAAGAGGTTGGACAAACTTGCTTTCTCCGGAGTATAGGAAGCTGAGGGCATCCTGACAGAAGTCTATAAAATCACGAAAGGCATTAGTCAGAATCTTTTCTCTTCGGGTAAAAGTGTCACCCATCAGAGGACGTGCATTTAAAGTGAGGGGAGAAAAGTTCAAAGGAGATGTGCAGGACAAACATTTTACACAGAGAATGGTAGGTGGAATCAGATACCTCGGTAACATTTAAGAGGCTTCTGGATAGACACGTGAAGGGGATGGAGGGATATCTATCAAGTTCAAGCAGCAGAGTTCCAGTTTGATGTGGACATCTTGTACAGCACAGACACGTGGGCCAAAGGGCCTGCTCCTTCACTGCAGTGTTCTGCATTCTGATATAACTGTAATGAAGCTCCACATTCCAACCTATCCTTGGAAATCTTTCACTCCTCGTCTTAACTGCTTTTAAAAAAATCTTTAAAATGTTTCTACCAGATAAATGATGCTGGTATCTCATAATGTAAAGAAATCTGAAAAATATGAAATTGTTATTTGGATCAGTGTTTTAGAATTAATGCTGTGTAAATGCTTTTTCAAATGACTCAATGCTGTCTTTTGTCAATAAAAATCTCTTTCTGCCTGCAAGGGTTGCCACATACTTTCCAAGCTCATTCTTTAACAATAAGTCTTGTGCTGCTGGAGAATAGATACTTTGATGAAATGAGGGAATCACTGAACAGGATAAATGCATACCCTGTCAAAACTCAAACTCACACATCATTACTGAAAATTACATCTACACAAGTCTTGTCTAAACCATTTTTAAAAAATCATCCAGAGTAAAGTTTTGGAGATGTATTGTGGAACAGCAATTTTCATCTTAGTAACAATCTTCAATATTATCACCTTTATAGGGTAATGTTTGCTTTTCCTTTTTATAACCTGGTGGAGCAGATCATCCAATCATTTACCTTATTGTAGGGTGTTTATTTAGCAACAGGCCAGATGATGAAAATGAGAGCACACGAGAAGAGGCTGAGATGAGGACAATTCTTCCACTGCACCATAACTGTAACCTCCCACAAGAAAACAAATTTTGTGACACATGTTCACGACAATAAACCTGATTCTGATAAATATTTTATTATAATAGTCATTGGGAAATGACCAAGAAACTCTTTTTGAGTTTGATTAATTCCCTGACAACCTTTTATTATGCTATCCTTTCTGTCCTCCACTGCAGTGGGGTCATTGTGGTATATGGCAATAGTCGTTACTCTGGTGTCGATAGGCACTTGAATTTCCAACCCAGGTCACGATGCAGTCAGTATATTTTCCACAGTGCCCCTGCAGAAGTTCGAAAGAGTTTTTTTTAAAGCACTCGCCGCTGGCCCTCAACTCATTGCATGCCAGGACAATTTCTGCTGACTGTCTTTACGGTATGAAATAGTACCTCATTGGAACATTTTGATTGCTGTCACCAAATTAGAATAACATTTTTAATATTGAACACTTTGACATTGATCAAACCTAAATGTTTAATGAGATCTGATGAATGAACATCATGAAGCAATAACTGGAAATTCTACAGAGTGGATCTTATCAAATCTGTTGTGAAGAAGAGCAGGAATTCTTTCACTACATAATGATTAATTATCTATTTACATTAGTTGGTAATTATGGTACTGCTTGTGCAGTACAAATTTGATACCTTCTCTGCATCAGAAGTGCTCAGTTGGAAATAAGGCATATTGTGAGTTTTGAATTATAGTGGATTATTGCAATTGGAAAACGAACAAACATTGTGAATTCTGATCTGCCTGTTGCTTTGGGTCTGAAGAATTTAACGGAAAAGGTTCCATTATTGTCTCAGATATGTAAACCGGAACACTTGAGGTTTTAACTTTACCCATCATAAGGAAGACAGAGAGTTGCCACTTTGCACTTTACCTAGCGCCCCTTACAGAAATGAGGCTCCAGTGATGAACAAACTCGCGACCCCTGGTTTACAAGACCAGTGCTCTAACCACTGAGCCATCGGAACCACATATATAAATGTATAGCTGAAGAATATGGATTCAAGGAAATCTGGCGTGCCTGTTTTGAAGTTCAAATTCAACTTATCAAATGTAATCTCCATTCTTTTTATACATATTTGTGTTTGTGAGATTAGCAGACATTAAAACCTTTTGAATATTTGTTTTACAAATAGCTCTATGTTAAAGTACCAACTAAATTGTTTTGTATAATTTTATCAGTTTGCACTTACTCACCAAAAGTGGACTAGATATTTTGATTAAATAGGCCTGCTTCAAAATTCATCCCTAGTCACTAATGCTAAACCCACTGTTACGTTAATGAAATTCCTTCCAATAACTATATTAGTCAAGGATGAAGTTTTGAAGAGCAGTTTTTGGTAATACTCATTCCTTCATTGGTAACACTTAATTTCAATACAAATATGTCAAAATACCTCTTTTGAATAACTCAAAATATTTAGTAGTGGAATTTCTAAGAATAGTTACGTTCAAACTTGCTGCCTTTGCTAATTCAGGAACGATTTAGTATGAGTTATGAAAGAAATGAATTTGAATAGTTAAGCAGCTAACACAGATATAGAAACACTTGGTGCCCAAATTAAAGACTATTCTCTGCTCCTAAATGGGTGGCACGGTTAGTGTAGTGGTTAGCGCGACACTTTTACAGCATCTGCCACTCAGGTTCAGGTTTGGAACTGTCTGTAAGAGTTTGTACATTCTCCCTATATCTGCATGGGTTTTCTTCAAGTGTTCCGGTTTATTCCTACCCTCCAAAACATACAGGGTTTTAGGTTAATTTGGGTATAATTGGGCGGCTTGGGTTTAGATGGCTGAAATCGACTTCTACCACGCTGTAAATAAAATCTAAATCGTCGATTGCACCTAAAGCAAAATCTCTTGGCCATGAATGTGTCAGTAGTGCTGTTTTCCTATGGGGATCTTACACTTCTGACCGTCAAGGAGGTTACTGTCATATGATCTCTGCAGATTGTTCACTTTCTCAAGATGGAAGTAAAGCTTTGCATTCCACTATCTTAAACAACCTTAAAGTCTCCTCCAGCTTCTCATTATTTGCTTAAAGTTTTAACTGCCAATTTATGAGAAGACAGAACAAGGTCCATCATTTTGCAGTTCTGTTTTATTGTTCTTTAATCTTCAATGTCTGATCTCCTATTACACCAAACCCCTCTATCTGAGGCACCTTTATATGGTGCTTTGGTTCAGAAAATGCAGAAAGAAACCACTTCCATGTTTTACTTGCAAATTTTGCTGTTTGTGGCTGGGCATATGCGCAGATTACCAACATTATAACAGTATTTTTAAAATATTTTGTTAGTTCCAAAATGGTGGAGAGTTTTCTGAGGTTTTGGAAAGCACTGTAATAAAAATAAGTTAATTCATCTTTCCTGGGCAAATATCTTCCTACATTTCCCCTCTGGTTAAAGTCTCTCCTATAAAAGCCTTACATAAAGGAGACATTCTCTCTTTCTTTTTCAATCTTTTTTATTGTTTTTTTATAATAAATATAGTACAATGAAGAAAATATAATATCACATATTTATATCTTCTTCTTTCTTTGGCTTGGCTTCGCGGACGAAGATTTATGGAGGGGGTAAAAGTCCACGTCAGCTGCAGGCTCGTTTGTGGCTGACAAGTCCGATGCGGGACAGGCAGACACGGTTGCAGCAGCTGCAGGGGAAAATTGGTTGGTTGGGGTTGAGTGTTGGGTTTTTCCTCCTTTGCCTTTTGTCAGTGAGGTGGGCTCTGCGGTCTTCTTCAAAGGAGGTTGCTGCCCGCCAAACTGTGAGGCGCCAAGATGCACGGTTTGAGGCGATATCAGCCCACTGGCGGTGGTCAATGTGGCAGGCACCAAGAGATTTCTTTAGGCAGTCCTTGTACCTTTTCTTTGGTGCACCTCTGTCACGGTGGCCAGTGGAGAGCTCGCCATATAACACGATCTTGGGAAGGCGATGGTCCTCCATTCTGGAGATGTGACCCATCCAGCGCAGCTGGATCTTCAGTAGCGTGGACTCGATGCTGTCGACCTCTGCCATCTCGAGTACTTCGACGTTAGGGATGAAAGCGCTCCAATGGATGTTGAGGATGGAGCGGAGACAACGCTGGTGGAAGCGTTCTAGGAGCCTTAGGTGATGCCGGTAGAGGACCCATGATTTGGAGCCGAATATTTATATATATATATATATTAAGATCAAACAGTATAAACTCATTCCCCCCGCCCTCCACTGCACTGCATGAAGACAGAAAATACATCAAAAATATATATATTAAAAAAAATACACAACTTGCTCTATTAAAAAAAAGAAAACTAACCCAAAAAAAAAATCTGAGCAGCTTATCTTGAGGGTTACATATATTTTGTAGCTTTTGATTCATACCATGAATCAAAAAACAAAGGTAAGACTATATCTCATCTGGAAGAGTGAGTGCATCTAATCACCTTAAAAACATTTACATCAAAGGTTGCCATGTATCTTCATATTTCTCCAATTAATCAAATGCATGATATCTAATTTTTTTTCTTGAACTACATAATAAGAGAGAGCCATTGAAACACTATGCCCTTTCATGCCAAGCCTCCTGCAGGCCAGCTATAAGCGAGGTGATAAAAATATAAACACCTTTCATGGAGCAGCCCTAAAAGGCTGCGCTTGCGTCGCATTCATGTTGAGCGGCGCCTCGTAGCACCCTCTGGAGCTGATGGAGGTGGGGTGATTGGTGCCATAGCGCCACCTGTCATAAATATGCAGCAGAGCAATGGCCATCTTCCCTATGCATAATTCCCCCACGTGTTTCATAGAACAGTTTCTGCTGCATGGGGGATTATGGGTAGGGAAGATAGCCATTGTTCTGCTGCATTTTGAGCCGTTGTTGATTGGCCCCGAAGGCCGAAGTAGCCAGGTGAGATGCTGGTGTGGACAGGGGGCTGTCACGCTCTGCACATGCTTCCCCCTGACGGCCCCCGCCCTAATGGCTCCTGCCTTGGTGGCCCATGCCCTGACGGCTCCTGTCTGCCACCCTTGACCTATTGGCTCCCACTGATCTCCCCTGCCCTGATGGCCCCCGCTGGCCGTGACATCATTAGCCCACCCTAGCCAGTTGCTTGCAGTGGCATTACATTCATGCACGGTGGTGGAGTGCAGCGCTCTCACCAAGAGGAATTGCGGTCAGTGATTTGGAACCGGCCATGGCACATTCATAGTCGGAGAATTTCCACCTTTACAACAGAATTTTTTACTGAATGAAAGGACCTACTGTTGGAGGTCTAAAGTCTTTGTATTTGAATAAGATGACTCTTCTATACAACAATGTAAAGAAGGCCACAAGTCTCGTCAGTTACACCAAAATGAGCAGATATTGGATTGGTCGAAGGTCCACCTGATATATAGTTCAAAAGATATTAAGAATTTATTTCCAACAGATTTCTAAGGATGGATAAGACCAGTGTAGACCAGATTTGCATTTGTTACAAGTAGGGTTAATATTAGAAAAGATACAAGCCATCTTATCATGATGCAACACTTTGAATTAGATTAATGAATGTTGATTAGCATATTCAAGACTTTTAGGGAAAATTCAAATTTTGTTTCCCTTTGAATAAAGTTCCTGCTTTAAACGGATTACACTTTTCTGGGTTTTTTTTTTGCTTAGTCTACTGAATGGAAGCAACACAAGTGTCGCTGTCCTGTACCGCTCAAATGAGATGGCATTCAACTTCAAGTATAGAGTGAGAAGTGTTCTTCTACAAGCAATACAACAAGTCAACTCAAGGTGAACACTATGATATGAAATAGAATCTGAATTACACCAGTAGACAATCACAATGAAATAATCAATTAGTACAGGACATTTCAAGGACAGTATGATATCACTCTTGTGAGGTTCATTCAGGATCCTTGACGGCAGAAGGGTAAAGAATTGTCTTTACACATGTGGCTGCTCTATTTCTCACTCATCAACCTACTTTCTGATGGGAGAAGGAGGAGGAGGAGAGGGTCTGTCCAGGGTAGTTGGCTGCCTTTGCTAAGCAGCTGGAGGGAGGGAGGTTGCCATTATGTTCTGAGCCTCATTCACTACCTTCAGAAGCAGCTTCTGATCTTCGGTAAAACATCTTGCCTATATTGCCTTGCTTGGTGCCTCCAGCTCATAAGCTTTGAGAACTTCCTTGTCTTTTTTTTGGTGATAGTTGCTTGTGCAAACCTTCGGGTTAATCTAATCACTCATCCTTTACACTCCTTTGGTGCTGCCCGAGCCTCCTGGAGCTCTGGAAGGTTACAATATCATTGATAAACATGGAATTTAACCAATGTAATGTGATTAATATAAAATGAGAGTTTATTGCAGCTGTTATTTTCCCTTTAAATTCATTTACACTACAGTCCAGCACTAGTGTGGTGGTTTAGATTTAAATTTAACAAAAAGGAAGAGTTCTTGGTTTCATTTGCAGGAACTTAATACCTGTTTTAGTGTCAAACAAAAGTCACTGCTGCTGAGTTCCTCCAGCATTCTTGTCTTTTAACAAAAGTCACATACTCACTGTATGGCTGATTCTATGCATGCAAGTGCCAATATCCCCTCGCGTACAAACCAGAGGCTGGTAACCAAGTAGTTATGTTCTCCTGCTCGCTGTGAAGGTCCTGCCCTCAGCCTAATTACATTTGGGCACACAATCCCTGCCAGCGTGGCCCTGTTGAAATGCAGACTTTGTCAACCAGTTGCTGCGCTACTGATGTATACAGTAAGCTGAGTGATGTTGGAGCTATCCAGCCAGACTATTCTGTAACCGGGCAACTCCAAACTGATGCTCCTGGAATCTGCTTGTGAGATTGTGCCTCATGTTCAAGGCTCTTTGCAGAGGTTGATTTGTGCCGCTGACTTAACTCTGGTCCTTTTTGTCCTGATACCAAAAGCAAAATTAACCAATTTCTGGAAACAGAATGAATTAGGTTTTTGCAGTTGACATTTTAGAGTAATAATTGACCATAATTTCAGTGGCAGGCTCCTTTTTGTGGCGTATTGCACAATGGAAGTTCACTTCCAGATCTAGGGATTATAAAGATGGTCACAATCCTTTCGGATTGGTAGAACCCAATTCTACTGGTTCCTGAAAATAATTAAAATTAACCTGCTAATGAAGCAGCCAATTTTTGTGTAAGTGGCTTTCCAGAACATTTTTTAAAATTTAGAAATATAGCACGGTAACAGGCTCTTCCGACCCATGTCCTCACTGACCAAATACAATCCTGTGAAAAATTAACCTAATAATCCCATAATTCTTTGAAAAGTGGGCGGAAACTGGAGGGCCCAGAGGAAACCCATGCAGACATGGGGAGAATGTACAAATTCCTTAGACTGTCAGATTCGGTGTTGGGAAGAGTATCAGGTTTGGAGGATTCACAGAGAGAGACAAGTCTGGACAAGTGTCTCAATCACATGTAGGACATGGGAAACAAACAGGAGAACATTAGATGGTACTTGATCACCATTTCACTTAAGCAACAATATAGACATTCACCTTAGACCTAAATTGGACCCCGACAATATACTCAACACGCTCACACACTTGAGTACATCCACTATAAACAGGGACTTTTATATACACCTGGTTCCCTGCACCAACACAGGTGCAGCTCTCTGCAATTATTGATCTATCGCAATTCTACTGCTCAGCTTCAGTGTAGGTCACACCTTACTCTTCACACTTCCAGTGATCTCCTCAGTTGTGATCTGGCATGGAGCAATGTCCAGCCAGTGGTGGATTAACTACCACCCAGGCCCTGGGCTGAGCTTTAGTAAGGCCCCCCCCCGACCTAGCCTCCTAGCCTCATGGCCCTAACCCTTCATTGAATAGAGTAAAGAGTGGAGAAGGAGGAGGAGAATTCTAATGCCCTGGTTGAGAGTCTTGACCTGAAACGTCACCTGTCCCTCTGCCGCTGAGCTGACTTCTTCTCTGCTCTGGAAGTAGTTGGCCACCAGGTTCTGATGCAATCGACACAGTGGCAGGACAGGCCGGCTCCCTGCACCATCTCCCCCGTTATTACACACTACCCCTGCACTCCAGTCCATAGCCTCTGGGCACAAGTAGCAGCATGTAATACATAGAGATCATGGCTGCGAATCAAGAGTCCAACCGGGCTAACGACCCCTAGCCAGAATCACCTGCCATTTTATAGCGGGTGGGGTGGCACATGGCTCCTGAGGGACCACGGAGACCACCACCATCGCCACCCATAACAGAGGCACCCACTTCGGGATGCAGCTGCAGCTCGATTCCGACGGTGTGGCAGTACTCACCTTGTTCTAGGTCTGATCTGTTGAAGGTCAACAGTTTACATGGCTATTGTGACTATGGTGTTTATTCTCAAGGTAACATTTGCTACTAATCTCTATTTGCATCATTGGCTGAATGATGCTACCACCCCTGCACCCCCAACGTCTACTTTCATTGGTCGTATGTCATGCTCTCTGTGCAGATGCCAGCGCTTCATTGGTCTATCGAGTGATCAATCAAGTCACAGATGGGCCCCCTTACCTTCCCGGCTCCCTTACCTTCTGAGCCCCTTGGCTTCAGCCTACTCAACCTAATGGGTAATCTGCCACTGTGTCCAGGGGTTGGAGCACGAGACAGAGAGCAAAAAATATGCTATGTATCGAAGTCTTGTGTAGTTCTGATCTGGACGCCTAATCCAAGTTTAATTTAAACAACCCAACGACAGGTGTGCACTAATGTGTGGCTGGTGTCCAACCTTGATAGATAGGTGATGTGACTTCTGAACAAGCTTCAGACAGAGAGGACACAAGACCACCTGCAATGCACACACTCCAGACAGGCAGGGAGGCCGCGTTTCCTCCACACACACCTGCTAACCCCATAATTCTTTTAAATGTGGGGAAAAAACCCATGCAGAAACGGGGAGAATGTACGAGCTCCTTAGAGCGCGGGATTTGAACCCAGCTCGCTGGTGCTGTAATAGCATGGTGCTAACCACTACACGAACCATGCCAATATCCTGTAACTTTCCTTGATATTTGGAAAGTTTCTTTCCTACTGTTTATCAGACACTTATATGGATGTCTCACTGGTAAAAGATGACACCCTGCACTGTTTTAATTGCATATTTTTCTATACCCTGCCTTTTGTTAAGATTAAGGTAGAACTGACATTTCATTATTAACTCCAAAAGAAAGTAAAATACTTTCTATTTTTAAAAAATTTTAAGTAGATTTGTGGAAGAATTACAATTAACATAAATTTCATTTTTTTTGTAGCCAGAGATTTTGCTGAGCAACAATCTCAGCTTTAATATGCCATTTAAAAACTCCCTCTCATCTCATGCAATAACAAAATTTTCAGGGTATTTTAGGATGGAATTGGTTTATAAATAAATACATTACGATCTTTTCAATTTAATTGAATTCCCCTGATTCTATGAGTGAAGGTACAACATCAGCACAGCTCATGGAGGAGAACAATTTGAGATTTCTACACTGGCCATTTCATCTGAGGAAAGTCTAAGTTTATCATTATTTTCTTGATGTAATAAAGCTGATAGTTTCAGTGTTATTATTGCCACCAAAATTCTGCCCATTATCGCAGAGCTACCATTTCACAGATGTCTCAACATCCTATTGTCAGACACTTGTTGCGTTCGGGTAGCCAGCAACCTGAACCATTCATTAGAAGTGAATTAAGAAATTAATTTAGTATTTTAGCATTCATCACTGATTCAATTGAGAGCTTCTGGAAGGGACTATCTGCCTTCTCTGCACCTCATGCTGACATGCACCATGACCTCAATTTCCCAGCAGCCTTGTTCTTGAACCGGGCCCTTTTCTGATTCATATGTAGAGATCAGCCTATTAATTTCCTAAATGTTTTAATAACCTTTGGTGAATGAGGATAAAATCTATTTCTTTTTAACAGTGATAACATTTGCTTCTCGCTTGTCATACGCCTTGTGAAAAGTCATGTGATATAACTTGGGAAAAGTTGCACATGTAGGTCCTCATCACTGCCCATTTATAACCTTCCGTTGCTGTAGCAACATTTGGATTCGTGCTGTTATCAGGTGATTATTACTGTGCACAAGACTCTCTGAGGTCTGTACTGTAGCCATCAGCAGAAGGTGTTGTTCTGAGCAGATGTTTTCCATATTTCTGTTAATTTGAAGAACTCTCCCCTCACCGTGGACCATTTATAGAGTCATTTGTTCACACTAAATGGAAACTTGAAATAAAATTGAACTGTTACATGCTTAGCATATTACTGTTATCTGTAGATAACTACCTCAGAATAGCTGAGGCGGCTGGAAATACTTGCAGTTAAAAATTCTGTAATTATTATTTCTCCTTTCATTTTTGGTAATGTAATGAGAAGTAAAACCAGATGTGGACTAAATACTGCACCAGGATTACTGCTTCACAATAAAGAATTTCCCAGACTGGCATAGAGTACACTACTTTGGTCATCACGGAGCATCCTAATTTCCCCTTTAATTTTCCCCAGTAATATATTCTCCCCACATTCCCCTCAGGGCCTACCTTTCAGTTGCATGCCAGGGTCAATTTAGAGTGGCGAATTAACCCACCAAACTGTGCCATTTGGGCTCTGGGAACAAATCAGAGGCTGGGGGAAAAATGATCAAAAGCATGATGTGCAAGCTGCACACAAACAGTATTGGGTCAGGATTGTACCCAGGTCACTGGAACTGCAAGACAGCCCCTTTACCAGCTATATGACTTTGGTACCCATTTATGCAATACTGCCAGTCTTGTATCTCTTCTCTGTATTGCTTCATTGTTTTAATAAAGGTCAGTTAATTTGGCAATGGAATAAATGAGTGAACGTGAAAAAGGAATGATCTTTTTATAGCACACCCAGAGATGTGTTGTCACCTTTGTAATAGAAGTCAGAAATAATGATGGGCAGTGAGTAGCAAGATTGAGACCCAGTTCTGATGAGTGAACAGCAAGAGCTTTAGAAGTCAGAGTGTTTGGAGGTTGACTTGCTTGTGCAGACATCTCATCCTCTTGTTGCTCCTTTTTTCTTTCTTTTTCAATCTTTTTCATTGGTTTTTCTAATAAATACAGTATAATGAAGAAAAGGGAATGAAACTGAAAATAGAGCATGACAAATGTGTAAATGCATAAACTTGGTCCTCCCTCCACTGCACTGGATGAAGAAAGAAAAGACATTATATATATATCTTTCTTTGGCTTGGCTTCGCGGACGAAGATTTATGGAGGGGGTAAAAAGTCCACGTCAGCTGCAGGCTCGTTTGTGACTGACAAGTCCGATGCGGGACAGGCAGACACGGTTGCAGCGGTTGCAGGGGAAAATTGGTGGGTTGGGGTTGGGTGTTGGGTTTTTCCTCCTTTGCCTTTTGTCAGTGAGGTGGGCTCTGTGGTCTTCTTCAAAGGAGGTTGCTGCCCACCAAACTGTGAGGCGCCAAGATGCACGGTTTGAGGCGGTGTCAGCCCACTGGCGGTGGTCAATGGGGCAGGCACCAAGAGATTTCTTTAGGCAGTCCTTGTACCTTTTCTTTGGTGCACCTCTGTCCAAACCCCAGCTAACCTACTCTATTAAAAAAAAACTAACAAAAAAAAACATTGCAGCAGCTTATCCTGAGAGTTACATACATCTTGTAGCTTTTGATTCATACCATGAATCAAAAAAAAAGGTAAGTCTATATCTCATCTGGAAGATTGAGTGCATCTAATCACATTAAAAACATTTACAACAAATGAAAATAAGACATAAAAGGTCACCATGTATCTTCAAATTTCACCAATGAATCAAATGCATGATATCTAATTTTTTTCTGAGCTTAAACAGGACATAATATGAGAAAATAATTGAAACACTGTTGGAGACTAGAGTCTTTTCATTTGAATAATACGGCTCTTCTAGCCAACCATGTAGAGAAGGCCACAACCCGTTGTGCAGGTACAGAAAAACATCCTAAATCTGGTTCAGAAACCCCAAAAAGGGCAGTTATTGGATTGGTTGTTTCTCCACCTGAAATACAGTTTAAAAGATATTAAAATTTTCTTTCCAATAGTTTTCTGATGGGCGAGACCAAAATATATGTGTCAATGTAGCAATATCGGATTTGCATCTGTCACAAGTAGGGTTAATATTAGAAAAGATACAAGCCATCTTATCTTTGGGCATGTGAACACAATGCACCACTTTGAATTGGATTAATGAATGTCGAGCACATATTGAAGATGTATTCACCAGTTTAAGAATCTTGTCCCATAGATCCACCGATAAGGGTCTTGCAAGTTCTAATTCCCAAGCCTTTTTAATATTATCATGAAATACTGGTGGTAATTTCAATAATCTATCATATATAATTCCAATTAATCCTTTTTTAGAAGGATTCAATTGAAATATATTATCAACTAGATCTGGTGGATATACAAATGGAAAGTTCGGTAATATGGTATTTTAGAAATTTCTAATCTGTAAATATCTAAAAAAATGAATATTTGGTAAGTCATATTTACTTGCCAGCTGTTCAAAAGACATTAAACAACCTTCCTTAAATAAATTTGAAAAATAAACAATACCATTGATTTTTCATGTAGAGAAGTATTGATGCTCGAAAAAATAATTATGAGAAAAATTGCACTAGATAAAATAAATTTTTAAAATTAAAACACTTCCTAAATTGGAACCAGATTCACAGTATGTGTTTGCATATTGAATTAGATAGATCCTTATTGATCTTGAAAAGGCTAAATGGAAAAGAGGTACCCAATAAAGAGGCCACTGAATGTTGCTGTATAGATTTCAATTCTAAATCTGTCCATAATGGATGATCCAAATTGTCAGAATAAACAATCCAAAAAGTTAGATAACAAATATTAACAGGCTGCTGTTAATCTTGGTTGAGTAGAGATCATGCATTTGGGAGGTGCTGTTGGAGTGGCCAGGCCGAGTAAATGCTTTGAACTAAACAACATTAAAGGCCATTTAATATATGAAACACACTGCAGTGCCCATGCACTGGTAAATAAAATAAATGTCTACTGTGGAGTTTTATCCAGGTGATCTGGATTCCTCCCACATCCTAAAGATGTGAACATTGATAAGGTAATTGCCCTTTGTAAGTTGCCTCACATGTGAAGGGAAGTGGTAGAATCTGGGAATGATTGGTGGGAATGTGGGGAGAATAATTTGGGATTCGCGTTGGATTAGTGTAAATGAGTGGTGGTCTCAGTGGACCAAAGGCCCCTTTCCACGTTATCGTCCCCCTGCAAACTCTGGGAAATTTACAGTTGGCAATGAACCGATCAACCTGCGCGGGATGTGGGTGGGAACCGGAGTGCCCACCAAAAACCCATGTCATTATTGACATGTGATGAGATAATTTTAGGAAGGAAGGTTTGAATAGTTTTGAGGAAGTTAAAGTTAGGTTGTTTGAATCTCTGTATTATTCATTCTCATGGACTTTCCTTTGAATTGCTTCTTGCTAAATTTTTGAGCACAGGCCTCCACTTCAATTCCTTGGTAACTGTTTCCTTGGATTCTATTCTTTTTTGTGGCATCTGAAAAATTTCCTGCTGACACTTTCCATTCCAATAATTGTACTTTTCTCTGAATTTAATAACTGTACTTTTCCTTATTTAAACTAAATTGTTTTTTTTTTATACTGTTTAAATTACTGCTCTATTCATCTACAGTTCTCAATATCAAGATAAAAATCTTCAAACCATTCTCCCTGACTTGGATCTTTGTTGATGGCTATTTTTTGTAATATTTTTCTTTCTTGCAAACTTCCCTGGTGTGCCTTTTTGTGGCTGATTCAAAGTAATTGTTGACAACAAAGCCTTTAAGGCCCAAATAGCTCTTTGCTGCAAGCTGCTTCCAGCCAGTGTTTGTTAAGGAAGCAGATGCAGTGACTGTCCCTAATATCAACATAAATGGAAGAAACACTGTTAGTTTGGAGAAAGGATTATCTAGCAGGGCAATGAGACAGCAAATTGCAGCTTTGAATGTTGTGAGGTCATGTTACTCTGCAATAAGATGCAAATCAAATGTAGATTGGCCCTCTTTATGCTCTGAACGTTGGGCTATTTTTGTCAAAACAGCCTCACGACTGAGTACAATCCTCTGGTGTAACTAATGTTCAGGATTTATTACAAACATGGTGGTCAGGGAGATTGGTTGGGAAACTAATGATGACAGCAGCTGGACCCGTGGAAGCAATGGTTAACAAGAATCGTAGAAAATTTATGATACAGAAGGAGGCCATTTGGCCCATCATGTCTGTGCAAGTCAAAAAAGCTATTAATTCAATTCCACTAAGTGTGCTGGGAGTGTACCCCAAACAGTGTGGACTGCCCATGCCCATTTACTGTTTAGTTCACTGCATTTACTGTATTTCCCCTAACAAATATGCCCTTGTCACAGACGTGATCATTCTTTTATTTAATATTGCCAGTCTCTTCGTTTTCTTCCCCTCTTCCTCTCCCTATCCCTCTCTCTCTCTGATGTGATTAGTTATCAGATAGAGGTATATGACAATATTAGAAACTGAGCAGAAGCTGCCAATTACAGCCGCTCAAATGTGGATCGAACTGTTGGCCTCAATTCCACTTTTGTTCCAAATCCTTGACTCCCTTTCAGTCAAAAAATGTTCCTAACTTGGTGTTGAATGCACTTAATGACAAAATAAATCAGCTACTATTACCAGAACACATTACTATGAGATACCTTGAATCTAGACGCCTAAATGTGACCTAGAATAAATCAGGACTTTTGGCTGTGGCTTCTCTTCCTGGAGCATTAGAGACTAAGGGAGGACTACATAAAGGTTTATGAAATCATGAAGGGTGTGGATAATTAAATAGTCATGGTCTGTTTCTCAAGGTAGGGAAATCTAAAACTAAAATGCATGCAGTAGATTTAAGGTGAGAGGGAAATGATTTAAAAGGAACCTGAGGAACACTTTCTTCACCCAGAGGACTGTGCGCATGTGGACAGGTTGCCAGAAGAAGTGGTAGAAGTATGGACTGTTGTAATATTGAAAAGATACTTAGACAGACATGTGGATAGGAAAGGTTTATTGGGATATGGAAGAAGCACGGGCAAATGGAAGACATTTGGTCAGCAAGGACGTTAGCCTTAAGGGCCTGTTTCCATGCTGTAGAACTTTATGGTTACCATGAACTGAGCTGGAGAGTAAGCTGCCAAGCCTCATATCATGTGTCCTACAGCAGTCAACATTGACATTGATGGCTGGGAGTGGAGTCAGATCTCCACCTCACAGAAATTGTTTCTAGAAATGGTAAGCTAGGACTTTGGAAATGAAAGTGTATTCAAAAGATAGAAGGCAAGATCGTTTATAATGCCAGGAGGGTCATTCTTTTTAGTGTTGGACAGAATGTGGCACGAAATACTGAGTTCATCCTGATGATGTAATGGGATATGACACTTTTATTTACTTTAACTGTTGTTCTCTGGAGCAGCAGACCTGGAGCCCTGAGCGAGCAATTAAATGCGGTGAGAAGAACTAGTGCACAGCTCATCACTCCTGCTAGGTTGATGTGCTGTGTAAAAGGGAAGGCAGCAATCCAAATGGAATAAGTAGAGAAAAGCACGAGATAGGAAAATTGTCCTACATTGAATTGTTAGCTGCATGATTAACGTGTGACATAAAACAAAGGCTAGAAAGATATTTTATGTGTGGAGTTAGCTAATTCCAGTGAGACAAATGTGCAGGTGTCAGCGCTCTGGGCCAGATCAGGTGAAGATAGCATCCAAAGAGACTATCTGCTTAAATATCCCTGTAAAATGTTCCTATTTAAAATCATTCCTTTCCCACTCAGATTTTAAATTTGTGCCTTTGGCCTGATATTCTAATATACAATAGTAGCCTCCGTCTGATATATTTTCCATATGGCCACTTAAATAGTGTGAATACCCGTGGATTCTTTGGTGATCAGAGGAAGGGAATGAGCATTCTTTTCCCACACACATGCTCATGTTACCACCCCAGTTGATTTAACGTATTGGTTGGTGTTCAATTTCTTTGTGCTGGTTAAGCCTATTGCTTGGTAAATTGCTGGGAACAAGGGATTTCCAGCCTTGGATATCAGGACCACACAAGCTTACAACTGTCCTGGCACTGCTGAGATTTTTCATTGCACTTGGACAATTGAATGACTTGTGGGAGCCCCCAATGTGTTCTTTAGAACACAGGTTGGAGACTGGTTTAATCTTGGTGGGGAGTGGGGGAGGGTGATGTGAGATCAAGCCAACTGCACGAAAACCAACAAGGTCGGGTCAGATACAGCAATGAGCTCTCTGAACCCTTCTCCATTAATAATGGCGTGAAGCAAGGCTGTGTTCTCTCACCAACCCTCTTTTCAATCTTCTTCAGCATGATGCTGAAACAAGCCATGAAAGACCTCAACAATGAAGACGCTGTTTACATCCGGTACCACACGGATGGCAGTCTCTTCAATCTGAGGCGCCTGTAAGCTCACACCAATACACAAGAGCAACGTGTCCGTGAACAACTCTTTGCAGACGATGCCGCTTTAGTTGCCCATTCAGAGCCAGGTCTTCAGCGCTTGATGTCCTGTTTTGCGGAAACTACCAAAATGTTTGGCCTGGAAGTCAGCCTGAAGAAAATTGAGGTCCTCCATCAGCCAGCTCCCCACCATGACTACCAGCCCGCCCACATCTCCATCGGGCACACAAAACTCAAAACGGTCAATCAGTTTACCTATCTCGACTGCACCATTTCATCGGATGCAAGGATCGACAACGAGATAGACAACAGACTCACCAAGGCAAATAGTGCCTTTGGAAAACTGCTCAAAAGAGTCTGGAAAAACAACCAACTGAAAAACCTCACAAAAATTAGCGTATACAGAGCCGTTCTCTTACCCACACTCCTGTTCGGCTCCGAATCATGGGTCCTCTACCGGCATCACCTACAGCTCCTAGAACGCTTTCACCAGCGTTGCCTCCGCTCCATCCTCAACATTCATTGGAGCAATTTCATCACCAACATCGAAGTACTCGAGATGGTAGAGGCCGACAGCATCGAATCCACGCTGCTGAAGATCAAACTGCGTTGGGTAGGTCATGTCTCCAGAATGGAGGACCATTGCCTTCCCAAGTTCATGTTATATGGCGAGCTCTCCACTGGCCACCGAGACAGAGGTGCACCAAAGAAGAGGTACAAGGACTGCCTAAAGAAATCTCTTGGTGCCTGCCCCATTGACCACCGCCAGTGGGCTGATATCGCCTCAAACCGTGCATCTTGGTGCCTCACAGTTTGGGGGGCAGCAACGTCCTTTGAAGAAGACCGCAGAGCCCACCTCACTGACAAAAGACAAAGGAGGAAAAACCCAACACCCAACCCCAACCAACCAATTTTCCCTTGCAACTGCTGCATCCGTGTGTGCCTGTCCCGCATCGGACTTGTCAGCCACAAACGAGCTTGCAGCTGACGTGGACATTACCCCTCCATAAATCTTCGTCCGCAAAGCCAAGCCAAAGAAGAAGGAATGGAGGAGGTGGGAAACCAGAACTAAACTACAAAATCGAGTAGAAATATCCTACTATGAACTCATCCTCTGCTTATGCCCATGAATGTCTCATGAAAAATGTGCAAAGCATGTTTATTGCAGTTAAGTATTTTCATGGACTGACATGTTTAATTTTAATAGTGCACATCAACCATTAAACATAGCTAAATTAAAATGTGTTACAAAGCAATCCCCCTGTTTTTTAATTTTCTTGGACTGAAACTGGCATTCCAATGATCTTTTGTTAGCATTTAACTTGTTTACCTATCACAAAAAATTAAACAATTGTTGGGAGCAAAATGTTCAGAAGTTGACAGAGGTAAATATCAGATGTACATTGAATATCAGATGTACATTGAATATCAGATGTACATTGAATATCAGATGTACATTGAATATCAGATGTACATTGAATATCTGATGTACATTGAATATCTGATGTACATTGAATATCAGATGTACATTGAATATCTGATGTACATTGAATATCTGATGTACATTGAATGTCAGATGTACATTGACTATCAGATGTACATTGAATATCAGATGTACATTGAATATCTGATGTACTTTGAATATCAGATGTATATTGAATATCTGATGTACATTGAATATCTGATGTACATTGAATATCAGATGTACATTGAATATCAGATGTATATTGAATATCAGATGTACATTGAATATCTGATGTACATTGAATATCAGATGTACATTGAATATCAGATGTACTTTGAATATCAGATGTATATTGAATATCTGATGTACATTGAATATCAGATGTACATTGAATATCAGATGTATATTGAATATCAGATGTACATTGAATATCTGATGTACATTGAATATCTGATGTACATTGAATATCAGATGTACATTGAATATCAGATGTACTTTGAATATCAGATGTATATTGAATATCTGATGTACATTGAATATCAGATGTACATTGAATATCAGATGTATATTGAATATCAGATGTACATTGAATATCTGATGTACCTTGAATATCAGATGTACATTGAATATCTGATGTACTTTGAATATCAGATGTACATTGAATATCTGATGTACATTGAATATCTGATGTACATTGACTATCAGATGTACATTGAATATCAGATGTATATTGAATATCAGATGTATATTTAATATCAGATATATAATGAATGTCAGATGTATATTGAATATAAGATGTACATTGAATATCAAATGTATATTGAATATCAGATGTACATTGACTATCAGATGTACATTGAATATCTGATGTACATTGAATATCTGATGTACATTGAATATCTGATGTACATTGAATATCAGATGTACATTGAATATCAGATGTACATTGAATATCAGATGTATATTGAATATCTGATGTACATTGAATATCTGATGTACATTGAATATCAGATGTACATTGAATATCAGATGTATATTGAATATCAGATGTATAATTAATATCAGATATATAATGAATGTCAGATGTATATTGAATATAAGATGTACATTGAATATCAAATGTATATTGAATATCAGATGTACATTGACTATCAGATGTACATTGAATATCTGATGTATATTGAATATCTGATGTACATTGAATATCTGATGTACATTGAATATCAGATGTACATTGAATATCAGATGTATATTGAATATCAGATGTATATTTAATATCAGATATATAATGAATGTCAGATGTATATTGAATATAAGATGTACATTGAATATCAAATGTATATTGAATATCAGATGTACATTGAATATCTGATGTATATTGAATATCTGATGTACATTGAATATCAGATGTACATTGACTATCAGATGTACATTGAATATCTGATGTACATTGAATATCTGATGTACATTGAATATCTGATGTACATTGAATGTCAGATGTACATTGACTATCAGATGTACATTGAATATCAGATGTACATTGAATATCAGATGTACATTAAATATCTGATGTATATTGAATATCTGATGTACATTGAATATCTGGTGTACATTGAATGTCAGATGTACATTGACTGTCAGATGTACATTGACTATCAGATGTATATTGAATATCTGATGTACATTGAATATCTGATGTACTTTGAATGTGAGATGTACATTGACTATCAGATGTACATTGAATGTCAGATGTACATTGAATATCAGATGTACATTGACTATCAGATGTACATTGAATGTCGTCATCATGGCTATCCCTTGAGGTCATGGATGATGGTCTTTGTTCCTAATGGCTCTCAAGTGATTTATGAGTCCAATATTGGAAAGTGGCACTACAAACAAAGTCGACTCTGCATATATTTGTTTAATGTGTACTTAATATTGCACTCCACAAACCACACGTTACTTCACAAATCAACCACCTAGTTCCAATGGCATGAAAAGCATGATGATTGGAGCTGATGGATTTGTTGCAACCTTTGTCCGCCTTCACAGCCGTTCACTTCGAAGTAACTTTGTCCGCCTGTTCTACCCTTGAGGTCTTAGTTGGATCGTTCTTTGTCAGGGACCTCACCCTCAAACTCACTGCCATGGGTGGCCCTACCAGGAGACTAGCTCTATATGTCATCATTCTTAGCATATCAGAACCACACAAATTTCTCCACCATGACAAGGTGACAATCCACAGAGAAGATTGAATATCAGATGTATATTGAATATACAGATGTATATTGAATACCAAAACATCATCAGCTCCCATATTGGGCAGTAAATGTTGGCTGTAATAAAACTTTCTGCAGTATTGCCATAAGATCTGATATCTATTTGTTTTATTAAAGCTGAAACTTTCACTGACATTCACTCTGTTAAAGATAAATTCAATCCATTACATTTTTGTTTTAACTTTTCTCCTGACTGTTAACTCTTGATATCTACACAAAGTACAATATCTCATAGCTTAAACCTTGACCTTATCATTCGCCATGAGTTTAGTGTTTTGAAATCATAGGCCTTTTGATGAAATCTATTCCTATGCTATTGGATTGAAAAGCAGAACTAGTTAATTTAGGATTAGTACATTGTGTATAATTTAAAGTTTGGCAAGGTGGATAATTTTAGAATGTTGATGTCCAGAAATCACCCAGAATGGCACATTGACACTTATTTTGTGGCAAAGTCCATGAATTTTTTTAAATACTCTGTAATTAGATGCACTTGAAGAACTAAGACCAAAAAATAATGTGTTGCAATCATATCAGCTACAATCTGGCCCTTGATCCTTTTCCACCATTCATAAAGACTATGGTTGATCTAATTGTCACTTTAACTCCACACTCCCACCCATCTCCTGTTACCTTTTGTCACCTTTGTTTATCAATAATGCAACTATCTCTACTGTAAACAATATTCAAAGACTCTGCTCCACTGTCCATAATACTTAATCTTAACAATACACAGCAACTATTAAACATTTCTGTGCCAAGTAATTTCATAATTCTGAACACTGAATGTATAAAATTCCACTGAAAATGTGTTGTGATAACAATCTATTAGCAATCCTCTTAGAGAGAAAGAAGATAAAATCATCTCATCTGTAGTAAGTGGTCGTCCCTTATTTTTAAACAAGTCATGATGTCATGGCACTATTATCCTGATGCTCTGGGGATGAGAGATGCTGCTCAATTACAATACAGGTTCAGTTTTTCCTCAACCTTGTGATTTCTTCAACCAGCACTTCAATGCATGCATGAATTAATTGCATACATTATGTAAACAGGTGTAGTAGCATTTGGCTTCCTCTCCAGAATATTATTGGAGCACCATCTATTAAATTACATAGCTCAGAAATGCATAATAGTTGCTGTATATTATTAAGATAAAGCATTCAAAACATTAAAATGGGTGGGGGGGGGGGGTGCTTAGTTCCAGCCAAAAACAAATTTAAAAATGACCATGTGATTTTATTTCAATTGTAATGAAAAAATACATGTAAGCAAACATCCAAAATTCAAGAACTCATTGATGAAAATCGCCCTTGACTTTACTACAGTATCTAGGCCCAGTTGCTTAGTAACATTAAACACGTATGTATAACAGTCACACAAGTTTTCACATGGGATTTTCCCACATAGCCGATTCTCAACTTGTGGAAATTCTGAATTCTTTGTGGGATTCCCACAATTATGCCTACTGGCGAGTGTTCTGAGATTACTGTCTATCAATGTAGCGTGTGTTTTGAGAACAAGTCAGGATTTTTATATATCATTGTAAAACACAATAATATTTAATTTATGGTCAACAATGTCCTAAGATTGGTTGTCTGACCTTAGCAGTCTCTGTATAGAAAATGATACACTGCAACTTACTGATTTTAATGACATAACTGATAAGTTTGCATCCAAATAAGCTCGAAAGAAACCGTTCTGACTTTGTATATAGTGTAGTGTTCTGTGTGAACGTCTTCATTAATTCCAAACTTCTGTAAACTTATTAAAGGTTATAAATTT
Organism: Narcine bancroftii; assembly: GCF_036971445.1. Taxonomy (NCBI): domain Eukaryota; kingdom Metazoa; phylum Chordata; class Chondrichthyes; order Torpediniformes; family Narcinidae; genus Narcine; species Narcine bancroftii. The sequence goes on along the minus strand of NC_091476.1, from coordinate 101,388,567 downwards.
ATAAACAATCTTTTTATCATTGTTAAAGAGAATGAGGTTTTGTTTTTCATGATCAGATGCTATTAAGTTTGAACCTCCCAAGGTCTCCTAGCCTACAGCTGCCAGTTGCATTAATCTAGCACTGGCACAATGGAACAAAGTCTGAATATTTTTAAGGAAGAGGAGATGTGTTTATTGGGGTGGCAGGGATGTATTTATGGAACACGTGAGCTCAAGTTCTAGTTGTGAAGTCTCTTTCTATGCACAAAGAACATGAGAGCAGTTCTTCATTGATGGACACATATGATTTTTTATTGACGGGTGAGCTAGTGTTGCACAAAAGCTCTTTGTGCAGAAACCTTCTGAGAACGGTTGGTGTTTAAAATCTTGTCCTTGTCGATTAAGTATTCACTTGGCACCAATATGAAAGAACCATAGGCTGGTGTTTTGGTGACAAATCTATCTTGGCTAAACTCAGCGAAAAATTTCCATTTGATTGTTGCTTTGGATGGAAGCTATTACAGATTTAAGTGCACATGAAATACCGGTAACTGACTTACCTAATTACGACCTTCAACTAGTGATTTCTCAGATTTGACATGAACTTTCTGGTGACGTGAAAATTAGATCCAGGAGTGCACTCTAGGATTGTGTTTGAGCTATACATGATCTGAGTCGGGAGTTGGCAAGCCCTGAAGTTCCTTGGATTCATGTTGACACTTTGGAAGGTTAAAGTACTGTTTCTGACCTACCTGTGTTGATGTCTGAGAAACCCATTCTGGACCTATTTGATGTTAATAGCCAGTTTCAATGAGTAATTAGAACTGACTCTGAAGTTAAAGCCCCTTCATATGTAAAAAAGAATGGCAGGAGTACATTGTATTTGGGTTTAGTTTGCAATATTTCTCAGTTTACTATTTATACAAGTAAATTGCTTTAATCAGTCTATCTGTGATAAAAGTAATTTGGAGACTGATTCCATATTCATGCAAAGGGAATATTCGGCAGAACCATTAACATTTGGTGCAATGCACTCGTGATATGAATATCAATTGTTTTACTTCTGAAAGGATTCGAGAGAAGAGATAATTAGAAACTCCTTTTAAAAGGAGTTTGCTACAAAAATAACTGATAGCATTTTCAATTTCCCCACAGCCCTCCCAAATCAACCACCTTCCAACCTACATAGGAGCATGTTATACAAGTGATTTTGCAGAAATTAGGGATTTGAATGTTTTCATTTGGAAAGCAATACTGCTTAGTACAACATAAGTAAGAACAACCAGATCCTTTTCAGTTCAATTATTTGTGACAGACAAATAAAATATATTATTTGAGATGCATCTACTAAAGTTGGATCTCATCAGAAGAGAAAAATGTGCATGAGTCTGCATCTCAAACCAGTCTGCCACTCTGTAGCATCATGGCTGATCTGATCTTGGCCCAAGTCCTTGATTCTCCTGAACCTTAAAAATCTATGTCCCACAAACTTGAATATATTATGATTCAGGTTCCAGGAACGACCACCCTCCACCACACATCAACAACTCTATAGTAGGGAGAGTGGAGACCACTAAGTTCCTTGGAGTTCCCTTAACTAGTGACCCTATCGTGGTTGCTCAACATCTCCTCACTTGCTGAAGATTCCAGCACCGCAGTCTTTGTGTTCCTCTATGTTCCTCGATGAACATCAACTCACCGATTTATCCAGATTGAGGATGAAAAAACAATCAGTGTGTCTAGTTATTGGAATATTCACTTGGACTTTCACTAGAATCAAAGGAAGTGATTTGAATAGGAGGGTTATTACTGTTCCCAGCTCTTTAGCACCTTCATTATTTCCCAATACTGTAACAAATTGTGGATCAAACTTCTAGTAATTGGGAAAAAAATATTTTTTTATTTTTGTTTATTATGCATTATGACAATATGATACCAAGATATGGTTGTTAATAGGGTACAAAGGTAATAGCGTACACTCAATGTGATAATTGGATACAAAGATGTGTTTGCGGAATTATACCATTGCATAGTGGTGTAAGAGCTTGTTCCATAACCTACACATTAGAACGTAAGAACTTTAGAAATCGTAGACCAGGGCATTCAGTCTCCAGAATTAACCCATCTTTGCCTAAATTCAGAGATTATCTTTTACCTTAGCAGCACTTCCAGCACGAGTCCCCTGATATCTTGATCACTTTCTTTATTATTGTTGGAAATAACTATATTGATTTTGAAATGACTGAATATTAACTTTATCTCTAATATTTATGCTTGAGGTCAAAGCCCTTTTAAAACTATTTTTTTTTAGATGTATAGCATAGTAACAAACCCTTCTGGCCTACGAGCCCAAGTTGCCCAATTGACCTACAGCCCTTGTACATTTCGAAGGGTGAGAGGAAACCGAAATGCCTCGAAAAAACCAATGCAGACACGGGGTGAACTTACATACTCCTTACAGAGAGCGCAAGCTTTGAACCCGGATCACTAGCACTATAACAGCGATTCGCTAACTGCTACACTAACCGTACCACTCTATGTTAACCATGCCTTGTTTCATTCTTTTTTACATCCACATCTCCTTTAGACTTACCTCCTCTTCCATTAAATGCTGGGGAAATGCGTTGCAAGCTGATGCTTATTAATGCTTCCCAATAGCCTAAGCATATTGTTACGAGCTCAGAGGTCCCCAAAACCCAGCAGCAGTAGATATTCACTAAGACAAATGATTACTTAAACAAAAGTTGCTTTTAATTATCTTCAAAACATGAAAACAGAATCAAACTTTAACTCATCACTGTTGACTTAATTAACCTAACTTAATCCCCTTCTAATTCTAAGCTCACGTGTATGTAATGTGTATGTAAGTTCATAAAAGTTCTTTGATTCACAGTCCAATCTCACTTTTCATTCCTCCAAGTTCACTGGTTGTAGGTAATTCTTATACTGTGCACAAAATTTAACATTTATAAAGTTTGCCAGGCTTTGGTGCTTGAAAGCTAAATGGTACCACTCAGAAAGGTTCTTGTCGGTTTAGAGAGAGATTTGTTGTTCCAGGACATCTATAACTGATTCCTTTTTAATCAGCCACTCCAGCATCTTGCTGATGAAACTTGCCCCTTCAAGGTTCTCCAGATGATAACCTCTTTCTTTCAGGTTACCACAGAGTGCCTTTTTGTTTCACTTATTCCAAGTGAAATATTAAACAGCCAGTCCTCCCCTCTTGTATGAATCACAAGGGTTTTGAGCAGGCTGAACAAAGCACTTCCAATCCTATCTTCCAAAATGGGGCTTTCCATAAGCTTGCCAGCTTGTCCTGTTCCAGTTCCAGCTGCTGTTACTGATTGTAACACTGTAGAAGTGATCTGTGTGTATCTCTCTTTCACACACACACACACACACACACACACACACACACACACACACACACACACACACACACACACACACACACACACACACACACACACAGAGAGAGAGAGAGAAAAAAGCCTATTTGACTCTCTGACCCTCCTAGATCAGTTCCAGACAGAAGCGGCTCTGACAAGCTCTTTCATCTGTTGCCTTTTTGTAAACAACAATCCATTAGTGAAGTCTCTTGGGCACTCTCCAAAACTCTTGCAAAGGCTATGGGCCGATATGTCTAGCATGGGGCAGAGCTCCAGTATTTTAAATAAGATCTGTTTTAAAGTGTTTGTATGTAACCTACTCTAACAAACCTTTCCCAATTTATCTCCCAAAAATATATCTGTATACTCTGTCACAATATTCAGGACATGTGTTGGTACCTGTAAACAAAACCCACTGAGATAACCCTGAAGGATTACAGTGAAGTAGCAAACTTTCTATTGAAAATAAATCCAAGTGTATACATTTAATTCCCTTGCATGTCATGGTTATTTATGAATTCTTTATCAATTAATTCATGATCAAAGCAACAAGTTCAATTCATAATGATTTTTTTTTAAATAGGAAGAAATTAATTTGTTTTTTCTCTGTTCCTTCACGTTCAATGCATGAATTGTCTTGAGGCATGAATTTCAAGATTCAGCATGAATTGGAACAAAACAAAATTAAATCTACCTTCCAGTTGACACTTCAGTTGGATTCTGTTCATCTTTGGTGCTACAGTATGTCAGACCTACATCAAAATTACATGGTGTTGATTTTTTTTGCTCCATCTTTTATTCCTCCATCAATGGGTGAAATTTGCCTCACCCTGAATGACCCAGAGTGGATGTCAATAATCATTACTATTATGTTACCTTAGTTTAGTCACACTCGTGGTCAGATTTATAGTTTTTGTTTGATGAAAGTGTGCCTTATTTCACTCCCTGGCTGGACCACTGCTGGTTGTGAATTGATGTTCTGTTCTTGCTGACACAGCTCTTTTAGTTTATTCTGGTGCTTTGGATAATTCTCATGTAATGAACAAAAACGTCCAGGACTGCATTATTAAATGCCAGTGAGGAACTGATGGCTTCCTGGTAAGTTCTGAGCATATGTGGGAGAATGGCATTGGACATGGTGAAACCGAAAACAACATGGAGGCAGGAACAGTTTGCCATAGATGGTGTAGCTGACAGGGAAATGAGGAGGACATTGGACAGAGGGCTAATTTTCTTGATGGAAGTTTAGAGGTAATTTCCTCTTTGGTATGATTTTGGACATGATCATGGCCCATTAACTAAAGACCTTCATCAGGATGAAGTGTTCTGGTCCATAATGTTGATCATTCTTTTTCTCCCATTGATACACCTTGACTTACTGAGTTCCTCCAGCAGACTGTGTTGAGGAAGGATAGTGGAGCTGAACCCAAGGTCAGGCTAACCATATTCTCATTGAATAGTGGAGCAAGCTCAGGGAGGTCTATGGATTATTACTACTCTTCTTTCTTGGATCCTTTGGCTTGCATCAAAATGAAAAGGGCAGTGCATTTACAACATATGCAGAATCATTTGTGTGAATTCTCCAAACTTCTTCCATGCTGAATTCCACGAGCAATCCTGCGTAGAGCACAACCGGACAAACAGCAGTGAACAGCTGGTCACGATTTTGGGTTCTCCACAGGCACAGGCATATTTGCAAAAATCCCAGAGTTACTGACACTTCGAGGAAGAAATATCAGCAGTTACCTGAAAAGTCCGTGTCTGCACATTGTGTTCTGTCAACAGTGTGAATTTGAGGTTTATTTTTATACAACCGTGCCTGCCTGTCCCGCATCGGACTTGTCAGTCACCAACGAGCCTGCAGCAGACGTGGACATACCCCTCCATAAATCTTCGTCCGCGAAGCCAAGCCAAAGAAAGAAAGAAAGTACCTGATTAGAGGACTGGTGAATTTGGGAGTCAATGAATCTATTCTTGCAAATGCCCTTTCACAAAGTAACAAATGAAAACAGAAATCATTCCCACTTAAAATGCCCTTACATTTCAGACTCTCCTCTCAGGCAGCTAATATATCAATCTGCCCCATTTAAAAGGCATCATCATTATTGCTGTCCACATTGGAACAGAAAGCACTGTTTAGAGAGGGAAATACACTGAAAGGCCTCCCTTAAAGCTAACGAAAAGCAAACAAGCTATGGCATTGTAGTAATCTTCGCCTGGCATGTAAGGTCATTGAACAGGCTTACAATAGCCTTTTCTCGGTCTGAATGCACCTCTTAACTCTGCAGCAGTGATCGAGAGAGTTTGTGTGTGGGAAGGAGAGCAGCTGGAGATTGATGACACAGGGCCATTTATTAATTCATTTCAGTATCCAATAGGATGGAATCCTATTCCATGGAATAGGACATGGAATCTCTTTCAAATGCAAAGGAGAGGAAAAAAGTCACTTTGTAATAAGATATGGAGTTACCATTTTTGAATAAATTTGTACTTTATTGCTGCAATGCAGTCAGTGGATGCCTTTTGAAAGATTATTTGTTGACTGCATCCCAATTGATGGGATGAGATTTTTTTGACATCATGTGTTAATTGATTATTTTTAGTCCATATGTTAGACCAAATAGAGTGAAATAGATCATATAAAGAATCACAGCTCCTTTTAGCAGCAGAGATGCCTGGATTTTGGAATTAACTTTAAAATAATGAGAAAGTCCATCAGCCGTTACTACTGGAGTGGGTACATCTAGCTCCACTTACATAGGGGTCAGAACTATTAACCCTCCTTACTTCAGAGAGGATGCAGCAACATATAACTAGATTAGTTCATGGAGAATGGTAGAATCATGGAACCATAGAACATTACAACACAGAAACCTACGGGCCCCTTTGGCCCTTCTAGTCTGTGCTGGTCCATTTTTTTGCCTTGTCCCACTGACCTGCACCCAATTCACAGCTGTCGTACCTCTCCCGTTCATGTTAAATGTTAACATTGAGCTCACATTCACCACTTCAACTGGCAGCTGATTCCACCCTACCACCACTCTCTGTGAGAAAAAGTCCCCCCTAAACGTTGGTCTGTCCTGCTCGAGCGCAGCTGTGATACTTTCCCTAATGAGCAATGTCACTACTCCAAATTTATCATCACCAATGTTTTATACAACTTTACCGTATCATTGTAACTTCTATGCTCAATAATTTGATTTACGAAGCCCAGTGTGCCAAAAGCTCTCTTTGCAACCCTATTCACCTGTGATGCCACTTTCAGGGAATTAAGTTTCTGTATTCCCAGATCCCTCTGTTCTATTGCACTCATCAGTGTCCATCATTTACCATGCATGCCTTTTCTTGGTTTGTTCTTCCAAAATGCCACACCTCACACTTGCCTGCCATTTTTCAGCCCATTTTTCCAGCTGGTCCAGATCCCTCTGCAAGCTTTGAAAACCTTCTGTGAAGCGCCTCTAATCTTAGTGCCATCTGCAAATTTGCTGATCCAATTCACCACATTATCATCCAGATCATTGATATAGATGACAAACAACAATGGTCGCAGCACTGATCCCTGAGGCACACCACTAGTCACAGGATTCCAGTCTGAGAAGCAATCATCCACCACTATTCTCTGGCTTCTTCCATCCAGCTATTGTCAAATCCAGTTCACTACTTCACCATGAATAGCTAGTGTCTGAACCTTCCTGGCTGTCCCCCTATGAGGGACCTTGTCAAGGACCTTACTAAAGTCTATGTAGACAACATCCACAGCCTTTCCTTCATCAACTTTCAAGGTGACCTTCTTGAAAAACTCTCTAAGATTGGTTAACCACGACCTACCATACTCAAAGCCATGTTGACTATCCCTAATCAGTCCTTGACTATCCAAATAATTGTATGTCTGATCTCTTAGAACACCTTCGAATAATATACCTACTACTGAAGTCAGGCTCACCAGCCTATAATTTTCACGGTTACTTTTGGTGCCTTTTTTCAACAAAAGAACAATATGAGCTACCCTTCAAATCTCCAGCACAACATCTGTGGCTAAGAATATTTTAAATTCTTCTGCCAGAACCCCAGCAATTTCTACACTAACCTCCTTCAAGGCCTGAGGGAATATCTTGTCAGGTCCTGGGGATTTATCCACCCTTATTTGCTTTAAGACAGCAAGCACTTACCCCTCTATAATCTGTCTTGGTTCCATGACCTCACTGCTTGTTTTCCTTACTTCCCATCTCTGTTCCTGTTTTCTGAGTGAATACTGATTAAAAAAAAAACATTTAAAATCGCACCCATCTCTTTTTACTCCATACAAAGCTGGCCTCTCTGATCTTCAAGGGGACCAATTTTGTCCCTTCCTTTCCTTTTGCTCTTAATATTACCTGTACACTCCCTGAGGATTTTTCTTCACATTGTCTGCCTAAGCAACCTCATATCTTCTTTTAGCCTTCCTGATTTCTTTCTTGAGGTTTTTCCTCATTTTTATACTTCTAAAGTACCTTATTTGCTCCATGTTGCCTATACCAGTTATATACCTCTCTCATCTTCCGAACTCCATCCCCAATATCCCTCAAAGCCAAAGATTTCCTTGCCTTTAATCCTGACAGGAACATAAAAACTCTGTATTCTCAAAATTTCATCTTTGACCGTCCTCCACTTAGCTCACACATCCTTGCATGAAAACAACTTATCCCGATTCACGCATTCTAGATCCTTTCTCATTTCCTCAAAATTAGCCTTTCTCCAATCTAGGCCCAGACATATCCTTCTCCATTATTAACTGAAAACTAATGGCATGATGATCACTGGACCAAAAATGCTCTCCTACACATACTTCTGACACCTGTCCTGTCTCATTCCCTAAAAGAAGATCCAGTACTGTACTCTCTCTACTTCGTACCTCCATATATTGATTTGGAAAACTTTCCTGAACACGTTTGACAAACTCCAAGTCATCCAGCGCTTTTATAGTATGAGAGTCCTAGTCAAGATGTGGAAAAAAATTAAAATCTCCTACTATTACCTGCAGCTATCTCTCTACAGATTTGCTCCTCCAATTCTTGTTGTCTATTGGGCGGTCTATAATACTACCCCATGCGTGTGGTTATATCTTTCCTGTTCCTTAGCTCCACCCATATAGCCTCAGTAGAGAAGCCCATTGGTCTGTCCTGCTTGAGCGCAGCTGTGATACTTTTGCTAATGAGAAATGTCACTACTCCCTCTTTATTTCCCCAATTTATCATATCAGAAGCAATGGAAGCCCAGAACATTGAGCTGCTAGTTCTGCCCCTCCTGCAAAACAACAAAGGGATTTAGGAGTTGTGGTAAATAGTACCCTCAAGGCTGATACTCTGGAAGATGGTGTGGTGAAAAAGGCATTTGGAATGTTGGCCTTCATAAATCTGAGTATTGAATTCAAGAGTAGGGAGGTTATGATGCAATTGTACAAGGCATTGGTGAGGCCATATTTGGAGTACTGTGTACAGTTTTGGTCACTAAATTATAGGAAAGATATAAACAAAATAGAGAGAGTGCGGAGAAGGTTCACGAGAATGTTGACAGTATTTCAAGGTTTGAATTACAGGGAAAGGTTGTGCAGACTGGGGCTTTTTTCTCTGGAGCGTAGAAGATTGAGAGGGGACTTGATAGAGGTGTTTAAGATTTTAAAAGGGACAGACAGAGTAAACGTGGATAGGCTTTTTCAATTAAGAGTGGGGGAGATTCAATCTAGAGGGCATGGTTTAAGATTGAAGGGGGAAAATTATAAGGGGAACATGAGGGGAAATTTCTTTATGCAAAGGGTGGTAGGGATGTGGAATGAGCTTCCGACAGACGTGGTCGAGGCGGGATCATTGGTTACATCTAAGGAAAGATTGGATAGTTACATGGATAGGAGAGGACTGGAGGGGTATGGACCGGGTGCTGGTCAGTGGGACTAGGAGGGTGGGGATTTGTTACGGCATGGACTAGTAGGGCTGAACTGGCCTGTTCTGTGCTGTAAGTGGTTATATAGTTAAGTTTCACTAATGGCCACAATGTCATAATTCCACATGCCAATCCATGCTCTAAGTTCATCTGTCTTTCCTCCTTTGCATTGAAATAGATGCACCCGAGAACATCTCCACATACAGCCTGTTGACTCCTAACAATGCATGCAAGTTTCACAATATCTTTTCCCTCCTCCACTTGTCTATCTGCTCTAGCATTCTGTTTCACATCCCCCTGCAAATCTACATTAAACCCACTAGCAAGCCTTCCCTCAAGGATACTAGTCCCCTCCAGTTCAGATCAGAACAGGTCCCACTTTCCCTGGAAGAGAACCCAAATCTAAAGACCCCTTCTGGACCATGTCTTTAGCCACATGTTAAGCTGCATTATTCTCTTACTTCTAAGATCCTGAGATCACAACCCTGGAGGTACTGTCTTTCAACCCAGTGCCTAACTTCCTGAACTTTCAGGACCTTCTGACCCTTCCTACCCATGTTATTGGTCCATACATGGACCATGTCATCTAGCTGCTCACCCTCCATTTTGAGAATTCTGTGACCTTGATCTGAGATATTGTGGACTCTGGCACCAGGGAGGCAACAGGCCATTCTAGTTACTCAACTTCTTCCACAGAACCTCTTATCTGTCCCCATTACTCTGGAATCCCCTATCACTACAGCCTGCCTCTTTTCTGTAAAGGGCCAAACTCTGTAGCTTGTCCCTGGTAGGTTGTTTCCCCCGACTGGTATCCATAAACATATGCTTATTGAGTCACAGTGTTGCCCTGCTCTGCCTGCCTGTCCCCATTCCCTTTCCTGATCGTCACCCATCTACTTTCCTCCTGCCTCCTAGGTGTGATAGTGTCCATATAATACCTGCCCATCATCCCCTCTGCCTCCTGAAAGCTCCATAGTTCATCCAACTCCAGCTCAGTTCCTCAGATCGGTTTGTCAGGAGCTGCAGCTGGATGCACTTCTCGCAGATGAATTTATCAGAGATACTGCTGGCTTCCCTAATGAGCCATATTCTGCAAGAAGAGCATTTCCCAGCCTTGGCTTCCATACACACTGTCTCTGACTAGATGAAAAAATCTATGATATATAAAACCTGCCCTTATCTGTGCTTACCTGCTGAATCCTTCTTGTTCCTCAAATAGTGTGGCCTTTTCTTATTTCAATTCCTGCACCACCACCTCAGCCTGTTGAGCCATTCTGACTCACACCACTCTGATGATGACCACTCCGCTACACAGTCCATCACTTTTGTAGTGATGTTTGGGTCACATGTCCTTGATTGCCCTTCAACCTTTGAACTATTGATTTATTTATTGTACAAGCAAAAAAAAATAGAATATGCTTGAACTCTAATATAAATAACAATAGAAAATATTGGAAATTACCAAAAGACTAGGCAGGTCTTTTTGGAAATAAACACATAGAAATGCTGAAGGAACTCAGCTGATTTTGCATTGTCCATAGGAGGTAAAAATATATTACTGGCGTTTCACAAATGAGCCCTTCTTCAAGGTATAAGCAAAAAGCAGACAAGAGATTGAGGAAGAATAGGAGGGGGAGCGGTCCAAACTGAACAGCCAAAAGGTGTTCATTTGATAAAATTAGAGAAAGGTGAGAACTGATTTTGGCTCCGTGACAAAGGGAAAACAGAGAGAGAGAGACAGAACAAGGAGTGAGGCAATAGGGGGAAGAAAATAAGGGGGGGGAGGTGGTTGGTTTTAACAGAAACCGGAAAAGTCGATGTTAATACCATCTGGTTGGAGAGTGCCCAGGCAGAAGATGAAGCGTTGTTTACCCAGTTTGCAGGTTGTCTCAGTCTGGCCATGCATGAGACCATGGACAGACATGTCAGCAAGGGAATGGGACAGGGAATTAAAATGGATGGTCCCTGGGAGATATGTTTGGAGAAATAGAGTTAATAATTTTGCTCAATGACCATCCTTGAAACGTAATTATTTTCTTGTGTTCTGAAGAATATGAGGCGATATGATTTAAAAAAAAACCCACAACATTCTAGGATAGTTGCAGAGTTGGCGTCGTCTGGCTGGCTACCTGGAAATGGGAGTTACTGTTTCAGGGTAATGAGTTTGTTATTTAGGACCAAATGAAAAGGAATTTCTTCCGCCAAAGAGGATTGAATCTTTGGGCAAGATGAGATTTGTGGAATATATTCAACATAAAATTTGATAGATTTTGAGGTAAGGAATCAAGCAATAAGGGAATTGGTGCATGTAATTAGCAATGAAATAGAAGTTTATCTGTGTTTTTATTAGATGGTGGGGAAGGCTCAAAGTCCCTGATGATCTACTCAAACATCTATTTCTTACATTCTAACTTTCCAGTTAGAATGTTTACATGTTTACATGTTTACCATGTTTGATTTGTTTGGGGCTGGTTTTCTAATACTTCGGTCCAGTGTCTTATATGAATAGATCCTTTTAGAGTAGATGTTGCTGCGTTCCTGTGTCTCCAGTGCAAGACTTTAATACATTTCAAAAGAATGGTCACATTAGTCATGTGGCAGCATGTTTGGCAATGCCTTTACAGTGCCTGCGATCAAATCCTACGCTGTCTGTAAGGATTCTGCACTTTCTCCTCATGTCTGCGTGAGTTTTCCCTGGGGGCTCCAGTTTCCTCCCACCGTTCAAAATTTACCCGGGGTGTTGGTCAATTGGACGTAAATTGGACAGCTCTGACTCAAGGGCTGAAATGGCCTATTACCATGCTGTATGTCTAAATTAAAAAAAAAATTAGTTAGACCAAGCTGACTTGGCTCTTGACGTAGGGTTCCAACCAGCAGATGGTTTGCGTTTCAGTCTTCACTGCATTTGTGCAGTTTCTATTCTTCATACTCTCCCTCCTCAACTCCCTCAGTCTGTTCTTTAAAAGTATTCCTTATGAGCAATTTTGAATCAAATACAACCCTGTGGTTATCTAATATCTGGCTCTGACGTTGAGATTAAATGTACTAAAGTGAATGCAATCATTGAAAAAGAGAACTTCTTCAACTTAGGAGAGCAGCAGAATCATTCTTTTAATCACAACTGGATGAAGTATTATAAACAGGATATTGACTGTCACATCAATAATTTTCAAGTGGTGATGCTTTGGCATCAGATTCTCGGAAATCCTTAAAAACATTGAGCTTCTGATAAAGGGAGCTCAAAGTATCCTTCATTCCCCCTATGCAAGAAACATGCATTAAATATTTATACATGCGCAACATTTGATTCTAATAATTTAATCACTGAATGCTGAATACAATGTTCCTTCTTCATGTCATAAAGCAAATATTCAATAAAAGACTATAAATGTATTTAGAATACAGGGCTGAAGGGGAATAATCCTTCTAAAAGGCAAATAGGTTTTTGGGTGGCTCAGTTGCCGTAGTGGCTATCGCAACACCTTTACAACGCCAGCGATCAGGACCGGTATTTGAACCCCACGCTGTCTGTACGGAGTTGGTACGTTCTCCCTGTGTTTGTGTGGGTTTTCCCTGGGGGCTCTGGTTTCCTCTCACCATTCGAAACATAATGGGGGAATGTAGATTAATTGGGTGCAATTGGGCAGTACAGGCTTTTGGGCCAAAATGGCCTGTTACCGTGCTGTATGTTAAAATTAGATTTAAAAAATTGTTGAGATCCGAGGCAGGAGTTCTCATTTATTTGGGTTGTGGATTTATTGAGTGGCAGTGCTTGAGAGATCCTCTCTGAAGTCCATGCATAGTTAAGGAAACCAAACACAATCTCTTCCCAGACTTCCTGTCCAGAGAAATTTGTGTCCAATCCACTGAAAAGAAAATCTGAATATCATGGATGGATATTGGCATCGAAGCACATTATAATCAGCTCCCCCAGATTCAACCGCTCATTTAAACTAGAGGCAATTGACAGTGGACAATTAATTTACCAGCTTGCATATTAGAAGGTGGGAACAAATTGGAGCACTCAGTCACAGGGAAAATGCGCAAACTCTACATTGAGTGCACTTAAGGTCAAGATTGAACCCGCATCTTTGGAGCAGTGAAGGAATAGATTGACTAGCTGTGCCCTGGTGTCACCCTGAGATAACCCTTGTTCTGGGAGGGAGGAGAGAGGGCAGGAGTGCAGGTGAAAATATAAATGTAATTGATGATGATGCGAGGGAATGATGGTTGAGGAAAAAGGAAGGGGGTGGGGAGTGAAAGTTAGTGTCATCAGAACAGATTCAAGGCAAAGAAAAGGGGAGAATGGAAGGCCTTGTAGGAACCAGGATGTAAGGAAGCGTCAGCAAGGAACGTTGGAATACCGCTGGTAAAATGGAGACCGAGATCATAGAATTATGTAGCAGGCACGAATAAACTAGGCTTGAGCTTGTCTCATTGATAGAGAAGGATTATGGTTATTTGAAGGTGTGATTAGGGTGAAACTTTGCAGCAAAGGCGCTAAAACATTCAAATTCATTCTGACATCTGGGAATCCCACCAATGAGGGTCACTCAAAAAAAAACCCCAGAGAAAGCAGTGAGGCAGGGGAACTGAAATATCTTGCATATTCAACAAAGACACAGGCACAACTTGGACCTCTGTAGGCTCTCAAAGCAGCAGCTTTAAATCAGCAGAAGGAAGTGGAATCAAAGGAATCGTTGTTCGACATGAGAACGAGTTCAGTCAGGTGAAGATGCATGGCAGTGGAAGGTCAGGCGTCTGTTCCAGGGAGAAGCAAAGAGTGCCCAAACCTTCCTGGATGTCTCTGGTGAGAGTGGGGGTGGGAACCTGGAAACATTTAGTGACAGTGTGGGTGAATGTAGCTAATATTTGTGGGAAGAGGAGAAAAGTCATGTCAAGATAAAGCGATTGAAGTTCCATAGATCAACAACACTTGAAATTCTAGATCTCTAAGGAGAATCCTGTGTGGATCTGAGGGAGCAGCACCTCACATTGGGTGCTCTCCTGTGCATAGCATGCAACGCAGCCATTGTTTTCCTGTGCACAGAATGCTTTTCACCTTAAATGTCTACCTTTGGTTTTACTGATTCTCATTGTAATACCACCCATCATCATGCAGGGCCAGTGGCAGTTGGAGTGATGCTCAAGGAATACTGAGAGAATAAAGCACAGTTTCAACTCACAAATATAAAGGCTGCACAATCATGAAAGATGGAAGCAGTCTCCTTCAATTTCAATTGAAAGCATTCAATTGCAAGAAAGACTCAAGAGAAATAAGCATCAAAATAAAAGTAAGCCCTTGCGGTCTAGGAGTGGATGCACTTGATTAATTTATTTTTTTTAGATTTTAATTTAGACCTTCATCAGTACAATAACAGGCTCTTCCAGCCCCTGAGCCCATGCCACTCAGATATCCCAATTCATCTATAATTCCCAACTGAAGCAGCCAAAGGAAACTCATCCTGATATGGGGAGAACTTAGAAACTCCTCATAGATAGTGACAGATTCAACCCCAGGGCACTGGTGCTGTAATAACATTTTGCTAACTGTGTCGCTCTCTATTATAATTGTGATTTACTAGCCAAAAGGTTTCAAAACCATTCTCCATGCAGAAAGAAAATATAGAAAATATCTGGTCCCTTGCAACTGCTGCAACCGTACCTGCCTGTCCCACATCGGATTTGTCAGTCACCAACGAGCCTGCAGCAGACGTGGACATACCCCTCCATAAGTCTTCGTCCGCGAAGCCAAGCCAAAGAAAGAATTGCATTATAATGTGCCGTGTCTCTTAGTTGCCACGACATCTACCCACTGACCCTTTACACCATGTCAATATAAAATATCCATATTTTGAGCCTTAGGCAAGTTTATTTCAAGGACTTTTAATCGTGAAAAACATTGTATTACTTGGCAGTGCATGGCTGAGCTCAGAATATCTTGTGATAAATTTACATACACTGTCTACTCTCAGAAGGTCAAACATTTCTTTGTAAAGATGTGTCCACATTTTCATGTAACAGCTACGGTGTGACTTCTTAATTAATTTATTGGTCTTTCATTTTTAAACTGTGACAATGATGTAATCTGTCGACCAGCAGGCTGTTTGCTACCTTTTTATATTTATTTCAGATTTTCATAATCACAGTACATTGCAAAAAAAACAAACTAGGCTGGAAAAGTTCAGCAAGTCTGGCAGCAGGAGGAGCTGTCAATGTTGCGGTCTGTGGCCAGACAGATGCTTCATCAGATGAGTTTGAGGATCACAGATTTGAAACTTTGATTGTTTCTCTTTTCTCAGATGTCAATATCAATTGAGTTTATTGTCATATACATACTGGTAAGTACAATATGCAGATACACTGATGCTCTTTCTTGCTGTAGCCAAACAGGTCTGTAAGAAACGCCAACCACAATAGTAAAAATTAAATTACTGTAATATGCCAAGACAGAAAAGAGATAATAAATATCAAGGTTAGAGAAAGATTTGCAGCTCCAGTTTGTGCAAAAAAAATGTTGTTTCGATTAAAAACTCTCCTTTAATCTAGAAGAGCTGGTTTTGAGGCTTCTGTACCTTCTGCCTGAAAGGAGCAGTGAGAATTTTTAATTAATTAAAAAAAGAGGTAGTGACGAGGGTGATGGGGGTGGGAGGGGGAGTCCTTTATGAGAGAGATGTTACTATACGCTGAGTTTTTAATTAAAAAAAAAATTGAGACATACATCGTGGTGACAGGCCCTTTCAGCCCACGAGCTCTTACCGCCCAACTACACCCAACTGACCCAGATCCCCCATACGTTTTGAAGGGTTGGAGGAAACCTGAGTACCTGGAGGAAACCCACACATTCAGCGTGGGTTCGAACCCCGGTCTCTGATGGTGTAGTAGGGTTGCAGTAATCGATACGCTAACTGCGCCTCCCCTATTTTGTTTCAGATTTGTGTCATCTGCCCTTTTTTTAATGTTCCTTGGAACTTTGCTGTTGTAGAACCTGAGAGTGTAGTTGCAAACAGAGAAAGAATCCATTCAATGTGGGTTTGAATTTCCTGTTCTTCTGGAGACTGAGGAGCATACTCTTTTGTTCTATCTTACTTCCACCTTCCAAATGCTGACCCAATATGAGAGGATGAAGCAGAGAATAAAGTTATTCAGGCATTGTGATGGGAATTACAAAAGGTGTAGGTGCTGAAAATCTGAAATAAAACTGATAAATTCCAGAAACACTCAGCAAATCAGGTGCATCAAAGAGAAAAAGGGATAAAGTTTCAGTATGAAGATCTTTCAACCATTTTGTCCATGCTACTTCTTTGAAAAGCTTACTAATTGGTCCAACATGTGGTAGGAGATAATATTGATGGGCAAGCCCCTCCACCATGGCGGAAGATCACCATGGGGATGCACGGTGAGCGCAACGCTGTTACATCTCCAATGATTGGGACCAGAGTTTGAATCCCACGCTGTCTCTGAGGAGTTTGTACGTTCTCTCCAAGTCTGCGTGGGTTTTCCCCATGGACTCTGGTTTCCTCCCACCATTCAAAATATACCAGGGATTGTAGGTCAATTGGGTGTAATTGGGTGGCATGGGCTTATGGGCAGAAAGGGCCAGTTACTCTGCTGTTTGTCTGAATTTAAATACTGAGCAGAATTTAAGGTCTCAAAGTATATCCGGCTTATAAGTCGACCCCCATTTTTGAGATTTTTGGTTTCACGACTTATATGCCAAAATATACGGTAGTTTAGTAGGGGGTGGGAATCAGAATGAGAGTGCAGAGATTAGGGTAGAAGGACAACTAGTATTTCAAGGGAGAGAAGAATCACATTGTTAAAATTAATGAAGGGGAGGGGTTAGTAAAAATAGATGGTAATGTGGGGGACATTCTCTCAAGTGTATATATTTCATTGCAAGGAGCATGATAAGTAAGGTGGATGAGCTTAGAGCATTGATTGATACATAGAAATATCATATTGTGGGCATCAGTGAAACATGGTTGCAGGAGGGGCATGATTGGCAGTGAAATGTTCCAGGAATCCGATGCTTTAGGCATGATAGAACAGGGATATAAAAGGTGAAGGAGTTGCATTTGCTTGTTCGAGAAAACATTACGGCGGTGCTATGGCAGGATAGATTGGAGGGCTCATCCAGTGAGGCTAATTGAGCAGAAGTGAGGAATGAGAAAGGCATGAAAACACTCATGTGCAGAGGGAATTAGAGGAGCAAATTTGTAAGAAGATAGCATTATTGTGTAGTAAACATAAGGTGGTGATTGTAGGAGATTTTAACTTTCCACACATTGACTTGGACGCCAATACTGTAAAAGGCCGAATCACAAGATCAAGGAACAGAAGCAGGCCACTAGGCCCATCGGGTCTGTTCTGTGACTATGCACTAAGCTAAACTAAACTCACACCTAGTTCCAATTACCAGCCTTTTCCCCATATCCCTTGATACCCTTACTAATGAGATACTTATCCATTTCCTGTTTAAATACTCCCAGTGATCTGGCCTCCACTGCTTTGTGCGGCAGTGAGTTCCACAGATCCATGAACATCTGACTACAGAAGTTCTTCCTCCTCTGTAAGTTTAAGACTATGACCCCTTGTCCTCGATTCACCCATCAAGGGAAACATCTTATCTGCATTCACTCTCTCAAAACCTTTCAATATTCAAATTGTCTCTATGAGATTCCCCCCTCACTCTCCTGTACTCCAACGAGTACAACCCAAGAGCTGCCAACGTTCGCCATACTCCAGCCCCTGCATACCAGGAATCATTATAGTAAATCTCCTCTGCACCCTCTACAGCAACATCACATCTTTTCTAAGATGTGGGGCCAAAAACTGTACACAGTACTCCAAATCGGGTTTCACCAGCGCCCCATACAGCCTCATCAACACCTCTCTACTCTTAAACACAATACCTCTCAAAATAAATGCTAGCATAGCATTTGTCCTCTTCACTATGAATCCTACCTGGGCATTGACTTTTAGATGACTCTGCACAAGGACACCCACGTCTCTTTACACCTCCGAGGATTGAATTTTCTCCCCATCCAAATAGTATTCTGCCTGTTTATTTCCACTGCCAAAATGTAGAGCCAAACATTTCTCAACATTGGACTTCATCTGTCATATATTTGCCCAGTCTCTCAATCTGTCAATATCCCTCTGCAATTTTACGGTTTCTACAACAGTTCCTGCTGCACCTCCTATCTTTGTGTCAAACACAAATTTGGCCACAAAACTTTTTAGTCCACAATCCAAATCATTAATATAAACTGTAAACAGCAGCATGCCCAAGACCCGCTTGTTACAGGCAGCCATCCTGAATGGGATCCTTTAATTTCAACCTTTTGCTTTCTGTCTATCAGCCAATTTTCTATCCAATCTAATAACATCCCTGTAATTCCATTGGCCTTCATTTGGATGGGTTGGGGTTTGTCAAATGTGATCAGGAAAGTTTGCTAAATCAATACATAGAAAAACCAACAAGAAAGGGGGCAGTATTGGATCTCCTCTTTGGGAATAAGATAGGTCAGGTCGGGTCAGGTGTTGAGGAACATTTTGATTCTAGTGATCATAATATTAGTTTTAGGTTAATTACGGAGAAGGATAGGGCTGGGCCTAAGGTTGAGATTCTTGATTAGAACAAGGCTAATTTTGAGGAGATGCAGAAAGATTTAGAAGGTGTGGATTTGGATCATTTATTTTCTAGGAAGGGTGCAACAGCTAAATGGAGGATATTCAAAGGGGAAATTTTGAGAGTCAGTCCGTTCTTGTGAGGTTAGAAAATATAGGAAACCTTGATTTTCAAAGGATATTGGGAATTTGGTTGGGGGGAAAAGGGATGTGTAAAATAAACATAGACAGCAGAGAATAAATGAGGTACTTGAGGAATATAAAGAGTGCAAAAAAATCTGAAGAAATAAATTAGAAAAGCTAAAAGGAGATATGAGGCTGCTTTTGCAGGCAAGGTTTAAATAAATCCAAAGGGTTTCTACAAGTATATTAAAAGTAAAAGAATAGTGAGGGATAAAATTGGGCCCCTTGAGGATCAGAGGGGTAGGTGATGTAAGGAGCCAGAAGAGATGGGGAAAATTTTTAATGATTTTATCTCTTCAATATTCACTAAGGAAAGGAATATTGAATCAGGTGAAGTAAGGGAAACTTGTAGTGAGGTCATGGGAAATATCCAGATTAATGAGGAGGTTGTACTGGCTATTTTAAAGAGAATCAAGGTGGATAAATCTCTGGATTCTGACAGGATGTTCCCTAAGACCTTGAGGGGAAGTTAGTGTAGAAATAACGGGACTCTGACAGAAATATTTAAAATGTCATTAGCCATGGGGAGGTGAGCCGGAGGATTGGAGGGTAGTTCATGTTGTTCCACTGTTTAAAAAAGGTTCTAAAAGTAAATTGGGTAATTATTGGCCTGTGAGTCTCTTTGTCAGTGGTAGATAAATTAATGGATAGTGTTCTTAGAGATAGAATATACATTTATTTGGATAAACAGGCACTGATTAGGAGTAGTCAACAATGTTTTGTGTATGTTAGATCATGTTTAACAAATCTTATAGAATATTTCGAGGAGGTGATTAAGAAGGTTGACGAAGGGAAGGCTGTGGATGTTGTCGATATGGACTTTAGTAAGGACCTTGACAAGGTTCCGGATAAGAGGTTAGTTAGGTATTAATGTTGAAGTAGTGAACTGGATTGGATGGGAGATGCCAGAGAGTAGTGGTGGAAAATTGTTCGTCACTTTGGAGGCTGGTGACTAGTGGACTGCTTCAGGGATGGGTACTGGGTCCATTGTTATTTGTCATATATATTAATGATCTGGATGATGGGGTGGTAAATTGGATTTGTAAGTATGCAGACGATACTAAGGTAGGTGGTGCTGTGGACAGTGAGGAAGGTTTTCAAAGCTTGCAGAGGGATATAGGATAGAAGAGTGGGTTGAAAGATGGCAGATGGAGTTAAATACTGAGAAGTGTGAGGTGCTATATTTTGGTAGGAGTAATCAGCAAAGGTTATACACGTTAAATGATAGAAAATTAAGGAATGTCATAGAACAAAAAGATTTAGGAATTCTGGTATATAATTCCCTGAAAGTGGAGTCACATGTAGATAGGGTGGTGAAGAAAGCTTTTGGTATGTTGGTCTTCATAAATCAGAGTATTGAGTACAGGAGTTGGGATGTCATGTTGAAGTTGTGTAGGGCATTGGTAAACCTGAATTTGGAATATTGGTTACCGAATTATAGGAGGGATATCAACAAAATAGAGAGAGTGCAGAGGAAATTTACAAGAATGTTACCTGAGTTTCAGGGTTTGACTTACAGGGAAAGGTTAAGCAGGCTAGGACTTTATTCCCTGGAGCATAGAAAATTGAGGGATGATTTGATAGAGATATTTAAAATTATGAGGGGGTAGATAGAGTAAACATGGGTAGGCTTTTTCCATTGGGAGTGAGGGAGATTCAAATGAGGGCATGGATTGAGATTGAAGGGTGAAAAGTTTTGGGGAAACATGAGGGGGAATTTCTTCACTCATAGGGTGGTGGGAGTGTGGAATGAGTTTCCGGCCAAAGTAGTAGATGAGGGCTCAATTTTAATAACTAAAGAAAAGTTGGGAAAAGTTGGATATGTATTTGGACAAGAGAGGTAGGGCCGAGTTCAGCATGGACTAGAAGAGCTAAATTGGCCTGTTTCTGTGCTACAATTGTTATATCTTTCTTTGGCTTGGTTTCGCGGATGAAGATTTATGGAGGGGTAATGTCCACGTCAGCTGCAGGCTCGTTTGTGGCTGACAAATCCGATACGGGACAGGCAGACACGGTTGCAGTGGTTGCAGGGGAAAATTGGTTGATTGGGGTTGGGTGTTGTGTTTTTCCTCCTTTGTCTTTTTTAAAAAATTTTTATTTTTCACACTATAAACCACATTGATCAAGATACATACATTTTTCTTTTCAAATATATACAGTGTCGTTTTCTCCACTCCCTCCCTCTTCCCATCCCACCCTTCCTACCTCCCCTCCCATTCATTTAAAGTACAGAATCTAAGATACATTAAACCCGTCAAACAATGTTGTCACTCAATAAAAATAAACAAGAAATTCCACTGAGTCAATTCTTTTCATTTCCTTCTCCTTCTGTCATTTTAGGTGGCAGATGTCCCTGGTAGGTTTTCTCTATTGTGTTTCATGTATGGCTCCCATATTTGTTCAAATATGGTAATATTATTTCTTAAATTATATGTTATTTTTTCTAATGGAATACATTTATTCATTTCTATATACCATTGTTGTATTCTCAAGTTATCTTCTAATTTCCAGGCTGACATAATACATTGTTTTGCTACGGCTAGGGCTATCCTAACAAATGTTTTTTGTGCACCATCCAAATCAAGTCCAAATTCTTTGTTTTTTATGTTACTTAGGAGGAAGGTCTCTGGGTTTTTTGGTATATTGCTTTCTGTGATTTTATTTAATATCTGGTTTAGATCTTCCCAAAATTTTTTTACTTTCTCACACGTCCAGATTGCATGAATTGTTGTTCCCATTTCTTTTTTACAACGAAAACATCTGTCAGATACTGTTGGGTCCCATTTATTTAACTTTTGAGGTGTGATGTATAGCCTGTGTATCCAGTTATAATGTATCATACGTAACGTCGTGTTTATTGTATTTCTCATAGTTCCAGAGCATAACATCTCCCTTGTTTCCTTCTTTGTCTTTATGTTTAAATCTTGTTCCCATTTTTGTTTAGTTTTACCATTTGTTTCCTCATTCTCCTTTTCTTGCAGTTTAATATACATATTTGTTATAAATTTTTTGATTATCATTGTATCTGTAATCACATATTCAAAATTACTTCCCTCTGGTAACCTCAGACTGCTTCTCAATTTGTCCTTCAAGTAGGATTTCAGTTGGTAGTATGCCAACACTGTATCTCGAGTTATATTATATTTATCCTTCATTTGTTCAAAGGATAGTAATTTATTTCCTGAAAAGCAATTTTCTATTCTTTTGATCCCTTTTTTCTCCCATTCTCTAAAGGAAAGGTTATCTATCGTAAAAGGGATTAGCTGATTTTGCGTCAGTATTAGTTTTGGTAATTGGTAATTTGTTTTATTCCTTTCTACATGAATCTTCTTCCAAATATTGAGCAGATGATGTAATACTGGAGAATTCCTACATTGTACCAATTTTTCATCCCATTTATATAATATATGTTCAGGTATCTTCTCCCCTATTTTATCTAGTTCTAATCTAGTCCAATCTGGCTTTTCCCTTGTTTGATAAAAATCTGATAGGTATCTTAATTGTGCGGATCTATAATAATTTTTAAAGTTTGGCAGTTGTAAGCCTCCTTGTTTATACCATTCTGTTAATTTATCTAGTGCTATCCTCGGTTTCCCCCCTTTCCATAAAAATTTCCTTATTATTTTCTTTAACTCCTTGAAGAATTTCTCCGTCAAGTGTATTGGCAATACCTGAAATAGGTATTTTATCCTTGGGAAAATGTTCATTTTAATACAGTTTATCCTTCCTATTAGTGTTAGTGGTAAGTCTTTCCAATGCTCTATTGAGTTTATATAGATGGCCGAGGTTTTTATTTATTTGTATACCTAGGTATCGTATTGCTTGCATTTGCCATCTGAATGGTGATTCTTTCTTAAATTTTGAGAAATCCGCATTATTCATTGGCATTGCTTTACTTTTATTTGCGTTAATCTTGTAACCTGACACTTCTCCATATTCCTTCAATTTCTTATGTAATTCTTTTATTGATATTTCTGGTTCTGTTAAGTATACTATAACGTCATCTGCAAATAAACTGATTTTATATTCCGTGTCTTTTATTTTTATCCCTTTTATTTTATTTTCTGTTCTTATCAATTCTGCTAGTGGTTCTATAGCTAACGCGAACAATAAGGGTGATAGTGGGCATCCCTGCCTTGTTGATCTGCTTAAGTTAAATTGCTTTGATATATATCCATTTACTGTCACTTTCGCCAATGGCCCCTTATATAATGCTTTAATCCAATTAATATACTTCTCTGGTAAACTGAATTTTTGTAGTACTTGGAATAAATAATTCCATTCTACTCTGTCAAAGGCCTTCTCTGCGTCTAAGGCAACTGCTATTGTTGGAGCTTTCTTTCCTTCTACTGCATGAATTAAGTTAATAAATTTACAAATATTGTCTGTTGTTTTTCTTTTGTTAATAAATCCAGTTTGGTCTAGATTTACTATTTTAGGTACATAGTCGGCTAATCTGTTTGCTAATAGTTTAGCTATTATCTTATAATCTGTGTTAAGTAAAGATATTGGTCTATATGACGCTGGTGCGAGTGGATCTTTCCCTGTCTTTGGTATTACTGTAATTATTGCTGTTTTGCATGAATCTGGTAAGCTTTGTGTTTTATCAATCTGGTTGATTACTTCCAGGAGGGGAGGAATTAATAAATCTTTAAATGTTTTATAGAATTCTATTGGGAATCCATCCTCTTCTGGTGTTTTATTATTTGGTAGTTTTTTTATTATCTCGTGTATTTCTACTATTTCAAATGGTTCTGTTAATTTATTTGGTTCCTCTATTTGTAATTTTGGTAGTTCAATTTTAGTTAAAAATTCATCTATTTTGTCTTCTTTCCCTTCGTTTTCAGTTTGGTATAATTGTTCGTAGAATTCTCTGAAGTTTTCATTAATCTCCGATGGATTATATGTGATTTGTTTGTCTTTTTTCCTTGATGCCAATACCATTCTCTTAGTTTGTTCTGTCTTAAGCTGCCATGCTAGAATTTTGTGCGTTTTTTCTCCTAGTTCATAATATTTCTGTTTTGTCTTCATTATGTTCTTCTCCACCTTAAATGTTTGTAGTGTTTCATATTTTATTTTTTTATCTGCCAATTCTCTTCTTTTAGTTGTGTCTTCGTTCATTGCTAATTCTTTTTCTATATTTACTATTTCCCTTTCCAACTGCTCTGTTTCCTGATTGTAGTCCTTCTTCATCTTGGTTACATAACTTATTATTTGCCCTCTGATGAACGCTTTCATTGCGTCCCATAGTATAAACTTATCTTTCACTGATTCCGTATTTATTTCAAAGTACATTTTAATTTGTCTTTCAATGAATTCTCTAAAATCCTGCCTTTTAAGTAGCATGGAGTTTAATCTCCATCTATACATTCTTGGAGGGATGTCCTCTAACTCTATTGTCAATATCAGGGGTGAGTGGTCCGATAATATTCTAGCTTTATATTCTGTTTTTCTTACTCTGTCTTGCATACGAGCTGATAACAGGAATAGGTCTATTCTTGAGTATGTTTTATGTCTACCCGAATAATATGAATATTCCTTTTCCTTTGGGTGTTGTTTCCTCCATATATCCAAAAGTTGGATTTCTTCCATCGATTTAATTATAAATTTGGTTACTTTGTTCTTTCTGTTAATTTTTTTCCCAGTTTTGTCCATATTTGAATCCAAATTCAGGTTGAAGTCCCCTCCTATTAACATGTTCCCTTGCGTATCTGCTACCTTCAAAAAGATATCTTGCATAAACTTTTGATCTTCTTCGTTACATTGAGTAGATTCCAAAACTCCGAATATATCTGACATTTTATCATTACATATCTCCCTGCTGGATCTATTATTTCCTCTTCTATTTTAATTGGTACATTTTTACTGATTAATATAGCTACTCCTCTAGCTTTTGAATTATATGACACTGCTGTTACATGTCCTACCCAATCTCTCTTTAATTTCTTGTGCTCCATTTCAGTTAAATGCGTTTCTTGCACGAATGCTATATCAATTTTTTCTTTTTTCAGTAAATTTAGCAGTTTATTCCTTTTGATTTGGTTATGTATTCCGTTAATATTTAAAGTCATATAGTTCAACGTAGCCATTTCATACTTTGTTTATCTTTCCTTTCCGTTTCCTCATCATCACCTTTCCTTCTTATCCATTTCTGCTTTCTTGTTTTGAACACTTTATAAGACAACATTTCTAAAACATCAAACATTTCTCTTATTCTCCTATCTAAACTTTCTTTAACCCCACTACCCCCTTCCCTTCTTGAGTTGCCCTTTATCCCTTGTCGGGCAACCACATCTCCCCTCTCCATTTGGATTTGCGAATTCACTCGCAAGCGTCAACTGATTTCGCAGTGATCGTAACTCCTCCCCACCCAGCCCCCCCCAGAAAAGATTTTAATTTTCATATATAACAAAGGTCACTCTCTTAATTCCCTCCTTACTTCCTCTCCTCCCTTTCATTCCCTCATTAATTCTTATCTATACTCTATATATTTTCCTTTAAATACGGATACACTCATGCACACATATATACATACACACACACACACACACACACACACATATATATATATATATCTATATATATATGTAGATATATATATAGATATATATATATATATATATATCTATATATATATATCTATATATATATAGATATATATAGATATATATATATCTACTTCCATATACACACATACATATAGTTCGTGGTCATTTTTACTCTCGTTACATGTCTTCATCTCTCTGCTTGTTTTGTAGTTGTTCTGCAAATTTTCGTGCTTCCTCCGGATCGGAGAATAGTCTGTTTTGCTGCCCTGGAATAACTATTTTAAGTACTGCTGGGTACTTTAGCATAAATTTATATCCCTTTTTCCATAGGATTGTTTTTGCTGTATTAAACTCCTTTTTCTTCTTCAGGAGTTCAAAACTTATGTCTGGATAGAAAAAATTTTTTTGACCTTTGTATTCCAGTGGCCTTTTGTCTTCTCTTATTTTCTTCATTGCTTTCTCCAATATATTTTCTCTTGTTGTATATCTTAGGAATTTTACTAAAATGGATCTTGGTTTTTGTTGTAGCTGTGGCTTCGGGGCTAATGTTCTATGTGCCCTTTCTATTTCCATTTCTTCCTGTAATTCTGGTCTTCCTTGGACCCTGGGGATCCAATCTTTTATAAATTCTCTCATATTCTTGCCTTCTTCATCTTCCTTAAGTCCCACTATCTTTATATTATTTCTTCTATTATAATTTTCCATTATATTTATCTTCTGAGCTAACAGCTCTTGTGTCTCTTTAACTTTTTTATTAGATTCTTCTAATTTCTTTTTTAAGTCCTCTACTTCCATTTCTATGGCTGTTTCTCGTTCTTCCACCTTGTCCACTCTTTTTCCTATATCTGACATGACCATCTCTAATCTATTCATTTTTTCTTCTGCACTTTTAATTCTTCTTTTTATTTCACTAAATTCTTGTAATTGCCATTCTTTTACTGATTCCATATATTCTTTAAAAAAAAATATATCCATTGTCTTGCCTTTCCCTTCTTCTTCCATTTCTCTATGTTCTTCTTCTTCCTCTGGGTTGGTCATCTGTTGTTTCCTTGTTTTCGTTTTACTCTCTTTCTTGTTCTCTTTATTTTCTATGTTCTCTTCTTGTTATTGTGCTATAGCTGTCATTCTCAGCTGTGGAGATCGACTCCTCAGCTGGTCCCCCCTCCCGTCAGTGTTTTTTTTTCATGTGCATCGCGCATGCGTGACTCATCGCGCATGCGCGGTTGCGCACTTTTACTTGGCTCCGCGAGCCATTTTTGTAGTCCCGAGCTCGGGATTTCCACTGACCTTAGGGAGCGGGCTTCTCTCTCCGCGGCGGGCCTCCTTGGACAGGTAAGGCCTTCACCTTCTTCTTCCGATGTTTTTTCTTCTCTTCTTCCCGTTGCTTTCGACTTTTCTTTCTTCGCTGCCATTTTCTTCCCACCTTTACTTTCACTTTGTTTTAATTTTTATTCTTGTGCCTTTGTGTTTTGTGCATTTTTTAAAAACTTTTCCGGAGAGGGCTGGAGTTCCCTGACCGGCCACTACTCCATCACGTGACTCCTCCTCCTTTGTCTTTTGTCAGTGAGGTGGGCTCTGCGGTCTTCTTCAAAGGGGGTTGCTGCCTTTCGAACTGTGAGGTGCCAAGATGCACAGTTTGAGGCGATATCAGCCCACTGGCGGTGGTCAATGTGGTAGGCACCAAGATATTTCTTTAGGCAGTCCTTGTACCTCTTCTTTGGTGCACCTCTGTCTCGGTGGCCAGTGGAGAGCTCGCCATATAACACGATCTTGGGAAGGCGACGGTCCTCCATTCTGGAGACGTGACCTACCCAGCGCAGTTGGATCTTCAGCAGGGTAGATTCGATGCTGTCGACCTCTGCCATCTCGAGTACTTCGATGTTGGTGATGAAGTCGCTCCAATGAATGTTGAGGATGGAGCGGAGGCAACGCTGGTGGAAGCGTTCTAGGAGCCATAGGTGATGCCGGTAGAGGACCCATGATTCAGAGCTAGGATTCGGAGCTAGGATTCTCCTAAATAGAATAATTCCTAGTGTTGCCGAAAATGTTCTCCCAGAATCTCAGTGCGGCTTTCGCGCAAACAGAGGAACTACTGACATGGTCTTTGCCCTCAGACAGCTCCAAGAAAAGTGCAGAGAAGAAAACAAAGGACTCTACATCACCTTTGTTGACCTCACCAAACCCTTCGACACCGTGAGTAGGAAAGGGCTTTGGCAAATACTAGAGCGCCTCGGATGCCCCCCAAAGTTCTTCAACATGGTTATCCAACTGCACGAAAACCAACAAGGTCGGGTCAGATACAGCAATGAGCTCTCTAAACCTTTCTCCATTAACAATGGTGTGAAGCAAGGCTGCATTCTCGCACCAACCCTCTTTTCAATCTTCTTCAGCATGATGCTGAAACAAGCCATGAAAGACCTCAACAATGAAGACACTGTTTACATCCGGTACCACACGGATGGCAGTCTCTTCAATCTGATGCGCCTGCAAGCTCACACCAAGACACAAGAGCAACTTGTCTGTGAACTACTCTTTGGAGACAATGCCGCTTTAGTTGCCCATTCAGAGCCAGCTCTTCAGCGCTTGATGTCCTGTTTTGTGGAAACTGCCAAAATGTTTGGCCTGGAAGTCAGCCTGAAGAAAACTGAGGTCCTCCATCAGCCAGCTCCTCACCATGGCTACCAGCCCCCCCTACATCTCCATCTGGCACACAAAACTCAAAACAGTCAACCAGTTTACCTATCTCGACTGCACCATTTAATCAGATGCAAGGATCAACAACGAGATAGACAACAGACTCGCCAAGGCAAATAGCACCTTTGGAAGACTACACAAAAGAGTCTGGAAAAACAACCAACTGAAAAACCTCACAAAGATTAGCGTATACAGAGCCGTTGTCATACCCACACTGTTGTTCTGCTCCGAATTGTTATATGGTTATAAGAATAATCACCAGCAGTATTTGCAGTATCTTCGAATACTTCACTTTCATCCATTTCTAATGAAAATAATTGTTTCAATGCTGTTTTAGTTGTGTTTTATATATTTTCGTCAACATGGTTTTCAGTATTTTTACATTGATCTGTTTTCTTAAGAAGTGGCCTTCTTATTTACAGTTTTTTTGGGGCAGTGTTGAATTTTCCTTGACACACACTCTAAATAGAGGGTGCCCGGAAGAATCTGAATCAATCTCAATGTAAACAGAAGGAACATCTAATTTCTGCATTTTAGTTCCTTTTGTTCTTTCTGATTAAGATATTCAAGCTTCTATTTAAATATAATCCAATGCAATAATGGCCACCGACTGGCTTGACACATTTTGAGACTAAATCCAAGAACTGCTTGTCTTCTTCTGAAGGTTCTTGGACATCACTGAGGAACTCAGGAAAGTCAGTCCTGAACTGCTGTTCCCACAGTGATAATTTTCACAACCAAAAACCCGTTGACACTTCTCGCTGCGCGATATCGTTATTTCTTCCTTATGGTCCATTAATTGTCCAACCAAGCATGATTTTGGCAGCATAAGGTCCAACTTCCACACTCCGTATTACATCTAATGATTCCAGAGCCTTTGGTACATCTGAGCCAATCAGCATCTCTATCTCAGAGCCAATCTCAGGTAGATGAACAGTCCTCAGGTGAGACCACCGATCAATATCATTTTGATGTGCGATGTTTCCTTTGTGCACAGACATAGCCTTCTGAGTGTATATGGCTCTATGTCTATATGGACTTTAGTAAGGACTTTGACAAGGTTCAAAAATCACTGCAGTCCAGTCTGGCGACCTCTAAGCCTGAAAACAATGTTAGTTTCAACGACCTTCCTTTGACCCAAAATTCTCAATAGAATACTTGACCTTCTTCCTTGAAGATTAAACTTGTTCATTAGTCCCACTGTGCAAAATGAGACAGTGCTACCTGAGTCAAGAAACACGTAAGTAGAGACTGTTGCATTCCCCTTCCTGGCCTTAACTTGTACAGGCACTCTTGAGAGTTTGCAGTTATTCTCACCAGCCCCAGTAAGACCACTTGTCTGAACAAAGGCTACAGAATGTGGTGAAACCACTATTGTATGTAAATGGCATGACCTTTTATGTTTGACCCTGCTCTCACTCGCCCCCAGCTCATGACTCCTACTCTTTCTCCCCCATAAAGGCTGTCATGCCACAACCCTGCCCCCATTTCGAGCCCTGGCAATGTGAGCTAGCGACACAAGGGATGCTGTCTATCTCTTACTAATAAAAGCCTTCAGTTTCCAATAACTTCAGTCTTTGTGTAATTGATCATGCATCACACTGTTATCAGCTGCTTCCTTTATTTCCACTTGCTCCTTTTCCATTTCCTTCTTTCTTTGGTGGATATGCAGCAATCCCAGATGCTTTAAACTGCATGTGTTGCAGCTGAGTGGCTTCCTGCAGTTTTTGCTGATGTGCCCTTTACTCTGACAGCCAAAACATAGTCCATTTTCTTTTAGGAAAGTGATTTTCTCACTATGTGTCCTGTTTTCCAACTGTGGACACATCTCCCAAGCATGTCCACTTCCACAGAAGAAACAGCTTTTCACAGCAGGCAAACTCTTCTTTATTATTTTACTTATCTGCAATTGTCACCATAGTAGCAAAGATACTTGATTTTTATCTTGGATGGGCTGTGAAGTGGTCCACCTTATATCTTTGCTCACTGTTGGAGTGTCTTCGATATCTCCAAATACTGGATCTGCAAACTGCAATCCTCACTTGACTTTCAAGAAAATCTACCATATCCTTAAAAGGTAACCTTTCGATTGTGTTTTTCCTGGGATTTACAGACCACAGTTCTCCACGTATCTCTCAGTCAGTATGGCAACTTCTTTATGAGTAGCCTATTAGCAGGCGTGTTAAGCTCATGCATGCAGTCAATATCCTCCATGGCATTATAACATCCTCTTAGAAAGATAATACGTTGCTTGTAGCAGGTGATGTAGCTGGAGATATCACGTGTGCATGCTTACCCAGATTTCTGATGCTTGACTGGAACGTAAAGGGAGCTGCGGTGATAGACCGGACCTGAGCCGCAAGTATGACTGCAGTTGTTACCAATGATGCTTGTGGATTGGTAACACCGTGCCTTGGGAAGAATTGTCCATGTGTATGCATGTCTTGAAACTGTGGTACAAAAGGAATCACCTTAACGTTTTCTTTACCTGTTGTCCATTCTCAAGATATGACTCCACACCATCAGGCACTTCAGATAAGTTACTTGGAACTCTGGATCCCTTTGAGGCTCCCAGTACCTCCATTTTGGCCCTGGTAGCAGCAATGTTTGCTTCCAGCTCCAGCTGCTCTTTTTAGCTGGCTCCTTAGCTGTATCTACTGCTCTTCCAAAGTATGTTTATCCTTAAACAATTTTTATTGTATAACAGGAGCAGCCATTTCAGCCTTGGCCTTTATACGTGTAGATTAGCACTGGAAACACTGAAGCTTGATCAGAAGAACTTTGTTTACTTCTCCTGCTTCCAACATTTGGCACACTGTCACCTGGTTGTATTTCATCGTGTATGTCAGATGTTGGCTTAATTCCTGACTCTTTCTCCAGTTGGAATTACACATCCTTTGCATCTTCATCCTCTTAACCACCATTTTGTTACACACCTTCAGCCATTTCTACATTATGCATCTCCATTCAACCGTCCACCAAGCTCGTATAAACTGTGTTCAAGCTAAATAAGTAACATAGAAGGAGTTCACAAAAGTAATCCTACCACTTCTGATGGCTGTGATGCGCTGCAGTCAACAAGCGAGTTTCCACTGGAGCTGTCATCAATAGTGCTGTTTCTCCAGAAAGAGCTCTACCAACGTGTCTATAGGATGTTCTACTCTAGGATTAGTAGACCTGGACCCCACTGTGGCCGATGCTCAGACTGATGGAAGCAGATTGCTGTCAGCAACCTGCTCTCAGCATGTCCAACATGGCCACCATATTGTGTTCAGTATCACGCTAAACCAAAGGCTTTTGTTAGGACTGTTTCCCCTCCAAATGTTCCAAATATAACTTTCGGTTGACTAAATGTAGAGACTACTATCCATAAAAAAAAAACCGCAAGGATGCTAAGTGGGCTCTTTACTTGGACGCGTTCGGGAAATTCACGACAAAGTCCAGATGAGTATTAAAATGGTTTATTAATTAACACAAAAGGAATAATAATGTCCTTGGTAATGTTCTTAATACTATTGTAACGTGATTTCTAATGATAACATACAACGACTAGTCTCTTCGGTAATGTAACGTTCAATTCTCTCGGTAACGGTCACAGAAAATATTGGAGCCACACACTCACCCCCCCCCATCCCCCGTCTATTCGGTCATTACAGTCAACGCCGGCTAACTAACTGCTCCAACCATGCATTACCCCTGCGCATGCGCCAACCCCCAAACCATAGCGCATCCACATTTGAAAATTCTGAACGCACAGCCTCTGGATCCTGGGATGCTGCCGATGCCCGCAGCCGAACCAACAATGGTAAACAATGACCCTTTGGCACTTAAAGGCTCTGTAAAGAAAGAAATTTTGACCTAACATAAGAAAGGTAATGAGTATAACGGAGTTTGCAGCCAGGCACAGAAACAGAATATGCCTAATGTGCAGTGATATCTTTGAGCTGGTATGTCTGGGACTGGAGCCACTTAGGTCGTAAATGTTGAAAGGAATATCATGAGAGGAAATTACTTTGTCCCAGAGGGTTAACCCAGGGGTGGCCAACCCCAAAAGTGGCGCATTTGATAATTAGAATTTTAAATTAATTTTTTATTTTAATTTTTTTTTTAATTAGACATACCCCACTGTCACAGGCCAATTTGATCCTACTTCTTTGTGCCACCCAATTTAAACCGCATTAACTTCTAATCGGGTACGTTTTTGAACAGGCAAGTTAAGTGTAGAAGCAGGCACGATCAGTATAGACGGAGTGTGATTTCCCCTCTCCCCCCCACCTGGTCAGCACTGCCACCCCCCGCCCCTCCATGGTTAGCGTCCCCAGTTGGCACATGGAATGTAAAATGTTGGCTGCCCTGGGTTAATCCCTTTGTTTCATCCATTGCTTAAGTAGTCATCTGTAATGCTTACACATGAAATTTAAAAGTCATCTGCTTTATATGATAAACAATAAGTCAAGCAACCGGCAAAAAAATCACAGAAAATAAATAAGATAGATAAACAATCTGCATTTACAATTGGCATTTTTAGTGGTCATTTGACCAATCCACACAAAAACGCAGTCTCAAGCAACTGGGAAAATTCACTATCCGACATCTACCAATCCACATTGGTGCCGGATAACAGAGGATTTGCAGTATAAATGTCATGTATGATATATAAAATATTATGTGCCTTATAAAGTTGGATTCAGTTGTAAATGTGATTGTCATCCATTCTCATGCAGATAGTTTGTGGACTGTTACCTTCTAGGTGATTTCACTGAATTGAATAGTCTCTCTGGGTTGCTGTAAATTATTCATGAGGATTTACTTACAGGGGGAGAGGCATTTTCTTGCATTAACTTCATTACGCAGGAAATGACAAAGGAGGCAAACAGTGGACCCACTTGTCTGTTTTACTCCCACTTGACATGTCAACGCTATGCCAGATAAAACCATCATCTTTAGATGTGAACTTTTGAAAAATTCCACTTGAGGGAGATATTTTCTGGTTTCCTCAACTCTGAATGAAAATTACTTCCTGATTTTTTTATTTGGCAGAGGTTTAACTTTCCACATATTGACTGGGACTCCCATATTGTAAAAGGGTTGGATGGCTTGGAGTTTGTCAAATGTGTTCAGGAAAGTTTTCTAAATCAGTATATAGAGGTACCAATGAGAGAGGATGCAGTACTTAATCTCCTGTTAGGGAACCAGACAGGTCAGGTGACAGAAGGAAAATATTTTGTGTCCAGTGACCATAATGTCATTAGTCTCAAGTTAATTATTCATAAGGATAGATCTGGTCCTCATGTTGAGATTCTAAATTGGAGAAAGATCAATATTGTGGAAATGAGAAAGGATCTAGGAAGAGTGGGTTGGGATAAGTTGTTTTTGGGCAAGGATGTGTTCAGTAGGTGGAAGGCCTTCAAAGGTTAAATTTTGAGAGTGCAGAGTTTGCATGTTCCGGTCAGGATTAAAGGCAAAAGTAACAGGCATAGAGAACCTTGGTTTTCAAGGGATATTGGCGATCTGGTTAAGAAGAAGAGAGAATTGCATAGTAGGGATAGACAACAAGGAGCTAATGAGATACTAGAAGAGTACAGAAAATTTAAGAAAATACTAAAGAAGGAAAATAGCAAGGCAAAAAAGAAGATATGAAATTGCTTCAGCAGATAATGTGACAGTAAATCTGAAGGGTTTTTAGTACCCTTCTCCATTAACAATGGCGTGAAGCAAGGCTGTGTTCTCGCACCAACCCTCTTTTCAATCTTCTTCAGCATGATGCTGAACCAAGCCATGAAAGACCCCAACAATGAAGACGCTGTTTACATCCGGTACCGCACGGATGGCAGTCTCTTCAATCTGAGGCGCCTGCAAGCTCACACCAAGACACAAGAGAAACTTGTCCGTGAACTACTCTTTGCAGATGATGCCGCTTTAGTTGCCCATTCAGAGCCAGCTCTTCAGCGCTTGACGTCCTGCTTTGCGGAAACTGCCAAAATGTTTGGCCTGGAAGTCAGCCTGAAGAAAACTGAGGTCCTCCATCAGCCAGCTCCCCACCATGACTACCAGCCCCCCCACATCTCCATCGGGCACACAAAACTCAAAACGGTCAACCAGTTTACCTATCTCGGCTGCACCATTTCATCAGATGCAAGGATCGACAATGAGATAGACAACAGACTCGCCAAGGCAAATAGCGCCTTTGGAAGACTACACAAAAGAGTCTGGAAAAACAACCAACTGAAAAACCTCACAAAGATAAGCGTATACAGAGCCGTTGTCATACCCACACTCCTGTTCGGCTCCGAATCATGGGTCCTCTACCGGCACCACCTACGGCTCCTAGAACGCTTCCACCAGCGTTGTCTCCGCTCCATCCTCAACATCCATTGGAGCGCTCACACCCCTAACGTCGAGGTACTCGAGATGGCAGAGGTCGACAGCATCGAGTCCACGCTGCTGAAGATCCAGCTGCGCTGGATGGGTCACGTCTCCAGAATGGAGGACCATCGCCTTCCCAAGATCGTATTATATGGCGAGCTCTCCACTGGCCACCGTGACAGAGGTGCACCAAAGAAAAGGTACAAGGACTGCCTAAAGAAATCTCTTGGTGCCTGCCACATTGACCACCGCCAGTGGGCTGATAACGCCTCAAACCGTGCATCTTGGCGCCTCACAGTTTGGCGGGCAGCAGCCTCCTTTGAAGAAGACCGCAGAGCCCACCTCACTGACAAAAGGCAAAGGAGGAAAAACCCAACACCCAACCCCAACCCACCAATTTTCCCTTGCAACCGCTGCAATCGTGTCTGCCTGTCCCGCATCGGACTGGTCAGCCACAAACGAGCCTGCAGCTGACGTGGACTTTTTACCCCCTCCATAAATCTTCGTCCGCGAAGCCAAGCCAAAGAAAAAGAGTAAAAGGATAGTAAGGAACAAAATTTGCCCCCTAGAAGATCAGAGTGGTCATCTCTGTGTGGAGCCTAATGAGATGGAAGAGATCTTAAAGTTTATTTTTCCATCAGTATTTAGTCAGGAAACTGGCATAGTGGATAAGGAAGGAAAGGAAATAAGCAGTGGTGGCATGGAACATATAGAGATTAAAGAGGAGGAGGTGCTTGCTGCCTTACAGCAAATAAAATCCCCTGGGTCCAACATGATATGACTGTGAGGGAGAATAGTGTAGAAATTTCTGGGGCCCTGACAGAAATATTTAAAATGTCCTATCCATGGGTGAGATGCTGGAGGATGGGAGGGTAGCTCATGTTCTTTCCTTGTCTAAAAAAGGCTCCAAAAGTAAATCAGGAAATGACAGGCGGATGAGCATGACATCAGTAGTAGGGAAATCATTGGAGGGTATTTAGAGAGATCGGGTATACAGCAGTTGGACAGTCAAGGGCTGAGTAAGGATAGTCAGCATGGCTTCGTGCATGGTAGGTCGTGTTTAATGAACCCTATAGATTTTTTGAAGGAGATTAGCAAGAAAGCAAATGAAGAAAAGGCTGTGGATGTTGTCTACATGGACTTTAGTAAGGCCTTTGACAAGGTCCCACAAGGGAGATTAATTCAGAGGGTTCAGCCACCAGGTATGCGTGGAGAGGTTGTAATCTGGATTTGAAATTGGCTGAATCGGAGAAGACAGAGAGTGGTAGGGGATGATTGCTTCTCAGATTGGAAGCCTGTGATTAGTCGTGCACCTCAAGGATTGATGCTAGGACCATGATTGTTTGTTGTCTATATCAATGATTTGGATGATAATGTGGGAAATTAGATCAGCAAGTTTGATGACGACACTAAGATTGGAGGCATTGTGGATAGCGAGGAAGGCTTTCAAAGCTTGCAGAGGGATCTGGACAAACTGGAAAAATGGACCATAAAATGGGAGATGGAATTTAAACTGGTGTTGTATTTTGGAAGGACAAAGTAAGGTAGGACATACATAGTAAATGGGGAATGCGGAGGAACAAAGGGATCTGGGAATACAGATACATAATTCCCTGAAAGTGGCATCACAGGTAGACAGGGTTGTGAAGAAAGCTTTTGCCATCTTGACCTTCATTAATCAAAGTATTGAGTACAGGAGTTGGGATGTTATGGTGAGCTTGTATAAGATATTGGTGTAGCCAAATTTGGAGTATTGTGTGCAGTTCAGGTCGCCAAACTACAGGAAGGATATCAGTATGATTGAAAGAGGGCAGAGAAGATTAAACAGGTTCAGACTTTATTCCTTGGAGCATAGAAGAATGAGAGGAGACTTGATAGAGGTTTACAAAATCATGAGGGGTATAGACAGAGTAAATGTGAGTAGACTCTTTTCACTTAGATTAGGAGAGATAAATTTGAGAGGACATGGCTTTAGGGTGAAAGGAGAAAGGTTGAGAGGGAACATTAGGGGGAACTTCTTCACTCAGAGAGTGGTGGAAGTGTGGTACGAGCTGCCATCTGACATGGTAAATGTGGGTTCACTCTTAAATTTTAAGAATAAATTGGATAGATACATGGATGGGAAAGGCCTGGAGGGTTATGGAATGTGTGCAGGTCAGTGGGACCAGCGGAATGATGCTTCATCACAGAAGAGAAGGGCATAATGGCCGGTTTTCTGTGCTATAGTGTTTGGCCTGGAAGTCAGCCTGAAGAAAACTGAGGTCCTCCATCAGCCAGCTCCCCACCATGACTACCACCCCCCCCCCCCCCCACATCTCCATTGGGCACACAAAACTCAAAACGGTTAACCAGTTTGCCTATCTCGGCTGCACCATTTCATCGGATGCAAGGATCGATAACGAGATAGACAACAGACTCGCCAAGGCAAATAGTGCCTTTGGAAGACTACACAAAAGAGTCTGGAAAAACAACCAACTGAAAAACCTCACAAAGATTCGCGTATACAGAGCCGTTGTCATACCCACACTCCTGTTCGGCTCCGAATCATGGGTCCTCTACCAGCATCACCTACGGCTCCTAGAACGCTTCCACCAGCGTTGTCTCCGCTCCATCCTCAACATTCATTGGAGCGACTTCATCTCCAACATCGAAGTACTTGAGATGGCAGAGGCTGACAGCATCGAATCCACACTGCTGAAGATCACACTGCGCTGGGTAGGACACGTCTCCAGAATGGAGGAACATCGCCTTCCCAAGATCGTGTTATATGGCGAGCTCTCCACTGGCCACTGAGACAGAGGTGCACCAAAGAAGAGATACAAGGACTGCCTAAAGAAATCTCTTGGTACCTGCCACATTGACCACCGCCAGTGGGCTGATATTGCCTCAAACCGTGCATGTTGGTGCCTCACAGTTTGGCGGGCAGCAACCTCCTTGGAAGAAGACCACAGAGCCCACCTCACTGACAAAAGTCAAAGGAGGAAAAACCCAACACCCAACCCCAACCAACCAATTTTCCCTTGCAACCGCTGCAACCGTGCCTGCCTGTCCCGCATTGGACTTGTCAGCCACAAACGAGCCTGCAGCTGACGTGGACATGACCCCTCCATAAATCTTCGTCCGCGAAGCCAAGCCAAAGAAGAAGAGAGTGTTCTATGGTTGTCATGGTCAAGTAGTGAACTGGATTTGTCAATGGCTGGATGGGAGAAGCCAGGGAGCAGTGGTGGAATGTTGTTTCTCAGACTGGAGGCTTGTGACTAGTGCTACAGCAATCAGTTTGTTTTCTGTGCTATAGTGCTCTATGGTTCTATTAGAACTAGGAAAGTCAGAGTACAGCTATTGTTTTCTCACTTTTCTCATTTATTTGCTCAGAAGGACTGCTTACAACAAGTCTAATATACGGGGTGTAAAACAGAAAGGACCATGTATTTTGTTCAGATCATCTTTACATTATTTTATAATAACATTAGCATAGCCATTACAGCACCAGTGACCTGGATTCGAATCTGGTGCTGTTTGTAAGGAGTTTGTAGTTCTCCCTGTTTCTGTACTGGTTTCCTCCGGGTCCTTCAGTTTCTTCCCACCCTTGAAAAACATACAGGTGCTATAGATTCCTGGTGTATTTGGGGAGGGATCACAGACTCATGGGCTGGAAGGGCCTGTTGCTGTGCTGCGCGTCTCAATTCAAATGTAAAATTCTATAATTGTACAGGTGTTCCCTGACTTACGATGGGGTTACGTTCGATAAACTCATTTTACGTGGAAAAGTGGTAAGTCACAAAAGATACAACACCGTACCTACCGAACGTCATAGCCTAGCCAACCTTAAACGTGCTCAGTACACTTGCCAAAGCCTACAGCTGGCAAATTTATCTAAGACAAAGCCTATTTTATAATTAAAAGTTGACTACTTTTTATTCCACTCTGGAAAAAAACAATGATTAATCATAAAATATAGCCATCGTAACTTTGAAAAGTCATAATAAGTTGGACCATCATAAGTAGTCGAGTTCTTGTCCGTGATGCTGGTTATTGATGGTATTTCCATAGCGCTTGGTGTTGCTCAGACTGAGAGACTGTTGCACTGACAATGAAGCCTCAGCCTCAGTATTTTTCTGATTTTGAGATAGAAATTTGCCTGCTGCAAGTACAAAGAAAGAGCACACGCTGTGTAACCAATATAAATGTGATTCCTAATTTTAAATATTCTGCAGCTGAGGTGAAATGGAAGATGCCTATTCATTAAAGAAGGATGATCAGAATTATTGTATTTACATTCTTGAGAAAATAAACTACTGATGACTTTGTTCATGTAGGAAGACGTTCAAAAGAGTAAATGTACCTTTGGAAATTGGATTTTAAACAAGCCTTGTTTCATTAATCCATGTTGATTTTGTGAATATACATTTGCCTTAAGTCTCTTTAGCTTAATGTCAACAGGAATAACTCTTCAAAGCCATTTGTTTATATTCTCTAGATTATGAAACTAGCACCTGACTTGTGATATATCACATATTTGTAGGCACTATATATAATGCAGCAACATGTTAACATACTTCTGGAAATGTCAGTAAAATTGTGAAACTGCACCAAAAGTGAGCACAATGAAATTTTGAAAAATAGAAAAACACAAAATCTGCAAATGCAGGAATCTTGCGCAAACAGTGACTCCCAGCAGCTCATTGTTTGCACAATTAAATTCTGAAGTTCCCAATCAGGATAAATAGAGTAGAAATTGTTTCACCTCCCAGCTCTATGGACAAGAGCAGCGTGCATTCGTCCACTGTCTCTCCGATTCTTTCCCCACACGCACACCTCCATTCCTTCATGATCACTGCTGCCCCGGAACTAAATCTTTCAAAGGCCCCAGCCAAAGGCACAGTGGGAGTATCACGTCGTCTTGAAGGTGGCTTGCCACTAATTTTTCATGAAATGATGACCTTTCCAACAATGCCCATACCTCCCCCATAGATGAATTTTTAAAAAGTGTTTCAGCACATTCTGACGACAAAATTGCAATATTCAGTCATGATTCCTGCAGAGCCATTTTAATCCTAAAGCACAGCTCAATTAGCATGGGGCCCCACACATTTGGTGGTTGCTGTGTCCAATGTGATTAGGAGAAATGCCATCTCCTGTAATGGTGGCAGTTTCCTGTGCTCTGAACAATGCTAACAAATGTGGTGCATTAGTCAAAATGACAAAATGGAGGAGATGGTTCTCAGACACCTGGGTAGAGTTGACTTCCAACCTGCTTTTTTTCCTTTCAGGTGCTCGCAGTGCAAGGGAGGAGCCTCAGTTTGTGACTGCCCGTGCTGGTGACAGCGTGATTCTAGGATGTGATGTGGTGCACCCAGTGACAGGGCAACAGCCCCCATACGTGGTAGAGTGGTTTAAGTTTGGAGTTCCCATCCCAATATTCATCAAGTTTGGCTTCTATCCCCCTCATGTGGATCCTGAATATGCAGGTAGGACATTTACACTCACTCGGCTCCTTTTAATTAATGGTTTGACGTAAGAACATTTTGTGTGATGTAACAAATACTATAGCACATTTGGAAGCTGGGAAAGGAACACAATCTTTGGATTGATTTCATTAAGCCAACACAGAGATGAAATGTGTCCCCTTTGATTACAAATATAAACCCATGAAGAGGCTATAGATTGAGCTATCAAATGTATACAATTATTAGAATTGATAATATAGAAAACAGAGACTAGTACAAGCCCTTTAGCCCACAATGTTGCGCTAACCTATACAACCTACTCTACATCAATCCAACCCTTTCCCTCCTCATAGCCCATAATCCACCATTTTTGTATTTGTGCCACTATCTAAGTCTTTTAAATGTCCCTATTGTACCAGCCTCTACAAATAACAAAATGCAAATCACCTTAACAAAGTAATTTCAACTGGAAATCTGGAGGCCATTGGAGGAGGTACAGCAAGGGAAGAGAAGAAATATGTATTTTTAAATTTTGACATACAGGACAGTAATCGGCCCTTTCGGCCCATGAGCCCGTGCCACCCAATTATACCCAATCGTACATTTTGAAGCATGGAAGGAAACCAGAGCGCCCAGAGGAAATCTACGCATACACGAGGAGAACATACAAACTCCTTACAGACAGTGCAGGGTACAAGCCAAGGTCATTGGCTCTGTAACACTATTGTGCTAACCTCTGTTCTAACTTGCCTCCATAGAAGGGAGGAGGAGATGAATTTATTCTTGGTCACAATAGAGGACTGGCCAGAGTTTGTACTCTTTCCCAGCTCAACTTGTTCCATTGACATCTGTGTCAGAGAACATGCGGATATGTACATATCTGGCATACATTTCTGCATGCAATTCAGCTTCAGAGTCAATAGTTAAGTTTTTCCCCAAACGTTAATCCCTCTTTCTTCCAATTCTTGGACCTGTTCATCTGCTCTCTGTTTCATATATTTATGTTTTGGTGGTCTAAAATCTACGGGCCAGGTTTGCATTTCAGGCTTCAGTTCCCAGCTGAAAATGATATGACTGTCAAGGGCACAGGAGTTGGTTTTTGGTTGTCAACTATATCTCACTCAACAATTATTTCAATTAAAGAATTCGAATACACAAAGCAACAAGGATCTCATTATCCAAGAAACTCGTTCAAATGATCTCCCCTGCCAGGTTTTCAACAATTTTCTCCTCACTGCTTGCATGTAATTACCTAACAAGAAACCTGGGAAACATAAGCACCAAAAGCAAAACCAAAACCCATGGGTTTGAAGTAATTAAAGCAAATGAATTGAAAATGTGTGCAGTACAATCCAGTTAACAGCAATACTGTGATGTGTATTTTGTTCTGTTATTACATTGATAAATAACATGGATGCTTAATACATACAAGGAATTTGTTGTCTAATAATAAAATGCCAGGTTGGTAAATGTGTTGCATCACATTCATTAACAAATAAAATTTCAGGTGACATATTTGACACCCCACCTCCATTTTTAACATGAGATTTCAGGAAAATTTTGTTTTAGTGTATTTACCTCATTCAATTTGCTCCCTCCCTTCCTCCTGTTAATTGCTCCCTCCCTCCCTCTTGTCAATTGCTCCCTCCCTCCCTCCCATCACTCACTCTCTCCCACAGTACTTTGAGTGGAGCACTGGGCTTCGATGATCAGGCTTGTTGAACAAAGCCTGATCATCGAGGCTCAGCACTCCACTCAAAGCACCATGGGAGAGAGCGAGTGATGGGAGGGAGGGAAGGAGTGAGCGTCGGGATCCCCAAGCAAATTGAATGAGGGGCAGGTGGCAGTGAATGAGTGGCCTGAGCTGATCGCTCATGGCCACCCACAGAGCCACATTCAATCTGTTCGGGGAGCTGTGCTCATCGAACAAAGCCTAATCATCGAGGCCCACTGCTCCTTCAAAGCCCTGTGGGGGAGAGAGCAAGTGACAGGAGGGAGGGAGAGAGTGACCCTTCTTACTGGGGGAAGTAAGCAGTTGTGACTCCAGAAAGCATGGGTGAGTATTTTGAGTGCTTTTCTCCTGTCACCAATCTTGCAAAATGGTGGCACCAAAATGTCACCTTGGTTTTGTGGAAATTTTTTTGAAAAAAAAGGGGTTCTTATATGTCATCTATTACGGTATATCAGAAATTCCACAGCATACAAAACTGACAGTTTCATATTTGGAATTGACAAGAATTTTATTTATGTTTTTGGAGGATATTAAAATAGTCTCTGGTTGTTAACTTAATGGAGGGTAACTGGATTAACAAGTCATTCCTGGATGTTCTGCATTTGAATTGCAACCTCCCCCCATCTGCAACCTTCTGTGGAGTTGCTCTTCCACCAAGAAACTGCAATGAGTTATCAGGGTCAAGTCATTAAGTGCACAGGTTACACAGGTGAAATGATATCTGGTTTGTTCCAGGCTACAAGTCAGGCCTTTCCCAAGGAGTAAAAGAAGAAAAATTGGGAAAGAAGAATGGTTAGCTGGCTTTCAATTAGATTTTTCTTGGATTGACATGGGTCGAAGACTGTTCTCCCCACTCTGTCAAGTAAAAGTAGATGGATTGAAACATGAGAAAACCCAACAATAAAATAATCTCCTGATGTCATTTTAGACTCTTTAGCAGTGTAATAAATCAATTCATAGCCTGATTGATTGGTTAGAGTTCAGTTTTCTGGTTGACTATTCTTTTGAAGCACACAAGGCAACTGTAAGTGGTTGGTATGGGCAGTTTGTGATCGAAATGCCTTGCCAGCATGCAAGGGCCCTCTCAACTCAGTGGGCTGAAAACCCTGTTTCCCTGCCACATGACTATGGCTTGGTGTTGACACCCTTGCCTTTGAGTCACTGCACCAGGACCAGACCTTCTCCCAGCATTCCTGGAGGCTGCCACTGCATTTTTGGATGACATTTGACATGTTGGCCATCTCTAATGGTTAAGGACTTTCCTCCTGATTGGATTATGGACACTCATAGCCATTTTACTGTCTACTATGAAGTCAGCAGTGGAAGTGGAAAGACTCATAAGAGCCCAACAGCCCTGAGACAGGCCCTTCAGTCGACCCTGTCCGAGCATGTATAGTTAATAATTGCATTTTCCAGCACTCTATAGCTTTCTCGTGCTTTGATGATTCAAGTCCTTATATGGATTCTTCTCAAATGTAGTGAGGGTCTTTCTGCTTCCATCCTTCTCACAAGCAGTGCATTCCAAACTCCAGGTACTCTTTGGGTGATATCCAAATATTTTCTTTGGATAAGCTCTACTTCTTTCTTTAAACTTATATCCTCTGGTTACAAATATCTCTACTATGAGGAAAAAACTGACTACCATCTACCCATTCCAGGTCACTAAAAATATTGTTCACTTCTGGAAAGTCCCCCACCATTCCCCAGCCTTCACCACTCCAAGGAAAAGAAACCCAGTTTATCCAGCATCTCCTCATAACTGAAACATTCCATTCCAGGTGAGATCCTAATAAATACTGGGAAGTAGAGAGGAGTCAAACATGATTGGGCACCTGCCTACATTTTGCTTGTACCTTGATGAAGGGCTCAAGGTCAAAACATTGGTTATGTATCTTTATCTTTGCCATATAAAGTACCCTGGTTGATTTGCTGGGTTTCTCCAGCTTTGTGAATTCTGGTGAGTGTTCAAGTTGAACTCTGTGAGTACTTCAACACCATTTTCCAGTAAACAATTCAGCGCAGTGAAAATAACAACTTTGATGCCAAAATTAATTTTATGGCACACAAATATTTGATGAGTCTTTTACAGCCTTTTATGTTCCACTATTATTTTTGCATAACCTCAGATTTTCTTGAGCAACAGGCCAGTTGCTCAGTATGTTCAATGCAGATATATTGAGGGCATTGACAGATGATTGGGTTAGTGAGGGAAGTAAATGATTTTTGTGAACAGCAGATCAGTCACCAGGGGCTGAATGGCCTCTTCCTGTGTCTCTTTGTTATCAACCAGGCAAAGCTTCTGCAAAATAAATTTTCACTGTCTGAAGATATTGGACAGATTGAAAGCCTGAACATTATAAAACTGCAGACTTGACAGGAGATGTGTTGCCTTTTTTTTCTGTTCATAAGAGGGCTCGTATTAAAGTTCAGAAGGGCTCAGCATGGCTTAATTGCACAGGACCTACTTTAGAATGTAATCTCAGTAAATGTGTTCTCATTGAAGCTAACCCTAGAACTCTCATGAAAACTAATGGGTCTAATGAGGTTGGGTGTGGCCGTTGGTTCCAAAGGGAAATTACAGCATTTGGTTAGCTGCACGTAAAGTATCGTGGATTTAAGACCCCCTGCAGTTGGTTCTGGATGAGCAAACAACAGACGTGCAATTGTCACTCCACAAGGCAACCACAGCCAGGGCCTGAACACAGTGGGATTCCCATGGAGGATGAGTCTCTGAAATGCTACACCAGCCAGACAGTCCCATCACCATCACTTTCAATGTTAATCCTGAGCCAGAAGATTAGGGAGAAAAAGGGAAACAGTGCACTTTTACAAAATATGCATTTTAATATTTCAAATGAATTAATGCCATTGAAAGAATTTATAATTTAAAAAATGTTAGATTTTAATTAATGAAAT
The DNA here is from genome assembly GCF_036971445.1 of Narcine bancroftii. Lineage (NCBI taxonomy): Eukaryota > Metazoa > Chordata > Chondrichthyes > Torpediniformes > Narcinidae > Narcine > Narcine bancroftii. Next base: position 101,343,764 of record NC_091476.1, on the reverse strand, counting down.
TAATATTAATAGGTTTAGGATATCAGAGAAGTTTTAAGGGGCCTACAAAGCATTTTCAAGGGGGTCAACTCACCAGGGGATCCTGGAGTAGGGCCTCCATGGCTGATGTTAAATTGCAATCCTAGACTGAGAGGCCCAGGAGAATTAGTCCTACATTTTGACACCAGGCCAGTATGGGCATGCACAGAGTGAATAGGATGAGGTGCAGGTAGGGATTTAATGCAGACAGGGTTAGTGGCATTGTTAGGGTTATTTTCTGGCCCTTCCAGGCAGCACAGAGATGCCACCAGAACCAATATCGATCTCAGACCAACTGTTCAAGCCTTGCTGATGTGCCAGGAATGACCATCGCTGTACCCTTTCAATTTTATGGAACCCCTTATAACAATGAATCTCCAATTGCCGATATGCCGACCGAAGAACTCTATGCTCTAGCTTTCAGTCATTTCAAATCATTTAGATGTTAAAACTATAGATGCAATGATGAATAATTTTCCAAGAATTTGTAGCTATTGCCTTTCACTTAATAAGAAAATGGACCAGACCTAGCTGGATGGCCTGCTTCCAAAATCACTTTATGCTCTTCCCATCTGGTATCACTGCCATTGCCCCCTCTTCCCTTGGTTCAGATTGGAGAGAGAAAATAGTTTTGCCCAGGCCCTCTGCACCTGAAGTCCAACTGAACTCAGTGGACAGTCTTTGATAGAAGACAGAACAAGATGAGTGGACTTTACTAGCAGTAAAATTTGTAATTGATTTATAATCAGTTTTAAATGTTTGTGACATTCACAATAATTTACAAAACATTGCCATTGCAGTGGATGAGGGAAATGAAAATATTTAAATACACCAATAAATAACTCTAAACATTAAAATGATATGGTTAAAACATATAATTAGCCTTTCTCTTTACCTTTTAAATGTTTGCCCTAAAATCCCCATTAAAGTCACTGGGCTCTTAGATTTTGCACTAGCTCAGACCTGCTACATTAAATGAGAGGTGATCCTCCAGCAACGAATTGAATTGACAGATTTGTCTTTACAAATCTATCATGAAGTCTTGGTCTTCTGTATTTGATAAGACATGCACAGGAATTGTGAACATGCTGCAGTTTAACTGGTTGAAGATCGGTGACTTCGATCCGGTATATTGGGAAGAAGATTCAATCAAGCATCCATTCAAACACAAAATCTTACAAATACTTAATTGCCTTATCCAGTTCATATGGTGTTAGCTTATCATTCTCATTGCTCCCCTTTGGAACAATTAGTTGATTGCCACGGACACCTTGTTCGATAAGATGATGTTGAATATGAGGAAGCAAAAACTGTCCCATTTATGTCAAAGAAAGCTGTTTACAGTGACAACTCCTTCTTTTCCAATGATAACTAGTATGATTTCAAAGGGATCTTGGGCACACAAAGTGGCTAACTAGCCAATTGAATTAAAGAATTCTCATAAAGCATATCAGAAAACAAAAAGCACAATTTTCAATTAATATTTTAAGTAGTATAGAATACTAAATAATGATTGGGATATTGAAGTAGAACTGAAGAATTATTAAAAATGCACATACAAATGGCCTTTTCATTTTGAAGCAATAATTTGAATGGATTTTGAAGGCCAGATGGTTTATTATTTATAGATTAGTACATTATTAAAAACTAAGAATTGCATGAAAATGGGCGATTTCCTGGATATTTTACAGCAGAATTAATTCATAAATAGGTTGCATTTACATCTGCCCAAGTGATTCCCTTCAACGGTGGCAAGCCGGCAGAAAATAGAGTAGTCCGCAAAGAAGCAACAAATCACTGAGAGCAGTTTTGAGATTTCCTTGTTAAACCAGCTGTGTGAGAACATGGCAAGGCTGCTTTCAATTTCTCAGACCAATGATGGCCTACACAGATGGTTTTGTTACGTGTACGACTGCAAAATCTGGGATGTTATCACCAAAAGCTTCTCACTTTCTAATGAATGTTTTCAGCTGATAGTGAAGTATTTACCAGAAGAGCAAGTTGTCTTTGTGGAAGGCAACCAGTCAAGGCGCCATTTCCCACTCATGTGTGCAACAAGTCAGCAGTTTTTAAAAAATACTACACCATAGGTCTGCGTCTCTGTAATGCCGCAAATAATATCAAGCATTTTCCATTTCCCATGATTTTTATCCTAATACAGCAAAAACTTCCAACTAATTCTCAACTTGGAACCATTATGTTCCAGGAACAAAGCTGCTAGAATGTAACCAGGTACCAGAGCGAGAATCCCATTATCCTATCAATCTGGAATGTATTCAAGCCCAAATACAGAGATTTTATTTTAACAATACAGCATAATAGAAGGCTCATCCAGCCCATAAATTCTATGTCACCCAATTAACCTACTAACCCTGTGTAGTGCGCGTCGAAAGAACCAAAGACTTGTTGATCCAAACCAAGGCTTTTATTAACTAAAAGACTGGAACATGACACAAGTAGGTCGACCAGTCCAGAATGACCTGGTCTGGCTAGGAGCAATCCTTTAAGACCTGCCAGTAGGTGTGATTACACTCTCAGCCAATCACAGTCATCCTACACTATCATCTGTACATATGTACCTATACACATTGGAGATAGAATCTATACTATCACAACCTGTACGTTTTGGAGGTTGGGAGGAAACCAGAGAAAACCCACGTGTCAGAGATGAAATGACAATGTGTTGGCACAGTGTGTCCTATCAATGTAACATTTAATTCCACATAAAATTAATGTAACTCTTTGATCATTACAGAAATATTCCAAAATTAAAAGTTTCTGCTGTTGAAGATTTGTGAACATTTCACAGCATTATACGCAAAAAAGATAAATGGGTTGGCAAATAAGGGTTGGCACAGCATGGTGGATAGTGCAACACCTTTACAGCACCCGCAATCAGCACCGGGGTTTGAAGCCTGTGCTGTCTGTTAGGAGTTTGCACATTTTTCCCATGTCTGTGAGGGCTCTGGTTTCCTGCCACCAAAACATACCAGGTGTTGTAGATTAATTAGGTGTAATTGGATGGCACTGGCTTGTGAGCCGAAATGGCCTGTTACTGTTGCTGTATGTTTAAATTTTTAAAAAGTGAATATTAGAATAAAGAATCTAATGGCAAAGAAGGAGCCAAGTTGGCCCAGTCCCAGTTGTGTAGAAGCCCTGTCTAGGATAGTCCTACAATCCAGGATCCACTCCTTAACACTGTCAAACCAGCTATGGAGGGAACAGTTTCAAGCTAGTTAGCTTATTAAAACCACAAATTATCAAGAATAAATTATTTTGTACAACACTGCTCCAAAGAGAGAAATCCAGCTGCTCCAATGTCCACATAAAGGCAGTTTTGAAAGACCAGTGTCATTTTGTTCCTCCAGCAAGCGCTTCCATTGGTCTAGAAAGTTTGATTATAAGTCTGCCATTATGGGTGGCGGTGTCTCTAAGTCCAGGTACTGCAAAAGATACAATCATTACAGTTAATAAAAATGTCACTTGCTATTTTAATTTAATATGTCTGGCCAGGTTTTCAGTGGTAAAGACCATGTTCACAACCATTGGAACCATAACATACTCATTTCACTTATGGTCATTGCAGACCATTAGGTCCTGAATAGGCCAACCTTCTCGTATGCCTCCAGGACTTTTGCCCTCAAGATAGTGCGCAGAGACCATTGGAAATTCCTAGAAATGGCAGACATCTAATATTTGCGATTTTTCCAGCACTCCAATAAAGTGGAAATCCATCAAAATTATTGAAGAATTACATCTCCCCACCTGTTTTCCAAAAATTCTGCCTTTGGAAACCACATTGTGCATACTTTATTGTCTTTGCACCTTGGATGTTCAGAATCATATGGTATCTCTTTTCATTATCATCATGTCTCTTGTGTGAATTCTCGTCACTGAATCTTCCTGTGTTTCACAGGAGCATGAAGAACTAGAATGGAAAAGAAATCTACACGTAGATGGTGAAAATAAATGAATGGTTAATGAGCTAAAGTGTTGCTGTAAGTTTAATGCAGCTCCAAGCCAGTATGAGACACAGCACTCTTGTCATTTGTCTGCAGGAGGGGATCTGAACTTTCTGACTCAATAGACTTCAAGATATCATAGGAACTTCAAGTTCCAAAGTGAAGTGCTATATCAGTCATTAAAGCAGTATGAAGTAATTAGCAAAACTGCATTTCACACTGTTGATAGAGGTCTGAGTAGTTTGATTTTGGGATCATTGAACCTTCGTAAAACGCTAATTAATTTGTGATCTCTGATCAACAAGTTATCTAATTTGCAAGGGTCTGCCTATTATGGCCTTTCCTCTGATTTCCAGGTAATTCTGCAGATTATGTTCATTGTGCACTCATGTGTGACAGAACATCCTTCTTGCTCCCTTTATTTTCCTCACGGTCACAGTAAATTTTTTCAGTCGCAGTAAAGCTCCCAAGATTCTCCTGCTGCTTCTGTTGTTATCTTTCTGCATGGCAGAGAGAGTTGCAAGCACAAATGGATATCTCCGCTTGGGCTGAAGATCCCATGCCGTTTTCAATATCTCTTATTGGGAAAAGGCCCCCACACTGTTTCCTCCACTGAACAGAGATATATAGAAGTGATTGAAAGACGCTTAAATACAAAATCTAATAATTTTAAAAATAATTTAACTAATATCACTTAATTAAAAAGAAATGTAAAATAAAATTATTTAAAAAAATGGCCGACATACTTTCATTTGTGAACAATGAGAAGCTAGAGCAGGGCTTCCCAAACGTTTTAGCTCACAGAACCCTTTTGAGGAACATTTGGAAATCACGGACGTCAATTACAGTTTAAAAGACCTGGTATGTACACAGGGTCAGCGTCAAGATGGGTCACATATGAATTATTGTACCCCGCCCCCCCCCCCCACCCATAGCACTAGCATCTGGAGCTCTGGATGTCTTACTGCTTAAAAAGACACCATTCCGAGAAAAAAGGTCACACCCTGCCCCGAACCCCCGTTGCCGCTTGCTGTTCTGCCCTGAGTTTAGCAACTGAGCATTTCTCCACACAGATGCTGTCTGATCTGCAGACTTCTTCCACCAATTCTTTGTCTGCCCAAGATTCCAGCATTGGCAGGTTTTATGGCTCTCAATAACTTCTCTCTTGCGCTTTCGGCTCCAGAGTGGGTCAAGATAGCATCCACTCAACTCCTGGTTAAACCCGAACCCATGACCGCCTTTCCTCACCTGTCATTTGTTTTTTTTAAATTTTCCAAATCAAACGTCTCTCCCCCTACTCATGTACAGCTGGACCCTGGAGCAGGAACAGGACAACCTCCCTGTACTGATGCTGCGCTCCTGTGCCTAGATATAAAACATCACACGGTCACTTGTTTTACTGAGAAGCGAGACACCGGATCCGCGTGTCACACCAATGAATGGGTTTCCCCTCTACCGATTCTTTTAGTGTCTTTCTCATCTTGCAGAACTGGTTAGCTCCAGGGGCACAGTTTGTACTGTCAATCGATGAGAAATGGAGCACACCACACAAGTGGGGGGGAAATAACAGAGCTCAATAATTCCTGCTGTGTTATCCTTACATTGGATTCTCCAAACATTTTTATCTATCTTTCTATTTAAATTAAGTTCCCATTTCATTGTTGATTTATGAACATTCAACTTATTTTGTAATAACTTATACATCTTAGAAATAAATTTATTTGTTTTTTTCTTAGTGAGGAATAATTCTAAAGCAGATTGTCCAGGTAATTTTAAACTACAGCCTAATTTTTCCAAAAAAAAGTTTTAACTCGATAATAACAAAAAAGTATCATTGGGAACTTGAAACTTCTCCTTCATTTGATTGAAAGATAAAAACTTCGCTGCTTCAAAACAATCTTCAACTTTTAAAATCCCCAATTGATTCCATACCTTTAAAAACTGATTATTTACAGTAAAAGGAAAAAGTTTATTTTGATATAGAGGAATTTTTGCTGAGATCTTTCCCTTTTCACCTATCTGATAATCAATTTTATTCCATATTTCAATTAAATGTTTCAAAATTGGTGGATCTTTAATTAACAATTTTGAATTCCACTTAAAAATAAATTCGGACATAGACTTCTCATTAATTTTATCTAACTCTATGTTTGCCCAAATAGAAGATTTATTTAAATCAAACATTGCATTAATAAATTTAAATTGTGCAGCCTTATAATAATTTTGAAAATGTGGAAGTTGTAAACCACCTAATTGAAATTTCCAAGTTAATTTCTTCAAAGATACCCTACTCATTTTTCCCTTCCATAAAAAATTCCTTACAATTAAGTTAAGGTCTTTGAAAGTTTTTGGGGGTACTAAACAAGGAATAGATTGAAAAAGATATTGAATCCTTGGAAAAATATTCATTTTAATAGAATTCACTCTGCCTGTTAAAGTAATAGGTAAATCATTCCGATGTAAGGATAGTATGATTAAAGTTATAAATGTAAGATATAGATTAGTACAATATAATTTTTTACATCAATTGTATTTAACCTCTCAGAAATTAAAGAAATTTGAATTAATTTCTTCAGATTTATGTTTTAGATGTGAACAAGAAATAGGTACTTATTTTCATTCAACTTGGACTTGTTCTAAGCTTAAGGATTTTTGGATACAAGTTAAATTGTTTTTGGAGCGAGTATTAAAAGTACGTTTACCATTTGATCCAATGTTGTTTTTAGTTGATTGCTTTAGGTTTGTATCAAATTGAGGCTAGGCATCAAATTGAATTTTTACATTTGACTTTGGCTGTTTCTAAAAAAATGTTTGGCTATTACTTGGAAATCTGATTTAGTTTTAGGAATGCAAAGATGGCAAACTAAAATGAAATCCTGTATTCCTCTAGAAAAGATAACGTATAATTTGAGGGATAAATATCATGTTTTTGTAAAAGTATGGAGCCCATATTTAAAAATTCTTGGTATTAAAATTTAATCTCCTGGTCTCCTCTGGTGGATGTCTCAGTCTCCGCAGCTAAAAAGTTGATAATTTGTTGTCTTTAGTGATGATCTCCTTTCTTCTTTCTTTGTAGGTGGGTCGGGGAGGAGGGAGGATGTTAGTTTGGTGGATGAGGGAAACTGGGGGGATTTTATTTAATTATATAATGTTTGTATCAATATGTTATAATTCATGTCATATGATTTAAAATTATCAATAAAATATTAAAACAAAAGAATTCCTGCCATGCTGATCACACATGGCTCGTGAGCTCTGTGGATTAGACACTGGGGAGCTTCTGGACCTTAACCATCCTCCAGTGAACCCGGAACTCATGGAGAAAACCAGGTGCTCACAGTAAAACCAGTTGGTTCAAGGAGAGGATTTTGCACATGCTACAAAAGAGAGTGTGTTGTTTAAAAATTCACACTGACCCTCCTGTGGTGCGCTGAGGTAGCAGCAAGAAAGCAAAAACTAATTAAAAGTCTGACCACCAATTCATGCCTTGGTGGCTCCCCGTGCGACTGGCTCAGGTGGGGCAGGCTCAGGTTTATATTCAGGTTGGCTGATTGACAGCTGGCCAGGTGGAGTCAGCCCCTTAGGTGGTCTATTCAAGTCAGTTGACTGACAACTAGCCAGGTTGTCTTCCTGAAGGTACAGAGATCACCCCCTCCAGAAGGTTGGTGGTCATATCACCATATTCACCACTTCTTAAGTCCTGATGGGGTGGGGGGGGGGGGGGTGTGTAAAATGGTGCCAGGTGATATTTACAAATTCACGTGGTCCAGCAGCCATTGGAGTCTCTGGGACCATCACAGGGTTGACTCCTGGGGAAAGGTCGGCGAAAGTGTGGTTGCCTGAGGGTTGGCTGGATTCAGCGTAGTCATGGCGGGCATCAGGGTGGGGAGTGTGGTGTCTATCCATATATCTGTCCGCAGTGTTGGGGGGGGGGTGATGGCTGGGTGGGTTGGGTCTGCAAGGAGCTGGGCCCTCTCGAGGGGCAGAGGGAAGATGTCGGCCCCGAATCCTGGGTGGGCAAGGGTACCGATGGTGGAAAGGTTGAGCTGGGTAGTCATGATGCTGGGGGGGTGGGGCCCCTGCTGGTGCCAGATCCCTGGTTAAGACAGTGTCCTCACAGCCACTGAGGTACCTGACATAGGTGCAGTTCTGTTGGAGGAGCACCTGCTCAATCAGTAGGTCAGACTTAGCCTGGACATGTTTGCGGAGGAGCACTGGTTCCGGAGATGTGAGCCAACCTAGGAGGGAGACCCCAGTCGCTGATTTCCTGGGGATCAAGAAAAGGTGCTTGTGAGGGGCCTGATTAGTAGTCATGCACAAGAGCAACCTAATGACATGGAGTACCTCAAGGAGGGCCTCTTGCCAGTAGTCAACAGACCAGCCTTTGGACCTCAGGGCCAGGAGGACTGCTTTCCAGATCATCCCGTTTTTGCACTCCACCTGCCTGTTACCCCTTGGTGGTAATTAGTCGTGTGACTAGCCACAATGGCTCGTGCTACCAGGTACTGGTCCAGCTCCTCACTCATGAAGCTGGACCCTGATCACTGTGGATGAATGCCAGATATCCAAACATGGTGAAGATCTGCATCAGAGCCCTGATAACGGTGCTGTGGAGGTGTCAGGGCAAGGAATGGTGAAGGTAAAATGGGAGTATTCATCTACGATTGCAAGTAAGTAGACGTTCTTGTTTGTGGAAGGCAGAGGACCCTTGAAATCGATGCTGAGCCGTTCGAAGAACCGAGTGGCCTTGATGACGTGGGTCTGTGGCGGGTGGAAGAAGCATGGTTTGCACTCTAAGTATACCGTGTATGACTCAGTCATTGTCTGGACTTCTTAGATGGTGAAGGGGAGGTTCTGGGACTTGATGAAAAGGTACAGGCGTGTGATGCCTGGGTGGCAGAGGGAGTCATGTAGCATCTGCAATTGGTTGGCGGAGCAGGTCCAGGACAGGGCATCGGGGGAGTTGTTAAACTTCCCCGGTCTGTACTGGATATCGTAGCTGAATGTGGCCAGCTCGACTCTCCAGCGCAAGATCTTATCGTTTTTGATCTTGCCTTTATGGGTGGTACTGAACATGAATGCCACTGCATGTTGGTCGGTGAGGAGGGTGAACCTCCAACCTGCTAGGTAGTAGCGCCAGTGGCGGACCGCCAACACCTGGACCACCTTTTCAATTGCGGAGAGTCTGAGCTCGAAACTGTGGAGGGCCCCAGAGAAAAATGCAATGGGTCGCCCTTCTGGTTGAGAGTGGCTGCGAGGGCAACATCAGAGGTATCACACTCCACCTAGAATGGGGTGTTTTCATCCACGGCATGCATCGTGGCATCGGTGTGATGTCCTGCCTGATGTGGGCAAATGCTGCCTGTGCTTCTTGGGGGGGGGGGGGGGGAGAAGAAAGGTGGTGGCCTGGGCCAGGGGACAGACCTTGTCCGAGAAACGGGGGACCCACTGAGAATAATAGAAGAGCCCAAGGCACCTGCGGAGGGCCTTGAGTGAGTGGGGAGGGGCAGTTCCATTAGTTGACCGATGACACCATGTTCCACAATGTACCCAAGGATGGCGAGGTGGGTAGTGCTGAGCATGCACTTCTCTTTGCTGTAAGTGAGGTTCAGCTCCTCGGCCGTCCCGAGAAATCTCTCAAGGTTGTCGTTGTGGTCCTGCTGGTTGTGGCCGCAGATGGTGACATTGTCAAAGTAGGGGAAGATCGCTCTTAGGTTGTGCTTGTCTACCATGCAGTCCATCTCCTGCTGAAAGACAGAGACCCCATTGTGACCCCAACAGGACCCTGCGGAACTGGCAGAGGTACCTGTCTGCCTCCAAGTCGGTGTATGGCTTGTCCCGTGTGTGGATAGGGAGCTGGTGATAGGCCGATTTTAGGTTGATCATGGAGAAGACCTTATAGCAGGCTATCTCATTGACTATGTCGGCTATTTGGGGTAGGGAGTAGGTGTCCAGTTGGCTATACCAGTTTGTGGTCTGGCTATAATCGATGACCATCCTCAGTTTGCTACCCACTTTTACCTCTATGACTTGGGCACTCCAGGGACTGGTGCTGGGCTCTATGATTCCTTTTGCCAGAAGCCACCTCACTTCTGCCTTAATGAAGGCCCTGACGGCCGCACAATAGCATCTGTTCTTGGTAGCTACGGGCTTGCAATCTGATGTAAGGTAGCTGAAGAGGGTTGGAGGGGTTACCCATAGTGCGAAGAGGCCGCAGGTGGACTGGGGGTGGCCACTGAGCTGTGTGCTGTGGAGTTTAAGTAGGGGGAGGGGGGTGCTGAAGGCAGGGGTGAGGCTTTGGAGGTGGCACTGGAAGTTAGCCCTAAGATGACTGGTGCATAGAGCTGGGGCATGACCAGGAGCCTGAACCTTTGGTATGTCCCCCCTCCTCCCCCACTACTGTCAATTCCACAGAGCAGCTCCCGAGGGCTGTGATGAAGTGGTCCTGGGCAGTGAAGACAATGGGATAGATTTTGAGTTTTAGTGTCTTGGCCACATATGGGTGCACAAAGCTTTCAGTACTACTGCTATCAAACAGGCATTTTGTTACCTTCCCATTGACAACGATGTCATTCATTGAGTGCCTGAGACCATGGGGAATGTCCTTTTTTAAAGTGGTGGACGCTAGGACCATCTCGGAGTCCGAGTCGCTGCTCCTCAATGGATGTGGCGAATGGCTGCCAGCAGCTTGTTTCTGGGGCGTGGGGTACATAGGGTGGGCAATCAGGCATGTGCCCACGTTGACCACGTCATCCCATTGATCTGGTGCGCACGTTGCGGCAGTCGGGGGCTGGCTGGCCCAAGATGCGATGCCTGGTGTACGCACGTGGCGTCAGTGAGGTTGGGCTACCCGACTGGCAATGAAGCCGGGGATGACATCATCCGGGCGGGCAGAAGTAACGTCTTTGGTGTGGGCTGAAGTCATCCAGAGGAAGGTGGCAGCGCCCGGTGGTGTGTGTCAGTGGCTGGGTCGGAAGTGGCGTCAGCGGTGAGGGTGGAAGTGGCAGGGCAAGTAATGGCATCGCCTGGTCCTCTCACGTGGCAACGTTCGGGAGGGCTTGCAGCTGGTCACGGAGGGCCGCAGCACTCCCGATGGGCCTGGATAGACACACCTTTGAAGTGGCCTTTCTTCCTGCATCGGGAGCAATGCGAGTTCCTCGCTGGGAAGCCTTTGTGGGATTGCCTGTCTGACCCACACTGGGACCAGCAGTACTTACAGGGGCGAGCTGCGCTGGAAGCTGCAATGGTCTCCTCCACGTGGGGCCCTTCGGCAATGGCGATCGTTTGCATCTGTGAAACCAGAGGTTGGGGGAATCAGGGCATTGAACACCTCTACATGATGAGCTGCAGCCTCCAGGGTGCGGACTACCTCCATTGTCCTAGTAAGTGAGGTCATATTTTCCTCCAGCAGCTTCTGTCTGGTGCTCCTCGAGCGCAGCCCTTGCACGCAGGTGTCCTGAATCAGTCGCACCCCCTTCCGTCACCCCGGTCTTGGCCAGGCACGGGCGGGCTAGCTCACACAGGGCCTCCAGGTAGGCATCTGCTGTCTCACCTGCCTCATGGACCCTGATGCTGAGCAGGTACCAGGCATAGACCACATTTGTTGGGGGCTTGTACATACGCTCCAGGACGGCCATCGCAGGTTCGTAGTCTGTGCAGTCCTTGATGGCCTGGAAAGCTCGTGGGCCCAGGTTGGTGTGGATCACCATAAGCCGTTTCTGGTTGGTGTTTATCACCTCACCCTGTGTGCTTCCTGATCTCGAAGCGTACCTGGGCATCCGGGTGTTGGGTCCATCTCCAGGCTCCCGATCATCAGAAACTTCTCCATGGTTTCTCTTTAAATCTTACTGGAAAAAATTGTGGTGCACTGATGTAGCAGCAGGCAAGTACAAACTCAAAAGACTACAACAGGCTTTATTCCAATAAAAGTCTGAACACCAGTTCATGCCTTGGTGGCTCCCCATATGACTGGCTCAGGAGGGACCAGCTCAGGTCGGCTGATTGACAGCCAGCCAAGTGAAGTCAGCCCCTTAGGTGGTCTTCCTGCAGGTACAGAGATAGGTCTACAGACCCATGATTTCCCCAGCAAAGCATTTTCTTTCATCACTGCGGACCTCAATGTCTAACATCCAACAAAAAGTTGGCGTGACACATCCGAGATCATTAACCTTTCCACTCTGGCAGAGGCTAATTGAACCTTGAAAGAACAAGGAGCTTGGACAAAGACTGGTTACTTCGCTCAGCACTCGGGGAACTGCACTTCCTGTTTCCACAGGCAGTCGTACAAATGTCAAGAATGCATCACAAGAAGGCACTCACACTACACCACCGCTCATCAGACCTTTTGACGGACAAGCCGAGCCCGGGCGCCAATTGGAGTGGGTATTGTGGCCAAGGTGCGTGTCAGTGGAGGGTCGGTGCATCTTCCCCTCTCCCTCTCCTCCTGCAGCTGCCATTTTGTCTCTCTCCCCCCCCCCCCCCCCGAAACAAGTGGAATTAAAGACAGAGGTCAAAAGTAATTTAAAGCCCTGCCATTTCTTTCGCAGTTCCACGAGACCCAGAGCTAGAGCAACTCAGTGGGTCAGGCAGCATCTACAGAGAGAAATGGTCCGTCAGTGCTTTGGGTTGGAACTCTTTTTCGAGAGCTGAGACCCTCCAGCTTCTTTGTTCATGAGAGATTCCAGCAGTTCTTTTGTTTCTCTGGCATACTTTCATTTGGTCAAGGGCTGCACGGTTAGCGTAGAGGGTAGTACGGATAGTGTAGCAGTTAGTGTAACTCTGAAACAGAGCTAGCAACCCGAGTTCGAATATTGTGCTATTGGTAAGGAGTTTGTACGTTCTCTCCATGTTTGTGTGGGTTTCCTCCAGATGCTCCGGTTTCCACCCATCCTTCAAAATGTATAGGGATTGTAGGTTAATTGGGCTATATGGGAGGCAGGGGCTCATGGGCCAGGTGGGCCTGTTACTGTGCTGTGTGTCTAAATTTAACATTTAATTTAAATCTGTCTTGTTCTGCAGCCCATTCAGATGAGGGAGGCTAGTCCAAGAATAGCAGGCAATTACTGTCATAGACCTGAGGGCAGGATAAGAAGACTGTTTGGCCCCAGAGCTCAGTGCTAAGACCAAGAATGGAATTGGAGATCAGGCTGAGCAGACTGGATCAGTGCCTCTGTACTCCAACACAAAGGAAAGTCAGGGATGGGCTGAGAAATGCACTATAGCTCACGCTTGCTGTCTGAGGAATCTGGCCTCATGTGAACTTGTCAAGAGTTTAGGTACACCTGAACCTTTGGGCTAGATGAAGTCTTAGTGTCAAAATGGACAACTTGTTTTGCATTTCTACTAATTTTATTCCCACTGCCCACCCTAGGTTTTCTAGCAAGTTATTACTCTGCATTGCAGATGGGGAGCTCTGTCTTGTTTATAACTATAACCTTATTTTCTAGTTCCTTTGCAAACTGTTAAAAATTGCACTGTTAATTAATACTGCAGTCATTCTGAGAGTAGTCTTGGTGATGGTCGGGAGGGGGAGGGGGCTGAATGGGAGAGAAAAATCTCTGCAAGAACTGGTTTGTGAATTAAATACTTAATTGCCCTGAAGCAAATTTTCCATATACCTATGACCATCCAATCATCAGCTCACTGTTCCTTCTGATGCATACCAAAGAGAGATTTGGTTAATAAACTCAGAATGCCAATCTATCACATGCATAGCACAGTTTTAAAGATCTACCTGTTCCAGGGATGGAACAGCATACTTTGAATAAATGCCTTTGGTTTTCAGATAAATTTATTTTCCAATTAACCTCAAAGCCTTTACTTATAAGACAAGAGGTCCCTTGATTGCTACAAAGATGAATTTGCTATTTAGCTGCTTTACATGCAATTTCCAGGAATAATGACACACTGCCTCTTAGAGCAGTCTTGTTTCATCGTCAACCCACAGGGTCCTGTGGCAAGGCAGACTTTATTCTATAACTATCAGCGGCAAATGCTCAGTTGATCCCATATGAAAAAGGCTTGCATCAAAATATTTTCTTCAAAGCTACTGGGTATAGCCTCCGTGAAGAGGAAAAGAAAAATTAGTCTCTCTTTCACGAACTGGATTCCATTGATGGCCAGCCAGTAATTCAGCACAGATGCATGGGTTTTTTTTTGCAGTGTTCATGGTAATGCATTCTGGAGGGGAAGTGCAGAACAAGCTGGAAATTTGATCCATCCAAAGGCCCCAGCAGGGGTTTGTAATGTTCTGAACTGTACGTTGTGTACAGTTTTTTTTTGCACTACCAATAAGAGGTAATTCAGCCTCGCCCACAGGAAATAGAATCTCATGTGATGTCTGACAATAAATCTGAAATCTGAGCTAAGGGGTTGGAACTACCAGATCTATACCCTTAGCTTGAAACCCAATATATCTGGTACATCCAATGCAATTTCATTTATTGAATGATCTTTGACTTTCACCCAACAGATGGTTAGTTTTTTAAAAACTTTTAAATTAATATTTATATTTTCAATTAATTTGTATATTGCACGGGGTTTTAAATTATTTTTCCTAATTTAATTTCATCAGAGACGTTTGGAACCAATCAAAAGATTTTTGACAGCACGTATTGTGGGATGGGCCTTGGTTTCCATGACATGTTGCTCTGTCACCATAACCCAGTCTCCCTGCCCTATGGAGTGGCACACTCACCGATGGAAAGTACAACACAGGCATTTCATGAAAGGAAAATGCAAGACACAATAGTTGATACTGTGTTTGTTGATATCTAAAAAAAGAAATGCTGCAGCCTCCAGAATAAGGTTGGAACTTATAGGTGTCATAAATACAGGCTGTCATAAATAATTAACCATTATTACATCAAATAATGACTAATTATTTATCTCAGGAAGCTTCCACATGAGATTAATTAAATGCAATGACAAAGCAGATTGTATTTGCAAATTGGTTTGGACCAGATGCCTTAATTGATTATTTTCTAATTTCATGCTTTCTTATCTTTATATAGCATTTTGACTTCATTTTTTAAGTGCAATTATATCCCTTTTTCTGGTGTGGTCTAACAGTTTGAAGAATGCTCTTTTTAATTGGCATCATTTATCAAGGGAGCTGTACATCAATAAAGTTGGATTTTTATATGAATCAAGAAAAGCAAATATATTTATATTATGGGATACAATGAAAGCCTTCATTAGAGGGCAGATAATAAGTTATGTAACTAAGAAGAAAAAGGACTACAATCGGGAAATAGAACAGTTGGAAAGGGAGATAGTAAGTACAGAAAAGGAAATAGCAACAAGGGATGATATAACAAAAAGAAGAGAATTGGCGGACAAAAAAAATAAAATACGAAACATTACAAACGTATAAGGTGGAGAAGAACATAATGAAAATAAAGCAAAAGTATTATGAACGAGGAGAAAAATACAAAATATTAACCTGGCAACTTAAAACAGAACAAGTTAAAAGAACTGTATTGGTGTCAAGGAAAAAGGACAAACAAATTACATATAATCCAATAGAGATTAATGAGAACTTTAAAGAATTTTATGAACAATTATACCAAACTGAGAATGAGGGGAAAGATGATAAAATAGAAGATTTTTTATCTAAAATTGAACTGCCAAAATTGCAAGAAGAGGAACAAAACAAACTGATAAAACCATTTGAAATAGAGGAAGTACAGGATATATTTAAAAAAGCTGCCGAACAATAAAACGCCTGGAGAGGATAGATTCCCAATAGAAATCTATAAAACATTTAAAGAATTATTAATTCCTCCTCTCCTGGAAGTAATGAACCAGATGGAAGAAACACAAAACTTGCCAGATTCATGTAAGACAGCAATAATTACAGTAATACCAAATACGGGGAAGGATCCATTAACACCAGCATCATATAGACCAATATCTCTACTTAATTCAGATTATAAGATAATAACAAAATTATTAGCAAACAGATTGTCCGACTGTGTACCAAAAATAGTAAAACGAGATCAAACTGGATTTATTAAGAAAAGACGAACAGCGGATAATGTCTGTAAATTTATTAATTTAATTCATGCAGTTCAAGGAAATAAGAAGACAACAGTGACTGTTGCTTTAGATGCAGAAAAAGCCTTTGACAGAGTAGAATGGAATTATTTATTCAAAGTATTACAGAGGTTCAATCTACCAGAAAAATATATTAATTGGATTAAGGCATTATATAATGGACCATTGGCGTAGGTAACAGTAAATGGAAATGTATTGAACCAATTTAAATTAAGTAGGTCAACTAGACAGGGATGACCATTATCTCCCTCACTGTTCGCTTTAGCAATAGAACCATTGGCAGAACTGATAAGAACAGAAAATAAAATAAAAGGGATAAAAATAAAGGAGAAGGAGTATAAAATCAGTTTATTTGCAGGTGACATCATAGTATACGTAACAGAACCAGAAATATCAATAAAAGAACTACATAAGAAATTGAAGAAATATGGAGAAATATTGGGGTACAAGATCAACACAAATAAAAGTGAAGTGATGCCAATGAATAATGTGGATTATACAGAATTTTAAAAAGATTCGCCATTTAAAGGGCCAACACAAGCAATCCGATACCTAGGTATTCGGTTAGATAATAATTTAAGCCACTTGTATAAATTAAATTATCAGGCACTAAAAGAAATTGCAGGAAGACTTAGAACATTGGAAAGAATTACCGCTAACATTGATGGGGAGGATAAATTGCATTAAAATGAATGTCTTCCCAAGGACGCAATACTTATTTCAATCGTTAACAACGCCCTTAGCAGAGAAATTCTTTAATGAACTAAAGAGGATAATAAGGAAATTTTTATGGAAAGGGGGAAACCGAGGATAGCATTAGATAAATTAACAGAGAGGTACAATCAAGGTGGTTTGCAGTTACCAAACTTTAAAAATTATTATAGAGCAGCACAATTAAGGAATTTATCAGATTTTTATCAGACAAGGGAAAAACCATATTGGACTAAGATAGAGCTAGATAAAATAGGGGAGAAGGTACCGGAACATATACTTTTATAAATGGGATGAAAAGCTGGTACGATATAAAAGCTCACCAGTTATAAAAGCTCATCATTTACTCAATATATGGAAAAAGATTCACTTAGAAAGGAAATAAAAACAAATTACCAATTACCAAAATTATTATTGACACAAAATCAACTAATCCCTTTTACAATAGATAACCTTTCCTTTAGAGAATGGGAGAGAAAAGGAATTAAAAGAATAGAAAATTGTTTTTTTGGAACTAATTTATTAACATTTGAACAAATGAAGTACAAATATGGAATAACTCATGGTACAATGTTTGCATACCATCAACTGAAAGCCTACTTAAGGATAAATTGGGAAACAGACTGAGATTACCAGAAGGAAGCAGCTTTGAATATGTGATTACAGACACAATGATAATTAAAAGATTTATAACGAACATGTACATCAAGCTGCAAGAGAAGGAAAATGATGAAATAAGCTATAAACCCAAACAAAAGTGAGAAAAAGATTTAAACATAAAGATAAAAAATGAAATATGGGAAAAGTTATGCTCCAGAACTATGAGAAATATAATAAACACAAGGTTACGCATGATACAGTATAATTGGTCACACATATCACGCCCCAGAAGTTAAAAAATGGGATCCAACATTATCAGATAGATGTTTTCGCTGTAAGAAGGAAATGGGAACAGTACATGCAATTTGGGCATATGAGAAATTGAAAAAGTTTTGGGAAGATCTAAATCAGGTATTAAATAAAATCACAAAAAACAACATACCAAAAAATCCAGAGATTTTTCTTCTAAGTAATATAAGGAATTAGGCCTCAAACTGGATGAAGCACAAAAAAGATTTATTATGATAGCCTTAGCTGTAGCAAAAAATGTATAATGTCAACTTGGAAATCAGAAGAGAGCCTGAGTACAGCAATAGTACATAGAAATGAATAAATGTATTCCATTGGGAAAAAAAACTAAATAATTTAAAAAATAAAGTCACATTATTTGAACAAATTTGGGAACATTACATGGAACATAACTTGCCTTGGACCTCCACCCCCCTAAAATGATAAGAAGACAAAGTGACTTGATCCGGTGTGTAAAAGTAGATGATACGTTTTTCTTGTTTATTTTCATTGTGTGATGACATTGTTTAATGCTTTTATTGTATTGTATATGTTGAATGTTTATTGGTTTTGGAGGGGGGGGGAAGGGGGGAGGGAAGGTAGGTGGGAAAAAAGGGGAGAAAATGCTACTGGAAATGTTATATGTATTTTGGTTGATATGGTTCACAGTTTCAAAAATAAAAAATTATAATTAAAAAAAAGAAAAGCAAATATAAACTCTAATTAGGGAGATGTAACTAACTATTGCCGCATTGAAAATTATAAGGATGTAATGTAATATACAGTGATTCTTTTCTCCCCCCCAGAGTACAGTTTAAACTGTAGAAATTCTGCTTGGCCCACACGAAAAATAATGTATGTGCATAAATTTGAACTTGAAGATCATTGTCACATCTACCAAGATATAGGGGGAAAGTATGTTTTCTGCGCAGTTCAGCTCGTCAACCCTTACATAGCGGAAACAATGCAGAATGGTGTGTTAGAGAGAACTGTAACTGAGTGAGAAGCATGGAGACTGGAGTTGTCGATATACAACAACTAGCAGACATTCCAAAAGGAGAAATATCAAACTGCTGGTCAGACAGTATTGTGGAAGGAAAGAGAGAGTCAATGCTTTGGACCAAAATTCGACAGAGAATTTATTGTATTTTTGCACATCCTGCATCCTTTTTGTAACCTTTTTGTAAATAGGTTAAAAGAATCTTACGAGTCCTGTATCACTGCTTTTATCATTTTATTTCTGCACACCTTTCTCCCAAATTGTGTAATTCCTCTCCCCATCATTATACTCATGCTGTGCATTCACTTTGTCATCTTGAGCTACATACGGCATGAAAGCAGATTTGGGCTGACCGTCAAGAACGCATTCATTCTAATCCTACAATGTACATTTATTCCAATTCCACTACTACACAGGGGCTCATTTATAGGTAACCAGTTGACCCACACATCTTTGGGATGTGGGACAAAACCAGAGCACGCACGGGAAACCCACAGGTAGAGCATGCAAACTCCACATAGGCAGCACTCAAGATTGGAAGTGAGCCTGGCTAACCATTCTACTACCTTGTGTCATGCTGCATGGAATTAATGTGTAATCCTTTTGAACTGAGGAATGAATAATGTGTGTAGATTGTTCTGATGTATCTAGAATTGGTCTTCTCTTTCCTAGTTAGTTTTTGTTCTGATGTGCCAGTTACCAGTAATGTTCCTAATTCCTGAGATTTATTTCAGTCATTTTATTGAATCTTACATCTCTGTCAAGCTTGCAGTGACTTAGATTTTCAGAACTGATTTCTCTTAAAAGCAAAAGGAGTTCTGCAATTTTGTTGCAGGAAATCCATCAATGAAACAGACCATAACATCTGATATCTGAACTATGCTCCAGAACTATGAGAAATATAATAAACACAAGGTTACTCATGATACAGTATAATTGGTTACACAGGTTATATATCACGCCCCAGAGAATAATTAGTTTTGTTCTCCAGTGCTGTTAAAAGCTTGGTGACCTGAAAAATAAAATAAATACAAAGGTAAATGCTGCAAGTTTGTGGGTTCAGGAAGAAAGTTATCTTAGAAGGTGTTTTAGAGCATGAAAGTCACACTATCTGTTCTCAGATTTTGGTTTGCTATTTAATGGCTGAATATTTAACAAGATCACTGATTTCAATAACTGATGTTCTGTACAATATCTACACTGGAAGTACTGCCAGAGCTAAATCTATACACTAAACTTTCAAACTGATCCATTTACTGCACCATTTCAGTTCAATTTATGAAATGCAATGAGTTAGACAGGATAGTGAAGCAGCACGAGTCAAATATGATAAATCAGAGAGTGGTCATTGAGTGATTAATGTAGTGGGTGAAGTTTAGTAAACCCCAAAGATTGGAACAAAAGCAATGAGTGGTAGACACACCTTCTGGCCCACGAAACCTGTGTTGCCCAATTACACCCAATTAACCTAACAACCCCATATGGTATTGGAAGGTGGAAGGAAACCAGAGCACCTAGAAAAACTCCACGTGAACATGAGGAGAACTTATAAACTCCTTACAAATTTGAACTCAGGCCGCTGGCGTTGTAATAGCACTGTGCTAACTGCTACACTAACTACTTCATCCTTGCAGATTGGCTCAATTTCCACACAACCAGACAAAAAGAACTATGAAAGGTAGTTTGTGATTGCTTGGGGTGACTGAGACAAATGTTGAGAATGCACTGGTTACACCCTTGTCAATAGTGGGAGATGAGAATGGTTGCAATGGAATTTGAAGGGAAGAGAAGTTTGAGGATGGAATACTCAAAGGTCAGATATTCATGGTCTTTATCTGAAAGTATTTGATATAGGAAAGGAATCCTAAGTCTCAACTATAGTAAATGGAAAGATGTGGTAACCAATCAGAATTGGTTTTGTTAATCTCGGTCTGCTTTTCATCAGGCACTTTGAATTGGCAGCTATTAGATATGAAGACATCACATTGGTGTAACATTTATGGTTCAGGATGATCTATATGTTTTGAAATGGAGCAGATAGGGCTTCGATCTTCATGCAGGTTTTTTTTTGGCCTGGGAGAAGAGACAAACTACTTTTCATTGCCAATGCCCTCCACTGTGATGAGCATAAGTATTCCTCCTTACCTGTCACCACCACCACACATGAATTGATTTTATTTTTCAAACAAAGCTGGAGCAAGTTTTCTGCCAGAGCAAAGCGCAATTCTTTGCATTGCAGGCAAAGCAAATAACAAAGCTGATATCTCTTTGCTCAGCTAAATTGGATTGAAATCTACACACACAATGTATAAGTAGCAATTGATCTTCTTTTCCCATGAGACAGAAATGCTTGTGATGGGATGCATCGAAGTTTGGAAAGAAATAGAGAAATAGAGGTACTCAGATGTCTTTCTTACCTTTCTGAAGCAGTGAGTGTTGGAAGTTGAAGTGCCCAAGTGGGAGCTGCTCCAAGTTAATTACATCTGTACCTTTGGCACAGAACAATGGAGGTTGTAAAATTCAATGGATCTTTTGTGGCTCAGCAAATGCTTGGAAAAACTTCCTAGAGATTAAGTTGGATAACCCTCAACTCCAAGCACATGATGGATGATGCATTATTAACTCCTTCCGGTTAATTGGAATGCTGGCAGCTTGCCAAGAATTGAGCAGCAGACTCCAAATTTCTCAAATGCTACCATAAAGGCCTTGGTAGAGGAAATGGAAAGCAGGAGGGATTTGCTGATCCACACAAATCTAAGAAATCCTCTAGGAAGAATTTCATGCCTGCAAAATAGATAATGGGATTAGTCACATTTGGTTTGATGATTATGGCTGCACGGCTGGGAGGTGTGGAGGTGGAATGCATTGTGGCCTTGGGACAGGGCCGAGCTGAAATGTGTCAATCCTCATGTATTGTCAATCTGCTTCAAGAGCAAGTACGAGGAAAGAGGGGAAATAATGTATTTAGCAGCCTTTGAATGGACAGCATTACATTATAATATTTGGAGCAAGAGCTGGAGTTGACTACTTGGCCATTTGTTTCGACTTGTTTATTCATCAAGATTGATATTGATCTTCTACCTCAGCACCAATTTTCCTGCATTATTACCAATAATATTTGATTCCCTTTATACTCAGAAATATATTGATTTCTGACTTTGTAAGAATACATTAACTGAACTTCCACTCATTTATGGGGGTAAAGAATTCCATAGATTCACCACCCTCCCTCACAACAATAAGCATTTCAGATTTTAACAGCTCCATCTTGAAAGGAGCCAGGAAGGTAAAAGTTCATTCCAGTGCTCACCTGGATGGCTACTGTCACTGTATGAAGTGCAGAAGTCTTGCACATTGTTCTTTCCTGAGGTGAAAGAATTCCTCTGGATAGATATGGCCACCTATTAGACACCTTGCTCCCTTGCATTTTCACTCGATTTCTCCAGCATTTTGTCCTCCTCAGTACTATCTTGGTATTGAAAGGGTTAGGGAAGTCTACTCACATACCCATGTCCGGTAGTGCTTGGTTTGTGGAGAATACTTAAGGACAAGAGCAAGGCCAGGCTACTTTACCTCCCAGGCCTACCCCATCATTCAAAATGCGCATGGCTGAACTACTCCTGATCTCAACTCCAATGCCAGTATGCCAATCCTCAATTCCCTGGATTTTCAAAAATATATCTACTTCCTCTTTAAATGCCTCCAGAGATCAAGCCTCTACAACCACCTTAAGTACAGAATTCCAGAGGGTAGCCTCCCTCTACAAAAATGAATTCCTACACACCTCAACTTTAAATGGCAAGACCCTCCCATCTTGTAACTTTGTTTGAGACTCTCCCATTAAAGGGGTCATCTCAAAATACTCAACATCTTGACATGTTACCCAGACTTCAGTAACTGAGTTACAGGGAAAGGATAAACAGGTTAGGACTTTATTCACTGGAGCATAGAAAAATGAGGGGGGATTTGATAGAGGCATTTAAAGTTATGAGGGGGATAGACAGAGTAAATATAGGTAGGCTTTTTCCACTGAGGATAGGTGAGATACAAACCAGAGGACATGGATTAAGGGTGAAAGGGACTTTTACCCTTTCACCCTTAATCCGTGTCCTCTGGTTTAGAGGGAACAAAAAGTGGAACTTCACACAGAGAGTAGTGGGAGTGTGGAATGAGGTGCCAGTGAAAGTGTTGAATGCAGGCTCAATTTTAACATTTAAGAAGAATTTGGACAGGTACATGGATGGGAGAGGTATGGAGGTCATGAAACTAGGCAAAAAAAAGTTTGGCACAGACTAAGGGTCAAAAGGGTCTGTTTCTGTGCTGTAATATTTTATGCTTCTCTCTATCCTGCATGCCCCTCAGTCATCCCCTCATACTTCTGATCACCCTAGGGTACAGATCTGACAATTCATGATAGGACCACCCTTCCATTCATTCTTGTGGTCTCTCTCCAATACTTGTATATTTAAATTCCACCTTGCGAGTGCTGGACTTGCTTGTATTCTGGGGTTTTATTGCAAGGTTCCTATAGATTCCTATAGATGGAGTGGCACGGTTAGAGAGGTAATTAGTGCAGCACTGTTTGCAGCACCAGTTCATATCTGCCATTGAACGTTCTCCCATGTCTGCTTGGGTGTCTTCCAGGTGCTCTGTTTTCCTCCCACTTTCCAAAGATGTACAGGCTTAGTTGGTTAATTGGTCACTTAGGTGAGTTTGGGAGGCATGGGCTCATGGGCCAGAAGGGCCTGTTTCTTTACTATACCTCTAAATTTAAAAAAAAACTGTATGTGGTGCCCATTACTTCCAATTTGCTGATTTTTTAGCTGTTATGAAATAGCATAAGAACTTATCTGGTGAACATGGTAAGTTTAAAGGGAAGTGAGATTCTGATGTCTTTAAAGAGAATGTGGAAAAAGAACCAGATGAGCTTTAAGGGTCTTTATTTCCCACTTATCACATTATTTCTGATGCTTCTTTTTTGGACTCTTGACTATACTGTATATCAGTTCTTGGATCAATCTTATCACTCCTGGTCTCACACAAATGATCATCACCTCCCCCTGATTTTTCCACCACCTGCACACACCCATAGCCTCATTATCTACCTGCAGATCTTTGGGAGATAGGAAGAAACCAGACCACAGGGCAGATGTGGAAACTTCGCACCGCTAGGACACAAAGTTACTGGATCTGCACAGTTTAATCAGTATCCTGTAATAAATGAATAACTTTGGATATCAGTTCAAGTGCTGAGTTTAAAAAAAGCTGGACTGCAGTCATGTCAGCATTTCTTGCTAATAGTCTTCATGATCTGCCTGCTCAGCATATTTCCAAAGGACAATAGTTCTTGTGTGTGCTCTCACCTTCACGTCCATGGTATTCAACCTGATTAACAGCAGTTCCATTAGTATGTGCACCAGATGCCGTCTTTCTCTGGAACAATTGATGTTATTCATCCTGACTTCCAGTCTTCCTCAGGATAAAATAAGGGAAATTGGGTAATAGGAGCAATGCGCAATACCTATTCAAGTTATGGACGATGTAATAGTCTACATTTTCCAATTCATTCACTGTTTTTGTTGCCCTGAAATGGTTGGTTTCCCTGAATGAATTTGTGGCAAGCAATCATGTTTGTCCTATTTGTGTAACAAGTTTATTCTTGGCAATAATAAATACCTGAATTCTATGTGAGAAACTGAAAAACAAAATACATGAAAGGAACTTATAATGAAATCAATACATCAACCTTGTAAGCCATTATTAAATAAGCAAGTTTCAAGTATAAAGTCAGATTAATTTTTTATCACTGAATAGAAATAATGGTGATTACTTCCATTACTAAACTCTTAATTATTCTCTCAATTATTCATCCTCACCTCTCTTTGGTAAAAGACATAGACCATTATTCTGTAATTCTCTATCTATGGATCTGTGTCTGCATTAAGAATGAAGCCCTTACTGGATTTGCGTTCATCCATTCAATTGCATAATTGGCTTTGAATTCTGCTCCAGTAGAGGTAGATAAAAGGGTGCACAAATGCTCACAATTTATTGGACAAAACTTGTAGGTTAAGCAGGATGACAGAAATAATTGTAATGTTTTATATTGTGAATGCTGCATCCAAGCAATTATTTTGAAAAGCTGAGAGCTGCTACTTTTTAAATGTGATTACATCTTCTTGTACAGGTATACCTCACTTTTTGAAGGTAGAGCATTCCTGAGAAAATGTTTGTAAACCAAAACTTCGTCAAGTGAAGACCGATTGATACTATTGAGGCAGAACGTAAACCCATTATAATGTCTTCGTTAAATGAAAACATGGGTTTCTTCATAATAAGCAAATTTTCACAAACTGAGTATTCATAAGTAGGCACTATGAATGGCAACTGAATTGAGAGGATGCTGAGTGGAACATTTTCAACAGTAGCATTTTCATAATAACCACACTGTTAATGAAAATTTAAGCAAAAATAGTTGCATGGCCCCCAGATAATGTAATCTTTATCATTAGCCCCTTTCACACTTACTAGGGATCCCAGGAATCAAATGTCAATTGGCCTTTAAAGTGGCAAGTGTGATAGCAAAATCTGTTCAACGGCGGCGTCAGATGACGTTATCTCATTCTGGGGATTGATGGCTTCGACCCCTAGTACAATCCCCGGTGTCTGAAGACGCAGGCATTGAAATCAGGCAAGTGTGCATGTTGTGCCATGCAGGCACTTCTGATTAAAGGTAGAACAGACCAAACGCCGGGGATAGACCCTTGCAAGTGTTCAGTGTCCCGGTTAGGAATGGTCTAGTGTGAAAGACCAAACACCCATTCCTACCCTGTGACCATGAATGGCTGATTTAGTGGGACCCAAGTGTGAAAGGGGCTATAGTTGTACTGAGAAAAGAAAGCAGAGGAGACCAATGTATCCAGCTTCTCTTGGCAACATTCTTGTGAATCTTCTCTGCGTTGTTTCCATCTTAATAATTTTTTCCTATAGCTCTATAACCAAAACTGCACACAATATTCCATGTGCAGTCTCCCCAATGCCTGTACAGTTGCATCATGACCTCCCTGCTGCTGAACTCAATTCCCTGACTGATCATGGCAAAATTGGAATAGTGAGTGCAA
The DNA here is from genome assembly GCF_036971445.1 of Narcine bancroftii. Classification (NCBI taxonomy): domain Eukaryota; kingdom Metazoa; phylum Chordata; class Chondrichthyes; order Torpediniformes; family Narcinidae; genus Narcine; species Narcine bancroftii. The sequence continues at coordinate 101,318,007 of NC_091476.1, read as the reverse complement.
AACCACTGTCCCTATCTAAGTAAGGGTGAATAAGATGGGGAATCTGCACCATTTATATGAAGAGAGATTAAGCAGAGTATGCCCAAATCCTCAGTTGAGAAGAATGGGAGATGATCTCATTGAAACATATAAAATTCCCATTTAAGTGCTTAAAACCAAGATCTATATTCTACAGCCTCAAAATAAGAATCAGAATTTACTGTCATGAAATTTGGTGGTTTGCAACTGCATCATGGTGCAAACATTACTCTAAAAAAATAAAAATAACAGTGCAAAAAAAGTAAGGCAGTGTCTTTGCTTCATTGATTATTCAGGAATCTGACGACAATGGGGAAGAGGTGTCCTTGTGCCTTTGAGTGCTCATCTTTAGGCTACTGTACCTTTTCCATGATGGTAGCAGAGTGAAGAGGGCATGGGAGTCTTTGAGGATAAAGTCTGCTTTTTTTAAAGACATCGCCTCCTGTAGATGTCCTTGATGGAGTGAAGTCTGGTACCTGTGATGTTGCAGGGCGAGTTAACAACCCTGTGGAGTTTATTCTTGTCCTGAGAGTTGGCGCCTCCATACCAGGCAGTGATGCAACTAGCCAGAATGCTCTCCATGAGAAGTTTACAAAAATCTTCGATGACATACCAAATCTCCTTAGATACCTCATTAAGTTTAGCCACTGGCAAGCCTTCTTTGTGATTGCATCAACAAGGGGGTTCCAGGTCAGATTCTTGGAGATGTTGACACCCAGGAATTTGAAGTTCTTGACCGTCTCCATTACTGAGCCCTCGATGAGGACTGGGTTATGTTCCCCTGACTTCCGCCTGAGGTCCACAATCATCTCCTTGGTTTTGCTGACATTGAGCACAAGGTTGTTGTCATTACACCATTCAACGAGCTGATCTGTCTCCCTCCTGTACACTTGCTTATTTCCGTTTGTGATTCTGCTGACAACTGTGGTGTCATTGGCAAACGTAGATAACATTGGAATTGTGCCTGGTCACACAGTCATGGGTGTAAAATGAATAGAGCAGTGGGCTCTAGCCTGTGTTGATAATCAGTGAGGAGGAGATGTTGTTTCCAATTCGTACTGACTGTGGTCTTCTGAAGAGAAAGTCAAGGAACCAGTTGCAGAGTGGGGTACAGAGGCCTAGAATTTGTAGCTTCTTGACCAGCACTAAAGGAATAATGGTATTGGTCTGAGCTGCAGTTGATGAAGAGTGGCCATATGTATGAATTCCTGTTTTTGAGGTGATCCAGAGCTGAGTGGAGAGCCAGGGATATTACATCTGCTGTGGAGCGATTATGATGATGGGCGAATTGCAGTGGGTCCAGATCTTTGCTTAGGTACGTGTTAATTCTGGCCACGACCAGCTTCTCAAAGCATTTCATCACAGGAGAAGGGAAATAGCATTTACGATAGAGCTGAGAAGAAATTTCTTCACCCAGAGGAGAATGAATTATTTAAAAACCTCTACTCAAGGGGGCTGTGGAGAGTCTGATATCGGGAATATTTAAAAAAGATACACAGATAATCAGGGAGTTTGTACTGGAAAGTGAAATTGAGGTTAAAAAAAATCAGTCATAATCGTTTTGAATGGTGGAGTAGGATCAAGTGCCTGGAAGTCCCCTTGTTACTGCTGCTTCCTTGTGTCCTCCCTTGCTCATTCACAACCTGATCAGGTTAACATCAACCCCTTAGATAAGTGCTGCTTTAGCTTGTATTCAAACAGAAAATTGACAAAGTGAAAACACTGAACAAAATAAATGTTTTAGTGTAGCCAATGAACTAATGAAATGCTCAACGTAATTTGGACTTTGCATGAAATTGTAATGGTTCTTTCAAAGTAATACAGAAAAAAGGCTAAATCACTGCAAGCATAATCCCTTCCTGATAATTACCATAATCCTACCCAACATGGGATTTTTTAATATACTCATCGTTTGAAGTTGTCATCATCTGGGGATGTGTAAATTAACAAAATCTGGGAAAAAAAGCTTACATTAAAGGTTGAGTTCATGAAGTGGATTAGGAGACACACCATCTGAAGCACAGAAGCTCAATGTTTGGAGTGAGTAATCTGAAGTCAGTGCGTTGTTGAGTCAAAGAACTACTTTCACATTGAAAGGATATTTGAATCGTCAATCCCTCGTGTGCAGTATTGATTGTATTTGAGTTCACTTTGCTGGAAGTATTGTTGAAGAGAGCGGTTAATTCTGCATCCACCAGTGAAGACTGTTTGAACTGAGTCAAACAGTACCAATCAGATCTTTCGAAACCTTTGTTACACATGGCAACTTAGTTTAATTAACTGCAAAAATTAAGAGGACAAATTTAAAGGTATTTTATAGATCTGTTGACATATTTATATTTTATGTCAAAATTAATGTAGGCAATAAATAGGTGTCATCATGCAGGTGATACCTCTTGGCTAACCATCCAGTTTGCTCTGTGGTACACGTGTTCTGTCCACACTAAAGAGTGGACAAATGAACAGAAACAAAACTTCTCAATGCCCAAGAGTGGCCCAACTTGATTTTTGAGAGTTTGAAATATTTTAAAAGAGATACAACGCAGCTCAGGTGTGAAGGATGTCCATGGAGGACCAAGCAAGGGGATGAATACTTGGCATGACTTCTCGAATTGTTAATCTAGAGGAGAAATAAATGCGTCGAGTGGTGGCCACCTCAAAAAAAATTAATATAGTTAATTAGGCACTGATGGGGAAGATTTAAAAGCATTGCAAATCCCTTTATAAGTATATAAAGCTCAAGAGGGTAACCAGGGAAATAATAAAACTTATTCAGGCCCAAAATAGTCCTCTGTGGTTGTAGCCAGTATAAATAAGATGGGTGTGATCTTAAACTAATTGATTCTGGAAGGCACTCACCACCACCTTCTCAATGATAATTAGAATGGGCAAATAATATTCACCCCACAAAAGTGCTAGAAAATGTCTAACCCCTACCCTTGACATTCAATGTAATTGTTGCTGAGTCCCACACTATTTATAATAAGTGGTCAAGATTGATCAGAACTCAACTGGACTAGCCACTATAAATACTGTGATATTAAGAGCAGATAAGAGGGGTACCTCCTCATAACCCAAGACCTTTCTATTATATGCAAGGAACACATAATTAACGAGATGGAAAACTATCCACTTGTCTAGATGGGTGCAGCACCATCCATTCCCATGAAGCTTTGGCTCTATCCAGGACAAAGCAGCCCACTTACTTGGCATCCCTTCAGTTTCCATGAACATTTATTTCCTCCTCCACCACCTCAAACTGCTGCAAAAATCAACTACAAAGTACACTTTAATTACTCACCAACCTTTTCTGATAGCTCTTTTCAAACCTGCAACCTCTCCTATCAAGAAGGTCAAGGAAGCAGGTGCACAAACAGTATCACCCGCAAGTCCTCTCCAAGTCTTACGCTAACCTTACTTGGAAATATCCTGCTGGTCCTATAAACAGGTAAACCTGAAACCCCATCAACCCAATGGTAGGAGCACCTTCTCACATATTCTCACATCTTCTAATTAAGCTTTGCTGACTTCTTTAATTTTTTGATGCATCTTGCAGAGTTTTCGTGTGAATTTGTGATCACTCCCACCTAAAATGCAGCATCTCATTACCGTAAGCTGACTTGAGCCGCTTTCAGGTGGAATAGCTGGGAGAATGCAGCTCCGGAGCCAGCTGCGGGTGTGTGCGAAGCGACATTCAGGTGGCAGTGCTGAAGGCACTGTTCTGGCACCTGAAAGGTCTGCAGCAGGGAGAGGCACTGTGGAGCAAATGCCGGCTTCTGTCGACTGTGGCCGTAGCCCCTCTCGCTTTCAGGTGCCTAGGGGGAGCGCTCAAAAGTGGAGAATATACCTACCCGAGGAGGGTTGGGTAAATACTCCTTGGGTCACGGTTCTCCGCTTTCAGGTGGCCTCCCCACAGCTGCATTTGGGTATTTTAGGCCACCTGAAAACAACTTTGGTTACCTTGACAAAACCAGCCTTTACTTCAATCTTTCAAATCTCGACAAGCAGCATAAAATTTAGCACATTAAACATGTGTGGCATTGTAGATCCAAACAGGTTGGATGGGATGGATACAGGGAATGTGAACTAAATATATGAGCCACAGCAGAATAACCTTGCATGTGAAAAGCACTGGGAAATCAAAAGCAGGCAGATCAATTGAATTACTTGATCTTCTCATAGTTGAATATTGTGTTTGAATAGTTGTAATTAATAAAATCGTAGGTTCCAATTTTATTGAGGATATCGGCAAAAGTAAGTAAATGCTCCTAATGTGGGCTCTTTGGCATAAATGGGTGATTTTATCAAAACCATCAGGTTGCATCCTGCTCCCTTACTGTGGTACTGTAGTAACCTGAGGGTCTGGAATCTTTATGGGTTTAATATTGTTTTATCACAATCTTTATCCAAGTACTATGAGATTGAACTGAGGTCACCACATCTCACTATTGGTTTCCAAACACACAGGTAAATGTTGGGTAATAGGTGGGCTTAGCTTCAGATAAATTTTGTTCACTTATTTTCCTTTCTTAGTCTTCATGAACAAATTTTTTCTAAGAATATTCTTGTTACCTCAGAGAAAATATCAATGCAAACAAAAAATCCCTTGTGTCTGCTTTGTGAAGAAGGACCCAAGTCTTTATTCTAGTAGTCTCCCATTTCTTTATTCCCCATTATAAATTCTGCTGAAAGAACAATATGGTGACAGGATAATGGAAGTCAAAGTGGGAGAGATGGAGACACTGACAAGGGAATGGAGTTTCTGGTTGGAACCAAAGGCAATGGTTTAATTTAGCTACTCTTCAGTTCATCCATATTAATGCTGAAAAATTGAAGACAATGGAAAAGTACTGGTTGTGTAGGGTTGATCTATTCAGCTTAGATTTGGAATATGATGTGCTTTTAGATGATAGCACCAAGATCCATTATGTAAATAAGAAGCAAGTGACTAGTCAAGAATGGGTTTTAGTGTTGATTGGGAAGGGAAACCATTGCAGTTCATTCCCCAGCGACAACATGTCAGATTGGAATAGAACCAAACGAGGCAGGTCCAGCCAAATTGATAGTGAAGGGCAAGTTTTGAAGGAAGGTGATGTGATCCAACTGAGAGTGGCTGCTGGCAGATGGAGAAGGAATTTGCAGCACTGGTGATACGGGATGTCACTTGTGACTTTGACCCTTCCAATCAATTCTTTTAGAGTCATTGATATGAGCTGTGAAATGTAACACCAAATTTGGGAATGGCCTGGTCTCAGAAGCAGCAGTTTATTTTATTGATATTAGTGGAAACATAAATATTGGTCATGACAGAGGAGGCTAGTGTGTTTTTAAAATTTAGTACTCTAGTGTGGACATATATTTGATCATGCCCTTAAAAGAATGTTTTATAATAAGTATCAATGGATTCAGAAATTACCTTAGCCAAGTACATTGAATGTTGGAATTGAGCAGAATATACTGCAAAATACATAGTGACTATTTCATTCTCTGTATTGAAAAGCAGTTAATGCTCTTAGATCTCATCAGTCTTTCCTGTTTCAAATGCAGAACTGTCTTTAGGTTCAAAATGTTATTTTAAAGATTCAATTTATTTTCATGTTATAAAAACAATGTCGCATCACACAAAATTACCTTTTTTTAGCTGCTGTTAGGCAGACAGATTCACTATTGGCAGAAATTGCCTGAAGCGCCTTTTAACGGTCAGAGAGAGAGAAGCAAAAGAGAGTTACAATGAACTTCCAACATTTCTAATTGTCTCTCTGTTTGAAGATTACAAGTACGGAGAAGAGAGGCTGGTTGGAGTGCACGCCGATGAAATTCTGACTTCATTTCATTGTAACTGTAGTCTAACTTTAGTAAGCTGACCAAGTACAAAGTAGTTGGTGACTGTCCATGGGATCCAGATGCAGGTTCCTGTGACTTGGCTGAGCTCTATTTGCTGCCGAAAGATCTGTCTCTTAAAAGAGTGCAATTATGTACATGGCTAATGTTTCCCTCCAGTCACTGTTGCAGACGAAGAATGCTCTTCAGGTTTCTTCTGATTTTAAATGTTAACCCAAGAATGAAATAGTCAAATCACCTTTAAATCTGTCAAAGTCTGATTACACATTGCAATACAGCTGCCACCACATTAAGCAGTTATGAATTTCCCACCATTGCAACAATTATTGTGAAATGCTACCTGAGTCTTGGACCAACAAACCAAATGAAGCAGAAGGAGACTCCTTGGAAAAAGAATTCAATCACTAGAATTACAATGGAGTTTGGATACACTTAATTACAGGCTTGCTGCACAAAATTTCAAACCACATGTATTGGATGGAAATGCACAAGAAACTTTTAGCTTGAAGCAATTTCCCATTCTTCTTGGACATTTAGTATTAGATTGCTTGTGCCCTGCATATGTGATGGAAAAATTAACCAGTGAGGAGGTATTTCATTCCACATTGAGTAACCAGTTGTTTATGCTCAAAGGTAAATGTCCACACTTACTTACTGAACACTTTTTAATTCAGTATTAATGACTAATGACATTGTTGAAGGACCTATATATTGTGTGATTTCTCAATTAACTCTATAAAGAGCATGACTAATGTGTAAACATTGAGTGATTACCCAGCGATCATAGCTGTTGTGTTATTCATTCATCTTGGTAGATGAGGATTCACTCTGATTAAAAAAAATGATTGGGCAAAAAACACAGGCAAACCCATTATAGCTTAATTGAATCTTGACAGCTCAGAAGGAGCCCACGTGGCCTTTCATGTTCATGTAGGTTTCTGATTGAGCAATGAATCAGCTCCACACATCTATTTCATTACCAAATTATTTTCCTTTACATATTCATCCAAATTTCTTTATAAAATCCTGATTGCCCTTAGTAGAGTTCTCGATCACAACCACTTCTTGTTATCTTTTTATCTCATTCCCTCTACACCCCAAATATTTTTGCCTGTTTCTTAATGAATTAATGTCACTAGCCTTTTGAACTATCTATTCATGGAAACAGCTTTTATCTACCATCTCTATACCCAATATTTTGTTCGTTTCAACCAAATTCTCTCCTGACCTTTGCTCCAAGAGAAACAAACCAACTTCTCTTGACTATCCTTGTAGCTGAAACCTGTCCATCCCTCTTAATTGTTGTCCCAATTTTTTTTTATTTATTTGACTATAGAGAAGCTATGATACCTAGTTTTTTGAATTTAGTGCTGTAATGCTGTGGCAGGTGCGGTATCCCTTCCATTACAAAGTCCTATGCCACAGAGAGATTGACATGCAATCTATTCTAGGTGATAATAGAGAGGCAGCAGTGACCCCTTTTCTAGTGTCACCACTGATATTCTAAAAATACAAGCGCATCGACCTTCCTCATGCACAACAACATCGCTTAGATTGACAATGGTGTGAAATTCAAACCTGCAAGATGAATCCATTAATGTTCATTTTTAAAAAAAGCTCAAAGAATATATTGATTTATTTATCTTTTAAACCAGGTCCATCAGTTAAGGGGAACATCCGTTACTTCTTTTTCAAACAATAATCAGAATTCTTGCCTGTTATCTCAAAATAATTTTTTAATGCAATTATGTTTTCTGTTCTTTTCCCACTTCCTGACCCTCTGGTGGCTTCTGACCTTGGTGCAGAAACTCTGTTAGAAATAAGTTTACTTGTGTCCATTTAGTTTATTACACTCGACAAGCCATTCCCAATGGGGGTCCTGCAGCCTCCTGTGGGGGCCGCAGCACATTTAAGTAAAAGTCTTGTTTGCTTTCCACCTCAAGCAACATAATTTTAAAATGGTTTTTATTTTATGTAGTTGATAAGAGAGAAGTATGGAAGAAACCAAAACATGACTGCTTCCCAGGAAAAGGGACCCATAAACTTTGAGCAAAGTCCTAAGGAGGTCATAGCCGAAAAATGATTGAGAATAGCTGATCTAGAAAACAAACTCTGGCATAGGTGCAGAGTGCTTCTGCCCTAAATGCAGTAAAATCCCCATTATCCGGAATTCAAACAACTGGCAACCTCAAGTAACCAGCAAAAATATTGTGGAAAATAAATAGGTAAAAAATTTGAAAGTTTAAAATTGCTGCCCCTAACGGTCAATTCACCATTCAATGCAACACACACACTCTCAAGCTACCAGTAAGTTCACTTATCCAGCATCTACCAATCCCCATAAGTACTGGATACCAGGGGTTTAAATGTATAATGATTTAGATTGTTTTATTCAAATTATTTAAATCCTGTCCTTTGAAAATTGTAGTCATGTTTTACTCCAATGGGCCTGGGAGTCATTACTGACTCGCTAGATTGGTTTCATTGTAACATTTCATCTTCACAGAATTGTTTAGATATTTTTATCACGGCAAAGGGTTCTTCTCAAAATAAGTCCCATCTGTAAAATAATTTTCACTACTCTCCTGCATTTTTTTAAAGCACCATGTGTTCCACTTTATCACTGTAAAACAATCACACTTCAGACATCTTGTGCTAGGTTGTGTTCACTGGAAATGGGGGCCAAGGATCTAACTAAATCCTGCTATTTCAGTACTTCCTGGAGTTGGGATTCTGTCCCATGGAATGGGACTTTGGAGTCACCTTACTGCACTTTAACAGCCCCAATGATTGCTTTGTAACTCAGGACGTCCTTATTTCACAGTCAAAAGGAATGAAAGCCAGAGAACATTCAATGCAACAGGGTGACACGATTAGTGTAGTAGGTAGCGCAACACTGTTACAGTGCCTGCAACCCAGGTGTGACTCCAGTGCAGTCTGTAAGAGGTTTGCACGTTTTGTCTGTGTGCTCCGATTTCCTCCCACCCTCCAAAGATATCCAGTGTTTGTAGGTTAATTAGTGTATTTGAGCGGTGCAGCTTGTTGGGTGGTATCTCTAAAAAGAACTTCACTTGTTGGAAAAGTGGAAAGGAAGAGAGAGAAAGAAGGGGAAATGCATCACAACTCTGCTCATATGACATGTAACTTGGTGAATTTTCATTTCTGAGGCATGGTGCATTAATGAAGCAGTAGAATGAGACACCATGTCTCATTAGTTGCCCATTCAGAGCCAGCTCTTCAGCGCTTGACGTCCTGCTTTGCGGAAACTGCCAAAATGTTTGGCCTGGAAGTCAGCCTGAAGAAAACTGAGGTCCTCCATCAGCCAGCTCCCCACCATGACTACCAGCCCCCCCACATCTCCATCGGGCACACAAAACTCAAAACGGTCAACAAGTTTACCTATCTCGGCTGCACCATTTCATCAGATGCAAGGATCGACAATGAGATAGACAACAGACTCGCCAAGGCAAATAGCGCCTTTGGAAGACTACACAAAAGAGTCTGGAAAAACAACCAACTGAAAAACCTCACAAAGATAAGCGTATACAGAGCCGTTGTCATACCCACACTCCTGTTCGGCTCCGAATCATGGGTCCTCTACCGGCACCACCTACGGCTCCTAGAACGCTTCCACCAGCGTTGTCTCCGCTCCATCCTCAACATCCATTGGAGCGCTCACACCCCTAACGTCGAGGTACTCGAGATGGCAGAGGTCGACAGCATCGAGTCCACGCTGCTGAAGATCCAGCTGCGCTGGATGGGTCACGTCTCCAGAATGGAGGACCATCGCCTTCCCAAGATCGTATTATATGGCGAGCTCGCCACTGGCCACCGTGACAGAGGTGCACCAAAGAAAAGGTACAAGGACTGCCTAAAGAAATCTCTTGGTGCCTGCCACATTGACCACCGCCAGTGGGCTGATAACGCCTCAAACCGTGCATCTTGGCGCCTCACAGTTTGGCGGGCAGCAGCCTCCTTTGAAGAAGACCACAGAGCCCACCTCACTGACAAAAGGCAAAGGAGGAAAAACCCAACACCCAACCCCAACCAACCAATTTTCCCTTGCAACCGCTGCAATCGTGTCTGCCTGTCCCGCATCGGACTGGTCAGCCACAAACGAGCCTGCAGCTGACGTGGACTTTTTACCCCCTCCATAAATCTTCGTCCGCGAAGCCAAGCCAAAGAGAAGAGAATGAGACATAAATAAATTAGCATTTCCCTAAGGCAGATTAGCATACAAGTGAAGCATCTTTTTTTTATTGAATACGAATCCTGCACATCTGTTCCATCTTTTTTTTGCCCTTCCTTTATCTAATGAGGAATAAACAGGAAGAACACCTGTCTCTCATCTGCTGTTTAAAAGGTTGAGCAAGATCTCCCCTAGTGGTGAGTGCTGCCCTTTACATTTGTTATCCACTAAAGTGTGGGAGATGCCTATCCCGCATCGGACTTGTCAGCCACAAACGAGCCTGCAGCTGACGTGGACTTTTACCCCCTCCATAAATCTTCGTCCGCGAAGCCAAGCCAAAGACACTAAAGTGTGGGAGAAACTCATCTGATCATGTAAGGCCCACCTACCAACCCAAACCACTTCCTTCACCCACTCAGGGCTGGATGCAAGATAGACAGTCTTTTCCAAGACTGCAATCCATTCCCCTCACCTGCATTTATAAAGGAGACCAATATCCCAGAATTAATTACTTCACGTGAAATTAATTAAGTGACACTTTTTATTTAAACTGTGCAGGCAATCCTGAGCTCTTCAGGACTAAATAAGAACAAAATGCAGTGGTTTACAGTGTCATAAAGCATGATAGTGCATTCGAAGTGTTTGTTGTCTTACCATGCCCATGATTCAAGGCTTCTGACATTTATACAAAACACATGAGTGATCATGAAGTGGAGCGTGCTGTTTCATGAGCATTTGTTACCAGTGATTCAATATCCATTTTGCGTTGTTCAACATACTTTATTCAGATTAAATGGAAGGATTGATACTTAACACATAATTGCCAGTTTTCCAAGGTAATTATATATCTTAAACCTGTTAAGCCTTCCCCCAAAATAGGAGATGGAAATCTCAGATAAAGCCAAAACATTGAAGAAAGAACCTGTTGACTCTCTTAAATTGATGTTTTCTAGCTATCTAGAAATATTCCCTCTGCCTCAGCGACATGTCACAATTTTAAAGGCCTTTGGTAGGTTAGCCCTCAACTTTCTTTTTACAAGGGCAGTAGCCCAGTCTTTTTATTAGTTCCTGGGTCATATTCTTTTGAATTTGTAGTGTCCTTCCTTTAAATCTCTGCATCTTCTGTTTTCCATTTCTCTCTCATTTATACCAACCAGAACAGGAGAGTTCGAGAAGTCATGGCATTGAGTCATCTTGAGTGAAAATGCTGGAATTGGGTTTGAGAAAATAAATGGGAAAAAAATGACTTATTTTGTCATGGAGTCATAGAAGATTACACAGAAACAGGCCATTCAGCCCAACTTCATGCCCATTAAGCTAGTCCCATTTGCCTGAATTCAATTTATATCCCAATAAATCTTTCCTCTCTAAATTACATTGACAAATGCATTATACTGGTGATTAAAACTTATTTGAAAGTGTTTGCGATTTGGGAAAACTACTTGGAGGTTAACCTTTCTGAAATTATTTAGTACATAATGTACATGACGATCACATTCATGCTTCTCAATAACATCGATGTCTAGGTGTTAATGCTGATATTCATTGCAAATTGTCGACAGGAACAAAATTTTAACAGGAACCAAGCAATTATATTTTGATCAACAATTTGCAGTTGTTAGAATGAGGCAGTTATTAGTGAACTGCTGATTGCAACCTCCCACATCCCAAATGTTCAGTTAAATGCAGAAATCCAGATGTTACTGCCAGAAATCCAGATGTTTCTTCCTCAGATTGTACTGCTGCAGTCTTTTCATAAGCATTCAACCAAAATACACTGGCTTGATGCAAACTTCAGCTGAAATAGCCATTAGTGTCTTCTGTTGTTGTTCTTCTTCTTGTTCATCCTTCATAGTTGAAGATGACCATGGCTTTAAAGTCAAATGGCTGTGGTCCGGAGGTGACTGGTGAGCCCAATCTGGGGCCTGAAGGCTTGCCCACATTTGGGACACAAGTGGGTGGGTGCTGTCGTGGCAGTGGATGCTGCTCGGGTCTTGCACATAGCACACTTTAGTTGCACCTCGATGATGTGCCTGACTTCAGCTGAAGCAGTCTATGTTTGAAGCACCTTTTGCAGCCCATTCTTCCATGGAGGTGAGCAGAGCGATCCTAAAGAGGGCTGCTCAGACACCCAGGGGGCAGCCAAACGCAACTGCTGCTTCTGTCCAGTAGAGAGTGACCCTATTCCCTGAGCCGTCTTTGTGCAGGTTTGTATCTACAGCTTCCAGTGTATTTGTACCTATTGTTTCGCCACTCCCCATCACCGCAGGACTTTAGGTGTTGTGTATTGGGTTTCATTGACTTGCATTTGATTTGGATTTAAAGTGAGGGAGAGTTGAACAGGTCGTCAGCCTCACTCTCTCGCCCCAGCCTATCTGGACCCAGTGGCAAGACATAGTCAAGATGGCTGGAGACAGGTCACGATGCAGTGGATGGCCAGTAGTGTTCTGTATGTGTCTCACTGTGCCCTCTTAGCGCTCCACAATGCATCGCTGAGAATCACCTTTCTGCCCGTTGAACCAGTGATGGTTTTTTCTGCACAGTCCGCTGAATCCAGGCTTCACACACTAGCTAGACAAGCCCTGAGTGTTGTGGGTCCACGGCAGTTCTTGCGGCATGCTCACAAGCCTCCCCATCCATTATTGGGTATCCTCATCCGCCTTTGCAGCCGTTGGGAGATGTCTCCTCTTCCACCTGTTCCACCGTTGGGATGATCACCTAGTGGTGTAGTAATGACACCACCCCCTCACTTGTTTTCTCCCGCTAACTGAAACAGTTTCCAGGGTGTGGCACGAGGAGCCAACAAGTGAGAGATTTAGGAGATGAGTGAGGTCCAGTGATGCCTATCATCCCCACCTTAATGAGGTGCAGCTATCAGCACCAAAGGTACTCCATCTCCTCAGAGCACTCTACACTCTAGGGTCTTCTACTCATCAGTGAGATGGCTGAACTTGCTGGTCAGTTGCCCCTGTAGTGCTGTCTCTCTGGATGGGGAGGAGGGAGGTTGAGAAACTGAGGCAGGTAGGTGATAGGATGAACAGACAAGGATAAAAAGGGGCAGATCAAGCCAGATGGGGAAATGGTGTGATAAAGGTGAATATAGAGTTCTAGTTTGATAAGCAGAGGCACAAATGCTACAAGTGCTGAGATCTGATACATTAGAGAGGTGATAATGGGAACCACAAGGGAGACATGAGGGGCGGATGGGACCAGATGGGAGAGAGGATCTTGTACGTGAATCATGTGGGTAGAAGGTTAAAGAATAGGGTGAGAGGAACAAATATGGATGCTGCAGGATGGAGGGGAGATATGGGACAGGAAACAAGACTGGGAGGACCAGAGGTGGATCAGAGGGAGAGAGGGAACATAGAAAGTGAAGGTTACCTGACATTGGCAAACTCAGTGTCCATAGTGGACTACTCACATGGAAATTAAAGTGTTGTTCTTCTAGTTTGCATTTGGCCTCACTGTAGTGAGCACCCATGGCTCCAACTATGATCTGTAGAAAGTATGCATCCACCTCTGGTCCTTTCAGTTGTGTTCCCTTTACCACAAACATCCTTTCCACCTGCACACTTTCCCCCACCCCCCCAATCATCCATTTTTGTCGTCCTCCTAGTTCCATCCACCTCTGCCCACATATTTCACCCATCAGACTCCCTCTCCCCTTCTCCATGAGGTTCCATCTGCCCTTCCCCCCTTCATGTTCACCTTCCTCCTTATCAGATTTCACCACTGGTTAGTTAACTTTTATGTCCCTGCTTATCACTCTATAACCTGTTGTCACCTTCACCCTACCCTCGGCTCAAAGCAAATGTCATCTCTTTGATGCTGACTAGAAAAATCCAGCCTATTAGAAATTCTGTTGAGATATCGTTTATACATTTATGAAAATAATTGGCAAGCAAAAATCACATGCACTGCACAGAATAGTTTAGAAATGTTCATTAATATTGGAAAAAGCACTCACAAAAATGGTAAGAGAACATTCTGCCAGTCTCTATTCATTATTACCCAATGCATGAGAAAATAATTCCTCAAATACTTGCAACCAATTTCATGTGTAAATCTGTCAGAGGTGGTTTACCATTTATCTGCAATTGTTACTTGGGATATTTTCCTGGGTTGAACTTTATTTTACCTCTGAATAGTACTGGTGAGGACTCCTGTAGTCTGTGAGTTCGCACTCTACATCTCGTCAGTATCTCCTGAAAATTTAACAAGCACCAGAGGGGGCTCAGGGGTGGTTTCAAGGATGTTGCTGGAAACTTATTGTAAGGAGAGAATGCTCAGGCTTTACTGTTTCTTTGGAAAACAAGGAGCCCGACAGGAGATTTAATTGAGATGCATAACATTATGTGAGATCTGGATCAGGTAAACTTACTGATCTCTCAGAGCAACTGGAAAGCAAATTTGTTAAAATTGACAGAAGTTGAAAAAAATATTTGGATTGCTCTGCTCAAAAGGGTGATGGAGGCAGAATTCCTCATCACATTGAGAAAGCTCCTGAGCGTGCTTTGGAAGAGCCAAACCTGGTAAGTCAATTTTTGGCCATGCATAGATGTTCTTGGTCATGCACGAGCACACCTCTACTTCGATGTAATGTTAACCCTACTGTGACCTTGCACCTCTTGCGATTCCCTCAATTTGCTTTCTTATAGCATGTTGTGATTCTTCTTTTCTATCTTACCTGCATTATTAATGGAGTATTCCACTAATGTTAACAGATATAAAGTGATAGGGCCTTCTCCTGTCAATATGGGTTGTCAGGTTTTCACAAAACTGAACTATATGAAATTGTTTAAGAAAGATCTACCTGGGCAAGGTCATGTTCCCTGTCTTTTACTTTTCCCTTTGATGGTGATTTTATTGATTTTGCATATGTGGAAAATTATACATACTTGCAAGAATTTTCCTGTTCCCTGTAATTACGATGCTTTTTAGAAATTTTATGACATTCATTCTTTTCCAATCAAGAATATCAACAGCAAAAAAATTCAGGTGTAGGATTTAAGTGGTTTGCTAGGGTAAAGTTTCAGAAACTAGCCATTTAGAATATTTCTTGAGTTGTTATCCTATGTTTTGCTATGTTACAATAACCCTTGTTCCTGAATAAACTCCTGCTAGGTGTCTGGACCAGAATATTTTGTTGTTATGATTTGCTTTGGTTGTTTTGCCCTTTTCCAGTTCTCTCTTGGCACCTCTAATGTCTCTGCATGCAAAGATACATGCATGCTGCGTTATAACCTGTGCCCACACCACATACCAATACAGAGCACCATCTGCCCACAATATGCCAATCCCCCTCAATTTCTGTTCAAGTTGAACTTATGCCAGTCGCTTGGTATAAACAGTGTGACGTGCTCAGTGAAGTTTGATAAAATGCAGCCAAATGAAGAAATTCTTTCTCTAAAGGTAGAGATATTTCTGTCAGAAGACATTTGGTGTGTTGAGGAAGTAACTTTAAAGGGAAAGAATCAATTTCTTTACTTTGTTCCATCTCAAAATGTAATTCCTGTGGCAGATGGTCTGACAGCAGACATATTCCTCGATAGGGCTTTCCTAAAGCAGGCTTTTATGGAGGAGAAGCAGTTGGATCACAAATCAAAGGTAGAAAAAGGTTTATTAAATCAGTCTTTGACATAGATAATTGTATATTTTCCCACATTGTCTTCAAAATTATGTCTGCTAAACACTTAAAGGAAAATCAAAACTGTCAAAACTTGCAAAAAAGATTATAGCTGGTAATTCTCTGAATTGAGAAAACACTTTAAAATAATAAAACAATAAAATAAATGTTGAATAATATTCTGTACTTAAACTCTCCTTGAGAACCTTTTAAATGGATCACTTTTCAACCCATTAAATAGCCTTGCAGTTCAAAACTATTTGTCATTTTTGGAGCCGGGATTGTTCACAATTCTATCAGGACCTGTCCCTTCCCCTCTTATTTATCTATCTGTGGTGTTCAAATCTTCCTGCCTAATTAAGGCAAAATACTTTAAAACATCTCCTGCCAATTTTGATAGATATTGCCAGAAACTGGCAAATATTAAAAAAAAACATCTACCCCCCCCATTCCCCTCCTCCACACCCCATCCAAATTTGGGCTGTTTAGTACATTGCTGCAGTTGTGGTGAACGGGAATCGCAATCACTCCTGCACGCTGCACCACTGGAGTAACATACTGGAGATCAGTACATTTCCTCTGGATTCACCAGTGCATCACAGAACTTCCAGAACTTGCTGGGCAGAGGAGCTGAATACATTTCACATCTAGCCCCTCAGCTTTATGCTAGTTGTGACTAGTACAACATTAAGATGGAGCCACCAACCTGCATTAAAATGATAAGGGAAGGAAAATAATTTATTCTCTTTTGCATTGCTTTCATTAATATTGGTATTTTAAAAAAATGTATTTGTTGAATATGGCTTTTTAATTATTTTACTGATTATTTAAATTTTGTTTTGAAATATCTTTCATCATCAGTGAGCCTTCAACCTTATACACTGTGGATGGGGCTGTAGATTCAGCCTCTTGCAGCTTAAAGCACCTGCAGACGGCTCTGCCTCAGCAATAAGACCAGAGTGGTGAGGAGAGTGGAGCTACAGTGAGGATTCAAGAGACATAGAGCATGGAAACAGACCCTCTGGCCAACTGAGTTCACATTGACCATCAAGCTCCCACTTACACTAACCCCCACCTGAACCTATTTCATCTTCCCCACATTACCAACAATGCCCTTCCAGATGACGTCAACTCATCTATGCACTAGGGAGAAATCACAGTCCTAATTAATCCCTTAATGTCCACACTTCTGGGATGTGAAGAGGAACCTGAGCATCTGGGGGGGGGGGGGGGGGGAAATTAGAGGAGCTCCCAAATGCTGTGTCATTGCTGTGGTGTGTAGAAGGAAGTGACACTGCATTCAGAGGACTGTTCCGGTGCCAACCATAATACACAAAGAAAAGGTTGCCAAGTAGGTGAGGGAAGAGGGACCTGATGTTCTCCTATTACGAACTGTAATCTACCCTGATCGCCTATCTTGCTGTGAGCCCACTGCAAACTGTAGGCTGACCACAGGAGAGATGATCATAGTGAATGGCTCAGACTTGCTTTGGTCTGTCTGTGGAGAGTGGAGGATACCATTGAAAATTGAGATGAGGAGATGGTGTTTAGAAAACATTGAGAAGACAGTGTCATCTCTCTAATTCATGAGCCTTGCACAGTGCTTTTAGCTTTTCCTAAGTGAAGAATAAATATCTTAGGTTTGCCTGCCAAAAGCTCTATTTCTCCCAACAGTGAAGAAAATGCATAGCTGGGTGCACAACTAATTATAGAACAGCTATGGTGAATTATAATGTGGGTGTCAGGGCCAGTTGCCTCATGGGTGGGAAGTTTAAGAAATCTGCTAATGCTTGTTGTTTCTTGGTGATGTCTTAGGTTTCCAGAAAGGCTTGCATAACTGATCTATTGGGCATTTGTCTTGACTGTAATGGTAATTGGTTGTACTTTCTAACCCTTGTATATGTTAACAGTTGGGTACAAACTGGGAGAGTATTCCAAATTGCATTGATTCTTAGCATGCATTTAAATATCAAAGCTGGTAGCCAGCTGTAGGAAACATGCCAGAATCAAATGAGTATAGTGGCAGATGTTGGCACTTACCCATAGGGGATATCATCAAAGAATGCCCATGTAAACTGTATTATAAACTAATAGCAATCCATCCTTGTATAAAGCAGGTGGACAGAATAACTGGCTTTCTTTAGAACATCATAATCAGCTTTCCCCATTTGGTTGCTCTCATGTTTCTGAATCAGCCAAGTTCAAATCCAAACTTCACTCTGGGATCTGAGTTCATAAATGATGTTGATACTCAGGCGTTAAGGGAATGCAGTGTTACTGGAGATTCTGATGAATTTTTAAATGGGCCCCTGTGCGATATGCAGGTGTCCTTATCAAAAAGTTGAACCAAAGGCTTGTTGAATACCAATGACTTTTTGACTTTAAACTAAGGGTTCTCACTGTCCCCACACCATCCAAAACCTGCATTCTTCTCATTTCTGTTTGCTCCACAGAAAGTAACTGATCCACTTAAAACACTGTGTGGTGATATGTTTTCTCCATTGTGTATAGTTATTGTTGGCTACTGTATATATAGAACTGGCCCATCCATTGATGACTGATGACTCCTTTCCCATGGTCTTGGGCCATAAAGGTCGAGCCACCTCACCCTTCCCTCCATTCCTATACCTGGATCCGGGCCAGCAAGGTTCTTCTGTATATTAAAGCCTATCGTTCCTCAGCCTAGTCTTGGTGGTTTCTGATAGTGCACTACACACTGTCTGTTAGCCCACTAGCTTTCTTTCAGAGTAATTGATTGTATATTAAACACAGATGTCACATAACTAAGTTGCAATTAGTGTCACTAAGAATGGGAGAAAAGGGTTTTGACAGATGGTATATCGAAATAGCATGGCAAAATGTTATATTTTTTAAGACATGCATCACCAATGCAGCCTCAGCCATCAGTGGAGGCAGTTTGATCCTTGACTATTCACTGTCTCTGCAGGACCTTCCCTTCCAATTTTTTTTTGATGCAAAATCATGCCGGAGCATGGTGATGGTTTGCTAGCCTTTGAACAACAAGCAAGAAGAAAGCTGTGACGATAATGAATCAAAGTGTGCATAAGCCAACATCGCAACAGTTCATTTTGAATCCTATGAGATTGAATATTTGTCAAAAGGTCTGTAGCACCAGATGGAATGTGTCCTGTCAATTGTTGACAGGGAAACCCACTTTCAGAGACAAGCCAGGAGGCTACTGGGCAAAAATATGCTCCTGTCTGCTTGAATTAAGATCAGTGTTTTGAAAAAGTTTCTCAACTATGTATCTATGGGAATGCTGGATGAAAGAACTCAACAATGATCCAGAGAACAGAATAACAATAAGGAACAGAGAACACCCAGTGTTCTGAAATATCACGTTCCCAGGGTCATACACAGAGTGAAGCTCCCTCCACACCATCCCGTCACACATACCTGGGCTTAAACATGGGGGGGGAGGGGGGTGGGGGGAAGGGGTCTCAAGTGAAACTTCAATAACTTCATTGCCCTATTGTGAGCTTAGAGGCGCAGCCTACAGAAAAAAAAACTGTTTAATACATATGACATTATCCTTCACTAAATTTCTTGCTTCTCAACATCGACATTGCAGAACTGAAGCCAATTATAGCAAATCCCCGACTGTAAATAACATTGAACATTGAACTGCATTTCAAATTCTGCCAAAAATATTGTTTTTCTCATGGGTTTCATCACTGATAGATGGTACTGGTTTTTGCAATAAGTAACAGCTTTCAAAGCTGTTTGTTATCTCGTGAGTTCTTGACAAATGGAAATTAGGATTGTAGCGATGTTCCAGTGGAAACATTAGAGGTTAATATTCCAGAAGCTAAGGGCCCTGAAGAGACTGCAGTTCAGTGCTTGAGTTATATTAAAGTCCAGTCCAAGTAATGTTCTGCCATAGCTCCTGGATACTGAAGGACATTCTATTGTATTTAAATGTTTCTGCCAACTAGTTAATTAATCTCAAGTACTGAGAAAAGACATAGTTCTACTGATATGGATGTATATGCAAAACTTTTCACGGCACCATGAAGTCTCAGAGTGGCATTTTTAGTCAAGGGCCAGCTGATTTTGGCAGTATCTCTTTAATAATCCATGAATCTCCACTCCAGCTATTCACTTGGAATGGATTTTAAATTGCTAAAATTATCCATTTAAAATTCTCTTTATCTTTTTGAGAAAAGTGTGTTTAAAACCTCAGTTGAAGTAATGATGTACTTTGTTGACTATGCCAGTCACCGACTGCCTTGTGTTGCAGCATTTTGTAGTTCATTTAATGATCAAGGATTGATGATCTCGTGTTTAGATCAGAGCTAGCATTACAGTAAACCTCCCGAACCCCACGTAGAATCTAAATTGGTGCAATACTAAGGGAAAGATGTCAACAACCATCCTTTTGAATAAGCCTGCAATCCGAGGCATAGGTCAAGAATTCTCAGGTTGTTTATTTACATAGAAGATACAGTATTCTTCTAGTTTTCTGAAAAACTCTTTTGTGGAAACTTCTTTACCACTCTATTTCCTGCATTCCAACAATAATCAAGACTACTTTGTGGCTATAATGAATTGTGTGCCTGCTGAGATAATCGAAGGCATCACTTCTTTCTTAATTTACTTCCTGCATCCTGGACAAGATCTAAAATTGAATTTAGAAATTAAATGATTTTGTACAGATTATCAGCAAATGTATTGTTGTCATGTTTAAACTTGCAAAGTTATAACATAAATTTAGCAATTAAGTCTTCACATCTCAATTGGATGTGCCACACTCAAATTTGTTGCATTTTCTTATGGGTTTGTTGTATGATGAGACATCACAAACCATAACATTTCCATAGAACCACTGAACACTACTGCACAGCAACAGACTCTTTGACCCCGAATTGTCTGACATTGAATAGTCTATGCCAAACTATTATTCTGCCTAGTTCCAGTGAGCTGCATCTGGACTATATACAAGCCTGTTTTGCAGAAACTGCCAAAATGTTTGGCCTGGAAGTCAGTCTGAAGAAAACTGAGGTCCTCCATCACCAGCTCCCCACCATGACTACCACATCTCCATCGGGCACACAAAACTCAAAACGGTCAACCAGTTTACCTATCTCGGCTGCACCATTTCATTGGATGCAAGGATCGACAACGAGATAGACAACAGACTCTCCAAGGCAAATAGCACCTTTGGAAGACTACACAAAAGAGTCTGGAAAAACAACCAACTGAAAAACCTCACAAAGGTTAGCGTATACAGAGCCGTTGTCATACCCACACTCCTGTTCGGCTCCGAATCATGGGTCCTTTACCGGCATCACCTACGGCTCCTAGAACGCTTCCACCAACGTTGTCTCCGCTCCATCCTCAACATTCATTGGAGCGACTTCATCACCAACATTGAAGTACTCGAGATGGCAGAGGCTGACAGCATCGAATCCATGCTGCTGAAGATCCAACTGCGCTGGGTAGGTCACGTCTCCAGAATGGAGGACCATCGCCTTCCCAAGATCGTGTTATATGGCGAGCTCTCCACTGGCCACCGAGACAGAGGTGCACCAAAGAAGAGGTACAAGGACTGCCTAAAGAAATCTCTTGGTGCCTGCCCCATTGACCACTGCCAGTGGGCTGATATCGCCTCCAACCGTGCATCTTGGCACCTCACAGTTCGGCGGGCAGCAACCTCCTTGGAAGAAGACCACAGAGCCCACCTCACTGACAAAAGACAAAGGAGGAAAATCCCAACATCCATCCCCAACCCACCAATTTTCCCCTGTAACCGCTGCAACCGTGTCTGCCTGTCCCGAATCGGACTTGTCAGCCACAAACGAGCCTGCAGCTGACGTGGACAATTACCCCTTCATAAATCTTCGTCCGCGAAGCCAAGCCAAAGAAGAAGAAGAGAACCAGGTTGGATGCCAGACCATACTGATGACTAGTCCAGATGGAAATCAGTGGAGGGCAACAATGCTATATGGGCACCTTTAGAACATAAAAAAAAACAAAGAATTTCAGAATGTTACTAAATAAAATTTGATACCATGCCACATGGATTGATATAGAAGCAGACATCCAAAGCAGATTCTAAGAAGGAAAGAGAGGTGAGAAGGAAACCCACAATGACAGAAGATGTGGTCAACAGTGATGGAAAGACAAGATCCTTGAATGGGAAAAGAAAAAATACCTTGATAGACCATAGAGTAATGGGAAAGCCACAGATGAGGGTTTTAGCAGCAGATGAGCTGAGGCAGGGATAGAGTTGGATGATATTATGGTGGCAGAATAAAAGGTAATTGACTGGATATTAAGTTCTGGACTTAACTGTGACATGAATGTCGCATGCAGCCTGGTTCAGTTTCAGTGAGATGCCAGGAATTAGGGAGAGTGTCATTCATTGTGGAGAAGAGTTTATGATGGGAATCAAAGCCAATGACTTTGATAGTTCCAATATTTAGCTGTGTGACAAGATAAACAGTTTTTTGTGCAGTTGAAAAGTAATGCAGGGCCATGGTAGTGAAGTGCAAGCAGGGTGCACAGGAATAGACAACTTACTTTTTGGTTATTGTTGCTGATAGAGATGAGAATCGGGTGGAGTCCTGGGACAGATCAGCAGGAGAAACCAGAAGAAAGTGTATAATTGTAGGAAGAGAACTCTAGCAGATTGAAAAATAAAACATGCAAGTCTGCAGACACCTGGTTGAAATAAAAACACATTACTGGGGAAACTCAACAGGTTGAGCAATGTACTTTATACAGGAAAGGTAACGATACATAACCAACATTTCAGGCTTGAGCACTTCATCAAGGTATGGAAAAATGTTGGCAGGCGCCCAAACAAAATGGTAGGTGTGGAGGGATAGGGAGAGGAGTACAGTCCCAAATGCAGGATGTGGATAAGGAAGGGAAGCCACACCTCCAGAGAGGGAAGGGGGTGGAGAACTAACGCAAAGAAGACAAGGGGAAAGGGAAGGGAGGAAGAATGGAGAGTAGGTTAGCAGAAACTAGAGAAGCTGATGTTAATGCCGTTCATTTGGAGAGTGCCCAGACAGAAAATCAAGCATTGTTCCTCCAATTTACGGTTGGTCTTGGTGGGACAGTACATGAAGTCATCGGAAGACATGTGAGTATGGGAGTGGGATACAGAATTGGCTACTGGGAGATCCCTGCCACTGATGAGGACAGAATGAAGATTTTCAGTAAAGCAATCTTGCAGTCTCTGCCCAGTCTCTCTGATATAGAGAAAGCCAGAAAGGGAGCACTGGATGAGGTAGATAACTCCTGCGAAATCACAAGTGAAGTGTTGCTTCACTTTAAAGACCTGTTTGGGGCCCCGAATTGTGATGAGGGAGGAATTACGGGCACAAATGTGGCACTTCTTGCGGCTAAACGGGAAGGTGCTGGGGTGGGTGGGGGAGCGATTGGTGGGGAGGGATGAGTGCACGAGGAAGGGGGTAGGGGAAAATGTGTCTAGTAATGAGACCGTTGTAGGTGGTGGAAATTGTGGAGGATAATGTGTTGGATATGGAGGCTGGTGGGGGTGGTAGTTAACCACAAGGGGAATCATGTGTTCATTGTGACTGGGGCCAGAGTGGGGGGCAGGGCAGATGAGCATAAAATGGAGGAAATGTGGGTTAGGGCTGAGTTGATGGTGGTGGTGGGAAGCCATGTTTGAGGAGGAAAGTAAACTTTTCAGTTGATCTAGACTGGAAGACCACATCTTGGGAACAGATGCAGCAAAGATGGAGAAATTGCAAGAAAGGAATAGGATCCTTTCAAGGGACTGGAGGTGAGGAGGTGTAGTCGAGGTAGTTGTGGGATTTGGTAGGTTTGTAGAAAATATCTGTAGAAAGTTTGTCTCCTAAGATGGAGACAGATCAAGAAAGTGGAGAGCGCTGTCAAAGATGGATATGTTAATTTGAGATTGGGGTGGAAGTTGGCAGCGAAGTGAATAAAGTTGACAAACTCATCATGCAGGCATAAGGCAGGCCTGATGTATTCATCAATTATAGTGGAGTTGAGGGGCTTGTGTATGCTTGCAGCATGGATTGCTCCACAAACCCCACAAAGGGGAAACAGAGTACCCATGGCTACTCCTTTGATTGGAAGGAAGTGAGATGAGACAAAGGACAAGTAATTAAGATTGAGAGCAAGTTCTGCCAGGCAGAGGAGGTTGGAGGGTGACTGGTTGGGTCCCTCGTCAAGAAATAAACTTTTTTATGAGGGATGGAGGTGTAAAGGGATTGGACGTCCATAGTAAAATTGAGTTGGTCCACTTCAGGGAATTTGAAGTAATTGAAGAGATAGAGGGCATGTGACATATCACAGATATAAATGGGGAGGGATTGGACCATGGAGAAAAGATAGAGTTCAAGTTAAGATGAAACTAGTTTGATGGAGCCTGGATGATTGGGTTTCTATATCCTGGGTAAAAGGTAGAACCAGGCCATGCAGGGATGGAAAACAAAGAGATTTGAGGCCATGGTAGGGAAGTGACCAGAGATGATGAGGTTGGAGATGGTGGCTTCATGAGCTGTGGTGGGGTCCTGTGGAAGGGGTAATTAGGAGGAGGAATCTGAGAGCTATCGTCTGGCCTTGGCAAGGTAGAGGTCCGTGGACCAAACCTCAACAGCACAACCCTTGTCTGCGGGTTTGATAGTGAGGTTGGGATTGTTGTGGAGAGCAGAGCGTTCAGAGGAGGTGAGATTAGAGCAAGAGAGGGGAGTGGTGAAGTTGAGATGGATGATGTCTCAGCGGCAATTGGAAAAAAAAGATCCAGAGCAGAGAGCTGGCCAGGATGAGGTGTCCAAGAAGATGAAGAAGGCTTAAAGTGGGAGAGGGGTCTTGTGTGTGGGGGTGGGAGTGTTGTGGAGAGTCATGGTCATAGAAGTAGGCCTGGAGATGGAGGTGATGGAAGAAGAGTTCAGCATCTTGGCATGTGCGGAACTCATTGAGGTGTGGATGGAGGAGGATGAAGGTAAGGCCTTTTACTGAGGACTGAGCACTTCATCTCAGAAAAGGGAAGGTCAGAGGTGATGGTAAAGACCAAGCAGGGGTCATAGTGGGACTTGGTATAGTGGAGTGTGTTGGGAGGAGGAGCAGGGTTGGGGGGATCAAAGAGTAGAGATGAAAGGTATAGAAGTTAGGGGGGAGAAGTGATGGGTTGGGGAGGTCCAAGGAGGTGAGTGAAAGGTAGGAGGTCAAAGGAGGAAGGTGGGGGTTTGGGGAGATCAGAGAGAGGAGGGGTGTATGAGGAGGTCAGAGGGAGGAGGAGGAGGGTTGGGGAAGTTAGAGGGGGAAGGTGGAGGGTATGGAGGTCACTGGAGAGAAGGGGAGGGTCTAAGGGTTGAGGCTAGGAAGAAAAGGGGAGCTTAGAGAAGGAGATGGGGTAGAATAGAGTAGGGAGATGGGGAGGGTAAGGAGTGGCATTAGGGGGGGAAGGACGATCCTAGGGGATCCTGGGGGGTGGGGTCACTGGATAAGAGTCTGAGGGTTGTGGGATTCAGATAGGGAGATGGGGAAGGGTAAGGAGGGGGATAATTATATTTTTCTTTGTATCATTCTCTGGCAATAACGGGAATTACAAGGGTGGTATTCAGCAAATGCAAGTCAGGATAGGCAGACAGCTGTGGAGAGGGGATGGAGGATGGTGAGATCACCTCTGTGAAAGGATGGGAGGTTGAAAATTACAAGATACAGACATCATGGTCCCATCTGAGAAGGATTGTTTAGGTTTAGTGGTGTGGGTTGAAATTTGACTGAAGGAGTTCAAACATTGAGGCATGGGAAAGATGGACAGGGGAGGGATGGAAGATTGGAGCTGGGAAAATGCAGGTGATGAGTGGTTGATACCTGAGGAAAGAGAATCATAAAAGCAGATTGTGTTAACATGGAGGCTGGGGGTGTGTGGAGGGGTGGGGGTGGCAATGTAGTTGTGAAAATTAGGGTAGAAATGGGGATGAAGGAGCACAAATGTAACTCCTACCTCCGACACCTCTCCAGGTTTTAATGGAGGTGTAAAACAGACCCCTGGATTCTGTTGTTATGCACTGATTGTTTATTCCATTTGAGGTGTAAAGATTGTAATCAGTAGGACTGGGGACATTTCTTCTATCACATGGCTGTTTTTTGTTTATTCCTATGTGTGAAAATCACTTGTTAGACTCCTCTATTTGCCAGGATTCTCATCTTGCTCCTGACATTTTCACTTCTATCCCACGTTAACACTTTTTGTGCCACCTTGTGCCTGCCATTTTCTACACTCTCTCTGACTAATCACACAGTGTCCATCTGTGCATTCAGATTCTGCAATCTTGCACCAACAACAGATTAACCAAGATCTCAGCAAATAGCTGGGTGCAGTTCAAAAAGCAAACTCCATTAACAGCAACATCATCAACAAAGGGCAGCTCCAGATGTCGCAAAGTTCAAATTGTTTTCTATTGTAGCTCTTAGGTCAACCTTAGATAAATCTATTCTGCCTCGCAGCACAGAATGCAGACAGTCTTCTATTTATTAGAACTGACCTTCTTCCTCAGGTAAATGATTTATCTAGGAAACAAGTAGCACCAAGGCCAGTGCTTTGTCCCATTATCATATCCTCAGATTTCTTCTCTCTTTAGAAGGAAATGCATGGAAACAAAATGGACTGGTTAGTGGCCTGGACTTGAAAGCAAAGACCTGAAACACAAGACCTCCTTGAGTTACAAATCAGGTACATTGAAAATGCGGGTTAAGGTCCTGTTATGTTCATTGCAACGGGTGGAGTGAGACTGACATGTAAAGGGGATTGTGTTATCTCTCATCTGACCAACTTCCTGTTACTTTGGCAGCAGTAGTTAAGAGAAGTTTTGATAGAGTTATGGATCATATAGTGAGACTGGCCACATATTAACATTATAAAGACATCCAAGAACTTGAGCTGAGCCACGCTACACTGTGACGATTATCTTGAGGGCCTCTCTGACTCTTCTACTTTTCACTGACATGGAAGGTTTCTCAATGTAGGTGTAAAGGGGTTCCATTCACCTTTACGTTTCAGCACAGTTTCTTATTTCTGCCGCCAGGCTCCTTTAAAACCTTGGACCATGATTCACCTCTGCATCAATGAAAGTCATTCCTTCGCAACTCAGCCTGAACTACACAAAACATTATCAACCCTGCTCTCTGCCAAAGCTGGAGTTAAGCTGGAAAGTCTGCACATGTTGGGAGTGTGGTGAAATACACAAACGTGCTGGAGAAACTCAGTAGGTCACACAGCATCTAAAGGAAGTAGAGGGTAACCAGCATTTCAACCTGAGCCCTTTGTCCAGGTACACATCAGTCCATCCCTTATTTTTTCTAAAGTCAGGAGGCAGGTAAGGGTTAACTATAATGGTGTGGGTTTGGACTCACATGTACCAGATCTGGTATGAGTGGAAGATTTCCTCCTTCTATTAATAAAGCACTTGGGATTTTATATTGTCACAGTTGCCCACACTGGCTTTATATTTTAATATTAATATTTTTATCTAATTATTTTAATTTAAATTCCTGAACTGCCAAACAAGGACGCAGCTCATAATTTTGATGCATATGTCCATTGTACTTAAATCATAACCACATTATCAATATTTTCATTGGATCAATGGATGAGAACTTTAACTTCTAGTTTCATCACCAATTTCCAATTGACTTGACGATTCTTGTGGGATCCATTGGAAGTGCAGCATTCTGGGATCCAATGGAAGGAGTGCCAGGTTCTTCCCTATTCTCACATCTTCAGATTCTCTCTCGAAAACTACCTGCTGCACACGATCAGTCCATTGTTAATGTGCTTTCAATAAATTGGATGACAAAAGGTGGCACGGTTGGCTTAGTAGTTTGCACAACACATTTACGGCACCAGCGATCGGGACTGGGGTTCGACTTACTTGCAGTACGTAAGGAGTTTATACATTCTCCCCGTGTCTACGTGGGTTTTCCCCAGGCACTTTGGCTTCCTCCCACCGTTCAAAAACATATGAGGGTGTGTAGGTCAATCGGGTGTAATTGAACAACATGGTCATGTGGGCTGAAAGGGCCTGTTACCATGCTATATGTCTAAAAATATATTTAAAACTGTTTGTAACATTCGAAATATGATCTGCCTAGCAGAATGTCTTTACATATTACAAGCTAATTACTGTTAAAATATTAGGTCCAAGGTAAGCAGTCCCAATTCTTTCACATTCGAGGTTTTGAGATGAACAGTTTGGTGAAGACATTGGCTATGACATTGAAAATGCAGTTGACAATGTGCACATAACAACAGTGAAGTAAAAATTACTATGTTTTGCCAGACGGAGAAAGAACATTCTTGAACAGGTACATGTAGAGGGGAAGGAAATTTAAGTTCTTGGGAGTCACTATCTCAGAGAATCTTTCCTGGACCCAATACACTAATGTCATCATGAAGAAAGTACGTCAACTCCTTGACTTGCTCGGGAGTTTGTGGAGGTTTGGTATGACATCAGAAACCCTAGCAAATTTCTACAAATGTGCGCTGACCAGCTGCATCACAGTCTGGCATGGGGATACCAATACCCCTGAGCAAAAAGCTCTGAAAAAGGTAGTGGACGCAGTCCAGGACATCACAGGCAAAACCCTCCCCACCATCGAGAATATCTACAGGGAACGCTGCTGTCGGAGAGCAGCGGCTATTATCAAGGACCCACATCATCCAGCACATACTCTGTTCCCACTGCTACCATCACAGTCCTAAGTGGAGGGGGGTGGGGTGGAATTCACAGGATTTGACTGCCCAAGTGAGGTCCTGTGCCCATACACACGTAGCCATTGCTCGCCATCAGACCTCCCCCACCCATGTCACTGGCGTGTGTCTTGAGTTACTAGCGTCTAGCTTGATGCGCACTAATGACTTTCCCAGCATAAAAGCAGTGCTTTTGCCTGCTACGTCAGAGGGACAATAACATTAATCGGCAGATAGTTAACAGCATCTACCTGCACCCCCTTACTGTTGAGTAGGTTTACAAGCGTTACACTGTGCCCATTCCGGTCATGCTAATGCCCCCTTCTAACACTCGCTGTGGCACTGACCCTGTACCGTCAGGAAGGAGGTATTGGTGCCATATACCCCCAGGTTCAGGAACAGCTGCTATCCCTCCACCATCAGATGCCTCAACAGCAAGCTGAATCAGGGACTCATTTAAGGACTCTTAGTTTTGCACTTTATTGATTTCTTTCTCTCTGTATTGCACGTTCAAATTGTTTACATTTCTTTATTTCTTTACATGTGTGCATTATGTACAATTTCTTTTTCACTACCAATACGTCGTAATTCTGCCAGGCCTGCAGGAAAAAGAATCTCCAGTTTGTATGTGATGTCATTTATGTAGTCTGACAATAAATCTGAATCTACCTCATAGGAATAGTGCCCATTGGATCTTTTATTTCATTCTGAGGGCCAATGAAGTATCACTGCCACAACATGACTGAAAAATGGCATGTCCGATAGTATAATACTCCTTCAGTACATCACTGAAGTGTTAGCAGGGACTTTTAGCTCAAGGGTCTGCAGTAGGAATTGACTCTGGAACTTCATTTTACTGACTTAAGCTCTGGAGGAAGGCATAAAAACCCATGGAAGAACCCTACCCTAACCCTTATAGCACTACGTTGTTATAAGGAGCCAAAGCTGTGTTTGAAATTATGATTTGTTATTCAACAGTTCAGAGTGAGAAACTGGTGGCAGTTCTCACTCTGTAACACAGAGCCAGCTTCCTGCTGGATGTGTCAACTCAATGAATATTTCAAAGTGAGATGAACAGCAGCAATTAAACAGAAATTAACTTTCCAACAAAATAATACCATTTTCTTCTCGCTAGAGCAAATCCATCCTCACTGCAGTTAGGAAAACAGAAATAAGAGCTATATTTTATCAATAAACAGCTTCTGTGAATAAAAGTTCTCACCTTTTTTAATGGATTTGCAGTACAGTGATCCAATATAACCTGGGCTCCCGATGGTCAACTAATAGAACTTAGATGTTTGACCTAGCTTCTGGAATTCAGATTCTGGAGATTTTAACCTGTCCGGATTATTTTTCAGATTTCTGATTTATTGTCAGAATACATGCATGACATCACATGATGACAATACAGATTCTTTTTCTGGTGGATGAGGCAGAATTACAACTTATTGGTAGTGCAAAAAGGCTGTACACACATACACATGTAAATAAAGAAAGAAATGAAAACAACTGTGCCATATAGAGAGAAAAAAAATCAACAAAGTGCAAAAGTAAGAGCCCTGAAATGAGTCCGTGATTAAGTTTGATGTTGAAAGTCTGATGGTGAAGGGGTAGCAACTGTTTCTTAACTTGGTGGTGTGTGTCTTGTGGCATTTTTGCCTCTTTCCTAATGGTGGCAGCAAGAACAACAGATCATGTGCTGGGTGGGGTAGATCCCTGAGGATTGCTGCTGCTCTCTAATGGCAGCGTTCCCTGTAGATCAGTGGTTCTCAACCTTTTTCTTTCCACTCACATACCACTTTAAGTAATCCCTATGCCATGGGTGCTCTGCGATTAGTGAGGGAAGGATGAGAATCACTGCTCTAGACCCAATTGTTACTGAAATATTTTGCTTGAGAAAAATTGTCATTGGCCCATTTCCTTTGGAGTTATGAAACCGTACATAGAGCGAGTCAATTAAAACAGTGATTTTTGAACTTTTTCTTTCCATCCACATCCCACCTCAAGCAATCCCTTACTAATCACAGAGCTCCCTATTCCCTAGGGAATACTTAAAGTGGTATGTGAGTGGAAAAAAAAAGGTTGAGAGCCACTGCAGATGTTCTGTGGAGTGGAGGGTTTTGCCTGTGATGTCCTGGGTTGTGTTCACCACCTCTTGCAGAGCTTTCCACTCAGGGGTGCAGCCGGTCAGCACACTGTAACAGATTATAACACCGTAACAGTACAACTGATTTTTTTGTTGTAGGTTACTTTGTTAGGAAATGTTGGATTTGCTCAGAATTTCTTTATAATAGAATTTACTGGAAGTATCCTGATCCTATTCCATGGCTGGAGGGAAGTAGCAAAAAACATTCATTTCTTTCTGTTGCAGCTTATCATGGCCTTTATTCATATGCTTAGAACTTGATATGAATTGCAGATATGCAGCAGGGTGTTGAAAAGAATTGCAAATCTCTCAGTAGTCTCCATTCCACATCTTTCTCTATTTTTCTGAAGCGGAATTTAAAAAATAAGGCATAACAACATCATTTGTTTTCAAAAGTCTTGATTTTCTTTATAGAATCAAAGAATGGTTGCAAAAAATGAGCAATTTTCCTAATTAAATCTGTACCAGTTGTAGGCAAGAACAATCCGTTTTCTCTTGGCAATGCATGGTTTGAGTTTTCAGCCAGTGTATATGAGATAGCAATATGCTTTTGATATTGGGGAAGATCTGGTCCAGAAAACACAGTGTAATTGTTTCTTTAACATTTTGGCCATTGAAAAGTACGTTCTCTCCCATAAATGGCCATTTTCCATGGTAACAACACCACCCTAAACCTGTGTCCCTTCATGGCATTCTGTTAAAACATTCTGGGTGATAAAGAAAGACAGCGCACAAATTTTTATAGTAGATTCATGTTGGCTGATGCGTTGACCTTGATCTACAATGTACTGGTCCTGTGAACTACATTCTTGATCACACAAAGACGAACAATTCATTGCACCACAGTGCAACTATTAAAATATTTCAATGAACTAGTTATTGCAGCTGAAAATATGATCAGCAATCATTGTTTTAGAAGAAATATGTGTCAGTAGTCAACTTTTATTTGTCTTGGGTTGTATACATTCACTAATTTCAATTTATATAAAACAGAAAAGCCAGTGGTTTACAAGTTATTTATAACTAATTAACTCTTTAATGTTGCAGTAGGAATAATGGATTGCCTTATATGTCTCATCCAGGGTGGGAACCTCATCCAGCTCTAGCCTTAGGGGCTGTTGAGGGAGCTGGAGCAGGGCGGAATCTTGGACTGAGCGGTTGGTACTGAAAAGAGATTGGAAGTGTTCTGACCATCGGTTGAGGATGGAGATCTTGTCGCTGAGGAGGACTTTGCCGTCTGAGCTGCGCAGCGGGCTTTGGACTTGGGGTGAGGGGCCGTACACAGCCTTTAGAGCCTCGTAGAAACCCCTGAAGTCGCCAATGTCCGCGCTGAGCTGTGTTCGTTTGGCGAGGTTAGTCCACCACTCATTTTGGATCTCCCGGAGTTTGCGCTGAAGATGGCTGCATGCGCGACGGAAGGCTTGTTTCTTCTCTGGACAGGACGGCTTTGTAAGGTGAGCCTGGTGGGCAGCTCGCTTCTTTGCCAGCAGCTCCTGGATTTCCTGGCTGTTTTCGTCAAACCAGTCCTTGTTTTTCCTGGAGGAGAAGCCCAGTACCTCTTCAGTGGATTGCAGTATGGTAGTCTTCAACTGATCCCAGAGGGTTTCAGGGGACGGGTCCGTGAGGCGGGTTGCAACGTCGAGCTTTGCTTTGAGGTTTGCCTGGAAGTTTCCTCTCGCTTCGTCTGACTGCAGTTTTCCAACATTGAACCTCTTTCTGGGGGCTTTATTGTTCCTGGGCTTTGGCTTGAAGTGAAGGTTGAGCTTGCAGCGAACCAGCCGGTGGTCAGTGTGGCATTCCGCGCTAGGCATGACCCTGGTGTGGAGCACATCTTGTTTGTCACTTTCTCGCACCAGGATGTAGTCCAGGAGGTGCCAGTGTTTGGATCGGGGATGCATCCAGGTGGTCTTAAGGCTGTCCCTCTGCTGAAAAAGGGTGTTTGTAATGACAAGCCGCTGTTCTGCGCAGAGCTCCAACAGGAGGCGCCCATTGTCGTTGCACTTGCCGACGCCATGCTTGCCCAGGATTCCTGGCCAGGTTTCTGAGTCTTTGCCGACACGAGCGTTGAAGTCGCCCAGGATGACAACCTTGTCGGCTGTAGGGGTACGTTGGATGAGGTTGCGCAGGTCGGTGTAGAACTTGTTCTTTTCTACTGGTTCCGCCTGGAGGGTTGGAGCATAGACACTGATGAGGGTGATGTGACGCTTGTTTTGAAGTGGGAGTCGCATGGACATGATTCGGTCCGAGAGGCCTGTCGGAAGGTTTTCGAGTTTGGAGGCAATGAAGCTCTTGACCATGAAGCCTACACCAGATAGGCGTCGTTCATCCGAAGGCTTGCCAGACCAGTAGAGTGTGTAGCCCGCGCCGCGTTCTTGGAAGCTGCCTACATCTGCCAGGCGGACTTCACTGAGAGCGGCTATGTCGATGTCAAGTCTGAGGAGTTCATGTGCAATGAGGGCAGACCGACGTTCAGGTCGATGGCTGTCAGTCTTATCTAGCATGGTTCTGATGTTCCAGCATGCTAGCTTGAGTTTGTGAGCATCTTTTGAGGGGGAGGACGTGGAGGGGGAGGACGTGGAGGGGGAGGACGTGGAGGGGGAGGACGTGGAGGGGGAGGACGTGGAGGGGGAGGACGTGGAGGGGGAGGACGTGGAGGGGGAGGACGTGGAGGGGGAGGACGTGGACCTGTCCTCGGGCCTGCGCAAAGGAGCTTTTAGGTGGAGTGCAGTGCGCGCAGTACTGGCCCCACCCTTTACACCCATGGTTCGTGTGCCGTGGCCAAGCAAGCTGGGACGTGGCAGCGAGGTCCTTGGGTCGTAGGTTTTATATCGGAGTGGCCTTCTCCTATGCAGGTTTCTTACCCGGGCTGGAGGGGCCTGCCTCCCCTCCTAGGTCGGTCCATACTGCCCGGACCGGGGCCTCCGTCTGCCTCACTCGACCGAGGCCGGGGCCGCCGTCTCCCCCTTGCTCCTGCCCGTATCGGAACAGCTGAAAAGTGGCAAAGCAGCAGGTATGGATGGAATCCCCCCAGAAGTCTGGAAGGCTGGCGGCAAAACTCTGCATGCCAAACTGCATGAGTTTTTCAAGCTTTGTTGGGACCAAGGTAAACTGCCTCAGGATCTTCGTGATGCCACCATCATCACCCTGTACAAAAACAAAGGCGAGAAATCAGACTGCTCAAACTACAGGGGAATCACGTTGCTCTCCATTGCAGGCAAAATCTTCGCTAGGATTCTACTAAATAGAATAATACCTAGTGTCGCTGAGAATATTCTCCCAGAATCACAGTGCGGCTTTCGCGCTAACAGAGGAACCACTGACATGGTCTTTGCCCTCAGACAGCTCCAAGAAAAGTGTAGAGAACAAAACAAAGGACTCTACATCACCTTTGTTGACCTCACCAAAGCCTTCGACACCGTGAGCAGGAAAGGGCTTTGGCAAATACTAGAGCGCATCGGATGTCCCCCAAAGTTCCTCAACATGATTATCCAACTGCACGAAAACCAACAAGGTCGGGTCAGATACAGCAATGAGCTCTCTGAACCCTTCTCCATTAACAATGGCGTGAAGCAAGGCTGTGTTCTCGCACCAACCCTCTTTTCAATCTTCTTCAGCATGATGCTGAACCAAGCCATGAAAGACCCCAACAATGAAGACGCTGTTTACATCCGGTACCGCACGGATGGCAGTCTCTTCAATCTGAGGCGCCTGCAAGCTCACACCAAGACACAAGAGAAACTTGTCCGTGAACTACTCTTTGCAGATGATGCCGCTTTAGTTGCCCATTCAGAGCCAGCTCTTCAGCGCTTGACGTCCTGCTTTGCGGAAACTGCCAAAATGTTTGGCCTGGAAGTCAGCCTGAAGAAAACTGAGGTCCTCCATCAGCCAGCTCCCCACCATGACTACCAGCCCCCCCACATCTCCATCGGGCACACAAAACTCAAAACGGTCAACCAGTTTACCTATCTCGGCTGCACCATTTCATCAGATGCAAGGATCGACAATGAGATAGACAACAGACTCGCCAAGGCAAATAGCGCCTTTGGAAGACTACACAAAAGAGTCTGGAAAAACAACCAACTGAAAAACCTCACAAAGATAAGCGTATACAGAGCCGTTGTCATACCCACACTCCTGTTCGGCTCCGAATCATGGGTCCTCTACCGGCACCACCTACGGCTCCTAGAACGCTTCCACCAGCGTTGTCTCCACTCCATCCTCAACATCCATTGGAGCGCTCACACCCCTAACGTCGAGGTACTCGAGATGGCAGAGGTCGACAGCATCGAGTCCACGCTGCTGAAGATCCAGCTGCGCTGGATGGGTCACGTCTCCAGAATGGAGGACCATCGCCTTCCCAAGATCGTATTATATGGCGAGCTCTCCACTGGCCACCGTGACAGAGGTGCACCAAAGAAAAGGTACAAGGACTGCCTAAAGAAATCTCTTGGTGCCTGCCACATTGACCACCGCCAGTGGGCTGATAAAGCCTCAAACCGTGCATCTTGGCGCCTCACAGTTTGGCGGGCAGCAGCCTCCTTTGAAGAAGA
Organism: Narcine bancroftii; assembly: GCF_036971445.1. Lineage (NCBI taxonomy): Eukaryota > Metazoa > Chordata > Chondrichthyes > Torpediniformes > Narcinidae > Narcine > Narcine bancroftii. The sequence continues at coordinate 101,282,916 of NC_091476.1, read as the reverse complement.
CCGCAGAGCCCACCTCACTGACAAAAGGCAAAGGAGGAAAAACCCAACACCCAACCCCAACCAACCAATTTTCCCTTGCAACCGCTGCAATCGTGTCTGCCTGTCCCGCATCGGACTGGTCAGCCACAAACGAGCCTGCAGCTGACGTGGACTTTTTACCCCCTCCATAAATCTTCGTCCGCGAAGCCAAGCCAAAGAAAAAGAAAAGAAAAAAAAAAAGGAATAATGGAACAATTTTGCTTTACAGTAATTTTGCACAGAATAGCTGTAATATTTATTTCTGTGCTTACTGTTGTATGGGTGCAAGAAGTGTCAAATTGTCTGGTGGGTTCAACAAAGAACATGCACACTTTTGTACCAGCCATCACATTGGAAAGGAACGAGGCCTTGAAGAATGTTTTTTTTTGTATTTCTTTATTCATCGCACTATGAACCATATCAATCAATATATTTACAGATGCATCTCTTTAAATATTCACAATGACATTTTCTCTTTTTTTTCCCCATCCCTCCCTTCCCCCTTCCCACCCCCTCCAAAAACAATAAATATTGAACATATAGAATACAATAAAACCATAACTTTATACAAAAGGAATACAAACAAAAAAGACCTATCATCTACTTATACACATTAAATCTGATCATGTTTATCTTCTTATCATTTTAGGTGGTGGTGGTCCAAGGCCTGCTCTTTGGCCTTGAAGAATATTGTAGAGCAGAAAGATTGAGAGGTATAGGTACGGGGTTCCCTGAAGGTGGCAACACAGGCAGACAGGGTGGCAAAGAATGTGTTTGCCATTATTTCCTTCATCAGTCAGGGCACTGAGTGCAGGAGTTGGGATGTCATGTTACAGCTGTACAAGACATTGATGAGTCCGCATTAGAAGAATTGTGCATAGGTCTGGTCACCCAACTACAGGAAGAATGTCTTTAAGCTGGAAAGGGGTCAAAATAATTCACAAGGATGTTGTATAGCTTGAGCTACAAGGAAAAGCTGGAAAGGCTACAACTTTCTTTCTCTTGGGGATAGAAGGCTGAGGGGAGACTGTGTAGAGGAATATCAAGTCATCAGGGACATATGCAAGTCAAGTAAAATCAAGTCAAGTTTATTGTCATCTGATTGTACAAGTATAACCCAATAAAACAGCATTCTCTGATCCTCAGTGCAAAACATGCTGACATACCACCAGGCATAACACACGAACAGAAAACAATACATATTACAAATGAAAAAATAAATATTGCTTCGTGGATATGAAAGTCTCAGATGGTTAGTGTGAGCAGCTCCTTTGGTCACTCAGCATTCTCCCTACCCTTGGGAAGAAGCTGTTTCTCAGCCTGGTAATCCTGGCTCTGATACTCCTGTATCTCTTTCCCGATGGGAGAAGCTGAAAGAGGCTGTATGCAGAGTGGAAGGTCCCCTCAGCAATCTTGCGTCCCCTCTTCAGTCAATTATCCTGGTAAATCACATCAATGGCGGAAAGGGAGACTCCAGAAATATGTCAGTAAAGTGAAGAGTCAGTCTTTTTCCCAGAGTTAGTTGATGTATTTAAAATGAGAGAGCAAAGATTTAAAAGGTTCCAGTGGGTCAACAGAGGGTGTTGAGTTTATGAAATGAGCTGTCGAAGGAAGTCAGTGTGCAAAATTACATCACATGGGGTGCAAGGTGAGCTGGACAATTAGATTTAAAACTGGCTTTGTGGAAGGGGTCAAAGGGAGGTAGTAGAGCATTGTTTTACTAATTGGTCTGCACCAGTGGTGTACTGTAGCGTCCAATGGTATTTGTTATCTATATTACCAATTTGGTTGGCAATATAATTATGACAATTAGTAAATCTGCAGATGACATGGAAATTGGTGGTGTGGTGGACAGTGAGAAAGTATATCCAAGTTTAGAACAGGACCGGGATCAGTTGAGAAAGTGGAGAACGGAATGGCAAATAGAATTTCACACTGACAAGTGTGAGGTGTTGCACTTTGGTAAGTCAAACCAGGGTAGGTCTTTAATAAAAGGTTTACTGATGTGAACATGTGCCACAAAATTTGTTGTTTTGAGGCAGCAGTATTGTGCCGTACAAGGTGCAAAATTTCTATAAATTACACTTCAGTGAACAGCATTTTTTTAAAAAATGTTCAAGAAAAGAGAAAAAGTCAGGTGGTGTCCATAGATTCATTGGCCATCCAGAAATCTGGTGGCGGAGTGGAAGAAGCTGTTTTTGTAATACTGTATTGAGTGTGTGTCTTCAGGCTTCTGTACCACCTTCTTCTTGATGGTAGCAGTGAGAAAGGAGCAAGACCTGGGTGGTGAGGATCCTTGATGATAGAAGCTGATTTCTTGTGACACCACCTCTTAAAGAGGTGCTCAATGGAGTGAAGACTAATGCCCATGATGGCACTGGGTGAGCTTACAAGCCTCTGTAGCCTGTTCCTGTCCTGTGCATTGACACCTCTATAGCAGGCAGTGATGCAACCAGTCAGAATGCTCTCTATGATATACCTGTAGAAATTTGCATCAGTCTTTGGTGATATACCAAATCTCTTCAGATGTCTAAGGGAATATAGCCACAGTGGTGTGCTTTCTTCATGATTGTCCCAGGAGAGGTCCCAATGGCAGGGCCCTGGAGATTGTTGAAGTACAGAAATACCATTTGCATAATTCTATGAAAGTGGCAACTCAGGTGGGCAAGGTGGTAAAGATGGCTTTTGGCTTACTTGCCTTCATTGGGATGGGTATTGAGTACAAAAGTTGCGACCTCATGATACAGTTGTACAAGGTATTAGCGAGACCATAGCTGAAGTACTGTGTGCAGTTCTTGTAACCCAACTGTAGAAAAAATATCAATAAGTTGGAAAGGATGCAGAAAAGATTCTCCAGCATGCTGCTGGGATTTGGGCTTGAATTATAAGAGGTTAGATAGGCTTGGTCTTCAATTCCCAATAGCATAGGAGGCTATTACAGAGGTTTATAAACATAAGGGCTATGGGTCAAGTGAATGTTCAGTCTTTTTCCCATGATAGACAATTCTAGAATAAGTGGGCATATGTTTATAATGAGAGTGAAGAGATTTAAAAGGGACCTGGGGGGCAATATTTTAAACTCACTGGGTATTTTGCATCTGGAAAATTTGGAAGCAGTTATAGTTATAATACTCAAAGGCATTTGGACAGATTTATCATTAGAAAGGGTTTTGAAGGATATGGAGCAAATGCAGGCAAATGGGACAATCCTGAATGCCATCTTGGTTGGCATGAATGAGTTGTACTGAAGGGCCTTTATCATGCTGTACAACACTATGACTTTATGACCAAGTGTGAAAGTGAGGTAGACAAATGCAGTGCATTGGTAATAATTAATTTTGCTTTTAAATTTGAATTTAGACATATGGCAGAAACAAGCCAGTGTTTGAGGATGCACCTAAAGCCTTTTTCAACTAAGCTCCTATGTGGGATCTTGTTCAAGTCAATGTAGATAGCATCACCACACCAAAATGTACACAGATACCCTTGAATAAAATCAGGAATGTGTACTATAATCACATGAATAATTTGAATACAATTGGAGGAGTCACATGGAGTAGTGGCCGGACGGTGAACTCCAGCCCTCTCCAGAAAAGTCGGGAAAAACAAAGGAAAATACAAAGGCACAAAAATAAAAATTAAAGAAAAGTGAGTATAAAGGTGGAAAGAAGATGGCGACGAAAAAAGAAAAATCGAAATCAACGGTAAGAAGAGAGGAAGAGAAGACAACGGAAGAAGAAGGAGAAGGCCTTACCTGCTCGAAGAGGCCCGCGGTGGAGAGAGATACCCGCTCCCTCAGGTCGGTAAAAAGTGGACTACAAAAATGGCTCGCTGAGCCGAGTAAAAGTGCGCAACCGCGCATGCAAAAAAACACACCGACGGGAGGGGTGACCAGCTGGGGAGTCGATCTCCACAGCCGGCAATGACACCTGCAGAACACCTGCAGCAAGAGGAGAACATAGAAGACAACGAAAACAAGAAAGAAGAGAAGGGCAACAAAGAAAAACAGATGGCCAACCCAGAGGAAGAAGAAGAGGAAGAGGAAGAGTACAGAGAAATAGAAGAAGAAGGGAAAGGCAAGATAAAGGATATACTTTCTCTTATTAAAGAATACATGGAGTCATTTAAAGAATGGCAAGTGCAAGAATTTAATGATTTAAGAAGAAGAATAAACAATACAGAAGAGAAAATGAATAAAATAGATATGACCTTAACAGAAATGGGAAAGAAAATGGACAAGATGGAAGAGCGGGAAGCAGCAGTAGAAATGGAGGTAGAGGACTTAAAAAAGAAATTAGAGGAATCTAATAAAAAAGTTATAGAGACACAAGAACTGTTAGCTCAGAAAATAGATATAATGGAAAATTATAACAGAAGAAATAACATAAAGATAGTGGGCCTTAAGGAAGATGAAGAAGGCAAGAACATGAGAGAGTTTATAAAAGATTGGATCCCCAGGATCCTAGGATGTCCAGAACTACAGCAAGATATGGAAATAGAAAGGGCACATAGAGCATTGGCCTTTAAACCACAACCACAACAAAGGCCAAGATCTATTTTAGTAAAATTCCTAAGATATACTACAAGAGAAAGGGTACTGGAGAAGACAATGGAAAAAGTAAGAGAGGGCAACAAGCCACTGGAGTACAAAGGGCAAAAAATCTTCATTTATCCAGATATAAGTTTTGAACTCCTGAAGAAGAGAAAGGAGTTCAATACAGCAAAGGCGATTTTATGGAAGAAAGGGTATAAATTTATACAAAAGCATCCAGCGGTATTGAAAATATTTATTCCAGGACAACAAAACAGACTATTCTCGGATCCAGAGGAAGCACGAAAATTTGCAGAACAATTACAAAATAGACCGAGGGATGAAGACGTGTAACGAGAGGACAAAAGACTGAGAACTAAAAAGACACATAAGTTTTGAACTCCTGAAGAAGAGAAAGGAGTTCAATACATCGAAAACGACCTTATGGGAAGAAAAAAAACTATTCTCGGATCCAGAGGAAGCAAGGAAATATGCAGAACAACTACAAAACAACCAGAGAGATGAAGACATGTAATAAGAGTAAAAATGACCACGATTTATATGTATGTGGGTAAAGAGGTATATGTGTGTATATGTATAATGTGCATACATGAATGTATCCGTATTTAGAGGAAAATATAGATAGTATAGACAAGAATTAATAAGGGAAGGAAATGGAATAGAGGGAATAAGGAGGGAACTAAAAGAGTGACCTTTGTTACATATGAAAAGTGAAATCTTTTCTGGGGGGGCTGGGTGGGGAGGAGTTGCGGTCACTGCAAAATCAGCTGATGCTTGCGAGTGAATTCACAAATCCAAATGGAGAGGGGAGATGTGGTTGTCCGACAAGGGATAAAGGACAACTCAGGAGGAGAAGGGGAGATTGGGGCTAAAGAAGTTTTAAATAGGAGAATAAGGAAAATGTTTGATGTTTTAGGAATGTTGTCTTATAAAGGGTTCAAAACAAGAAAACAGAAATGGATAAGAAGGAAAGGTAATGATGGAGAAACGGAAAGGGAAGATAAACAAAGTATAAAATGGCTACGCTGAACTATATGACTTTAAATATTAATGGAATACATAACCAAATTAAAAGGAAGAAACTGCTAAATTTACTGAAAAAAGAAAAAATTGATATAGCATTTGTGCAAGAAACACATTTAACTGAATTGGAGCACAAGAAATTAAAGAGAGATTGGGTAGGACACGTAACAGCAGCATCGTATAATTCAAAAGCAAGAGGAGTAGCTATATTAATTAGTAAAAATGTGCCATTTAAAATAGAAGAGGAAATAATAGATCCAGCAGGGAGATATGTAATGATAAAATGTCAGATATATTCGGAGTTTTGGAATCTACTCAATCTATATTCACCTAACGAAGAAGATCAAAAGTTTATGCAAGATATCTTTTTGAAGGTAGCAGATACGCAAGGGAACATATTAATAGGAGGGGACTTCAACCTGAATTTGGATTCAAATATGGACAAAACTGGGAAAAAAATTAACAAAGAACAAAGTATCCAAATTTATAATTAAATCGATGGAAGAAATGCAACTTTTGGATATATGGAGGAAACAACACCCAAAGGAAAAGGAATATTCATATTACTCGGCTAGACATAAAACATACTCAAGAATAGACCTATTTTTGTTATCAGCTCGTATGCAAGATAGAGTAAGAAAAACAGAATATAAAGCTAGAATACTATCGGACCATTCACCCTTAATATTGACAGTAAAGTTAGAAGACATCCCTCCAAGAATGTATAGATGGAGATTAAACCCCATGTTACTTAAAAGGCAGGATTTTAGAGAATTTATTGAAAAACAAATAAAAATGTATTTTGAAATAAATACGGAATCAGTGGAAGATAAGTTTATACTATGGGATGCAATGAAAGCATTCATTAGAGGGCAAATAATAAGTTATGTAACCAAGATGAAGAAGGACTATAACCAGGAAACAGAGTAGTTGGAAAGGGAAATAGTAAATATAGAAAAAGAATTAGCAATGAAGGAAGATATAACTAAAAGAAGAGAATTGGTGAATAATTTGAATACAATTTTAAAACTGTGGAGCACAGGGCCAAATAAAGGAAGAAAATGCGTCTTTGTCCCAAATATTATGGAGGGCACTATAGTTTCACACTGAATTTCATGACTTGTTCATAACAATAAATTCTGATTCTGAGTTACTGAGGTTTGATTTCCATGACCTTGCATTCCTCCTGGATTTGGAGAGCTCACGGTAGTCCCTCTTCAGGTTCTCCTCCTTCATCTTATCCACGTCATTTGTACCCACGTGTATCAGGACTTCTGGCCGTTCACCTTCCCCCCCAGGATACTCTGAACCCTATCCGAGACGTCTCGCACCCTAGCTCCTGGGAGGCAACACACCATACGGGAGCACTTGTCAGGTTCGCAGAATCTTTTGTCTGTTCCCCTGACGATGGAGTCCCCAATGACCACCTTGTTCCCCTTCCTTCCTTTCCGCACCACCGGTTCCCTTGGTGCAACCTCTGGCAGGTTGTCTTCCCCAACTACATCCAATACACTATATTTGTTGCTAAGAGCAGTAGCCACCGGGGTGCTCACCACAGAGCTAGCAACTTTCCCCCCTCCCCTGAGAGTAGTCCACTTACCTGACCCCCCCCCCCCCAATCCAGGGGTAAGCACTTCCCTGAGCGTTGTATCTATAAATTCTTCACTCTCCCTGATAAGCCTCAGATCATCAAGCTGCAACTCCATTTCTTTAATTTTATTTTTTAATGCTTGTGTCTCATTACATCCCCTACAGGTATGTCCTGTGGGAAGATTTAAGGTCCTTTCGCTTACCTCCTCACTCTCAAATGATGTGCCGAATGGACTTTAAACTTTCTTGATTAGAAGTCAGCATAAATTTAGAGACATCTTTCCAAGCCAAGATTCTATTTTCAGGGCCATTTCTTCTTTGTTTTCAATTAACTTTTTGTTGAAATTAGTATTATTTCAGATGTCCTTTGTTAGGTAGTTTTGAGCCTGTAACATGAAGAAGCCTGCTGATTCCTTTTGAGCCGGTAGGAACCAATTAATATCCATCAGGAAGGTATAGTGCCAACAGCTGTTAAGGGACCGATCTGCCCTTGTACTGTAACAATGAACATGTGTAGGATATTTTCTCTAGCTAGATTCAATATTATTTTTATGGCCATGTAATGTCGCGTGGATTGTGGAGGGTTACATGACTTCTCCATCTGGACCTGATCAGAAAGTGGATTACGAAGGGTCATGTGACCTCTCTGGCTGGGACCCTGTCAGAAGTCACCTCACCTGCCAATCTGCACAAACCTGTGAGGTTGATGTGGGATTGGACCTTGCAGCTGACATGTGATTAGTTCTGCAGGTTCCAATCAATGGTTAACTCCACAGGTGAGGCTGAAGTGGGATTGGTCCTCGCAGGTCAGGTGGACAGGCCCTACATTGTAAAAGCAGCATGTGGAATTTCTCTGGACTCTGTTCTTGCTGCTGCATGGAGGGCCAACTGGAGTGGGCCTGTCCCAGACACTGAGCCATGGGTAATGCTGGAGTTTGTGTTCATTTGAAATAATTATTAGTTTTAATTAATTTACTGTTTATTATTGTGCTGGTAATTGCTAGAGTTAGAGATAGGTGTTGGGAATTGTATGTTTAACATTTGTGTTCCCAAACTGGAGTTGAGCATGTTTGTCAGGGATTTATTTGCATCTGATGTGCAGTTATTTGCATATTATTCCAGGTTAGTCTGTGAGCTGGTGCATTTTTATGAGTTCTCCTGTGAGTAAATAAAGGCCACTGTTTATTGATAACATGTGCCCAGCCTTAATTCTCTTTGAATCCATCGAACCTATTCAGAGCACAACATGTAATAAAACAGAAATGTAATATTACATGAAATTTCCTTTAGTCTATCTTAACATTGACAAAAGATTTGCTTTCAGCAGAAATTGCCCAGCACCCCTTACAGCCAGAGAAAGAAAAGCAAAAGAGACTCCCAGAGTCACTGAGTATCCATGAATTCGCTTCCAGCACTCCCATAGCCTCTGCAGCCACACAGCCTTCAGTCCAAACCATTAGCAACCCAAGGTCCAGATGCACACTTCTGACATGATCATGATACCTCCAGTACCCTTGCGCATCCCGGTTCCAGTACCTGGTACCCCTTAGCCAGGCTCCAGCAGTCCTCAGCCTGGAGTGAGTCCTTTGACCACAGTCACTAGCAGCCTGCAGATGCATGGGTTCCTAACCTTGAGTCACCAGCATCTCGCCGCCTGTATATTCTCCAGCCTCAAAGCCCCTCACTGGTCCGCTACCATGGTCACTGTCCTGTGGGTCGCACCACTGCTTCTCCTTCGCAAATGGGGTGGGGGAGGGGAAGAGAGGGGGTGGTCTCCCCATTTTCTGGTGCCCTGTGCCAGTCCACTTTGCTGGAGTCTGCAACCCCTCGTAGCCACTGCAGATCATGAGCATTGCCATCTTGGGCCCAGGACCCGCGATTGCAGGATTTTAAAATAAACCATCGTCAGCTCCTTAAACAGGCTGTTTAAAGCCTGTACAAGCAGTAGGACTGGGCATTGGACCGAACTTCTCTACCTGCTCACCATGGGTCCGCACCAGTGGCAGCGCCGTCCTTTAAACATTTTTTGTTATGGTGATGGTGAGGTTGAGAGGAGACTTGTGCAACAGCTGGTGAAAACTTGATCTAAAACAGTTTAATATATCATTCAGTATCTGGTACTCTTCCTCTCATGGAAGAAATACTCCTCACTGGAGCATGTTCATCAGTATAACATCCACTTGTTGTTTTGATCAGCTGCCTGAACTAATGAGTAAAATGAATAGAAGTCTGCTTACTCAATCTGACTAAATTTTAACTTGACTAAATTGGCTATTTATTGATCCACCTCAAAAGCTCAGAATATCATTTGCAGCAAACGTTGGCAGCAGCATATCATTCACAGCCTGAATGCAGTTCTCAGTCTTGTCAGCCTCACAGTTCAAAAGTGATATTATAATCATGACTGACATTGTAGCATTTGTCTACTGTGACAAGAGAATGGAACCAAATCTGGGGATGGGGCAGCACGGTTGGCGCAGGGTGGCATGGTTAACATAGCGGTTAGCACACCGTCTTTACAGCGCCAGTGATTGGGACTGGGGTTCGAATCCTGCGCTGTATGTAGGGAGTTTGTACATTTTCCCATGCCTGTGTGAGTTTTCCCGAGGGCTCCAGTTTCCTCCCACTATTCGAAAAGTCCTGAGGGGATGTAGGCTGATTTGGTGTAATTGGGTGGCATGGACTCGTGGGTCAAAATGGCCTGTTACCATGCTGTATGTCTTAATTTAAACAGTTTTTTAATTTAAAAACTTAAATCACCAGTGATTGGACAAGAAAAAGTATGCTTCATAACTCTGAAAGGAAATTGATAGTACCGTAATAGTGAGAGTGTATATTAACGTACAAGTGACACCATTGGTATAGAGCAAATATATAATTGATTTTTTATCATTTTTAAGATATTTGTGAACAAGCCTTGTATGTAAGAATGTGATTATGTGAGAACAAAGAAATGGCATACAATGTTTTATAAGGTTAAAACTGCTGACTTGCTATTGTAAGGACACTTTACATAATTCTTTCTTGAGCTGCTATAATGCATGACTGAATTGAAGTCACCTTGTTTAATTTGCTCCCATTTGCTCCTTTAATGAGCAATGACTATAATGGGAATCTGTCCTAATATATCATCAATAAAAATGGAAATTATTTTGGAGATTTAAAAATAATGTGGTTGTCAAGAAGGCTTTCTCACTCATTGCACCAACATTTCTGTTTGAGTGGCAAGATCTAATTTATTGCTGACACTTAGCAAGTCTCTCTCAACCAGATTCGTTGCACTGAAAATCTCGTGCTTAGGGAAAAGGCCAGAGTCCACCTTGCAGCCGTAAACTGTAGCATGAAGGCAAAAACTTCTCCAGCTGGCACCACATTAAATTATTACATGTAAATTTTATTTATAGCACAGTAGAAGCCGAATCAGCCATTTAAACCCAATTAAACCCAAATTAACTGCAACCCCATACTTTTTGGAGGGTAGAAGGAAAATGGAGAAACCTGGGAAAACCCATGCAGACACGGGGAGAACATACAAACTCCTTACCATATAAACGTTTACGGCATGGAAACAGACCATGCCGGCCATTCGAGTCCGTGCCGGTTCACTTGAACAACTCCACTAGCTCCCCCCAGATTTGTACCCACATTGCTGGTGCTGTAATAGCATCATGCAGACCACTACTCTAACCATGCTGCCCATACTTAAAACATCACATGGTCTGCTCTCTTGATTTAATTTTGGCTTAAAGGCTGATATTGGATGGATTCTATTGATATTGATAATGAGAATGAGTTTATTGCCATACAGATGATACAATACTGATTTTATTGTATTTTATCATGTAGCATCTCCTATATTCTGTCATCATCCAGTGAAATCTGGCAGTAGTTGCCCTCTATTACCCATGTGATGGGAAATATCCAGAAACTATCCAAAACATATATTTTCAGGCTGCTTACCTTCCTCAGCTTTGCTATTGGCTATACTTTATGAGGTGTTTGAGGAGATTTGGTATGCCACCAAAGACTCTCAAAAATTTCTACAGGTGTACTGAGGAGAGTTTTCTGGCTGGTTGCATCACTATCTGGTATGGAGGTGTCAACGCTCAGGACAAGAAAACAAGAGGGTTGTTAACTTGGCCCATGACATCATGGGCACCACTCCATCAAGGACAGTGTCTAAAGAAAGCAGCCTCTATCCTCTCCACCACCCAGGCCATGCCCTCTTCACTCTGCTACCATCGGGAAAAAGGTACAGGAGCCTGAAGGTCAGCACTCAGTAGCACAAGGACAGCTTCTTCCCTTCTTTCATCAGAATTCCTGATGACTCAATGAACCAAAGACACTGCCTCACTTCGACTTATTGGGCACTATTTTTACTTATTTACTTTTATAAGGTGATTTGTATGACTGTTTGCACTGTTTGCTGCAGTAAAATGGTTACCTTATTCTCTGATCTAGCTTTACCTTTGCTTTTTGGTGTGTTCTAAATTTTATTCTGCCTTTTTGATACACTTAGGATTTTCATTTTCCCTATGTTTTGTTAGATATCATTTTATTGGCTTTGGGAACCTCAGGAGAAATAAAGCTTTATCTTGTATTGCTCACTCAGCAATCTAAAACACTTCTTGCTGATGAATGATGTTTCAGAGCAAGCATCTTGCTGATCTTTTAGATAAATGCGGCAGTCAGTCAGTACATAATCAGATTCCACAAACAGTATATGAACTGAGCCAACAGATCATCTGTTTTTCTGTGACGTTTGCTGACCAATGACTTTTTGGACAGATAGTTTTTCCATAAAACAGCCAGAAAATATTTTATGTTCTTCTGAAGACAGCACAGAATGGATATTGGGGAATCTGGCCGCTCATTTTATACTGGTCTCGATTTTGTTTGCAAATTGCTTGTCTGTTCTGTTTTGAAAGAGAAATAAAAGATGTCTTAAATTCTTAAATCTCCTTGAATCTCTCTTGGAGGCAAGATGTAATTGAATGATTTAATATTATGGTTCTGCAAAAACCATAATTTTCTGCAAAAGAAAATTGTTTCCTGCTCAGTTTCCAATGGAATAGCACTGTCTATCAGAAACAAGAAACAATAATTGGGTTGAAAGAAGAAATGAGGTTATATCAATTCTCCTACATTCCTTTCAAACTGATTTTCATGGAAAGCCAACTATATAAAACAATTTAAGTTATTAATTTTGTGTGATGTTTAATTATGGGAAGTACAGTGAAAGTCAATAATTAAAGGTAACTTTTTCCTTATAGCCATCTAATCTGCAAGAGACACAGGATTTTTAAAAAAAAAATTCTTATCACCAAATAAAAAGCAAAATCATTGTTTTGTGGTAACTTTTTAAGACAGGAGAGAGATGTACGATATTCTGGCAGGATGTGCTACATAGAGCTTGTTGAGCATATGTCAGAATCAGAATTTATTGTCATTTTTTTACTGCAGGCATCAGAGTGCAAACGTTCATATAAATCACCTTCTAAAAATAAATAAAAATAGTGCCCGAAAAGTCAAAATAAGGCAGAATCTTTGGTTCATTGAGTCATCAGGAATCTGATGAAAGAGGGGAAGAAGCTGTCCTTGTGCTACTGAGTGCTGATCTTCAGGCTCCTGTACCTTTTCCCCGATGGTAGTAGTGTGAAGAGGGCAGGCCTGGGTGGTGGGGGTCCTTGAGGATAGAGGCTGCTTTCTTAAGACACCACCTCTTGTAGATGTCCTTGATGGAGTGGTGCCCATGATGTCATGGGCCAAGTTAACAACCAACCCTCCGGTTTTTTTCTTGTCCTGAGCTTTGGCACCTCCATACCAGACAGTGATGCAACCATTCTCCTCAGTACACCTGTAGAAATTTTTAAGAGTCTTCGGTGACATACCAAATCTCCTCAAATACCTCATCAAGTACAGCCATAGGTGAACTTGTGAAAGGTAAGTAGCCTAAAAAGATATATTTTGGATAGTTTCTGGGTACTTCCCATCATATGGGTAATAGAGGGCAACCCCTGCCAGATCTCGCTGGATGATGACAGAATATAGGAGATGCTACACGATAAAATACAATAAAATCAGACTGAATGTAAGAAGAAAAATTGAAAATGGAAATAAGAAGGTCAAAGTGACAGTGTTATTGGTAAAATGGAAACCTGTGCCACCCTATTACACCCAATTAACCTACCAACCCTGTGCATTTTTGGAGGGCAGGAGGAAACCAGATCATCCATGAAAAACCCCCACAGGTCGCTTGGAGAAAATACAAAATCCTTACAGACAGCACCAGTTATGTATCTGTATTTCCAAATCTCTATATTCTACCACATGTTGCAATCCCCTACCATTTACCATGCAAGTCCTAACCTGGTTTTCCATCCCAAAGTTCAATGCTTCAGTTGTCCACATTAAATTCTATTTGCACATTTTTCCAGCTCGTGTGGATCCACTACAAGCTTTGAAAGCCTTTCTCACTGTCCACTATTCTCCCAATCTTAGTATCATCTGAAAATTTGCTGATCCAATTTACCACATAACCATCCAGATCATTGATGTAGATGACAAACAACAATGGACCCAGCACCGATCCCTGAGGGGCACCATGAGTCACATACCTCAAGGCAACCAAACATATACTACCACTCTATGACTTCTCCTGCAAAGCCAATGTCCAATAAAATTGACTAACTCATTTGTAAATTGTTTACTGAAACAGTTGCTGTTGTTTTCATAAATGTTGTTTGGGGCCCATCTGGAATATCAATTCCAATTCAGATCACTAGACAGAAAATGAGGGTTTTGGAAAGAAGAGATTTACCAGATTGGTTCAATTTGTGGATTTCTATCCTGCAGTGCACTTGGCTGAATAATATGGTTTTGTTCTCTGTAAAACAAAGAAAGCAAATAGAAGATGTAATAGTAAATGCTTAAGAAGGCTGAGAAAATAATGATATAGAACAGAGCTTTAAGGCAACTGGCAAAAGAATCAGAAAAATATGATAATAGAATTTGAAAAGTGCAACCCGATATAGTGGAGTATGCAGATTGAATAGTTATCTATAAAAGAGAATTGTATAAATATATGTTAAAAAAATTGCCGATATGGGGACAGAATGAACAGAACCGTGGCATAGCGAGTAGTGACTGGCTCTTGGTGTCAGTTACAGAGGTTCAATCCTGACATCCAGTGGTTGTGAATATGGAGTTTGCAAAGCTCTGACATGTGTCCATGTGGGTTTCCCACAAGTGCTCTGATTTCCTTGCACAGACATGCTCCTTCTTTTTCTTTGGCTTGGCTTCGCGGACGAAGATTTATGGAGGGGAAAAGTCCACGTCAGCTGCAGGATAGTTTGTGGCTGACAAGTCCAATGCGGGACAGGCAGACATGGTTGCAGCGGTTGCAAGGGAAAATTGGTTGATTGGGGTTGGGTGTTGGGTTTTTTCCTTGCACAGACATGCTACTTGTTAGACTAATCGCCTACTGTAAACTGCCTCTAGTGTACAAGTGCGTGCACCAGCCTGATGGAGACAATGAGAGTATGGGGAGAATAAAATGAAACTTGTATAAACGGGTGTTGATGGTTAGCGTGGACTCAGTGAGCCGAAGGGTCTGTTTCCACACTGTATGACTCATGATGAAATTGTTTCATCTGGATTGCTTTTAGAGAGAATTTATGCAGAATCAATGGCTTGATTGGGTGCCTCCTGGACTACTCCAGGCTTCAGTGACACTAGCATCGGGATATCATATTTGATTCCTATCTGCTTTGTGTTCATGGATTTTCATGGCTTTTTTTATTGGAGTAGATAGGCACACATTGAAATTTTATTCTGAACTATTGCAAATGATCTTACTGAGGACACAATTCTCCTGAGTGTGTGAGCACTGAGCATGAATTATATCTGAGAGAATCAGACAATTCACCCTAGCTTTATATTTGGAAATCATTAACTATCATTTGGTTGAGATTCTTCATTACAATGAAAGCTTTTACCAGTCCTCTCCATTACATGTGCAGTGTTTGATGAGAATTTTATCCTGTTTGCAAATACATGAGACTCATCATTTTATCCCAGAATGGATATGCTATAACAACTTGGATTCTACTTTGATGATAGGGCTGTAGCTGACTATGTTCATGCCTGCTGTAGAATAAATCAATAAAAGATTTCAACAAGTAACCATTATCTCAGGAACTTCCTCCTCAAAGCCGAAACTCATAAAACTTTCAGTGTGTTGGCACTGTCGTTTCCAATTTGAGCAAGAGTGTTGGAAAATCAAGATTCCACTCCTCTATCGAATGGCTGCTCTCCAAATGCTCTGATGCAGTTGTGGTCTGATGGGCCACTGTAGCTGCTCCCTCCTGAAGCAAATCAACATCAGTGTAACATCTGGAGTTACAAGATTGTCCCTCTCTCGTTGGGCCCTCCGTGCACTGACTGACACATTGAAGAGAGAAGGGGCTGTCCCTGTCTTTTACTCTTCCATGTTCCATGTCTTCCCTGACAAACCCTCTCAGGATCTTCGACATTTGACCACCATCGACGTTATAAACTGTGAGGAACAATCCCACACTGCCTTGCCTCTCTCTTGGCCATGAGTTCCCTGGTCAAGATTTGATTGTCAAGCAGCTTTCATTGTCAGACTACCTCCTTTACATGTCCAGCACCAGATCGCCAAAACTGTGTTCTATTGTGAGCATCATGCAGACAGATTTCCAGACTGACAGACAAAATAGGTCAAAGGTGTTCTCAAAATCTCCTTAATGAAGTGCAACTTCCCCGCTGAGTCCTTGGAATCTCTGGCCCAGGATCATCCAGATAACATTGAGAACCTTGAGTCCTTGAAGCACATGGAAGCCAAACAGAAGTAACAGAACATTGTTTCTCAGGTTATCCACCATCAACACCTCCTTATCTGGCTGTGGCTAAGTGTGCAGGTCCCACGCTGGCATCAGTAGCTTCCTCAGCATGCCTCAGAATTGGAACAGCAATCCTCAACTTTGCTTAAAAAGGAGGGGGAAATAAATAGGTCAACATTAAAGTACACACATAAAACTAAATCCCAGAAAGCTGAAGCTTACTCTGAGCTGGTCCTCCGGAAACTTTGCTTTGCAGGGAGAGACGGTATCAGACATACAAAGGGATATGTATCAGACATACAAAGGGAATGAGGTTAGAGAACTTCCTATTGTGTACTCACTATGTACACCAAGAAGTTTGTTGATTGTTAATTTTAATGACCTAAGATCATAATTACCATTATTCTGTCTCTCTGGCTCTCAAACTTAACTTTGAAGGAAAGACATAAATTCTCAGTTCTTCAGACTTTAATTAACATTGCTTGAAGATCATTAAATCCAAAATTTTTTAAACTTCCAGAACTGAGCCCATTTGAATATTTAATAATTTATACATTTATTGAGAAATTTATTACTAATATGTATATACAATTACAAGGCCCAATGCAGAAAAAGGAACAATATAAGGTTAAAAAAAATGGGAAAAAAATTTAAATATACAAATTCATGATGAGGCCTGGCCAAGATTGTGCTAGGAGAGTGTAACTAATACAATTAATGTTAGATATCAAATGATACAATGTAATTTTTTTTTGCACCAATTATACTACACTCCATATAAATTACATTGACTTAATTCAAATTGTTCTGACAAGTGTTTTTAGATGTAACAAAGAAACAGGAACTTTATGACATGCAGTTTGGTTTGGTGAAAAAGTTGGAAAATTTTGGGAAGACTTGAATATATTATTGGGACAAATTATGAAGATACAAGATACCAAAATATCCCAGAATATTTTTGCTTGATGATTTATACGACACTGATTCTAAATTGAAGTTAGACAAATATCAACAAAAATTTTTGAGTGTGGCAATAGTGGTTCCACAGAAATGTATGGCAATAACGTGGAAGTCAGATAATTGTATAAGGTTGGATATATGGCATACAGAAATTAAAAATTGTATACCATTGGAAAAGATTACTTATAATTTAAGGAATCAACCTGAGAATATTTATATGATTTGGAAACCATATATGGATTTCATCAGTAAGAGTCCATCCACATCATCCATAACACCCGCTCCTCCTAATTAATATGTACAGGATAGAATAATATGTTAGGAATATATGAATAGTGAATGATAAATAAATTAAAGGTTTTTTTTCTTATCTCTTGCTTTTTCTTTTGGGGAGGGAGGGGGATAAAAAGAAAAAAATATAATTTTTATTACATTGTACTGTTATATGGTGAAGAATTATATGTATGTATTGATGTAAATGAAAAATAAAATTTTCAAAAATAAATCCTTTTATTTTCCCTTTCTGTCCCTCTGTGCAATTTTCCAAACATGATTTTACATTGCAGCAAATATTTTAAATTGAACTTCTATGGACTTATTAATCTGATTATTTGAAGAGGCGCATAACCACTTGCACTGTGTACACATTTTTTTTGTGAATATGCAGAATGTACCTTCCTGCTCACTCTTTTTTTCTGACCCTACCTCATGGCTTAGGTAATCAAGTTTAGCATACAGGTATTCCCCGACTTACGACCATAATCAGGACGAAGGATCGGTTGTATCTCAAAATGGATGTGTTGGAATTTTGCCATGTGCGCAAAGTCTTAAAGCATATTTTTTAATCAAATGTTGTATTTGACAAACTAAAACAGGGATACAGGGCATTTAAGAGCCAAAATGTGCATACTTGTTTTGGTTAGTTGGCATCCCAACGTCCGTAGGCTGAGTACGGCCATCTTAATTCCTGTGCGCAAACACAAGTCTTCACTTGGTATAAGCACAGTGGGTTGATGTATGGCATTCAGTTGGCACATGTGCGAGTGTTAAGGGCATGAAGTCAATATTGTCAGGGTGCTTGACTCTCGCGTATGCACCAACCGAACTCCAAAATGGAAACCCTCTGCACAAGCGCCATCCGAAGATTTGCGCATGTGCACAGGAATCAAGATAGCTGTGCCCAGTACACCAACTAACAAAGTAAGTATGCACATTTTGGATCTTACGTGGCCTGTATTCCTGTTATAATTTGTCAAATACAACATAAACTGCGTAAATTTTATATTTTTTCTTAAATTAAAAAAAAATTCAGTCATATGTGTGGATGGACGTAAGTCGCATAAGTCACAAGTCGGGGAGTACCTGTACTTCCATGCTCTGATTTGTCCTTAGCTGTGAAATATCTGAAACCTGACGAGCTGTTTTATAATCAAGTATTACCTTAACTACTTTAGTGTATTTGTGCTGACAATATCTGTATACACCATGTGGCAAGTCTTGTTGTATTGGAAGCTGCTGTTCGATGAGATTTTTCTCCCTTCTGCAAGCAGCCCTTGTCAAGGTTTGTCATGTGTAGCTGCATAATAGAGAACTCACTGATGTACAGGCCTCAAGATAGTGGTGTTAACGGAGCCACCATAGCGGCAACGCTGCCACTAGTGCAAACCTGCAGGGAGTGAGAGACCGGAGTTGCAGCCCTTCTGCGGGGTCCAGCCACCCATTCAACTACCGTCAAATCTAAATGGGCTTTGAACGGCCCATTGAGGTGCTGATTGGGGGTGGGGGGGGGAGGGTGTTTATTTGAAATCCGGTGCCTATTAATCGGCAGCAGCCATGAGGGGCTGCAGACTCCTGAGGTGTAGGGTACCAGAGGACAGGAAGATCATGCACCATCTGAGAGGAGACAATCTGTGGGGATGTTGACCAGGGTGGCGGACCAATGAGGGGACTCTGCAGCTGAGGGACCAGCACACGTGGCGGGCTGCCAGCGACTCAAGGCGAGGAAGCTGTGGGCTGCTGTGACTGCTGTCAGGAGACTCGCGCCAGGCTGCGGACTGCTGTAGACTGGCTCAAATTGGCTGGAGGTTTACCAAGTATTGGAACCAGGATGCGAGGAAATGCATCGGAGGTTCAGATCTGGAGCCTGGGTTGCCAGTGGTTTGGACTGGACTCTGTGCAGCTGCTGGGGCTGTGGGAGTGCTAGAGGTGATTCTGGGGGCCCCTCTTTTGCAGACATTGATAGCGAATCCACTGATTTAATGGTGCAATGAGAAATAGATTGAAATGTACTGATTGCATTTTTGTCTATATTTTATGAATAAAGTGTATCTTTGAAATAGAAAATATAACACCTTGCACAAAGGATGCTCTGTGATAACGCTAACACGTTATTCCCTTAATATGTAGCAGTAACCACAAAGACAAACAGAAACTTTGATAAATTATTTTTTCAATTGGTTCTTGGAATCACATTTACCGTTCATTGAGTCATAGTCATGGCGCCATAAGGGATGGAAACAGACCCTTCAGACCCCTGAGTCTATGTTGTCAAGCAAGAAACCACTTTCACTGGCCCTACACTAATTCTTCATTATTCTCCCCACATTCCCAACAACACCCCTCCGATTCTACTGCACACCAGGGGCAATTTATAATGCTTAATTAATCTACAAACTTTCAGCTATTTGCGAAGTGGGTGTAAACCAGAGCACTTGCAGGAAACCATCACTGGGAGAAGCCCACACAAGCAGCATAGGATTGAACCTTGTTGTCCCAGCCTCTGCACAGTGCCACATGGTAGTGGTTATCGTGACAAGGCGGTGGGCTCCCACTTGGAAATGCTTTTGGCCACGTACGTCCAGTGTTCATTCAATGGGGATTCCCAATTAGTTCTCAGTTTTAGATCAATAGAACATTATACCACAGAAACAGGTCAGTCCCTCAACCCTTCTAGTCTGTGCCAAACTGTGCTACTGCCTAGTCCCATTGATCAGCACCCAGTGCATAGCAGTCAGTCCATGCCCCTCCCATCCATGTAACTGTCCTTAAATGTTAAAATTGAACCCACATTCCCCACTTCAACTGGCAGCTGGTTCTACACTCCCACCATTCTCCATGTGAAGATGTTTCCCTCATGTCCCCCTGAATTTTTACCTTTTCACCATCAACCCATGTTCTCCAGTTTGTATCTCACCAACCCTCAGTGGAAAAACCCTACCGACATTTACTCTGCATATACCTCATTCTTCTCTGCTCCAGGGAAAAAAAAATCCTAACCTCTTTTACCTTTCCCTGCAACTCATTTCCTGCAGTCTGGGCAACATCCTAGTAAATCTTCTCTATAATCTTTCAATCTTATTGCCATCTTTCCTCCAGTTAGATGAGCAAAACTGCACAGAATTCTTCAAATTCACCAATGTTTTATACACCTTAAACGTAACATCCCAACTGCTGTACTCAATACTTTGTTTTATGAAGGCCAACATGCCAAAAGCTTTCCTTACAACCCTATCGACCTGTGATGCTACTTTCAGGGAATTATGTATCTGTTTTCCCATATCCCTATGTCTACTGCACTCCTTAGTGGCCTACCACTCACTGTGTATGTCTTTCCAAATTAAATCCCATTTGCCATTCTTCATCCCATTTTTTCCAGCTCGTCCAGATCCCTCTGCAAGCTTTGAAAACCTTCTTCGTTGTCCACAACACCTCTAATCTTAGTCTCATCAGCAAACTTGCAATTTAGCACATTATCATCCAGATCATTGATATAGATGACAAACAACCATAGTCCCATTATCGATCCCTGAGGCACACCACTAGTCACAGGCCTCAGTCTGAGAAGTAATCATCCACCATTACTCTTTAGCTTCCCCCGTCCGGGTATTGTCGAATCCAGTTCACTACTTCTCCATGAATACCCAGCATCTGAACCTTCCTAACTGACCTCCAATGAGGCACCTTGACAAATGCCTTACTAAAGTCCATGTAGACAACATCCACAGCGTTTTATTTGTCACCTTTCCTGGTAACCTCCTTGATAAACTTTATGATTTGTTAAACGCGACTTAGCATGCTCAAAGCCATGTTGACTATCCCTAATCAGTTTCTGGCTATTCAAATAATTGTATATCCAATATCTTAGAACACCTTCCAATAATTTACCTACTTCTAATGTCAGGCTCACTGGCCTATAATTTCAAGAGTTACTTTTGGAGCCATTTTTAAACAACGGAACCATGTGCACTACCCTCCAATCCTCTGGCACCACACCTGTGGCTAATGACATTTTAAATATTTCTGCCAAAGCCCCTGAAATTTCTACACTAGCCTCCTCAAGGTCTGAGGGATTATCTTGTCAGGCCATGGGGATTTATTTGGTTTGAGACAGCAAGCACCTCATCTTCTTTAATTTGTATAGGTTCCATGACGTCAATTGTTGTTTGCCTTACTTCTCACGACTCTGTGCCCTTTTCCTGAGTAGATACTGATAAAGAAAAAATGTTTCGCTCCTCTCCCATCTCTTTTGGCTCCAAAAAAATGCCAACCACTCTGATCTTGAAGGTGACCAATTTGTCCCTTACTATCCTTTAGAAACCCTTAGGATTTTCCTTCACATTATCAGCCAAAGCAACCTCATGTCTTTTAGTCTGCTAGATTTCATTCTTTCTTGTATTTTTAAAATTCTCCTCATGTACCTAATTTGTTCCATGTTGCCTATACCTGTTACACACTTCTCTCTTCTTCTGAGCCAAATCCCCAATATCCTTTAAAAACCAAGGTTTTCTTGCCTTTGATCCTGACAGGATCATACAAACTCTGTATCTCAAAATATTCACCTTTGAAGATCCTCCACTTTCCTCCCATATCTGTGCTCAAAAACAACAAATCCCAATCCATACATTCTAGATTCTTTCTAACTTCCTCAAAATCGGTCTTTCTTCAATTTAGAATCTCAACCCGATGCCCAGCTCTATTCTTCTCCATAATTAACTTGAAACTAATGGCATTATGGTCTCTTGTCCCAAAATGTTCTTCTACATGTACTCTGTCACCTGTCCTGCCTCATTCCCTAATAGGTGATACAGTCTTGCACTCCCTCTCTAGTTGGTACCTCTATATATTGATTTAGAAAACTTTCCTGAACGCATTTGACAAACTCCAAGTCATCTAGCCCTTTTTCATTATGGGAGTCCCAGTCAATATGTGGAAAATTAAAATACCCTACTATCACAACCTTATGTTTCCTGCAGCTTTCTGCTATCCCTCTTCAGATTCACTTCCTTAATTCTCGCTGATTATTGGGTGGCCAATTGAGTGCGGTCATACCTTTCCCATACCTCAGCTTGACCCATATAGCCTCAGTAGACGAGCCTTCTAGTCTGTCCTGCCTGAGCACAGCTGTGATATTTTCCCTGACGACCAATGCCACTCCTTCCCTTTTCATGTTCCCTGTTCTAATGCATCTAAAGCAAGGGAAACCACAACATTAAGCTGCCAGTGCTGCCCCTCCTACAACCAAGTTTCACTAATGGCCTCAGTGGCATAATTCCATGTGCTAATCCATGCCCTAAGATCATCTGCCATTTTTACAATTCTCATTGCATTAAAATAGAGGAACCTAAGAACATTTCAACACGTACAACCCATTGACTTCTAACGGTACATGCAATTTTCACTTCATATTTTTCCTCCCCCTGCAAATCTGGTTTAAACCCACCAGAGCAGCACCAGCAAACCTTCCCACAAGGATATTAGTCCCCTTCCAGGTCTGACGCAAACTGTTCCATTGGAAAATGTCCCACCTTCCCTGAAAGAGAGCCCAATGATTTAGAAATCTGAAGCCCTCCCTCCTGCACCATGTCTTTAGCTACATGTTAAGCTGCATTAGCCTCCTATTTCTAACTTCACTACCAGGGTGGCATGGATAGCAATCCTGAAATCAGTACCCTGGAGGTCCTGTCCTTCATCCTAGTGCCTAACTCTCCTTGCAGGACCTCGCCACCCTTCCTACCCAAATCATTGGTCCTTACATGGACGAGGACATCTGGCTGCTCATCCTCCCTCCTGAGAATGCCGTGAACTCAATCTGAGATATCTCGGACCCTGGCACCAGAGAAGCAACAGATCACCTGGGTCACTTGATATCTTCCACAGAACCTCCTCTTTATTATAGAATTCCCTATCACTATAGCTCACCTCTTCTTCTCCCTTCCTTTCTTAGCCGCAGGACCAAACTCCGTGACAGAGACCTGATCACTGTGGTTTGTCCCTGGTAGGGTTCCCCTGCCCCAGCAACAGTATCCAAAATGGTCTATTTGTTATTGAGGGTGACGGCCAAAGGAGTGCCCTGCACTGCCTCCTTGTTCCCTTTCCCTCTCCTGACTGTTACCCATCTACTGTCCTCCTCCCTCCTGGGTGTGATAGTGTCCCTGTAACTCCTGTCTATCATCCTCTCTGCCTCCTGAATGATCCAGAATTCATCCAAATCTAGCTCCAATTCCTTAACTCGACTTGTCAGGAGCTACACTTTTTTCAGATGATATCATCAAGGATACTGCTGGCTTCCCTGACGACCCACATTTTGCAAGAGGAGCATTCCCTGCCTTGGTTGCCATTCCCAATGTCTATGTCTAGATAAACATATCTCAAAAAAAAACCTCCCTTACCTCTGCCTCCCATGTGGGACCTTGTCAAAGGCCTTACTGAAGTCCATGTAGACAACATCCACATTTCCTTCATCAACTTTTCTGGTAACTTTCTCAAACAACTCATATTACAATGGTTAAACATGACCTACCACTCAAAGTTAGCTAACGAAGGGATTAATTGGTAAGGAGGATTACATCTCTTTAGGTTTAGGACATTGCTTCTCTTTTCCTTCTTTTCTCAGTGATAGAGTTTGCAGGGAAATTACATTTTGGCGAATTACTCCAGTGCTGACTCAATAATGGACAATAGGTGCTGGAGTAGGTAAATTGGCCCTTCGAGCTTATCGGATCATGACTGATCTTTTCCTTTCAATAACCAATCACAGCCTTATCCCCATAATCCTTAACTCCCCTGCCTACAAGAGCCTTATCCAACTCTCTCTTAAATCTATCCAACGAATCCGCCCCTACTACCCTCCGTGGCAATGTATTTCACAGACCCACAACTCTGTGGGTAAAAAAAATTCTCCTCATTTCTGTCTTAAATGGCCTTCCCTGTATTCTTAAACTATGCCCTCTAGTCCTAGTCTCACCCATCATTGGGAACATGTGCTTTGATTTCACCCTGTCAAGCCCTTTGATAATCCTAAATACCTCAATCACATCTCCCCTCATCCTTCTAAACTCCATCGCATATAATCCAAGTCTTTCTAACCTATCAGGGTATGACAATCCTGCCATCCCGGGAACTAACCTTGTAAACCTGCGCTGCACTCCCTCTATAGCAAGTATGTCCTTTCTTAAATATGGGGACCAGAACTGGATGCAATACTCCAGGTGAGGTCTCACCAGGGCCCTGTACAACTGCAGGAGGACTTCTCTACTCCTATACTCCAATCCCCTCTTTATGAAAGCCAACATACCATTCGCCTTCTTCACCACTTGCTGAACCTACATGCTAGTTTTCAATGACCGGTGAACAAGTATGCCCAGATTCCTTTGCATTACCCCACTCCCTAGCTTAACTCCATGTAAATAATATTCTGCTCTCTTGTTTCTGCCTCCAAAATGGACAACCTCACATTTACTCACATTAAACTTCATCTGCCATCTTTCCGGCCATTCCCCTAAACTGTCCAAGTACCCTTGCAATTTCCTGACATCCTCCTCACTCTTTACACTGCCACTCAGTTTAGTGTCATCTGCGAATTTGTATATGTAGTTATTTATCCCCTCATCCAAATAATTTACATAAATGATAAACAACTGAGGGCCTAACACCGACCCCTGCGGGACCCCACTTGTCACATTCTGCCATCCAGAAAATGACCCGTTTATCCCAAACCTTTGTTTCCTATTTCTCAACCAATTATCTCTCCATGACAGCACCCTACCCCCGATATCATGCTCCTTGATTTTGCAAACTAGCCTATTGTGTGGGATTTTATCGAAGGCTTTCTGAAAGTCCAAGTACACCACATCTACCCATATCTGTGTCCACCCTCCTTGTTACGTCCTCGAAAAATTCCAGGAGATTAGTCAAGGAAATTTTTCCTTTAAGGAACCCATGCTGACTAATGCCTATACTATTATTCCTTCCTAAATGTTCTGTTATTTCTCCTTTAATGATGAATTCCAATATCTTCTCCACTACTGACATCAGGCTGACTGGTCTATAATTTCCCATATTCTCTCTCCCTCCCTTCTTAAGAAGTGGTACAACATCGGCCACTCTCCAGTCTGCAGGCACTTCCTCGGAATCTAAAGTACTTTGGAAAATGTCAACTAGTGCTTCCACAATTTCCAGAGCAACCTCTCTAAGCAACTGGGATGCAGCCCATCAGGCCTCAGTTCTAACAATTTGCTCACAACCACCTGCTTCTGGATCTGAATATCCATCAAATTCTCTGTTGCCTTCGGTAATTTCACCAAGTCCCTAGATACCCCTATTCGGATCATAACCCATATCCTCCTTGGTGAAAGTAATTGTTAAATTCCTCAGCCATCTCCATGTCCCCAATGATAATTTCACCTTTCTCCCTTTTCAAAGGCCCAATTTTTGCCCTAACCAATTTCTTCCTTTTAACATATCTGAAGAAGCTTTTGCTATCCCATTTTATATTACTTGCCAATTTGCCCTCGTAGTTCATTTCCCCTCGTGAATGACTTTCTTAGTTTCTCTCTGATGGCTTTTAATTCTCTAACCTCCCACTCTGCTTTGCCATCTTATACTTATTTCTTTTAGACCTGATACTGCTCTTAATCTCCTTTGTCAGCCACGGCTGCCATTTGCTCTTCGAAGAGCCTTTCCTCCTCTTTGGGATGAATCTATTCTGAATCCTGTGAAAAATATCTTGAAATACCTGCTATTTTTGCCCAGTTGTCCTCCCAGCTAGAATGTCCTTCCATTTTATTTTGGCTAGCTCCTCCCTCATAGCTGTATAGTCACCCTTATTTAGCTGTAGCACTAATGTTTCTGACTTCCTTCTTTTCTCCCTTTCCATTTGCAGATTAAAAGTAATCATATTATGGTCACTATTACCTAATGGCACCCCTATCTCAAGGTCCCTTATTAACTCTACGTCGTTACACAGTATCAAGTCCAGAATCGACTTTCCCTGGTAGGTTCCGTCACAAGCTGCTCCAGGAATGTATCTCGGAGACATTCAATAAACTCATTCTCTAGCTTTCCCACTTGATATTCCCAGTCCACTTGCAAGTTGAAGTCACCCATAACTACTGTATCACTACCACTCTGACATGCCATTTTTAATTCTTTACTTGTACTGATTCCCACATCAGAGCCACTGTTTGTATATAACTACCATTATGGTTCTTTAGCCATTGCAATTTCTCAACTCTCTCCAAACAGACTCTACTCCACCTGATTCAATGTCTTTCTTTTTCATTGCCTGAATTTCATTCTTCACCAACAGAGCCACTCCACCTCCTCTACCTAACTTTCTGTCTTTTTGATAGGGCGCATATTCTGGAACATTAATTATCCAATCCTGTCCCTCCTGCAGCCATGTCTCCATTACTCCAATAACATCATAACCTCCAATGTCCATTTGCACCTCAAACTCATCCATTTTATTCCTTATACTCCGTGCATTCATATATAATACCTTGAAACTGTACCACCCTGCTCTCTCCAATTTGCTACCTGACACCCTCTCTGAAACTTTCCTATCCCTCTTTGCTCCCTCCGGCTTTGAGATTTCACAGTCTATTGGAACTACCCCTATGTTCTTCTTCCTATCCAGTCTGGTTCCCCTCCCCCTGCCAATTCAGTATAAAACTCTGTTCCCATTGTAATAAGAAAATCAATATTTTTTAATTTCTAGATTTTTTCTAGTTCTTTTTGAGACCACTTCATCATTAACTTTTTTGATTGCAGCTTAGGTTTAATTTAGAAATGAATTTATAACCAGTCATCTGATGAAGTGACAAAAATTTCATGGATAGTAATAAATATAATTGGTTCACGGTAAGTAGTAATAAATATTATTGGATCGGGGGATTGCTTTTCCTTCCAGAAGTTGGCAGAATACGTATTATTTGCTGGCATTATGGATGTAGTTTATCAAAATGAAAGTGCGTGATGCAGCTGCCAGGTACAATTAGAGTAACTGAATGAGCCATCCAGGATCTGCCTCTGGGCTGCCTGGCACCGAAAGCACAGCTTGTTCAGCGGCACAGTAGTGTATTGTCATTAGTTGCAATGACTATCTTTTGGCGCAAACGAGAAAATGGATGATAATTGGCACTGCATGGAGTGGCCGGAATGTAGAGGCAGATTCTGAGGTGCAAGAATTAGGGATAAATTTTTATCTGATGTCAACTTCCCTTGAAATCCTGTTCCTGTAATTATAAACAATGTTTAAAATTAATTAAATGGCTCATTTCTCATCCTGCAGGTATCACTATTCTTTGCAGCTGAAGGCCACATTTTAACCACTGCACAAATCTTATGATTTAAGTTTAAATTCACATGCATTTTTCATGTTCATACCTAATGCAGTCAGAAGGGTTCTTATCCAAGCAGTCTAACAGACTGAGCACAATTAAAAAGTGCAGAGTTAAAATGGAAAAAAAAATTAGCACCAAGCAAGGGCAGCACTGCAGCTCATTTGTGGGATTTGTTGACTGATTGATGGCTGCAGTGAGAAAACTGTCTTTAAGCCTGTTGGAATGCAGTTTCACACTCTTGAGCCTTATTGCCGATGGGAGGAAGGGAAAGAGAATGTGTCTGGGGTGTGATGGATCTTTCCAAGGCAGCGAGAGATGTAGATGAAGTCAATGGAGGGGTGGGAAGTTTGCATGATGCTCTGAGTTATTTTCACTGTCTTTTACAGCTTCTTCCGATTTTTAGCAGAACAGCTCCCATGCCTTGATAGCAAGTATGCTTTCAGTGTTAAACCTGTAGACATTGTTGAGGGACAAAGGGGACATGCTGAACTTCCTTAAGTTTCCATGAGAATTCTGAAGCAGGTTTTAATTGCATGGTTATGTCATGCATTGATATTAGTTAAAGTATTCTACCAGACCACTTCTCTCCCCTGCATTGTCAATGAGATTTGTTTTGTGGTTTTAGTCTGACAATTGGAATTACTTCAATGTAACTATAACCATGTATTAATTTCTGGATATCTGAATTTCCTCTATTAATGTGTACTGATCCTTATTTTGGTTTTGCAGGTCGAGCCAGTCTATATGACAAGGCTTCTTTGCGAATTGACCAGCTCCGCTCAGAGGACCAGGGATGGTATGAATGTAAAGTGCTTATGTTGGACCAGCAATATGACACATTCCACAATGGCAGCTGGGTATATGTCACAGTAAATGGTGAGTAACACAACCCATACATGTTATAATGTGCCACAAGTGACATGATGCAAGATATCTCCATTATAATCTGCCTAGTCAAGGAGTTACATAAATATGGGGAAAAAATGAAATCTGTAAAATTCATATTTGATACTGATATGGTGCATGTTTTTTTTTAACATTTGACACATCAAATAACAATAATAATACAGTGGAACCCCGATTTAACAAGACCCCAGATATAATGCGATCAACCAGTGAACCCCCCTTTTTTTTTCCTCTTTATGGAATTGAAATTGTTTTCCGATCAAAATGGAACACACCATTAGAAGATGAAAATCTTTTTCTGTGATAGATAAGCTTCAGGCACTTGACATGATCAAGAATTAAAGTCAGACCCAAGTTGCATGGGACCTCAGCATACATGATTCAACACTTTGTGGCTGGAAAATCTCAGGAAGATAAGTTACGTGCGTCACTTTGGAAGGTTGAGGAAGAGGTGGAACTAAAGGCCAAACACATGAAGACAGCCAGTGATGGCAACCTCAGTAACTCCCTGCATGAGTGGTCCATTCAAGCGTGCTCAGAAGGCCTTCCAATTTCCGGGCCTATTCTCAAAGCTCAATCCGAGAAGTTTGACCAGCTGATCAATGGAGAAACTTCATAGTTCAAAGCTAGCAATGGATGCCAAGACTGTTTTAAACACTGTCACGGGATTTCTCAAATGTTAATGTCTGGAGAAGTCGCTCAGCAGACCGTGCTGCTGCATGTTCCCGGCATAACTAAAAACTCTCTTAGAAGAAAGTGGTGACGTCAAAGAAGAAGTATAAGACTGTGACGAAACAGGTTGATCCCAGACCACACACTGTCTAACAAAGATGACGCCCATCGACGTGAGGGGTTCAAACAACACAAAGATAGTTTTGTGTTAACAAGATTGGAACACATAAGTTAAAACCACTCATGATTGGCAAATTTTGCTCTCCCCCACTGTTTCCATCAGGTCAACATGAAGTAGTTAACATTCAAGTACACGCATAGTAGCAGCACTTGGATGACCAGTGTCATCTTTGAGGATTGGTTTTACATAACTTTTGTCCCTGCTGTCCCCACTCTTCTTTTGCTTGACAACTGTCCCACCCACTTGCCAGCTGCCAACTTATTACGACGCTACAGAAAGATTGAGTTTCTTACCTCCCAAAGATCCAGCGCCTAGATCAGGGGATCATCTCCATGTTCAAGCAGAATTGCATACATTAATTAATTTGTAGAATTGTAGATGACTCAACAACGCTGGAAGAATATCTGAAAAGCATTAATGTTAAAGAAGTTTGCCCCTTAGGTGGGAAGGGCTGGGCAACAGTCAGCTCCTTGTGTGTGGAAAATTGTTGGGAGAAGGGCCTAGGTCCAGCCTTTACATCACAAAAATCCACCAATGAAGATGATAATGAGCAGGAATTCTACGGCTTCATGGATGAAGAGGTGGGTGAGGCGCAGAGGGTGTTTCAAATTAGCAAAGAGGATTTTCACAGTGGTACTCTGCCGATGACGAATGCCCAACATATGAGCATCTGACAGACTCCGAGATCGTCTGTAACGTTACTATAGCACTGGTTCCCGAACCACAGGAGGATGACAATGAGGAGCCTCCACCCCCACCCCCAGAATTGCCTGAAGCCACTGAGTACCTGGAGGCCAGCCTACATTAACTAGGACCCGGAATGTGGGCTACATAAAAATCCTCCAGCTCAGAAGCATTTTGGAGCTCAAGCTAAGTTCAGGCAACGAACACGTGATTGCTTTTTTAAGAAATAAAATGATGATTGTAAGAAATAAAAAGAGAGATTGCAAATACAGGTATTGTACACGTGTTCTTTATTTTTTTGAAAAGACTGCTTTTGTGACCCTGATTTAGCGCGACCCACGCTCTTATCGTGATCCAATATTTTTTGGACCTGAACCATCACACTATAACAGGGTTCCTCTGTAATAGGCTATGAAACATAAGTTAATCTAAATATTGTTTAATTTCTTGTATCTATCTTTTATCACATTCCAACTTTATGATTGATTCACCATATTGTGAGTTTCTGTGGTCATACAGCTGGGAGTTAATTAAGGACGATCACATTATTTGTGCTCTTACATTGCCAAAACTTGCTGCTCAGTGCTTGTTTTAGCCAATCTGATTTTTGATTCATTTGAAGTAACAACAATCCATGAATGTATAGAATGAATCAGTTTCCAAGGAGATGCTGTTATAACCCATAGCATGCACTACCCTTGCTGAGGGACAATCTAAATGGTATCATTGCTGAATACTTCGTGAGATTCTTGTATCTTTGATGAATTTAGTAGATTTGCATAATATAAAAATCCAGTCTACATCTGTGAATAATTTTGTGAATTCTGAAGCATCATAGAATTTTACGATACAGAAACAGGCCCTTTAGCCCAACTAATCGATGCTCATTTGTTTAGAGTTTACAGTTACTGGTATAGAAATCATTAAATCATGCAGAAAAAGAATTTCAAGGTTATATGTATATACTCTGACAATAAATTTGAACTTTGATCCAGATGCTGTTCTGAGCTAATCCCATTTGCCTTCATTTGGCCTATATCCCTCTAAATCTTTCCTATCCATGAATGGATCCAAATGTCTTTTCAACTCATCTCTACCAATTCCTCTGGCAGCTCATCCCGTATCCCGTATCTGCCATCTTCTGTGTGAAAATATGGCCTTCCAGATCCCCTTTAAACCTTTTCCCTCTTACATTAATCTTATGCCCTCTAGTTTTAGACTCCCCACTCCAGAAAAAAAAAGCCTTAACTCTGTCCCTCAATATTTTTAAACCCCTATAGGTCACCTCTCACCTTCTTTAATTTCAAGAAAACAGTCCCAAAGTATGAAGTATATAATATATTTGGTGGTAAGCAAATGCAGGCATTCATACAGATGTTAAAAAATATGAAACAACTGAAAAATGGTAGACAGTATTATGGATCCTCATTATCCATGTTCTGTGTTTTTGCATCAAGATGTGTTGAAAACACAAATAGTGAGCAGAGATCCCTGCTTGAGCTTTACCCTGTCTGTAGGCCAATGTGAACCCTCTCAATAGTGCGGGTCACTCCCATGCATCACTAGAAAACTGGAAATCAGCCCCCTGAGTTAGTATAATGTTGATTATAATACTGACTTTACAATTGTATTGTAATGTACAATTATATTGTTATATTGTTCTGGTCATTAGAAAACAAAAAAAAAGTGCAGTAAAACCCCTGGTGTCCAGCACCTATGAGGATTGGTAGATGCTGGATAAGTGAATTTTCTGAGATTGTGTGTTGCTTAGATTGGCGAATTGATGTCAAGACACGCCTTTTTTAAACTTCCATATATTTTACCTTTTTATTTTTTGCTGATTGCTTGAATTCGGGCTAACGCGTTTGTTTTATTGTACTTTGAACTACTGTCACAGTTTTGGTGTAAGGAACACAGTAACCCAATTTGAATGCAGCAGAATTATATACTCTTAATGTGATTATGATTGGATTAAATGTTTTTGTGATGTTCATCTGGAGATAAATGCTGGTGAGAGCACCAGGGATGATGCTACAACTCTTCGTAAAGATGGTCCCAAGGGATCTTTTGTATGAGACTTATAACAGGGCTTTCTCTGCCCTCTTAGATGGATGGGAAAGGCATCTTTTCTGGCTAGAATCTGGGGAATGTATTTCTGGTGTCAATATTTAATCTTTATATGACATGTGGTATCACATCAAATAAATGTCAGAGCCACTGGACAGTCATCATTTAAGCCTGCGATTGTTCTTCAGTTCTGGTATGATGATGGCCTTCTTGAAACAAGTGGGTACTACAGCCTATTTCAGGGATTGATTAAAGATGTCTGTAAATGTGGCCACAGTTGATCTGTGCAGACTCACAGAACCCACCCTGGGACAGTTTTCTGTGGGCTCACCCTTCATAAGGCCCACCTAATTTCAGCTTCATCGTTGCAGAAGTGTATGTAGTAGTTGATGTGGAGGTCTCCCTGTTTGAAGGGAGTATAGAACACATATAGCTCATCGGGAGGTGTTGCACTCTTGCTATAGAAACATAAAATTATGTGATAGCATGCATGTCTTGCCATAGTTGCTGGGTATCCATGATGGGTGGCACCGTTGGCATGGCGGTTAGCACAATGCCTTCACTACGCCAGTGATTGGGACCGGGGTTCAAATTCAAGGAGTTTGTACATTCTCCCCATGTCTGTGTGGGTTTTCCCTGGGGGCTCTGGTTTCCTCCCACCATTTAAAACATACTAGGGGTGTAGGTTAATTGGGTGTGAATTGGGCAGCACAGACCCATGGGCTGAAATGCCCTGTTTCCATGCTATATGTCTGAATAAAATAAAAATGTTCTCTTGGGATTTTCATCTGGGGTGAGATTGCCCCTTAGGTTCCCTGAAGACCACACTTGGATTTTGTGCAAAGATCTGGGAGTGCTGAATTGAATGACTCATACCTGGCCTTCATCAGCAAGACAATATCATGGATCATCCATGATTTCCAAATGGGGAATGCCTTTATTGTCTTCTAGGTCATGCAGTCCTTTACACACTTGCTAATGAAGTCAGAAATGACGGTGATATAGTCATCAGGGTATTTTGCTGAATCCTTGAATAGGGACTAGACTGTCAATTCAAAGCAGTTTTGTAGGATGTTGACTGTATCCTCAGTCAGTAGTTGAATGATGTGCTCTTCTGGGTCTTCCCTTGTAGGCGGTTAGCAACAGCACAGTTTATTGATCTGACTTGCCGAAATATGCATGAGGGATGGAATGGAAGGCATTTTTTATTGTTGAGCAGTGGACAAGTGTATTGGGATCACTGGAGGGCTCTTGTGGTTGGCTTGGTTGATGTCCCTGGCTGTTATCAATGCAGCCTTGGGATACTTTGTTTCCAGGTTGTTTCTTGGTGGTGAGTAGTTCGGACCGCACTAGTTTCATGTTGGCCTGATGGTATGTAGACATTGATAACCTTAAGACCAAAAGAGGCAAGTGTTCTATTTTGCACCCAACCCCAACCAACCAATTTTCCCCTGCAACCGCTGCAACCGTGTCTGCCTGTCCCGCATCGGACTTGTCAGCCACAAACGAGCCTGCAACTGACGTGGACTTTTTACCCCCTCCATAAATCTTCGTCCGCGAAGCCAAGCCAAAGATAATGGAAATGATCTTATATTTTATATAAACGACTGGTATTCTCTGGATTCGTTTAGACACCTGCTGCAGCAAATATAACCCCTGGCTAATAGCCAGCAATCATGGTGTAAGCATTTGTTGAGTTGTTTCACAGTTTACCATTTTGACTGTACAGAAAAAAATAATAAAATGACACCAAAATCTACCTTCCTCATTAAAATTCAGACTGTTCATACAGGGACAATATTGCCTTTGTTTCAGATGAACCCTATCAGAAGGAAATATTGTTTAATATTGAAAAATGCTAATCAGGTAATAGAAGCAGCAAGCAGCAATGGTTCATGTAAAATTTAAATGGGTATTCTCTAACTTCTGTGTGTCTTTCTTCATTACAACATTTAGAAGCTTGACCTTAGCTGGGTGGATTTTTAATGGCATTTTCCTTCACTGAGCAGCCTTCCAGATCAATGAACAGAAAGCCTTTTCTTGTAAGTAGCAATTTCACCAACTGAGTTTAGGAGAAAAGAATTTGCCATGTTCACAAGAAGCAATTCTGAGCAGTGCTTGCTAAGCATTACACTGTGTGATGGCGTCATGGTGAGTGCTGTGCACTGACTGAGGTAGACTGTGCAGTCATAAAGCACAGCTTCACAATCGCAATCTCTGCAATGAGGGCCCCTGATCATGAGATTGGTTCATTTAGCAAATGAGATTCAGGCAGTTCCTTTTCAAAGGGTGTGAAATCGAAATATATGCAGCACAGTGGTGGAGCTGGTGGATCTACTGCCCCTAGCACCAGGGACCTGGGTTCAATCCTGACCTTGGGTGTCACTTGTGTGCAGTTTGCACTCTCTTCCTGTGTGTTTTAATTTTTAAAAATAAATTTAGACATACAGCACGATAAGAGGCCATTTCGGTCCGTGCCGCCCAATTGTACAAGATTGACTGACATCCCAGCACATTTTTGAATGGTGGGAGGAAACCAGAGCCCCCGGGGAAATCCCACATAGACATGGGGAGAATGTACAAACTCCTTACAGACAGTGTGGGATTCAAGACCCAGTTCTGATCGCTGGCGCTATAAAGGCTTTGTGCTAATCGCTATGCCAACTGTGCTGCCCCAGGATTTTCTCCAGGATCTCCAGTTCCCTGTCACATCACAAAGATATGCTAGTTGGTAAGTGAATTGGCCATTGTAAATTGACCCTTGTGTAACAGTGAACAGGAGAATTAGGCCAGGGGAGGGGCTGAGGAACAGCGGGAGGAGTGATGAGAATGTGCGGAAGGTAAAAGGAAATTGGAATCAATGTTACATTAGTGTAAATGATGGTCGGCACAGACCTGGTGAGCTGAATGAGTAAAACACTTTGGAAGGAAAAATGGAAGATCGGAGTATTATTTAAATGGTAAGTGATTGCAGCATGCTGCCATGCAGAAAGACATGGGGGTGCCTGTGCATGAATTGCAAAAGGTTGGTTTTCAGCTACAGCAGGCTATCAAGAAGGAAAATGGAATGTTGGCTTTCATTGCTAGAGGGACTGAGTTTATGAGCAGTGAGGTTAGGTTACAACTATACAAGGTACTGGTGAGGCTGCATCTGGAGTATTGTGTGCAGTTCTGAACTCCTTACTTGAGGAAGGATGTACTGCCTTTGGAGGCGGTGCAGTGGAGGTTCACCAGGTTGATTCCAAAGATGATGGGGTTAGCCTCTGAGGAGAGATTGAGTTATCTGGGTGTGTACTTGTTGGAATTTAGAACAATGAGAGAGGATCTTATAGAAACATAAAATTATGAAAGGCATAGATAAGATGGAGGTAGGTAAGTTGTTTCCATTGGTGGGGGAGACTGGAACTAGGGGACATAACCTCAAGATTCAGGGTTTTAGATCTAGGACAGAGATGAGGAGGAACTGTTTTTCCCACAGGGTTGTGAATCTGTGGAATTTGCTGCTCTTTGTTACAGTGGAAGTTACCTCAGTAAATATATTTAAGATAAGGTTAGATTGATTTGTACTTTGCAGGGGAATTAAGGGCTATGGGGAAAAGTCAGGTCAGTGGAGATGACCCTTTCATCAGATCACCCATGATCTCATTGAATGGCAGAGCAGGCTTGATGGGCTAGATGGCCTACTCCTGTTCCTACTTCTTATGTCCTTATGTAACATGAAGGTCTGCAGACACCATGACTGAAGTAAAAACATAAAGCTGTAAAAATTTAGCAGGTCGAATGAGTGAAGAAAAAGATACAATTCCAACATTTCGGGCTTGAGCAAAATGTAGACAGGTATCTGAACAAAATGGTGATGGTAGGGGCAGGGGGACAAGCACAGTCCCACAGGCAGGAGGTAATGGGTCGATAAGGGAGGGAGGGCACACCGGCAAACAGGGAGTGGGGCATTGGCTCTGTGAATGGAGAGGGAAGGGGTGGAGAACTGGAGGAAAGAAGAAAGAGGGATGAGGAAGAGAGGGAGAAAAGGGAGTGAGCAAGTGAAATTGGAGAAATCAATGTTAATGATACTTGGTTGGACAGTGCCCAAATGGAATATTAGGTGCTGCTCCTCCAATTTACAGGTAGCCTTGGTTTAGCATGAATGGGGTGCAGTATTGAAACAGTTGACCACTAGGAGATTCCTATCATTGATGCAGACAATATGAAGGTGCTCAGTGAAGTGTACTCCCAGTCTGTGTCCAGTCTCTTTGATGTAAAGAAGGCCACAATGGGAGCACTGGAGGCAGTAGGTAACTTCTGCAAATTCGAAGATGATGTGTCGCTTCACTTGGAAGGACTGTTTCAGGCTCCAAATGGTGGTAAGGGAGGAGTTTTGGGGGAAGGTACCAAAGGGGTGATTATTGGGAAGGGATTAGTGGATGTGGGAGTCATGGAGAGGGGAGGAGGAGCAGCTAAGATGTGTCTGGCAATGGAATCATGTTGTAGGCAACGGATGTTGCGGAATATAATATGTTGGATGTGGAGGCTGGTGGGGTGGTAGGTAAGAACAGGGAATCCTGCTTTTATTATATCCAGGGGAAAGGGGAAGCCAAAGCAGATAAGCAGGAAGTAGAGGAAATACAGGTAAGGGCTGAGTTGATGGTGGAGGGGAAGACACTATTTTGGAAGAAAGATGATCTGTATTGGAAAACCTCTTCTTCTGATACGATGGAGATGGAAGAATTGAGAGAAAAGAATAGAATCCTCTCAGGGGACTCAGTGTGATGTTTAATTGAGGTAGTTGTGGGAGTTGGTAGGTTTGTAAAAATTGTCTGTAGATACCTTGTCTCCTGAGATGGAGCCAGAGAGAGATCAAGAGAGGGGAGAGTGTTCCTTCCCCTTGGTGGGCTGAAGGGCTTATTTCATGCTTTTGCCGCCATGATCTCAAGACTCAAGTTGATGCACACTTCAGAGGCTCTGGAGGTAAAAAGGCATTTTTTTTCCCTTGATGTTGGCTTGCGGGGTTCTCTTCTTGGACAGTTGATAAGTTCTAGATTGCACAAAGCTAGTTTAAGCTTGACCTACCCAGCCCTGAATTTTTCCTTCCCACTGCATCCTCCTGGATTGTGCTCCCTGCACAATGTTGCTGATGACACATAGTCATTATTCATATGCAAACAGTATCCCCCTGACTCCTGGAAGCCCACTCCCTACCCGCTGACAAAACCCAGCTGAAATGGGTAGATTGTTGATCCCTTCCTTGGCAATTGAACCTTTTCTTGTCCTCTACTTCTTTGTTCAAGTTTATTGTCACATGTATAGAAAATGCAGTGATAGAACTGGTTTTGTCAGCAGACCAGTAGACATCTCTTACATATTTCAAGGTAAGGCATAGAACAAGAGTACAAAGTGGAGTTACAGGAGAAGATCAGTTGGTACAGAATAAAGGGAGCATAATTTTACTATTTTTGGGTTCATTCAGGATTCTGATAACAGCAGGAACTATCCTTGAACCTGGTGGTGAATGAACTCACAAATCTGAATCATCTTAACAGGAGGGGGTTGAAGAGATTGAATTCGGGTTATTGCTGCAGGCAGCAGTGGGAGACCAAGTCATTTGGTATATTTAAGATAGGCATTCATAGTTTCTTAACCAATAGGGGTGTCAAGGGTTACAGGGAGAAGGCAGAAGAATGGATTTGAGAAAGAAAATCAATCATGATTGAATGGCAGACCAGACTAGAATGGCCAAATGGCCTAGTTCTGCTCTTTTGTCTTTTTCTTATCTCCTCCCAGACCTCAGATGTGACTGAGAAGTCACTGGAAACTTTGGAGGTCAATGGGTTTCTGGACTCTCCTGGTGCACTCTCAGTTGGTAATGAAGTTTTATGCCATGAAGCAGATTTTTTATAACTTCTTGTTCTATAATTACTTTAAAAGTTATGCATGCTTTGATCAATTAAATATTTAATGACTGGAAAGAAGGGAGAAAGGCAAAAAAAGAATATTAAAGTATGGAATGAGACTGGAAGGAGAGAGAAAGGGGATGGAGAATTTAATGGAAGTGTATTTTCAGAAGTGGAGATCAGTGTGCATACATCATTATACATACTGTGTGTGTGTGTGTATATATACATCACTACATCCATCACATCACTAATATTAGTACAAAACATATATCACTTCATGCGTACATCATACATTAGGTGGCATGGTTATCACAACCCTATTCGAGTGCCAGTGACCCTGGTTCAAATCCAGCTCCGTTTGTAAGAAGTTTGTACATTCTCTCAGTGTCTGCATGGATTTCCTCTGAGTGTTTCAGTTTCCTCCCACCCTTCAAAAATGTATAGGTATTGGAGGGGTCATTAGGTTAATTGACGCATTTGGGGGGCAGGCAAGGACTCGTGGGCCAGAAGGGCCTCTTACAATGTTGTTTGTCTAAATTTTAAATATTTTAAAATTGCACATTCTGCCATATTCGCATCATACATACTGTATCTCACTACCTGCTTATATCATACATTACCCAAACATACATTTACACATGCCATGTCACAAATTGCACACACAGGTTGAATTTCTACCTCAGACAGTGTTGAATTTTTTTGAGTTGTGGCTTAAATTGTGAAGGAGAGCTTGCTGATAGCATTTTGAAAAGTCTGGCTCGAACTTTCTAATGCTCTAATTGCTTTCCTTAGCATCTCAATTAGATACCCATTAAGGTTCTTTACTCTGGTGAATAAAAAATCTATTATATACCAAACTTCCTCAGAGTTTTCCAATATTGTCATATCACACACATATGCAAAATCACATGATGTAGACATCTTGGAAGATACATATGATAACTCCATTAGAATGGAAGGAAAAAATGTGCATTAAATAGTATGTTAATAATTCTTTGCAACTATATCATAGTCTTTCCAACATCAGAAAACAAACAGCCATAAGGTAAGAAGTACTCAGCTCCAGACCTGTTTGACATACTGTATGGAAAATTGTTTTTGGCAACATTTGAAGTGATAAAATCCTATTAATCTAAGCCATACCGTATAATCCTCAGATTTATATAATTTTCCTCTTTTCTGTTGATTGCATTGCAGTGGAATCCAGTTAGTTTAAGCTCCACTCTGTAATCTTACCCACATTGTGACGTGTCTGCCTCAAAGATTGACTAATTCAGATGGCATAATTCAATGTGAAATACAGCATAGCAAACTGTTTCAGATGCAAAAGAGAAAGGTTTGCATGGTTTGTGATTGTGAAGGATTAACAGCATTGATATACCTTGTCCTTATGTGCATTTGATAAATATGAAAAATAACCACATTTACCACAGCATAACATGAAAAACACTGTACTGAAGCTTCTAGAAGGCAGTTCACAATCCACAATCTGGTCACTGTATAAATGTGTTTCAGATTTATTGTCAGAATACCTACATGACATCACATACAACCCTGAGATTCTTTTTTCCTGCGGGCGCGGCAGAATTATCACCAATTGGTAGTGCAAAAGAAACTGTAAACAACTTAGACATGTAAACAAATAAAAGAACTGTAAACAGATAATGAATGTAAACAAACTGGCTGTGCAATACAGAGAGAACAAAAGAAAATCAATGAAGTGCACAAGTAAGAGTCCTTAAGTGAGTCTCTGATTGAGTTTGTTGTTGAAGAGTCTGATGGTGGAGGGGGAGCAGCTGTTCCTGAACCTGATAGTGTGTGTCTTGTGGCACCTCTACCTCTTTCCTGATGGCAGCAGAGAGAACAGAGTGGGTGCTGGGTGGTGTGAGTCTTTGAATATTGCTGCTGCTCTCTGATGCCAGCGCTCCCTGTAGATGTACTCAGTAGTGGGGAGGGTTTTGCCTGTGATGTCCTGGGTTGTGTTCACTATCTTTTGGAGGGCTTTACACTCAGGGGTATTGGTGTTTCCTTGATGCAACTAATCAGCAGACTTTCCACCACACCGTTGTAGAAATTTACCAGGTTTCTGGTGTCATACCAAACCTCCACAAACTCCTGAGGAAGTAAAGGTGCTGATGTGCTTTCTTCACAATGTCTTTGTGTATTGGGTTCAGGAAAGATCCTCCAAGATAGTTACTCCCAAGAACTTAAAATTTGCTCACTCCTCCTCTTGTTCTCCCAATGATCACTGGATCATATACCTCTGGTTTTCCTTTCCTGAAGTCAACAATCAGCTCTTTAGTTTTGGTGACATTGAGCCCAAGGTTGTTGTTATTGCACCATTCAGCCAAATTTTCAGTCTCTATCCTGGATACTGACTCATCATACAGAAAACATGGCGGCACTGTCGGAGCCACTATTGTGGCAGCGCTGCCACTGGTGTGGACTCGTGGGGAGCGAAGGAGATGAGATGCAGCACTCCCACAGGGTCCAGCCGCCCAGTCAACTGCTGTCAGCTCCACACTGACTTTGAACGGTCCATTGAGGGAGCTGACGGCGGTTTTATTTGAAATCCCGCAACTGCGGGCCTGCGCCCAAGATGGCGGCACCTAGTAATCAGCAGCCACGAGGGGCTGCAGACGCCAGGGAAGAGGAGGACTGGAGCAGGGCACCAGAGGATGGGAAGATCACCTCCCCCCCCATCTGAGAAGGAGAAGCGGAGGACACGACCCACGGGATGGTGACCACAGCGGTGGACTAGCGAGGGAGGCTGCTGGCAATGAACTCACAGAGGCTCAGGGCTGCTGTCGGAAGACTTGATCCAGGCTACGGACTGCTGGAGACTGGCTCGAACTGGCTGGAGGTGCACTAAGTGTCGGAACAGGGATGCGAAGAGATGTCGAGGGCGCTGAAGGGTTCCTGACTGTGTTGGAGGTTCGGATCTGGAGCTCAGGTTGCCAGTGATTTGGACTGGACTCTGTGTGGCTGCAGAAGCACTGGAGGCGAATCTACGGACACCCGATGACTCTGGAGGAACTCTCTTTTGCTTCTCTCTCTCTCTGTAAGTCTAACTGTAAGAGGTGCTTAGGCAAATCCTGCCGATGGTGAATCTGTCTGCCATACAGCCAGATAAAATAAATTTCATGTAATATGACACTGTTTTATTATTCTGATTAAAAAATTGAATCATGAATCCCTTTCCTTTATACAACCCACTACTGTGGTATTGTCAACAAATTTGTAGATGGTATTGTCGTACTGATCTACACATTCGTAGGTGTAAAGTGAGTAGGGCAGGGGGCTAAGATCGCAGCCCTGTGGAGCTCCAATACTGATGGAGATTGTGGAGGAGAAGTTCTTACCAATCTTCATGATCCATGATCCAAATACACAGTGGGATGTTAACTGCTGATCAGTTTTGAGGGGATGATGGTGTTTATACTGTGGCTCATTAACGTCAGTAGAGTAAATAGAAAGTATGCTTGTTAATCTAGTGACAGATACAAAATTCCAAGCCAGCTGTTCTTGGCTTATTAACTCAATACGTCTACACAACTACATGCAGGTCACAATGGCTCAAGATCTAACAGTGTTTGCTGACAGTTAGGACTTTTATCATGATTAACGTTATTGATTTTGCACATTACCATGAGTGTAAGTTGATGATAGCATCCAAGGATAAGAAAGGTATTCAGGAATTAAATGTTCAGGGCAAAAATTATGTCTAACCTAAAAAGTGAATTTGTGAAATGAACAAGGGCCAAGAAAATGCAAATTAGAGCTGATGAATTTAAAGTTAAATAGATTGAAACATAGATTGAAAAGTCTCCATTCACTGTGATTTTAGTAAAAACACAGGAATGCTGGAGGATTTCAGCTGGTCACGCAGCTTCCATAGAAGGTAAAGATGTATAGCAAACATTTTGGACCTGAGCCCTTCTTCAAGGAATGAGTAAAAAGCAGGCAGGCGCATGAATTAAAAGGCTGGGGAGAGTGGAAGAAAGCAGGGGGTGGAGCACACACCAACAAACAAAAGGTGATAATTGGACATTTATAGGACAGGAGAGAAAAGGTGAGAATTGATTGGGGGGAGGGGCTGGCTCCGTGAATGCAGAGCTAGAGGAAAGAAGACAGGGAAAAGGAGAGAGAGAGAGAGAAGGCCCTTTCAGGAAGTCTGAACACCCCCTTGTAAAGCCACATAATCTCCCCCTTGTGGCTAAAGACATACTCACCAGAATGCAGCAGAAGTGCCTCCGAGGCACCGGGAGGAATTTTTGACAGAACGTGGCACTATGCCGATGCACCTGGATTTGCAGCCGCTCTAATCGACTGCCTGGGGGCGGGCTGATGACTCCATCAGCCCACAAACCAACTCCCTGCTGCCTGACAGCCCCCCGTCCCACTGTCAGACAGCCCCCCACCGCGCTACTTGATAGACCCTGCCCCACTCTGGAGGGGAGGTTGGAAGAGGCAGTTGGGGTAGGGGTGGCTGTCAGGGAAGGGGCAGCCGTCGGGGCAGGGGCAGCCGGAGGGGGACATTGGGACAGGGGCTTCCAGCTGGCCGCTCCTGCACCGGGGCTGCTCTCTGCTGCTCAAAATGCAACGTAGCAATGGCAGTCTTCCCTACCCATAATCCTCTATGCACCTGGAACTGTTGTGGGAAACACAGAGTGGTTCCACCTGTGTAGGGGATTATGGAAAGGGAAGACCGCCATTGCTATGCCGCACATTTATGACGGGTGGCACTGCGGAACCAGTCGCCCCACCTCCATTGGATCCAGAAGTGCTATGAGGCGCCTCTGGATATGAATAGGCTCTTTCAGGTGGATCAGTTAATGCTGCAACAGCCTTTCAGGCTGCCAACTCATAGGTGCGTTCACAGTTTTAAATCGCTCCTGTTGCCGCCCTCAAGGCGGATGGTCCACCTGAAATGGCCTGGAGAGAGAAAAGGAGAAACATGGATAGAAGGGACTGGAGAAGTAGATGTTAATGCTATCCAGTTGGAGGTTGCCCAGATGGAATATTAGGTGTTGTTCCTCCAATTTGCAGGTGATCTCAGAAGTTAAATCGATGACAAGATCCAACCTGAAAGAAAAATGAAGAGATAGATTTAGATAGAAAGATGGACTTTGGTCAGCATGGTTAACGTAGCAGTTAGCACAACCCTATTACAGTGTCAACAACCAGATTCAAACCCGGCACGGTCTGCAAGGAGTTTGCACGTTCTCCCTGTGTCTACGTGGGTTTCCTCTGGGTGCTCTAGTTTCTTCTCACCCTTCAAAGCATAACAGGTTGTAGGTTAATTGGGTGGCACGGTCTCATGGGCTGGAAGGCCTTGTTACTGTGCTTCATGTCTAAATTTTAAAAAATTAAATAGAGGGAAAGATTGTTTAAGGGAAGGAGAAAAAAGACATAGAAAACACTTGATTGTAAACATATAACTTTAAAATTGTTTAAATTTCTATCAATATTAAAACTTGAAGGAATATGGCTTGGAAGTTAAAGAGTAATCGACTTGAACAGATTGATGACCATGCTGCAGTAAGATTAGTTCAGTACAACCACTCAGATCTACCATCCATGACAATTGTATGTTGTTCAGTGGGTTTCAGTGGTGAAGCAGAAGGTGAGATGCCATTCTCACAA
This sequence comes from Narcine bancroftii, assembly GCF_036971445.1. Lineage (NCBI taxonomy): Eukaryota > Metazoa > Chordata > Chondrichthyes > Torpediniformes > Narcinidae > Narcine > Narcine bancroftii. The sequence goes on along the minus strand of NC_091476.1, from coordinate 101,239,240 downwards.
AGTTAGCAGGGACATCCTTGGATATTTGATGTGGCTTTTCCTCTCTCTAAACTGGAGTGCTACTGGCACCTAAAATGAAAGAGTGAGAAACGAGAAAGAAATTCTGCTTCATTGTTGTGCAGAGCCTTTCCTACACTGAAGTCAATCAAGCTGTTTAGCTGGATTGGGTTCCTTTTACCAATTCAGTTTACTTGTTGAAATTTCCCTGCTTAAATTGAATCCTGGTTTTGTGATACAATTTGTTAAAGATTCGGAAACTGACCTGCAGCTCTACTGTACTCAGTAGATCTAGGGCAGTAGGGTTTGCTCCTTTACGTAAAAGCAAGCGAAGGCTGCATCTAAATGAAGTCACAGCACTCTCCTTGCTCTATCAGTTAGAGATAGCTAGTGCATGAGGAATCAGGAAGTTTCCTTCTACTGTTGTGCTTTGGTATTCAGAAAATTGGATGGACAAATTTATATTAATAATCTTAATAACCTTCGATGCTCAGTCACTGCTACTTAGTGTTATTTCTTAATTAAGTCTCACTGAGCTACCTGCCTTGTATTATTTGCTATGTCAACAGCCTGTTTCAAAAATGATTTTCTATGATTCATCCTAAATCCCATTAGCTTCATATTCTACTAATAGTGGTTTACAAACACGGTGATAAATTCTGACAAATGTGAATGGCTGGAAGTTGGATGGTTCAGTTCACTAAAGGCTTATTATCCTCTTGGCACATATTTGTAATGCCAGTGGGGTTCCTGTCTCACAGAAAAAGGCAGATATTTACATGAAGTTCATTGCTTTCCAGAGTTCCTAACTGGGCTTTTAAACTGCTCTTGACAAGTCGTTTGTCCACTATTCATCTCAATCCATGTTACTTTCACAGGTTCCTGCAATCCCTTTAAGAAGATGGTTCCATTCCTTTCCCATCATTAATTATTACTGATAAAAGGATTTTTAATAAATTCACAATCAATTGAGAGGAGAGGTATTGCAGTGTGATATCATCATTGTAAATTGCACCAGTGAGATCATTTTTTTTTTAACAATTTCTTCATGGTTCCACCTTTTCCCTAACCAAGAGTGTCTCATGGTTCCCTCCTTTTGGGCACACCACAGCTCCCTGCACCTCAGAGTATGGTTGCTGTTCCTTGTATCTAACAGAATGGCAACCATGATGCTGCTCCCTTCCTTTTCCTTCTTCCCTGTGACAGTGGGAGAGTAAGAATTGTCAACACTTCGGGTTAGAATCCTTCATTAAGACTGCAAGTGCAGAGGGGAGATAGCTAGTGTAATGTCAACAGGATGGGAGGGATTGGGCAGGGGCCACTGGGGGAATTGATGAACCAAGGAGAGGTAGTTGATCAATAGGTGACCGACATGGATAGCACGGTTAGCATAGCAGTTAGTGGAACAGTGTTACTGCACCAGTGATCGGAACTGGGATTTAAATCCTGCGCTGTCTGTAAGGACCCTATGCCTTCTCCCCATGTCTTTGTGGGTTTCCTCTGAGTGCTCCGGTTTCCTCCCACTATTCAAAATGTACTGGGTGATGTAGGTTAATTGAGTTTAATTGGGCAGCACAAGCTCCTTGGCCAAAAGGGCATGTTACCATGATGTGTCTAAATTTAAAATGTAAAATTTAAATTTAAAAGACCCCATCCACCTCCACTCATTCTCCTCCCTCTCTCTCTCTGGTTCCATCCATAACCATATAACCATTTACGGAGCGGAAACAGGCCATGTTGGCCTTTCGAGTCTGCACCGGTTCACTGATTTTGTGCGCCATCTTCAGGCATTGTTCCCGGTAGATCTTCATTCAATAACGATGGACGAATTCCTTCTTCAGCTCCCTGAGCAGCGCTCTCTCCTGCTCCAGATTGTAAATAAAATTTAAAATAAAAAAAATCTAGGAAGGATAATACCTACAAATAGAGGAAATATGGTGAAACTTCACCAGATTGATTTCTGACAAGAGAAGCTGAAGCCTCTTCCATAATTCCCCTCTCTCCTCTTTGGGTCCATCTACTCGAACAGTTCTTCCCCAATAACTTTGATTGTATTACTGTCAACTCCTTCTCTTATCAGATTCCAGCACTGGCACCTTTGTCTCTACTAACCCCACTCCATCCTGTATAACCTGACTTTTTTTCCTTCTTGCCTTTCTTTTCCCTTGTCTGGCACCTGAACATCAACCATCTCTGTCTGTCCCCCTTCACCCTACCCTGGTCCACCAATCCTCCATTGGTCCCTGTTAAACCTCTTGCACCCTGTCGTCATTATCCTTGCTGTCTCTCCTCTGCAATCTTATTATTAATTAAAAATCACAATTAAAAGTTGTATTTATTATTTTACTTTATCATGTACAGTAAAATCCCTGTTGTATGGAATTCAAGCAACTGTCAACCTCAAGCAATCGCAAAAAAAATCACAGAAAATAAATGGGTAAAAAATACAGACATTTAAATTGGGCGTGCCTCGCTATTAGTTCACCATTCATGCAACACGCAGTTTCAAGCAACCACGAAACCTGTACGTTCCGGATACTAGGGGTCTTGCTATACTCATAATGACATAGAAGGTGGCCATTTGGCCCATGAAATCCATGCCAGCACCCAGAGGAGCAATTTCATTGGTCCTATTTCTCCATATCACAGCACCTTATGAGCATACACTTAAGTGTCTGTTTGTTATCCCTCAAAAACTAATCAAATATAAATTGCTATGTACAGCCTAGCTATGGATATGCAGAGCTAGAATATGAAAAACAACAGAAGAATGCTTGAAAATTAAGGATAGCTTAAATTAATCTGGATTGTTCATATTTATTTATTTCTCCTAAACTGGAACAGTTGTAAAATCCAACCCAAGTTCAAGTTTATTATCATCCGATTGTACATGTACAGTCGAACAAAACAGTGTCTCTCCGGACCATGGCGCACACACAAAAACCCAATACAGAGTACATAATGATCACATAAATATATATAAATATCTGAGATGATTTACATTGTTACAGGATACTGTTCATCAATCTCATAACCTGCAGGAAGAAGCTATTACCCAGCCTGGCAGTCCTGATTTTGATATTCCTGTAGCTCCTTCTTGAAGATACTGTGCGCAGAATGGAAAGTGTCTTCTATAATTCTTTGAGCCCTATTTAGGGAATTCTCCCAGTAAATTGAGGAAAGGAAGACCCCAGTGATCTTCTTAGTTGTTTTAAAGATCCTCTGTATAGCTCTCTGGCCTGATCATCTGCAATAACCATACCACACAATGATGCAGGTTGACAAGATGGGTGGCAGTAGCCTCAGCCTCCTGAGGAAGTGTAGGCGCTGCTGCACTTTCCTTTTTAATGAGGAGGAATTGTGAGTCCAGGATGCGTCATCTTTTATATTGTGGTGAATGTCTGCCAAGCTGCCTGACTCCCCCCCTCTGGCGAGCCTTGCTGTACTAACATTGGCTGTGCATTATCTCTACTGTTAAGGACACTCCCCTTGGATATAACTGTATATGCATCTATTGTCTTTCATTATTGTACCATGAATTTCTGCTAATAAAAGCCATGATTATTGTTTGGCCACATCGTCTTTGTCTACTTCATCAACTGGCATGCCAAGGAACTTTGTGCTCTCAAAACACAGACATACTGAAGGAACTCAGCTGATCTTGCAGCAGCCATAGGAGGCAAAGATACATGTCCGATGTTTCAGGCCTGAGCAGTTTTTCAAGGTATAAGCAAAAAGCAGGTATGCTTCTGAATTAAAGATTGAAGAGAGAAAGGGGGAAGAATGGAAGGGCAGGAGTCCAGACTGTAGTGTGAATAAAAGCTCTCATGACTGGAGGGAGAACATACGCTTTTATTAGCTTATAACTGAGGGTAGGGTCTTACAGTGGTGTTCAAAGGGGCTCAGGGTTTAGGTGGTAAACCAGGGTTATATGGAGTGGAGCCAGCCATTTGTATAACACACCACTAGTGAATCTCAGTTCACTGTATTCACCCTTTCCTGCAGAATTTAGGGTCTGTGGATGAAGACAGAGAACATTAATTCGGAAAAAAATTTGAAAAAAATATACAATTATTCACAAATTTAAGCGGTCTGGTGGTAGGCAGGCTCTCTGGCTCTATGGTGGAGGGGGATGCACTTTCCTCCTGAACCAGATTCCCTGAGGCCCTGACTGGGGGTGGTGGGAATGAGCTCCGCGGCTCACAGGGCACTTGAGGCAACGGACCCTCTGTTCCGGTGGGTGCCAGGTCCCTGATGGAGGTGGTGACCTCCCTGCCATCTGGGTACTCCAAATAGGTGTACATGGGATTAGTGTGGAGCAGTTTCACCCTTTCCACCAAGGGGTCAGTCTTGTTTCTCCTTGTGTGCTGCCTGAGAAGGAGTGGATCAGGAGTTGTAAGCCAGGTTGGGAGTTTAGTTCCTGATGCTGACATTCTTTCAAAATTGAATAGGAGCTCGTGAGGAGTAGCGTTGGTCGTGGTACATAGTAGCGACCGGATGGAATGGAGTGCCATAGGAAGGACTTCCTGCCAGTGTGAGTCTGGAAGGCCTCTTGACTTTAGGGCCTGTTTGATAACCTTCCAGACTGTGGCATTTCCTTTTCAACCTGCCCATTCCCCCAGAGGTTGTAGCTCGTTGGCCTGCTGATGCAATGCCCCTCGCCAGCAGGTACTGACGTAGCTCGTCACTCATAAATGAATATAGCTGGGATACCCAAACAGGGCAAAAATGGAATCTAGGGCCTTTATGACTGGCGAAGTGGATGTGTCTGGACATGGGATGGCGAACATGAAACGGCAGTACTCATCAAAGAGGAAGAAAGCGTTCACGTTCGTGGAGGGGAGAAGTCCCTTAAAATCGACACTGGGCCATTCAAAAGGCCTGGATGATGTAATCAGGTGCGCCTTTTTGAGGCAGTAGATGGGTTGATGAGGCATTTAGTGGAATGTCCATTTACCTTCACAGTCACTATGGAGTTGCTGAGCTGGTGAGGTCTGTCCTGATCTAGAACCATTGAGGCTAGGACCATGGAGACTTCATACTCCTCACTCGAGTGGCTCCCACCATCTTGGGTTGCCCGTGGGTAAGATGTCGTCGACCTCGTGGCACAGCAAGATGGCCGCCCTCCTTCCTCCTCTGATGATGATGATGGCATCGAGTTTGAATTTGAGTCACAGCAAGATGGCTGCCGAGCCTTTTTGGACCGTTTCATCACTGCCACCCTCCGTTGGCATATAGCACAGCAAGTGGGTTTGGACGAATTTGGGGCAGACGGCTGAGGTCGGAGTTGGATGTGGGTCATGGACTTCCCCTTGAGCGGCAAACCCTTGCCCAATGTCCTTTCTTGCCACAGCTGGGACACACTGAGTCTTTAGCCAGGCAATGCGATTGGGGATGCTGGCTCTTGCCACAGAAAAAGCCCTCCCTAGCACGGGAGCACTCACTAGCATGGGAAGCGGCAGCCGTTAGGGCTGGGGTAATGGGAGCAGCCGGTTCATGGAAGGGGTCACCAGGATGAGCGAGCTCACTAGCTTCGAGGTCATCATTCTCGAGCTTGGCCTTTTCCAATGATTTGGCCAGTTCATTGTGGCTAGCCAGGTCCTTCTTACCCGACTCGAACAGTCGCTGCCTCACGTACCTTGAGCGGACCCTGTGACTAGAGTGTCCTGTATCTGTTCTTCTTTCCAACCACAGCCCATGGCCGGTTCATACCTGCACTTCTTGGCAAGCGTCCACAAATCCAGACGGTAGTCATTTATGGTCTCTCCTGGCCGTTGGTGACATAGAGCAAATTGGTGCCTTGCTAGGACCTCGTTTTGCGACTTCAGGTACCGAGTCTTCAAAGTCTTGAAGGCAGTGTCATACGTAGTGCAGTCCCTGAGGACTGCATACCCTTTTGTTCCTATCCTCTAAATGAGTGTGGACCTTCTGAGTACATAGATGTGGAAGACATCTCTGGTCATGTTTAGGAAGCAGTCTAGCCAGTATGTGGAACTCCTCAGCTGCTTTGGGGGAACAGTGGGTCTATCAGCAGCGGACCTGCCTTGAGTAGCGCTTCCATCGTTTAGGGAATAAGCTAATAAAATTGTAGCATGAATAAAATCTCTCATGACTGGAGGGTAGGGTCTTACAGTGGTCTTCAGATGGGCTCAGGGTTTAGTCAAGAAACCAAGGTTATATATGGGTAGATAGGGGCAGAGCCAGCCTTCAGTATAACACACCACAAGTGAATTTCAGTTCACTGCACAGGCTAACATAGAAAAGGTATCAATTGGTTATGATGAGATGAAAAGTGAGAATTGATTTTGGCTCTGTAAAAGGATACAGAGGGAAAAGGAAAGAGAGAGACAGAACTAGAGGAGAGGAGACTGGAGGAAGAAGATGGTGGGTGGGGTTTTTAATGGAAACCGGAGAAGTCCACTCTTTCCACAGCAGAACCATTGATAAACAACTGAAAATATGAATCTATGTGCAAATGTAGAAGTTTAGGGTGAATAACTAAGGAAATATTTACTGGTTTAACATTGTGGTGGAGAGGAGGCATCAGCCAATGAATATACTTTGGATTTCTGGACATCTCAGAGGTTAATGCTGAGAAACTGGAGTTCACATATTTGCACTAAATAAAAGCCTCAACAAACCAACAAAAGTTTAAAAGAATTGTTAGAATGATTTACACCCCGTTTTTCTGCATTAAAACATAGCCGTATGTATGGAGAGAGAGAGGGACCACAGGTTTTAAATATTTGTGGTCAGACCAACATCTCCATCACCAGTAACACTAAATAAGCCTGGTGGCATGAGTACATAAGCTGGAGAAATCACAGCACACGTGTGTTTCGATTATATTCATTAAACACTATGAGATCCAGCAATGATAATGGCAATGCACATAACAGTATAAACTCTGCAGAGCAAAATATCAGTGTCCCAGTGTCCCAGTCAGGACATTTTAATTTTCATCTGTTTTGATGTCTTGCTGCAGCATTTGCTCTTAATTTGACAAAGTTAAATTAAAGGGTGTAGATCGCACATCCCTGTCCCAATTTATTTTGATAAGGCAGAGTTAAGTGTCACACACTCTGATGTCGTCAAGCACATTAATGATGCTGCAAAAAGGATAGATGTGCAAGAGGCATTACTGCCCAGAAGTGCTTGCTCCTCCTTCTCAGTGGTGGTAATTCACCCTGAAATGGTACAAACCTTTTATGCATTATTTAGAGTTCTATAAATATACTACTGAAATGGACCCCTTAGCCCACCATGTCCATGCAAATCTTTTTTGCCCATCTATGCTAATCCTGCATTGTGATCATATCTTTCTATGCTTTGTCTTTTTAAATGTCTATTTGAATGTCTCTTGGGTGATTGTATTTGATTCCACTATTTCTTTTGGCAAAGTGTTCCAGATACTTACCCTTCTCTATGGAAGAAACTTAGCACTCAGATCCTTTCAACTAAAACCTTTGCCCTTTTGTTTTGAAAAGCAGCGTTTAGATCGGCGACCTGTCATTAGTTTCATTAAACTGAGGTGTTTCTCTCCAGAGGCATACTGCTTGTCAAGTGAGTACTTAAAGCATCTTCCTGTAGTAATCACGGAAAGTTGCGCATTTACAGAATGTAACAGATCAGGGAGTGGCAAAGCCTTGGAAGGTTTAGCACATAGAGTGGAGAAATGAAAATTGAGGTGCTGCTGGATTTGAGAGCCAATGACAGTCAACAAGCACGGAAATGATGGGTCAACAGCATCCTTTCCCCTTTCCCAACAACAAAATAGTTGGAAATTTATTCCATACACAGGACACAATAAAAATGTCTGGCTTCTCTCAAATACTTCAAACCTTCTCCCGAAGAAATGGATCCAATTTTAGTTCTCTATTAATCTCCATATCCATCATTATTTCACCTTACTCAGCTAGTGCAGGAGCTAATTGTTGGCATGTACAGTTTGTTCTTTGATGATGAGCAATTATTTCCATCCTTCTCTGCATCATCGCCCAGTCATTTATCTCCCTGATTTTAAAATTCTCGTCCTTGGTTCCAAATTCTTCCACATTCTTGGCCCTCCTTCTTAATGTGAGTCCTACCAGTCAAACAACTTTCCAGAATATCTGCCCCTTCCCTTCCTTGTCCTCAGTTTTAACCTATTGCTAGCTTTAAACTGCAATAGACATTACCTTTGCATTTCCTTCAATTTCTACCTTCTTCTCTAGTAAGATGGTTTTGTTTCTTTGTTTAGGCATTTGACTTGTCCACTGTTACATGTCCTCACATGGTTCAGTCAAATTTTGTTCCTTAAAACTCTTTGAAATGCTTCTGGACATGTCATTACATGAAGATCACGATGAAGTGTAACAGGTACAACCAAGTTGATGACAATCATGTTGTTTCACTGTGAATTTCATTTTTCTCCTGCTAAAGCAGCCTGGTGTTTTATAGGATGGACTTTTAGTAGGATTGAAATGGGATGGAGCTGCATTTTTTATCAAGAAAATCTCACCATCTATTTGTCATCACCACTTCATAATTAAACAGTTAAGATATATGGATTGTGTAGTTCAGTGATTTTTCTTTGGCTTGGCTTCGCGGACGAAGATTTATGGAGGGGGTAAAAAGTCCACGTCAGCTGCAGGCTCGTTTGTGGCTGACCAGTCCGATGCGGGACAGGCAGACACGATTGCAGCGGTTGCAAGGGAAAATTGGTTGGTTGGGGTTGGGTGTTGGGTTTTTCCTCCTTTGCCTTTTGTCAGAGAGGTGGGCTCTGCGGTCTTCTTCAAAGGAGGCTGCTGCCCGCCAAACTGTGAGGCGCCAAGATGCACGGTTTGAGGCGTTATCAGCCCACTGGCGGTGGTCAATGTGGCAGGCACCAAGAGATTTCTTTAGGCAGTCCTTGTACCTTTTCTTTGGTGCACCTCTGTCACGGTGGCCAGTGGAGAGCTCGCCATATAATACGATCTTGGGAAGGCGATGGTCCTCCATTCTGGAGACGTGACCCATCATCAGTTCAGTGATAACCTCATTGAAAAGCACCAGAGATTCCAGCTAAAATCTTCCATTGATGTTATTAAAAACGACCTGGACTATTTTGTTGCTTTGACTTTTTAATGTTTCATGGCACACTTGTTATAAGCAAAACCCCTTTGCTCATGCGATGGGATGGGAACATGCGATCTTGGTAATGAATCTGTTCACTTTAGGAAGCTGACGACTGAAAGATGAACCAAGGGCAGTGAATAAAAGTGACAACTTCTGGTGCAGTATCCAGGAATAATTTGTTGGTAGTTTTTCCTCTGTTAGTATTGTTCTTAAACAGAGAAGTTATTGGAGAAAAAAATTTTGAGATGGTTGTAATTCTGTTTCAATTGGATTGATAGAATAATAAACAGACATACTCACATTATCAAATTTTAAGGGAGAATGTTAACAGGATTCAACATAAATAAAGCTGATGAAAGAATTAAGTTGAACATATAAAAAAATAGAAGTGGGATTTATATGACAAGGGCTACAAGACTCATCTGAGTGCTACTGGTACCGTGTAACCCAGTACTACCTGTTCCACGTTCAGGTGGTCAGCGACTAAACTGGCTCCCCCAGCAGACTTACTTAGTGCAGAGGGTGGCTAGACACCCTGCAGGATGAAAAACACCTCTTAAAGGGCAGATGAACCCTCTTGTAGGGTTAATGTGCTGTGAAGCGTGGAAAGAGGATCCCTTGCATCGAAGCTTGGCCTGGCCATTCACTACAACAGAACTTCCCCCAGCCATCCTAGACACCACTATGCTGTTGGATCCAGGAGGGGATGTCAAGAGAGTGGGTCTGGACCCATGCAACCCTTACTCACCTTAATCCATTCACACACACACACACTGTTCCTTTCTGAGGAGTGGATATCTCATATCAAACCCCACAAATTGATCATCATCCTATGGGATGGATAGCCAGAAGATGTCAAGACCAGGGAGAACATTTTAAGAATAACTAGCAGGCCATTTAAAGCTGAGATGAAGAGAAATAGCCAGGGTGGTGATTATTTGGTATTTGGTATTCTCTTTACACATATACCTGAGGAAACCTGATTCTCCAACAGCCTCTGACTCATGGTACATTGAAGAGTAGAGCACAAGAACAGACTCTTCAGCCACCATGTCTGCACCAAACATGCTGCCAAATTAATCTAAAATTATTCTGCCTGTACATAATCCATATCTCTCTATTCCTAGTGTAGCCATGTGTCTATCTAGAAGTACCTCAAATACTATAATCATGTCTACTTCTACCACTAGCCCTGGCAGCACATTCCAGCCACCCACACATCTCCTAAAAGTTAACCCCACACCCACCCTCACCTCTTATAGTCTTGATCATAACAACAACCCCGCAACCAATTATGACCAAGGCCGGCGCTATCATTAGGCCAACTAGGCAGCCACGTAGGGTGCAGACTTCAGAGGGGTGCTGTTTAAGTGAGATTTCAACAGCTCTGGCACCTCTGCACATGAATGACGTCGTTCTGACTAATGTGCTATAAGAACATAGAATGTCACATCAGGTACTGTAAAAAATCCCTTTGCTCAGCCCAGTCAGTGCCCTCAGCTTGGCCTAGGGTGAAAAATAGTCTGGCACCTGGCCCTGGTTATGACCAATCTAGTAGTCTCATGCTAATCGTTTCTTGCAACACTTCACTTAAAACTGTGACCAATCTGTCTCCTTTGCAAGCTGCCTTCTTGCAGAAAAAACCTTTCTCTCTCTGTCCCTTGAGCTTCATATTCTCTAAGATATCTCAGATACAGCTCCTTAAATTAAATAAACCAGACCATCATGCATCCTGGATTTAATGCCATATTCCAAACACTGCTTCATATTTCGACCTATGTGCTGCTTGATAAAAGACTATGCCCTGATTTAGAATAAGTGTAGCTTCGTGCTACTCGAAAGAAGACACACACACATAGTGCAGTCAGGTTAAGTTCTGAGTTTTATTAGGCCTCAGGCCCGAATTTTATACTTGCACTGTTCCTGCCGTGGCCCCCCTTGGCTGATGTCACAACATGCATAACAAAAGTGGGTTTCCCAAGTGTGGGTACTTTCCAGCATAACAATGCCCTTCTTTGCCTCACACTGTCCCTGTCTATTGGCTGCGCAGCAAGGCCAGTGCCATTTTGGGGTCCCTGGCCTTTAAGCTCCCCTTGCCATTCACCTGCTGGTTCGTTTGTTGGGGCCAGTGCCGCTGCGCAGGCTGCTGGCCTTTGTTCGTGCTCGCCGCTTGGAGTGCAGGCTCAATTGCTGCAGGAGCGGGATGCCACATGAGCATAATTCAACTAAAAATGCACAAATGCAATGATGCAATACTTGATGTGATTTTCATGAAAATAATTTCTCTTGTCATGTTTTCTCCAGTGACAAATGAGAACAAAATATTCAACTCTGTTGGCAAAAAAGGGAGTTTCCTTTATCGATGTAGGGCAGATGTAACTGCATAAAAGAGGGTCTGCAGTTCTCATATCTCTGAAGTCTTGTAGTGTAGAGTATTTGTTTGACTGACAATTGGTCACAGAGAACACTGGTTCACACCTAGCTACAAGACACTATTAGTCTGCAAAAAAGTAAATTCCATCCCTGTATAATCTTTGGAGTTTTCTAATATAATGTAATATAACTGTGTGATAATGCTCCATATGTTCTACAAAATTATTGTTATAATTAGTGTCTGCCTCATGTTTTGAATGCCCAAATGAAAAATAAATATTCTTGCAACAACTGCAAAAATCACCTGGGGACAATGTCATTTAGTCTGTTTGACATTGTAAAGTAATGCAGTGAAACATCAGATTGGGGCCGGAGTACAACTGATCCTCATTACTGTCATTTAAGAAAATCAATTAAAAAATCTATACTTTCCAATTGATGGCAAATGGTTATAACACAAGGTGAAGCCTTTAGCCTGACATAAACACGGAGTTATTGAATTAATACTTAATAACTTGAGATTCATTGAAGAATACAATGGAAACGTTTTAAATCCCGAAAGCATTGTGTGGGGAAAGTACAATCCAAAGCAATTTCAATTGCAATTTTGCTTCACAAGGATTTCCAAATACAAGTAAACTCCGCTTTACGAATACTTGCTTTCTGAAAATTTGGTTATACAAAGAAACCCGTGTTTGCTTTTATGAAGAAATTATAATGGGTTTAAGGTTTTATAAAAATTGTCTCCAATAGTAGTCTTTGCTTAACAAATTTTCCATTTACAAACGGTTTCTCAGGAATGCTCTACCTTTGTAAAGCGGGGTATACCTGTATATGTACAGGGTAAAGAAGATGGTACATTCATTGAAGATCAACAGTGGCACCGTGATGTGTTTCAGCCTTTGCCCAAAGATTACATTTTTGAATCAACAGCATGACTGACAAAAAGCAAAATCCTCCAACATTGGACAAGCTGGTTATGGCCTCAGAATAAGTAAGCATTAAATTTATGAAATTTAATTGTTGCCTAGTTCTCACTTATAGATGTGCACAAAGAAAGGAAGGTAATTTTACCAGCTGTAGTGATACAAATATGTAACTGCCGATGGGTAGATGGCCCGTCCCCCACTGGTGACTCGCTCCCTGGTAACTCCTCCCCTTGTGACCCTAGAATTAAGGTCGACCTCCCTCTTCCTGTCCTTAGTCGAGCACTTGGAATCAGGCCAGCTACATGTCTAAAGTATAATAAAGCCCATCATTCCTCACTCTGTGGCTTTGGAGTTATTGATAGAGCCTATCACCACCGCTGTACAAATTTCTCATCAATTCGTTCCTATTCACTGCAATGACTTTTGAGGGTCAACTTGTTTAGCCACTTGTTTTATTGAAGGCAATTTCCATTAATTTTACTGTAGGAGTCTCAAGCATCTTGAGTTTTGTTGCATGAGAATTCCATTAATTTTACTGTAGGAGTCTCATGCACCTTGAGTTTCGTTGTATGAGACTCCCACTATATGAGGTTTTGATACATATGAAAAGTGAGCATTGGCTGCTCATACAACACATCTCACAGCATTTGGTCACATTAAAGTTAGTGAAACTAAATTTGTGGAGGAGGAATGTAACTTAGATTCCAGCAGCAGTTACTAGAACAGCATGAGCCAGAATGGGGATTTGTAGATAAACCAAAATTCGTACTTGCTGCATCTACACAGGTACATAGGATAACAATCGATAAAAACAATAGCATAAATTAAAATTACTACAATATGCCATGAGACAGAAAAGAGATCATAAATATAAAAGGGTAGATAATTAGATTGTCACAATTGTAGTTAGTGGAAAAAAAAGGTGATGTTTCAATAGTGCAGACAGATCTTCAGCCAATGGGGATGAAGGAAACAGGAGGAAGATATGGTAAAATCAAGCTGGAAAGAGCATCCGAGAAGATCAGAGAGTGAAGATGCAGGGCAGTGACAGAAGAGAGGCTAAGACATTTGTCTTGTGGAGCAAGAGAAAGGGGTGGAAGCAGAACAGAATCACAAAGAAGCTCATGAAGTCCTTACACCTGCAAATAAAGATAACAGAGGAAACAGCTGTTGCAATTTATCGATAATTATAGCAATATTTTACTCTACAGCATCTATGAGTATAGATATAGAGTAATCTTATTAGGTAAGAGAGTCATTAACATATCTGTTTTGCAACAATTCCACTGATAGATATGTATGTAACAGGAGCTGAAAGACTCAACATACTGTATCTGCAGGTTATTTAATAAGTTATCCATCAATAAGCCACCACCTCTTTTGATATTTGATATTAAGTACTAGGCCTCTACATGAACATGTAAACATTACAGTTGGTAATGGAGAAAGGAAACCAGAATTCTTTTTCATCTCCATTATGTTTCTACTGTAGTGGTAATTTCAAGTAGCAATGCCTCTACGGCAGAGTTTCATTTTATCTGGACAAGGATATCCTTATCTGCTAAGGGTAAATGTAATTCCTCTATTACTGATTAATAAAATTAGCATTAGATCAATTAATTGGGCATAACCATGATAAATCTCTGATATTTTTTACTATGGACTATTTTTAAGAAACATTCCACTTTACAACTGAAAGTTGTTATTTGCAACCTGGTCATACAGAGTCTGCAATTTTATACCTGGCCACTGAAAAGAACTGTTATATGAACACACCATGTAGGCTTCAGTTATTGTATTAAGCCATAAGTCCATAAGATATAGAAGCAGACAGAAGGCCATTTGTCCTGTCTTGTCCGCTCCGCCTTTCCATCATGAGCTGATCTCCGTAACCTCTAATACCCTGGCTAATCAGATAGCTATTAATCTCTGCCTTAAATACACCCAACAACCTGGGTGCCAGAGCTGCCCGTGGCAGCAAATTCCAGAGGTTCACCTCTCGCTGGCTAAAAAAATTCCTCTGCATCTCTGTTTTAAATGGGCACCCTTCAATCCATATTTCAGTTTTGTAGCCATATGTCCTTTCAAAAATCATGTGAAAATGGATTCAATTTCTCAGGATAGAGCATTGGAGAAAAAGAACCAATTGATTTCCATGTTTCAATTCTTTAGTTGATTTCCCTGGAGTCCAAACATAACAAAATGTAGGTCATTTGATAAATCCTCCTGAATTGGATAATTAATACAGTCAAATTTCTAATGGCTTCCCACAACATTGAAAGATCTTTGGTTTCTTGGTTAAATTATAAGAAACTATCAAAAGAGCTGTCCAGATGAACAGAAATGGCTTAAGGAATCTTAGAACAGAGATAGGGACAATCTCAAAAGTAGAAATAATTTGACATTTCAGTTTTTCAACAGCTGAATTTTTTGATTAAGTTAGCATTACAGTAATAAAATAAATATTTCCTTGTACATCTCAGCAATGTTTACTTCAGACTCTTTCAGTTGACATTTTTAATAGTGTTTTTTGTAAACTTTGAGGTAATTTTGAAATTGGTCAATAGCATAAAGTGTTATCAAAATAGTAGGTTTTTCCTTATTATTATGACAAATAAATATTTGTATAATTTTTATTCAATATTTTTTGACATAGTAAGAGTTATGATTTAATTGTTTAATTATTATAATTAAAGATTTGATGGTCCTGAACAAAATAAGTTACATAATAATTTATGCTTCCAAGTTAATCATATATGATTTGATTTATGTTATCATGAGTATACCCTGTGTAAAGGGTTTTTGTTAAACTCAATGAAAATACTTTAAAAAGGAAAAATACTAGTCTGTTTCAAGGCTATTGTATTGAAATCAGTGGAAGTAGTAATCAGAAGGAAATGTTCAAGGACTTCCAAATATATATTTTCAAGCATTTTACATTAATGTCCAATTTCAAATGTATCTCCATTTTAACCCCTTTTACACTTGCATCCCACTAAATCAACCATTCAGTGTCCCAGGATAGGAATGGCATTTTTGCTGTTCACACTTGACCACTCTTAACTCAGACACTGAACGCTTTCACACTTTCAAGGAGCCATCCTCAGAATTAGGACTGCTCTACCTTCTTCCAGTGACGTTATGTCACGTCAAGTAATGGTGGACCTGCCCTAATTCCTGATCAATCTATTATGATCTTATATTTGAGCAAAATTAATCATGCCTAATTATAATCTAATTAAGCATTATGAATTGGACAGTACGAGCCCTTCAGCCCCTGTTGTTGTGCAGACCTATATAAACCTTTATAAGGGACTGTGGGAAAATGTTAGCAGTTAATTTTTTAAATAGTATGGGAAAGTTGGTAGCACTATCATGTACAATTTATACAGTGTGGGAAAGTTGGTAGCGCTATCATGCCCAATTTATAAATACTGTGCGAAAAAGTGATGGCAGACCTGCCCTCCCAGAATGCCGTGTGGCAGAGAAAGGGCTATATGCACGAGTGCATGCACGAGTGCATGGAGGGGCTTTTCTGTCACATGGCATTCTGGGAAGTCAAGTCCGCCATCGCTTTTTCCCAGTTTTTTATAAATTGTGTGCTATAGCACTACCAACTTCCCCATGCTGTTTACAAATGATCTGTTATTGTTATTTATTGCTATTTATTTCCTCTCTCTCTCTCTCTCTCTCTCTCTCTCTCTCTCTCTCTCTCACACACACACTCACACACACACACACACACACACACACACACACACACACACACACACACACACACACACACACACACTGTGATGTCCCAGGCAAAGTTTATGCCTTAATTATAATCTTTCCTTCCTTCAGGTTCCTGCACTCACACAAAAACTTGGGTCGTTTCTATCCCAGAATGCAATTGCTGGTTCTACACTCGCCTGATTGCAACACTGGCATCTGCAGACACCCGGGATTGTACTAGGAGTTGAGGCCGTCAGTCCCTGGTGTGAGGTGATGTCATCTCATGCGGCATTAAGAAGAATTTCGTTTCACTCTAGCCCCTTATTAGGTTGATTGGCTGTTAATTCCTGGAACCACTTGCAAGTGTTAAAGGGGCTTAAGACTGATTAGCCTATTAGTTTGATTTATTACCTTACTTCCTCTAATTATGAAGAGGAAATATCATCAGAAATTGGTCAAATGGTGAAAAGAAAGGGAGAACTGGCTCCAATGTGCATGCTTACTGATAGGGAGTTAATAACGACAGAACACTTCCAGCACTTACCCCACTCTTGAAGAATAGTATTAAAAAAGCATTACCAGAAAATCATGTTCAAATATACAATCAGACAAAAAAAGACCTTCATGGCTTCCTTTCTGGGTTTTAACTGAATACTTGAATTGTCGGGAGAAACGAGCTAAAATGGAATTATGACAACACACAGAGGTTTTCTATAAATTTATGGGAGTGCCAATTGCAAATTATAAACCTATAGTAAATATTATTCATAATGTATTAATAGTAAAGGGATATCTTTCAGATTCATAATGAAGTTTGAGATGAATGTTAACACCTTATGTTTGCTGGATGAATAATGCTCATCCATTAACAATAGCACAGGTTTTTTTGTATGTTGCTCATGCATTCATCTCAAGGTTATAACTGCTCTGTCAACATCAGCACGTCCATACATTCCTCCTTTGTGGGTCTGCCCAAAGTTACTGTCAGTATTTCTTCAGATCTGTTATACTTGGAACTTTTGTTTCAGCTTCTTTCTACTATCATTAGTAAGCTGAGGTTTGTATATGGCTACCAGGAGGTGGACATCTCCTTAGCACCTTAAGTTATGTCACACACGATTATGGGCAAGCAGAAAAGTTTCCTCCAGGATCGCCTTCTATATAACACGTTCCACGTTTCTCTGTCTTGCCCTATGCGTAACTGATGTTGCTTCAGGAATACATTTAAGCAAGAGAACGTTGTGTGAGTGGTTGAAAATGAAGGGGAGAAAAACAACCCTGACAAATGTGAGGCTCGAGGTCTTGTAAAACTGACGAATTTATCATAAAATGGCGTATCAAATGAACCTTAGCAGGGGAGCTACAATAGTGGTTGGCGTGGGAATCGGAGACATGATGATGCGGTAGGAAGATGCTCATTTCCAGATGCATGCCAAACTATAATGCTGGGGACAAGTCAGGGTTGTCCTTTTCTAAGCACAAGTAGAGACCAAAGCCAGAATAAATTTTAATTTGCTGTTTCCCTTCTCTTCCAGAGAGGTACAAATATAACCTGAGAAAGTCCCTAGGAAAAACTGTCATGGATCAGCTAATAGTTTGCTGTGATTATCAGATGGTTAAAAAAAATAACCAATTGCACGCCTGCTGGGCAAAGTAACTTGTATATGATAAACAAAGAGTTACCAATATGATGTGAATTTTAGGCCTGCTGTAGGCACCTTAGGCTTCAGTACCATATTTAATGAATATGAAGGCACCTACCAAGGTAGTCAGACTCTGTAAGATTCAGATTCATTATCTCAGCACTCATAACTGGAGAAAGAAATCAGAGCAAGGTTAAACTGCACACATTACACTGTGTACTCGTGGTTACATGCGCAGGCACTCAGATTTGCCTGTTCTATTTTCTGCTGCCTTTGCAGGTTGATACGTTTACTGAAGGTTAAAACAGGAATAATCAGTCTCTTGTATATATAGGATTTTTATTCCAGTGTTGAATGCTCAATAAAATTGATTTTCTATGAACCATGAAAATGCCTTCATCTGAGAGAGAGCAGACACACACAGAATAAAAGCTGATCTGTCGGTGAAGAGAATGACTTTTGCATTCAAGAAGTGAATGAATTTTCAAAGCTAAGCATCTTAATGTGCCAACATCTTTGGTCCTCGGGTTAGCAGAGATACTGAATGACTTTCACTTCAATTCAAAATGACATTCCCTTCATCAAAAATAAATCCTCCAGGGACTTATTTTGTTAATGAGGATTCTTAGTATACTGAGCCTTGTTGACTCAGAATGTTCCTAATTACAGAAATAGTCTGAGCTGAGATTACATGTCCCACAAAAGGCAGGAACTGAAACAAAGCTTAAAAAAATGTCCCATTCCTGATGCCCGTCTAGTGGCCCCTGCTGTGTTGGGTGAAGACCAGGATTAGCTTAGATATGGATTTGTCCCTTGGTCATTTAGGAATAAAGCAGAGCCAATTAGTGGATGGAAAGGGGGATGATTCAGTGGTGGGACTGATCATTTGAGCTACAAGAAGGGTGTTATGGCATTATTGGTAATAGCAAGTCTGGCAACAGTTTCAGTGTTTTGAAGATTAGTAAAATAATGTATAGATGTGTAACTTTACTGCCAAGAAATTAGTAACTGTCAAACGATATCCTGGGGATGTCAAGACATGCAAAGATTTGATGATCCAGTGCCAAAGGAGAAAAATACTATCTTTTCTTTTTCTTTGGCTTGGCTTGGCGGACGAAGATTTATGGAGGGGTAATGTCCACGTCAGCTGCAGGCTCGTTTGTGGCTGACAAGTCCGATGCGGGACAGGCAGACACGGTTGCAGCGGCTGCAAGGGAAAATTGGTGGGTTGGGGTTGGGTGTTGGGTTTTTCCTCCTTTGTCTTTTGTCAGTGAGAGAGAGATCATAAAATTACAGAATATCTTCTGATAGGAGAAGCCCTTTTGATTCTCTTTACATGAGGCCATGTGTGCCACACATCCACCAAGACCAGTAGGATTGATTCTGATGATTGGACCTCATTGAAATATAAATTCACTCCAGCACACAGCATGTTGATTAGAGGGGGCCTTCACAGATCTACACAAGCAATTGTAATAAGAAAGGATGAAGGACAAAGCCTGTGGTGGTGGTGGGGGAGGGGGGCGGGAATTAGTGACCATTGGCTAGGCAGTTCATTGTGAAGTGGTAACTTTCAGTTATTGACTTCAAAGGGTGCTGATTCGTCTCAGTTCATGAAACCTCTGTCAGCTTTCTAATTTCTCACTACTGTTAACACTGAAATAGTGTGGTCAGAGCAGCAATGAGACGGAGCTGCAGGTTGCTCTTTCTTTGCTTTACTCCTTTATCTGCCCAGTGCAGAGGCTGAGAATTGGCCCCCAAGCCTCTTTAGGTAAGTGAACATATCTGGGCAATTCATTCCACCAAAGCTAATTTCTATTTCATCACCATTAGTGATGTTCTTTTTCTTCTACAAGAACTTTCCTTATTACCTATGTATAACGAGCCCTTCGCTCTGCTTCTTGCTCTCCTCTATTTCATTTCATATTTTCCAATAAATAAATCATAGAGGATGTGCCTGACAAGTAGTATTTTAGAACTGTATTTCAAGTTCTCTTATGAGACATAAGGCTGAGAGTTCCATATGAAGCTTGTAAGTATGCATAACAATGAGAAAATTCTGGACAGGGCTAATTGTTGGAGAAATCTGCTGCTGAACTGAGCAAGATTTGTCCCTTATGCCATAGCCACAGACAGAACATCATGTACACATCTACAAGATCCATAGTGACCTGCAGTCCTGAAAACCTCAAGTTTGAGCGTCGGTCATAGCCAGGTCATCATTAGTAAAGCACAAATATTAGGGGTGACACTGTGACGCGGTTTGTGGAGATGGTACCTTATAGCTCCAGTGACTCATTTTCAATCCTGACCTCTGGTGCTCGCTGTGTATGTGTGCATATTCTCCTAGGTTATCCCCACATACATCGAATTTCCTCCACATCCCTGAGGTGCGCAGATTAGCATTTCAATTGGCTACTATAAATTGTCACCAGTGGGAAGTGACTGGTAGAATTTGTAGGGAGTTTGTTGAAATATGAGGAGAAAATATTGCAGGGAAAATTATTGGGGAATGAGATTACCCTGCCAACTGTCACAGACAATGTGCCTTCTTCTATGTCATAAAGAAATATACAAAGAAATATGTTTCCACCCATCTTCAATGCCCAGTCTGGTCCCACCTCCAAGTAGAAGGGGCTACTTATATTTACCTTAGAATATGATTGATTCGGTGATGAAACAAATATGATATATAATATTACTCAAGATCAAATACAACAATGTAAATTGGAGAAAAGTTTGCTGATTTTCTTCCCAAAATGGCCTGTGCTTCTCGCAGGAAATGGCATGGCCCCAAAGGAGATGAATGTCTTCTCCTAGAGGATTAGAATCTTTGGAATTGTTTATTCAAGAGTGCTGTGAAGGCTCATTTGCTGAATCTACAACAGACAAAGATCAATAGATAAAAGAATCAATGAAGGTGGGGTTAGAACCAAAGTAAAAGATAAGCCCTGATGACATTATATTTCCAAAACAAGTGGCCAAACATGCTACTAGTCTTTTCTTTGGCTTGGCTTCACGGACGAAGATTTATGGAGGGGTATGTCCACGTCTGCTGCAGGCTCGTTGGTGACTAACAAGTCCGATGAGGGACAGGTAGGCACAGTTGCAGCGGTTGCAAGGGAAAATTGGTTGGTTGGGGTTGGGTGTTGGGTTTTTCCTCCTTTGTTTTTTGTCAGTGAGGTGGGCTCTGTGGTCTTCATCAAAGGAGGTTGCTGCCCGCCGAACTGTGAGGTGCCAAGATGCACGGTTGGAGGCGATATCAGCCCACTGGTGGTGGTCAATGTGGCAGGCACCAAGAGATTTCTTTAAGCAATCCTTGTACCTCTTCTTTGGTGCACCTCTGCCTCGGTGGCCAGTGGAGAGCTTGCCATATAACACGATCTTGGGAAGGCGATGGTCCTCCATTCTGGAGACGTGACCCACCCAGCGCAGTTGGGTCTTCAGCAGCATGGATTCGATGCTTGCGGACTCTGCCAGCTCGAGTACTTCGATGTTGGTGATGAAGTCATTCCAATGAATGTTGAGGATGGAGCGGAGACAGCGCTGATGGAAGCGTTCTAGGAGCCGTAGGTGATGCTACTAGTGCTTCTGATGTTAATGTTCCTATTGTCTTATAAATTGGGAGTGTTGGTTCCATGATATACAAGACAACACCAACATGGGCAAAGCTAACAACACTCAGTGGGCCTTTTCCTATCTGAGATACTTCCTCTGAAAGAGTAATCTGCAGATGCAGATGAAATGTATAGAACAGCAGGCAAGAAATAGTACCATTTATTTACACTTAAAGAAGTGAATGTCTTCTTTCTTAGTTTGTTCTAAGGACCTTGAATTTTTATTTACAAACTTGGTCTATTTTATGGTTTTGTAAAAATAATAATGAAACTGCAGTTTTACAAATTGTGACTATGAGGAAAAGAAAATGTTACAAACTCAGTCAGTTACTTTACCAAGATGGATCGATGACGTCGGGTTCTCATTATCTATCACACAAGCTGACCTCATGATAAACGTGAAAACCAGACACAAATCCAATTAAAAACTTTAAAAGCAGTGACACTACGTTCCCGAAATAAATGTGAACGTCAGCCGAGAACTCCAGGAGAAATCTCAATGAATATTATTCAATCCTGGTCATTGAATTTTTATTTTAATCAATCAGGAATGTTTTTAGAAAGAATAGATTTTCGATCTTAATTGTTCTTGCTAAATATAGCCAAATAACATTTGTCAAATTAAGCAGTTTATCCCATGTAAATAAGGTGGCAAAATATTAAACTTTTAATTCAGATCTGACATGAGTGCCAGTGAAGCAGCTGTGTGACAGTGGGACCTTCTGATTGCTGGAAAATAGGGGATGAATATTCATTGAATAACTTAAAATTTTCTCAGCTGAAACAAATGAATATTATCACAGGAGTCACATTCATACCAGCTGAGCTGCTCTTTTGATCATTAAATCAAATTTGATGGTACTGTGATGTTGTCATCATGTGCTCCTGCAGGAAGTTCCTGACTTCCTGACAATGATAGTTGAACAGCCTTCAGATCTGTCATGGCTGTCACGACAGAGTCCAGATGTCTTGGGTCCTGAACTCCATATTGTGAAGTGAAAGTTGTCTGCCCATGGATTCTCTTCATATAGGATGACTCTATAAATGAATGGAAAGGAAGAGAAAAGTAGATTCAGATGTGGATCTTAAGTATTGCTGAGCTTAATGATTTTGAAGGTTTGGAGAATGAAAGAGGGTTTGAGCTCTGAATTAAACCTACCCCACCTCATGGGAATGGATGGGTTAAGGCTAAAGTATTTGTGTACATGCTCACTACTATTAGAATCATTCATTGTAGTTGCCAAAGATGGAAAACTCCTAAATATTGAAATCATGGCATTCATTAATTTGATTTAAAGATTGGAAAGTGTGAAATGCACAAATTGCACAGTCTTGGTTAAAACATGGCAGCAAACATGTTAGGGGTTTGAGTGACCTAGTTGAGGGTATCTTTTTAAGGTGTTGAGGGAAAGTGTTATTGTGCCTTCGAACACACAAAATTAAACATGGGACCCCATGAACACATACTGGATACCCGCAAAAGGAGGAGCATGAGACTGAAGTGGAATATAAAATAAGCTTAAAGGGCAAGAGAAATGTTTGAATGTGCATTGGTACTCCAGTGGCGGGAACAACTTCCAAATATATAGTATCTGCTCTACAGTGGGAAAAGGCCCAAAGGTGCATTGCAAGTGCATTATCTGAACCACATGAGAAAACAGACAAGAGGTCATGTGGCTAGGGAGGTTACGGGAGCATAGATATGGCAACATCAGAGGAGCTGATGGGATTCATGGATATTCAATGTTTCTGAAGAGACTATTGCTTCTCCTCTTTTTGGTCAGGGTCCTTACAGGCAAATAAAGGTAAATAAATTTTGTGTATTTGTACTGTATTTTGGACTGTAGTGATGAGTGATATTTATATACTGTAGTAAGTTGATTTGAAGTCTGGCCATTGTTGGGTGCGATGAGGAAGACTACAGCATGTGTATGATTGAGAGTTATGTTCATAAATAGTGTGATTTATGAAAAAATATTCTGAATCCCTGGTATCCAGAATTCTAGAAAACCCTTGTAGATGCCATTTTAAAAATTAAAATAAATAAAAATATAATAAAAAGTAAAAATCCATGTTTAAAATTGTAAAATTAAATGTTCTCTGAAGTAACAAATAAACCTTTGGTGAAGATGGGAGCAATTATTCAGCCAGCGGATTGCTTTGCTTGCAGCAGCTGATTGAATAAAATTGTGCGAAACAGCAATGGCGTACCCAGGATGAAAACCTGGTTGATGCCTGCTCACCATTGGGTTGACTCTCTTATCCCTGCTTAGTAAGAGTCGCTCTGGTCAGAGGCTTTATCTATAATCTTGGAGGAGGAGGGGTTAATTATCTATGTTATTGTTAGTTTTTCGGGTGGCTCCATGGAGGGGGAGGAACCTGCAGATGCAGCAACGGTTAAGCGTTTTCAAAGAATGTGGTTGAAAATAAAGTAAAATGCTTTAAGATTTAAATATTCATACAAGTGAAGTTT
This sequence comes from Narcine bancroftii, assembly GCF_036971445.1. Lineage (NCBI taxonomy): Eukaryota > Metazoa > Chordata > Chondrichthyes > Torpediniformes > Narcinidae > Narcine > Narcine bancroftii. The sequence goes on along the minus strand of NC_091476.1, from coordinate 101,215,395 downwards.
GTTCAGCGTAAGTAGTACTTTTGTCTTTTAAATTGTTTTTTTCTTAATGGAGGAGTGTTAGTCAAGCATCTCAACCAATCGGAAAATCACTTATCTGGTATCTAACAATCCCCATAGGAGCCAGATACCATGGGTTTTACTGTATATGGGTCCAAGACAATTGCACATGGATATGACAGGGTGAATAGCCCCAGATGTATTAACATTTTTCACGTATTTATAAAAGGTTGGCCTAAGCCAAGTTGTATATTCATAATATGATGGTTATAAATATGCTTCTCCTTCCTCTGTCTGTTGGTAAGAACATTCTCTAGCCAAGCCGATGAGGATCTGACATATAACCCATTTTTAATTCTGATAGAAACTGAGTCTAAAGCACAAAATGAGGAATTTTCCATCCCTTGGGTCTCATTACATGTTCTCTACTTCTTGTTTCATTTTTGCAGAAATTGAGTCACTGATTACTGCAGGGAATGGAGATATAGAACTCAGGGGGACCTGGTCTCCTGTATCAATTTTGTTGTGTAGCCTGGCAGAAGGGACAGGTTGTGTTTGAGCCAAATGGAAGGCTAATGCAAGGGAGGCTTCCTTGTCAGGCCAATAATAACTTCTGCCCATTTAGACTCACTGTAAATCTTTAAAATATGGGAAAAAATGAATTATTTCAATACCCTGTGGCAAGTATGCTCGTGACGTTAGTTTGAAATAATGTCCCGTAACTAAAATAGTGCGAGTTCACACTGGGATGAGACTTTACACCTAAATTAATCTCTTGTTTTCCAAAATTCATGCGTTCAAATGGAGGTGCTGAGAATGAAGTGGAAACACAATGTGAGAAGCACCAAACATCATAACTCCCCTGCTGCAGGGTTCTTTGCTAAGCATACCATAAACCTGTCAATATCCATGAATGTCAAATTGACCCCATGATACATTAGTGTTACATGATTATTACATTAACAGTATGTTGCCCAAGCCTCTGGTGAGCACTATTCTAATCTTGCTGTTCAATTGTTTGAAGCAAATGAGCTGAGACCAGTGTAATGATAACATTAATGCAAAAATCTATTCTGTCCTCATGGTAAATTTCCTGCAACAATACCATGTGTTCTCAAGCAAAATGCTTCCAGGTCAGTAACTTTAGTGAGATTCTGATTTCACATTTGCGGTTCGCATTAACACAGGCAAAGAATGTGACCTTTGCTTTGTTTTATATCAATAATTTCATCCCACCTGTCAGTTCAAATTGACGACTCGTTCACGGACAACTAAATAGTGATTAGTTCATATAGTATCTCTCTGGATTTGGACCTTGCATGCTGTCCCGACATCATCATCTTGGCTACATGGCAAGTTAGAATGCTGTGAAACAAAAGTCCTCTATTATGCAAAACATTGCACCTCCTTCGACCAAGGATTCTTGTGTTACTTTTTTTTAAAATTTTTTATTTTTCACACCATAAATCACATTAGCCATGATATACACTATTTCTTTTTCACACATATACAGTGACTTTTTCTCCCCCCCCCTTTCCTCCCAAACCACCCCCCCACCCCCCCCCCCTCTCATCCATTTTAGGTATACAATCTAGGTTGCATTAAGCCAGTCAGACAATGTTGTCATTCAACAAAATTACACCAGAAATTCTACTGAGTCCATTCTTTTCTTTCCTTCTCCTTCCATCAACTTAGGTACTGTTTGTCCCCGGTAGGTTTTTGCTATTGTATTTAATGTAAGGCTCCTATACTTGCTCGAATATTTCAATATTATTTCTTAACCTATCTGTTATTTTTTCTAATGGAATACATTTATTCATTTAAATTTAGTAGTTTCTTCCTTTTAATTTGGTTATGTATTCCATTAATATTTAAAGACATATAGTTCAGCGTAGCCCTTTTATATTTTGTTTATCTTCTCTTTCCGTTTTTCCATCATTAACTTTCCTCCTTTTCCATTTCTGTTTTCTTATTTTCAACTCTTTATAAGACAACATTCCTACAACATCCAACATTTTCCTTATTCTCCTATTTCTATCTTATTTATCCCCAATCTCCCCTTCACCTCCTGAGTTGTCCTTTATCCCTTGTCGGACAACCACATCTCCCTTCTCCATTTGGATTTGCGAATCCACTCGCAAGCGTCAACTGATTTTGCAGTGACCGCTATTTCCCCCCACCCCGCCTCCCCCAGAAAAGATTTCACTTTTCATATGTCACAAAGGTCACTCTTTTAATTCCCTCCTTATTCTCTCTATTCCATTACCTTCCCTTATTAATTCTTGTCTATACTATCTATATTTTCCTCTAAGTACAGATACATTTATGTATGCTCATTGTCTCTATTCACTCTTATACCTCTTTACCCGCATACATATCAATCGTGATCATTTTTACTCTCATTACCCGTCTTCATCCCTCAGTCTATTTTTGTCTTTACCCACATACATATCAATCGTGATCATTTTAACTCTCATTACCCGTCTTCCTCCCTCAGTCTATTTTTGTAATTGTTCTGCAAATTTTCGTGCTTCTTCTGGATCCGAGAATAGTCTGTTTTGTTGTCCTGGAATAAATATTTTCAATACCGCTGGATGCTTTAGTATAAATTTATACCCTTTCTTCCATAAAATCGCCTTTGCTGTATTGAACTCTTTTCTCTTCTTTAGGAGTTCAAAACTTATATCTGGATAAATTAAGATTTTTTGCCCTTTATACTCCAGTGGTTTGTTGCCCTCTCTTACTTTTTCCATTGTCTTCTCCAGTACCTTTTCTCTTGTAGTATATCTTAGGAATTTTACTACAATAGATCTTGGTTTTTGTTGTGGTTGTGGTTTAGAGGCCAATACTCTATGTGCCCTTTCTATTTCCATTTCATGCTGTAGTTCTGGACATCCTAGGGTCTTAGGGATCCTTTTTTCTTCTTTGGCTTGGCTTCGCGGACGAAGATTTATGGAGGGGGTAAAAAGTCCACGTCAGCTGCAGGCTCGTTTGTGGCTGACAAGTCCGATGCGGGACAGGCAGACACGATTGCAGCGGTTGCAAGGGAAAATTGGTTGGTTGGGGTTGGGTGTTGGGTTTTTCCTCCTTTGCCTTTTGTCAGTGAGGTGGGCTCTGCGGTCTTCTTCAAAGGAGGTTGCTGCCCGCCAAACTGTGAGGCGCCAAGATGCACGGTTTGAGGCATTATCAGCCCACTGGCGGTGGTCAATGTGGCAGGCACCAAGAGATTTCTTTAGGCAGTCCTTGTACCTTTTCTTTGGTGCACCTCTGTCACGGTGGCCAGTGGAGAGCTCGCCATATAACAGGATCTTGGGAAGGCGATGGTCCTCCATTCTGGAGACGTGACCCATCCAGCGCAGCTGGATCTTCAGCAGCGTGGACTCGATGCTGTCGACCTCTGCCATCTCGAGTACTTCGACGTTAGGGGTGTAAGCGCTCCAATGGATGTTGAGGATGGAGCGGAGACAACGCTGGTGGAAGCGTTCTAGGAGCCGTAGGTGGTGCCGGTAGATGACCCATGATTCGGAGCCGAACAGGAGTGTGGGTATGACAACGGCTCTGTATACGCTTATCTTTGTGAGGTTTTTCAGTTGGTTGTTTTTCCAGACTCTTTTGTGTAGTCTTCCAAAGGCGCTATTTGCCTTGGCGAGTCTGTTGTCTATCTCATTGTCGATCCTTGCATCTGATGAAATGGTGCAGCTGAGATAGGTAAACTGGTTGACCGTTTTGAGTTTTGTGTGCCCGATGGAGATGTACTCCCTCATATTCTTGCCTTCTTCATCTTCCTTAAGGCCCACTATCTTTATGTTATTTCTTCTGTTATGGTTTTCCATTGTATCTATTTTTTGAGCTAGTAGTTCTTGTGTCTCTTTAGTTTTTTTATTAGATTTCTCCAATTTCTTTTTTAAGTCTTCTACCTCCATTTCTGCTGCTACTGCCCGCTCTTCCATCTTGTCCATTTTCTTTCCCATTTCTGTTAAGGTCATCTCCATTTTATTTATTTTCTCTTCTGTGTTGTTTATTCTTTTTCTTAAATCCTTAAATTCCTGTGTTTGCCATTCTTTAAATGACTCCATGTATCCTTTAATAAGAGCAAGTATATCCTTTACCTTGCCTTTCTTTTCTTCTTCTATTTCTCTGTACTCTTCCTCTTCCTATTCTTCTTCCTCTGGGTTGGCCATCTGTTGTTTCTTTGGTGCCCTTTCCTCCTCCTCTTTCTTGTTTCTATTGTCTTCTGTGGTCTCTTCTTGCTGCAGGTGTTCTGCAGCTGTCGTTGCCGGCTGTGGAGATCGACTCCCCAGCTGGTCCCCCCTCCCGTCGGTGTGTTTTTTTTCATTCGCATCGCGCATGCGCGAAGTATCGCGCATGCGCGGTTGCGCACTTTTACTCGGCTCTGCGAGCCATTTTTGTAGTCCATTATTTACCGACCTGAGGGAGCGGGTTTCTCTCTCCGCAGCGGGCCTCTTCGGACAGGTAAGGCCTTCACCTTTTTCCTCCTTTGTCTTCTCTTCCTCTCTTCTTACCGTTGCTTTCGATTTTTCTTTTTTTGTCGCCATCTTCTTTCCACCTTTATACTCACTTTTCTGTAACTTTTATTTCTGTGCCTTTGTGTTTTTCTTTGTTTTTCCCGACTTTTCTGGAGAGGGCTGGAGTTCACCGTCCAGCCACTACTCCATCACGTGACTCCTCCCGATTCTTGTGTTACTTTTAAAGAATTTTTGTTGTCATTCATGGCATATGCTCTTTTCTTTTGTTAATACTCTATGCTGAACAATTTTGTCAAATTTCTTTCACTTTGATACTTCCAATTTCTGGGCTTCCCTTAGCCACTCCACCAGGAAGGGAAATGACTTCAACCAATACTTCTCCACTGGATCCTGTCTGCTAAGGAACAGCTCAAAAAGATTAATGTTTACTCAAACCACTGAAATTTCTTCTGTGTATCTAATCAGCATTCTGTTGCTACAAGAGTCCACCTGCGTGATGTAAGTGAACAGCCCATCCTTATATTTCTCCCTCCAATATTCTGTGTACATTGAAGCCATAGATTGATTCTGAAGCACAACTTTAAGGAGTTGGAGCCATTATCAGCACTAGGTGTCAGCAGTTACAAATCAGGAGAACAGAAACTGTTTTTACCTAAAATTGGCACACTGCATACTTTCCAATGTCAAACTTGTTCCATGCATGTTTGCCATTTGGGATCTGTCACTTAATGAAGAGACTGCCCACATGTAGCAACTCTGCCCTAAGGACTAAACATATCCTGAGAGACTACAAGACCTTGGAATGTTAAGAATAAGTAGTTTTGGTAGAATATAGCAGCAGCATAATCTCTTCTCATATTACTCAATCGCATAAATGTTTTTTTTCTTGTTCACACTCTTATCCAGCTTCTTGAAAGCATCAATATAATATACTTGAACCCATTTCTTAGTCAGTCCCATGTTCTCACCATGGTCACAGCTTGGGGCAACTATCAGTTCTTGTTACTGCTTGAAAAAAAATTATACTTCAGCACCTATATCTATTTTATCATCCTCCATGAACAGAAAGTGCAGCAATTTCCATTAAAGAAAACCAATCAAATAATTCTTAATATTTTAATTATATTTGGAAATATAAAATAATGAGATCACATGGAAAATAGATCAGTGTCTAAAGAGATAGACTCTACAACAGTGATTCTCAACCTTTTTCTTTCCTCTCACATACCACTTTAAGTATTTCCCATGCCATAGGTGCTCCGTGATTAGTAAGGAATTGCTTAAGGTGGGATGTGGGTAGCAAGAAAATGTTTGAAAACCACTGTTTTAATCGTACCTAATTGACTCATTTTGTGCACTGTTTTATAACTCCAAAGGAAATAGTTCAATGACAATTTTTCTCAAGCAAAATATTTCAGTAACAATTAGGTCTAGAGCAGTGATTGCTCAACCTTTCCTTTCCACTCACAAACCACCTTAAGCAATTGCTTACTAATCTCACAGCACTTATGGCATAGGGATTGCTTAAGATATATGAGTGGAAAGAAAAAGGTTGAGAACCACTGCGTCTACTAGTTTCTGCCTGCATGTGAAATATTTGCCATTTTTGTTTTAGCCAAAATTTTGTAGATTTATCTGAAATCAGATTTAAACAACAATTAAAATCTCCACCAATTAATACATTTCCATCTATTTGTGCTACATGAAGGAAGACATCAGATATATTTTTTTATTATCAACATTTGGGGCTTAAATATTCATAAAAATCCAAGATTCTGAATAAATTTGACAATTCATCAATACAAATCTACCAAAAGGATCAGTAGTTACCGGCTGTAACTTAACTGATAAATTTTTATTAATTAAAACGACTACACCTCGAGCTTTAGAATTAAACGATGAAGCAAAAACCTGGCCAAACTTCTCCCTTTTCAATTTTTGGTGCTCTTTCTCTGTTAAATTAGTTTCTTGCAAAAAAGCAATATCCGACTTCAGTTTCTTAAAATGAGACAAAACTCTCTTCCTTTTAATTGGGTTATTGAGTTCGTTCACATTAAGAATTACATTATTCAAACTTTGTCTTGACATATTAATGTTCCTTTAAAAAATATAGAATCCCATCTCTACTCCAAGACACCTCCACTCCACAGCCAAGCCTCAAAACTTAACATCTCCAAGAAATAAAGTAAGAAAACCCAAATAATAATAAAAAAAGAGAAAAAAGAAAAAACCCAAAAGTGCCGATTAGGTGCGCACTAACTCCCCTATTTAACAAGAAATGGCCCTCCCCACTAGCAGCACAATGCCTCGGAGGGAGAAAGCGGAAACATAAAGGAATCCGCCACCCCAAACAGAACATCACAATCAAATTTAAGTCAATCAAGTAAGGTGTGCTTCTTCAAGATCCCGATTGGCTTGATCTTCACCAATTTTGACTTGAACTTCAGTCAATAGCCCCCCAGATGAACTTTCCTCTCTCATCTTTTCTTGATTTCCTTCTTTTTGAAATAGATATAGATCCACCATTTTGCTTGATGCTAGGTAGTGAATTGGCAAACTCCAACGCTTCAAATTCATTGGAAAAAGATTGAAATTGATGCTGTCCATAAAAAACTTTAAGGATGGCTGGATAGCGAAATGCAAATTTCCAGAAGAAATTTATTCCACAAGACAGATTTGGCTGAATTAAATTCTTTTCTTCTCTTGACAATTTCATAACTCAAATGAGCATAGAAAAACACTATTATTCTAAATTGTCAAAGGACTTTGTTGTTCTCTTGCTCTCTGGACTGCCATTCTTAAAATCATCTCTCTATCTTGATAACATAGACATTTAATCAAGACAGAGCATGGTGGTTGTCCTGGATATGGTTTTTTCTGTCAATCTCCAGAGCATTTGGAGAGTTTTCTATTCCCAAAGTTTCAGGTATCCATTTTTGAAAAAAATTCACAGGATCATTACCTTCAATATCTTCAGGTAGACCAATAATTTTCACATTCTCCCTTCTAATTTGATTTTCCAACATATCAATTTTCGGCAGTAAATTCTTTTTCACAGCCTCCCAAGCTGTAAAATTATCTTCAATTTTATTGACTGTATCTTTACATTGTTCCACATCCATATGACAATCATGAAAATCATCTTCAATTTTTTGAACTTTTACTTTAATTTTATCCACTGATTTATTACATTTTGTCACATCTGTTTTTATTGCAGTTATTTCTTCTTCAATCACATCCAATTGATTGGTAAAATCTGCTTTAACCTCATCAAATTTGGCATCCATTTTTTGGCTAATTAACTCCATTTTTTCAAAACTTTTTCCAAAAATCTGAAGGTCAAGGGGAGTAGGGGTGACATAACATTCACCCCCTTTACCTTGAACCCCTTGGTCAGCAGCATCATCTTCAGTTTCTTCTCCTTGCGATTGTTGCACAAAGCTTTCTTCTTCTCTTTCCAATTCCTCCTCTTCTTCCTCAGTAGATGTCAGTGGCTAGAAATCTAATCAGGCTTTTTGTTTAGCCCACAAATATCCAGCCAGCGCTACTGAAATTGGGTCCTCCACTTCCTTGATGATAGTTTCAACAACGCACACGCGCGAAGTCCCTCACATGCCCATTGACTCCGGAGCCGGTTCCACAAGTTTTTTTACAGGCTCCAGCACTGCTCTCTCCAGTTCCCTGAGAGGGCAGCACTGGAGCCTAAATTCTCACCCGTGCGGCCTTCAATGTCCTGGGATGAAGAGGAACTAAAATCAGAAGCTGAGTCTTCAAGGTAGGCCCTGGATCATCTAACAATGTTACTTCAGTGCTAGTCGTATTTTTTAAAGTTTGAGTTATAGCTTTTTTCATAGCCATCTTCTTGGACCCCATAGAAATTGATTTTTAAACAGTTAGATTTAATAAATTTTTTTAAAATTCTGACATTAATTAATTCTGTCAGGAGAGGCGCTTTCCACATCTTCCTCCTACGGCATCATGCCACACAACCCCCCCCCCTCAGCAAGTTTGATGATGACACTAAGATTGGGTGTGTTGTCGACAGCAAGGAAGGTTTTCATAGCTTGCAGAGGGATCTGAACCAACTGGGAAAATGGGCCATAAAATGGCAGATGGAATTTAATACAGACAAGTGTCTGGTGTTGCATTTTGGAAGGACAAACCAAGGTAGGACATAAATAGTAGGGCACTGAGGAGTGTGGAGGAATAAAGGGATCTGGGAATATAGATAAATAATTCCCTGAAAGTAGCGTTACAGGTAGACAAGGTTGTAAAGAGAGCTTTTGGCATCTCGGCCTTCATAAATCAAAGTATTGAGTACAGGAGTTGGGATGTTATGATGAGGTTGTATAAGACATCACTGAGGGCAAACTACAAGAAGGATATCAGTAAGATTGAGATAGTGCAGAGAAGATTTACTGGATATTGTTGGGTCTTCAGTGAAAGATTAAACAGGTTAAGCCTTTCATCCTTAGAGCGTAGAAGAATGAGAGGAGATATGATAAAGGTGTACAAAATTATGAAGGACGTAGACAGAGTAAATGTGAGTAGCCTGTTTCCACTTAGATTAGGAGAGATAAATAAGAGAGGACATGGCTTTAGGGAGAAAGGGGAAAGGTTGAGGGGACACTTCTTCACTCAGAGAATGGAGAGAGGGTGGTACTAGCTGCCAATCTGACATGGTAAATGCGGGCTCACTCTTAAGTTTTAAGAATAAATTGGATAGATACATGGATGGGAAAGGTCTGGAGGGTTATGGAATGGGTGCAGGTCAGTGGGACAAGCGGAATGGTTTTGGCACAGACTAGAAGGGCTAAATGGCCTGTTTTCTGTACTGTAGCATTCTATGGTTCTATTAAGATGCACATTCCAGCAATTTTCTGGGGTATGTTTTGACAGAATTTTGTAATAACTGCAACTCATTTCATGTCTGATTTGTTGAAAAATGAGAATCAGAAATAGAAACCACTGAAACATGATAAGTGACAGGTTTTATTTGGAGCAAGGCCTGAAGAGGCAGAGAATTAATATTTTATATCGGCTCTTGGAATCAGAATTGCTGAAAACCTTTTACACATCAGAGAAACTCAATGGAGCTGCTTTTCACTCTCTCTATTTAGCAAACACTGGGCTGAACCATGCTGGGCTTGTTCAATAACAATGGTTGGCATTTGCACATGGAACCAATGACTTGGTACATGAACGCCCAACACAGCTATTGAATCGCTGACAGATTTCAGCCAACAAATAGCAATTACATCTACATTGCACTGGCTGCAAAACAGAAAATATCAATTGCCTTGCAAAATTCTGTCTCAAATTCATATTGGGCTACATACCTTGGTGGTAGCAAAACTGAATATCCTTGGGCTCATTTCCAATCCCAAACACTATGGAGGTAACTTTCTAAAGATAGCTTTCCAAAGGATGTGGGACAGTTGAAAATTCCCTCCCTCTGAGCAGACCTTCAAGCCTTGCACACTGGAAGATGCCATGCTTTGTACCAGACTGATAGGGAAATGTATAGGAAGGAAAACATAGGGGTAGTTCCAATAGTCTGTGAAATCTCAAAGCCGGAGGATAGGAGATAGGAGAGTTTCAGAGAGGGGGTAGGGTAGCAAATTGGAGAGAGCAGGGTGGTACAGTTTCAAGGTATTGTATATGAATGCATGGAGTATAAGGAATAAAATGGATGAGTTTGAGGTTCAAATGGACATTGGAGGTTATGATGTTATTGGAATAATGGAGACATGGCTGCAGGAGGGACAGGATTGGGAAATTAATGTTCCTGGATATACGTCCTATTGAAAAGACAGAAAAGTAGGTAGAGGAGGTGGAGTGACTCTGTTTGTAAAGAATGAAATTCAGGCGATGGAAAGGAAAGACATTGAATCAGGTGGAGTAGAGTCTGTTTGGATGGAGTTGAGAAATTGCAAAGGCAAAAGGACCATAATGTGAGTTATATACAGACCTCTGAACAGTGGCTCTGATGTGGGAATCAGTATAAATAAAGAAATAAAAATGGCATGTCAGAGTGGTAATGATACAGTAGTTATGGATGATTTCAACTTGCAAGTGGACTGGAGGAGTCACGTGATGGAGTAGTGGTTGGTCGGGTTGAAACAGCCCTCTTCAGAAAAAAGGAAAAAAAGTTTGAAAAAGACAGACCTCAACAAATATAAAACTCAAGAAATAGAAGATAAAGTTACAGAGAAGAACCAGAAGATGGCACCCAAAAAAGGGAAAGTAAGAACAATGGAAAAAAAAAGAAGGGAAATCACTGGAGAAGAAAGAAGAAGGTCTTACCTACACACAGGAGCAGGGAGCTACGGTGGTGAAGAACGGCTGATCTCCGAGGTTGGTGAATGCCCTGCGAAGTTGCGACCTCCCGACCGGTGGACTGCAAAAATGGCTCTAGGAGCCAAACAAAAGTGCGCAACTGCACATGCGGGAGGAGTCGTACATGCGCAGTGTGCAATCAAAGGATAAAGTGAACACCGACGGGAGGGGGGCTCAGCCAAGGAGTGGGCAGCTACAACGCGACCAGCTGAGGGATGCCCGCATCAGGGCGCTCAGCTGGAGGTACAAAATAATGGCGAGGAAAGGATCGAGGAGCCAGAAGAGGGAGAATGGCAACAGGGTGACCGATGACAAGATGATCAACAGCAGGGGCCCGACAGACAGACGGATTGCGACTGGAGGCCCAACAGCAAGAACCCCAGCAAGAGGAGGCCCAACAAAGACATAGAAGTAATTCATCAGAGAAAAACAGAAGAGACACAGATACAAAGAAGAGAAGAAGAAGACACAAACACAGATACAGATACAGAAGAAGAAGACCAAGATCTTTACAGGGAAAAAGAAGGTAAAACAGATGGACAAAATATAGATAAAGCCTTTTTTGAAGAACAAATTAGATCATTAAAAGAATGGTTATCATTAGAATTTAGTGCAATTAAAAGAAAAATGAAAAGAGCAAAAGATAAAATGCAAAGGTTAGAACTGGTAATGACAGAAATAGGGAAAAGAGTAGAAAATGTGGAGGAGCAGGAAACGGCTGTAGAATTGGAAGTAAATGATTTAAGAGAAATATTGGAAGAAAGTGACAAAAAATTAAAGAGACACAAGAGTTGTTATCTTAGAAAATTGATATGTTGGAAATCTATAGTAGACGAAACAACATAAAAATAGTGGGCCCGAAGGAGGATGAAGAAGGCTCAGACATGAAGGAATTTTTAAAAGAATGGATCCCAAAGGTTTTGGGAACGACAGAATTGCATGAAGAAATGGAAATAGAAGGGGTACACAGAACACTAGCACCAAAACCGCAGTCACATCAAAAACCGAGATCCATTTTAGTAACATTTTTGAGATATACGACAAGAGAAAATATTCTGGAGCGGGCAAGGAATAAAGTTAGAGAAGATAATAAGCCATTGGAATATAAAGGACAAAAAATATTTTTTTACTTGGACATAAGTTTTGAACTCTTAAAGAAGAGGAAGGAATTTAATACGGTGAAAACGATTTTATGGAAAAAAGGTTATAAATTCATGTTAAGACATCCAACCGTACTTAAAGTATTTATACTTGGGGAACAAAACAGACTCTTCTTGGATCGGAGAATTCCCAGAGCGTTTGCAGGATAGAAGAAGAGATGAAGAGATGTCACAAGAAAGAAGACTGGCAATAAAGTATATTTAAAAATGTAATAATATAAAGTAAAAATAATGTATATGTAAAGAATTAAAGATGTAAAAGAAAAGGGAAGGGAAGGAAAAATGAGATAGAGGTTTGTTATATGTATAAAAAAAAGTATATAAAAAAAGTGTTTTCTGGAGGGGTAGCTTGGGGGAGAGAATAACCATCACTGCGAAATCAGTTGACGCTTGCGAGCAAGATCACAAACCAAATGGAAAGGGGAGTTGTGGTTGTTCGGCAAGGGATAAGGGGCAACTCAGAGAGGGGGGTTCATTTGGGTTTAAGGTGTTATTGGGTGTGTGGATTTTCAGAGTATTTTATGTTTTAAATGTGTTGGCATACATAGGGAAACTTAAAAGACAAAAATGGGAAAAAAGGGGATGGAGGTGGCAAGGAGGTGGAAATGAGGTGTAAACAAGATATAAGATGGCCACGTTGAACTATATGACTATAAACATTAATGGAATACATAACCAAATTAAAAGGTAGAGGCTACTAAATTTACTGAAAAAAGAAAAAATAAATATAGCATTTATACAGGAAATGCATCTAACCGAAGTAGAACATAACAAATTGAAGAGAGACTGGGTAGGACACGTAGCAGCAGCATCATATAATTCAAAATCTAGAGGTGCAGCCATACTAGTTAACAAAAATACCAATCAAAATAGAGGAGAAAATAACAGATCCATCAGGGAGATATGTAATGATAAAATGTCAGATATACTCAGAATTTTGGAATTTGCTCAATATATATGCATCTAATGAGGAGGATCAAAAGTTTATGCAAGATTTTTTTGAAGATTGCAGACACACAAGGTAATATATTGATAGGAGGGGATTTTAACCTTAATTTGGATCCAATATTGGATAAAACTGGACAAAAGACAAGCAAAAAGAATAAAGTAGCCAAATTTATGGTTAAATCAATGCAGGAAATGAAACTTATTGATATATGGAGGACACAGCACCCAAAAGAGATGGAATATTCATATTACTTGAGTCGGTATAAAAAATACTCAAGGATTGATATGTTTTTGTTGTTGGCTCATATTCAAGGGAGAGTCAGGAAAACTGAGTATAAAGCTAGACTATTTTCAGATCATTCACCCCTGTTATTATTTTTATTAGCAATAGAACTGGAGGACATCCCACCAAGAACATATAGATGGAGGTTAAACCCCATGCAAATTAAAAGGCAGGAATTTAGAGAATTTATTGAACACCAAATTAAAACCTATTTTGAAATAAATACAGAATCGGTTAAAGATAAATTTATACCATGGGATGCAATGAAGGCCTTCATTAGAGGACAGATAATAAGTTATGTAACTGAGATAAAAAGGAACACAATCGGGAAATAGAGCAGCTGGAAAGGGAGATAGGAAGTACAGAAAATGAACTAGTGAAAAGGGAAGATATAAAGAAAAAGAGAGATTTGGCAGACAAAAAAATAAAAAACGAAACATTACAAACGTACAAGGTGGAGAAGAACATAATGAAAACAAAGCAAAAGCAAAATTTGGAGAAAAAAAAACACATAAAATATTGGCCTGGCAACTTAAAACAGAACAAGCTAAAATAACTATATTAGCATCAAATAAAAAGGACAAACAAATCACATGTAACCCAACAGAGATTAATGAAAACTTTAAGGAATTTTATGAACAATTATATCAAACAGAGAATAAGGGGAAAGATGAGAAAATAGAAGAGTTTTTAGCTAAAGTTTAACTGCTGAAATTGCAAGAAGAGGAACAAAACAAACTGATCAAACCATTTGAAATAGAGAAGTACAGGATATATTAAAAAAGCTGCCGAGCAATAAATCACCAGGAAAGGATGGATTTAGAGTTATTAATTCCTCCTCTCTTGGAAGTAATGAATGAGGTAGAAGAAAGACAAAACTTACCAGACTCATGTCTTCTTTTTTTTTCTTTGGCTTGGCTTCGCGGACGAAGATTTATGGAGGGGTGTGTCCACGTCTGCTTCAGGCTCGTTGGTGACTGACAAGTCCGATGCGGGACAGGCAGGCACGGTTGCAGCGGTTGCAGGGGAAAATTGGTGGGTTGGGGTTGGGTGTTGGGTTTTTCCTCCTTTGTCTTTTGTCAGTGAGGTGGGCTCTGCGGTCTTCTTCAAAGGAGGTTGCTGCCCGCCGAACTGTGAGGCGCCAAGATGCACGGTCGGAGGCGATATCAGCCCACTGGCGGTGGTCAATGTGGCAGGTACCAAGAGATTTTTTTAAGCAGTCCTTGTACCTCTTCTTTGGTGCACCTCTGTCTCAGTGGCCAGTGGATATCATCATATTTCGATGATATTCTGTCTGGACACTGAGATGGCAATAACAAAAACTTCTCCAGTTTTCCTTAAACCTTTCCCCCGTGTCTCTCTCTTTCCCTATCCCTCTGTCTCCCCCAGCAACTGACTCCCTTCCCTCCCCATTCAGAGAGCGAACCCCTCCCCCTCTCACTTCTCAGTCTTTTCTCTTCTACACTTTGACTTGTATCTTAACTGTTTGCATGTACTTCTGTCCTGCTCCTTCCTCCCTCCTCTTCTCTCCTCCCCCCACCATATTATTAGATACTTGCCTGATTTTTGCCGAAGGGCTCAGGTTGGAAATGAGTTACTCTTTACTTCCTATGGATGCTGCATTTCAACAGTCACAGTGACTGAAGACTTTCATTATGCTGTCAAAAGCAACCCACAATCAAGTTCAAAATAAAGTTCTCAGTAGCTTTAATGGCCATTTTTACAGCATTATAAAATTGTTGTTTGCACCCCATTGTCATTGTAAAGTCAGCTTGAAATCTGTGGAGTTTGAACACAGGAGTGTGTTCTTGTGACTATTAACATCAACAACTAATTCTGTTAATGTAGTATCTTCAGCATTGCAAAAATATCCCAGAGAACTTCCCAGGAACATTATCGAGGAAATTGACACCAGGCTGTGTATTAGAACACATAAGCAAAGACTTGGTCAGAGTTCAGAATCATATGGAGAGGTTGGAGATGCTAGGACTTTCCTTCCTGGAGGTTTCTAAAATTATAAAGGACTTAGACAAGTCATGGCCTTTTTCCAAACTAGAGGGCAAAAATGTAAGATGAGAGGGAAAGATGTAAAAGGGACCTGAGGTGCACTTTTTTCACACAGAGTCTGGTGGGTATATGGAATAACCAGCCAGAGGAAATGGTCAGTTGTACTAATTAAAAGGCATTAAGCCAGATATATGGATAGGAAAGATTTAAAGCAGTGGTTTTCAAACTGCCCCCCTAAACTCACATTCCACCTTAAGCAATCCCTATGCCATTGGTGCTCGGTGATTAGTAAGGGATTACCTAACGTGGTATGTGAGTGGAAAAAAAAGTTTGAAAACCACTGTTTTCATACCTAACTGACTTGTTATGGGTACAGTTTAATAACTCCAAAGGAAATAGGCCAATGACCATTTTTCTCAAGCAAAATATTTCAGTAACAATTGGGTCCAGAGCAGTGGTTCTCAACCTTCCCTTCCCACTCACATACCATTTTAAGCAATTGCTTACTAATCATAGAGCACATATGGCAGAGGGATTGCTTAAGTTGGAATGTGAGTTTAGTGGGGCAGTTTGAAAACCACTGATTTAGAGAGATATGGGCCGCAAGCAGGCAAATAGGATAATTGGATAGACAATTGGGTCAGCATTGATATATTGGGGTAACATTGGCCCAAAGGGCCTATTTCTGTTTTCCAGATCTGTATTTGTGAGAGGAAGGTACTTTTGTCAATTGTGGCACAATTCATCCTGGACATGTTCCGGAGACAAGAATTAGAAGAATATAGCTCCTGGAAAGAGATCTAGATTTGATTATAGAGATTGGGAGGGGAGAAATGAAGCTGGGAGAATTTCAAATGATCCAGAGGACAAGTTACCTTTATCGCTGGCTGACCTATTTAAAAAGGAGAGTTTCTATTTAATATCATCAGATTTTCTACAGAACCAATGTACAAGATGGAAGCATAAGGCAAGATTATTCTAATCCACTTTATGAGGCTTCTGAGAGCTCAGTAACGGCAATGACTTTGTCCCCCAGCCCACCCCAAAACTTTCATTACTGAGTAAAATGCAGTGATTTGCTATTTGTTGTATAATGACAGACTTCAATCAGTTTTTAAAGAACCCAATGCACCTTGAACTGAAGCCTTACTCGTAAATTGAAGACAATTTGTGATGGAAATATTCGAGTAATTGGATGGAAAAATATTTTAATAGTAAAAAAAGATTTATTTTTTTATTCAACCAATTGACACATTTTTATTAACATTCATTTTTAATCATGAGAGATTACAAAATTTAAACCAGAAGAACTCCCTTAACAGTCCTGGCATAAAAGGTTTTGTAACTCATTTAAAGATAAGTAGAAATGAGATAAGATTGAAAAGAGAAAGCAGAATTGCAAACATCATTAAACACCCAAAATCCCCAAGGTAAATCTCAAGCTCTAGCATTAGGCAGTGAAAATTAAAATATACTGTACATCAAATCTTCTCCGTGTGTACTGGCTTCCAGTCATTGCACTCTCAATATTAGTGACAGAAACAGATTTAAATGGGGAAATAAGGGCTACAAAGGGTCTTTTCCCCAAAATAAAGCCAGGGTTCCTGATGTATTTGACAAACTCACTTCCACAAACAGCAATTAAATTTGTTGACTGAGACATATTTGGAGACCTTCCTTCCTATCCAACCCTGCATTGTAGGAAAACAGAAGAGAAACACAAAATCTGCAGATGTCGGAATCTTAAACAAAGAATTGCTGGAGGAACTTAGCAGGTCAGACAGCATAAATGGTCAGTGAATATTTTGGTTCTGAATCTTTTATCAAGATTTTACAGATCTGAGTTCCTCCATCAATCCTTTGCAAGTGGGAGAACAGGTCTGGCTAGCAGATAAATATTTCCGGACAGACCTTTCACTGATTTAGGCTCATACCTAATCTTGAAAATCCAAAAACAAATTTAAAATGTTATTATTTGAGATTAGGCTACCATTTGTTTGGAGATAATGCAAACCTGGCTATCGATTGCGTAGAAATCTTTAATACTTAAATTAAATGTTTTCATGACTGAGTTCTATTTAAAATTATAATACTTCTGTTTGCAATAATTTACCAAAAACATTAACCATTTCTGAACTGCATTACTTGATCATTGTAAATGATGAAGGTGTAAAGTAAAACAAAAGAAATTCCCACAGAAAGGGTGCTGTGAGAGCATTCTATCTGAATTTGTATTATTTGACAGGGAAGGATGGATCTCTGAGCTCTGTTGTTTTTCATCGTGTTTTTCTTCTGAAGAATTGATGGGGAAATATATTTAAAAGTTGATAGATGTACATCGATTCCAGGAATTCCATATTCAGGTCGGAAAGTCATCAGCTCCCATATATAACAGCAAATTTCAGTCGAGATAATAGTTTGTGTAGTTTTACTCTCAGCTCTATAATCTTCCCATTATTTCTTGGTTAAGACTTTCAATTATGTTCATACTGGTATGGATTATTTCACACAATTACATTTGTTTTGTTGTGTGCCTTCAACTGTAAATTATTTACAAAAGTTACCCAGCATTTATTTTTATTCATTTTCAGACTATGGATGTCAATGGCCATCATTTCCTTGTCCACCCTCTAATTGACCATGATGGTGACCTGTCTTCTTAAGCTGCTGCAGTCCTTCTTGTGAAGCTTTCTGATAGTTTCAGGATATAGGCTGGCCAAGAAGGGACCAGCAGAGTTACATGATGGAGTGGGAGGCTTGGGGCAGAACTTGCAGATGGTGGAGATCCCATGCACCTCCTGCTCTTCCTGGTGGTAGTGGTTACGAGTTTGAGAGGTGCAGTTAGGATTTCCTGGATGCACAAGCTGGAAGATACTGCAACCACTGTGCACTTTTGATGAAGCGAATGATTGTTTACTGTAGCTCATGGGATGGATATCAAGTGGCCTGCTTTATCCTGGATGATGTCCAACTGCTTGAGAGTTATTGGCCCTGCACTCATCCAGTCAAATGGAGGGTATTCTTGACTTAAAGATAGGCACTTGAGAGAGAGGCACTGAGGCAATAACAAGGGGAACAGTACTCTAAACCGATACATTTAGCTTTGAGAAAGGACTTCAAAGGAGAGCAATAGAATGGACAGATTTAGGAATAGAATTCCATCTAGGCAAAGAGGAGAGGTTCAATAAAAAGCATAGATGTGGTTGGTGGAAAATCAGATTAGTGTTCACAATCTGCTGAGTATTCCCCAGCCCAGATAGATATGTTTGCAGAAATTTCAGCACTGAGATTTGAAGCCCTAACTGATTGTTTCAGTCACTGAAGCATTAGCTCTGGATTGCTTCACACCTCAGCATTTTCAGGTTTCTTTTGTTCAAATTTCCTGCATCCTCTGTATTTTGTTTTCCTCGATGAGCCCATATTTATGGCTCACAGACGAGAAAATATTGAGGTAGTATAGCGAGGAGATTATAAATTCATGAATGTGGTTTAATTACTGCTGGAGTAGAGAGAGAGAAAAGATTGATTTCATGATGCAGATTATATAAGGGACAATAAAACTTCAGTTGGCCCTTTGAGATCATAGTGGATACAAGGACATAATTAATGAAACATATTCAGTAACGTTTATTGTTTCCTGCTTGAAGAAAATATCTTGTCGAGGGATTGGATGAGAATAGGATTGAGTCTGATGAGAAAAAGTTTCGAAGTGACACTGTAAGTCTCTCAATGCATTCGAAATACTTGAGTCAATAAGCAGATTTGCAATGTGCTTTGCCCTGGTTATTAATGTTGGTTGAATAATCTGCAGTACTTTGTCTGATTTAGGTATTAGCACCCTTTCATATGGCAAGAGGAGCCCCTCGCAATGCAGTTTAAGCAATGATCAAAACTTCAGGCCACCATGGGTTGCTCTCAGGTTTACGGTGGGAGCAAGCTTGTGTCCACCTCCTGGTAGAATAGCCCTTTGCAATTTAATAGTGTATAGTCTGGGTTGTTATAGTCTGTGACCAAACTATTTGGTTTTGTGGTGAACCTGAAACCTTCTCTCACCTGAAAGAGCCATCAGTAACTGAACCAAGGTTCAGTAACTGAACCCAAGATTCCAGAATAGGGCATGAGGGATGCTGAGTAAGTGCTGTCCTACATCAAAGATTTATGGAAATAGGCTATTGCTGAGGGCTATTAACTGTCCCTTTGTCTCGCTCTTAGTTTCTAATCTGTTTTTTCAGTCATTTAAAAATAATTTGTACGGTCAGGCATTGATTTATTTGAATGATTTTGGCTATGATTTCTGCTCTTTCCAACATATATTTTTATTTTAGGGAAATAATTTTTTAAATGTCAATAAAGGCAGCCCACATTGTAGTATTTGATTTGCTATCAGTCAGTAGTGTCAGTTGCACTCAGGAGAAGCTGCTACATGCTATACAAAAGACAGGATCTGTACCCACCCCCACCACCCCTCATAAATCAATATCCAGATAGTATAAATCCTTTCATGATTGATGTTCTGTCAGATTTGCTTTGCCCATGTAAAAACAATCTTCACCAAGACAAAAGCAGCACATGGTTCCAAACACAGTAATAAAGCAGACTGCTTTAACCTTTTTAAACATAGCAGCTACTTGGATGGCCTGTCTCTTTAAGCAGGAAAGTCTGCGGACACTGGATGTAGTGTAAAACAAATTCAAATTTATTGTCATCTGATTGCACATGTCTTCTTTCTTTGGCTTGGCTTCGCGGACGAAGATTTATGGAGGGGGTAAAATGTCCAACAAAACAGCGTTCTCTGGTCCTCAGTGCAAAACATCCAGATACACAACCAGACATAGCACACATACAAATAATTCATATGCAGGATAAATAAGTAAATAAATAAGTATTTTTTTATGAATATTAGAGTTTCAGATGGTTAGTGTGAGCACTTCCTTTGGTGTTCAGCATTCTCATTGCTGTTTCTCAGGGTGTAGCTGAGAGATACTGTGTATGGGGTGATAGGGGTCCTCAAAAATTTTGGGCAGCCTCTTCGGGCAACTATCCTGATAGATCATGTCGATGGGGGAAGGGAGACCCCACTGATCCTCTCTGACACGTTTATAGTCTTGTGGATTGACCGCCAATCCAATTCTCTATGGCAACTCTACCACATGATGATGCAACAGGCCAGAACGCTCTTGATAGAGCTCCTGTAGAAGATGCCATATGTGGGGTGGCAGGGATCCTCAACGATTTTGGACCAGAGTCTTTCAAACATTGGTTAACTGCCAATAGATGCTGTATGTCCTGCTGAGTTTCTCCAGCAAGTGTATTGCACTGTCTCTTTAAGGCAACTTTTCACTTAGTGCTGTGAGAATTGTAATTTTTAAAAAAATTTGTAACAACAGTGGAAAAAGCCAAACAAATATAAAGAAAAGCTGGCATGCAAATTTAAAAATTGGTTAGGTAAGTACTGAAAATCTTAAATGAAAACAATACATTCTGGAAGTACTCAGCTGGTCAGAAAGTTCTCTGAGAGAGAAGCAAAGATAATGTTTCAGGTTGATGACTTTTCACCAGAATATGAGAAGTGAAAAATCAGGCATGTTTTAAATTCCATGTTTTAAATGAGCACCTCAATTACTTTTGGGAAGGAGGCTCATTTCCACACTCCTTAATGTGAAAATGTGCTCATTTATGTCAGCCCTGATTGACCAAGACAAGATCTTAACATATATTTCAACATACAGAACAGTAACAGGCCCCTACAGTCAATGAGCCTGTGCTGCTTAGTTACACCCAATGAACTACCACCCCCATATGTTTTTGAAGGGTGTGAGTACCCCAGAGCATCCAGTGGAAACCGACCCAGACACTAGGAGAGTGTACGAACGGGTTTGAACTCACGCCGCTGGTCTGTAATAGTAGGTGCTTTTAAACTGCAGCATCCGGGTAGCCCTTCAGGGACCCAGGTGCAATTAGTGGGACAAAGGTGCCTCCAGCACCTTTTAAGCTGAGGAGCGATAGCCCCAGTAAGTGGCCAACCTGGCGAATTAAGGGGGATCCTGCCCCTGTGAAGAAGTGGTAGGTGACGCATCACGCAAACTAGTCTCGAACGTCCCCCCTGTCCCCCCCACCAGCTATCAGTCTCCCTCCCATCATCAATCATGCTTTCCCCAACCTGCAGCAGCTGACCCCTCTGCCCCCACGGCAGCTGACCCCTCTCCTCTCTCCCTCATGGCAGAGATCCCTCTCCTCTCCCCCCTGCGGCAGTGACTCTTCTCCTCTCCTCCCCCCCCACCCCCATGGCAGTGACCCTTCTCCTTTCTCCCACATGGCAGCAACCCTGCTCCTCACCTCCCCCCCCCCCACGGCAGCGACCCCTCTGCTCTCTCCCTCATGGCAGCAACCCCTCTGCTCTCTCCCCCATGGCAGCAGCCTCTCAGCCCCCCCCACTTCCACCCTGGGCCCTGGCAGCAACCCCTCTCTCCCCCTGATCACCACAGACACTTCAGCCGGGGATTCCCTGTGACACCAGCGCATAAACACTGACGTCACAGGAGTAACCAGGTTGGCCATTTTGCTGTTCAGGCCGCAGGTTGACGCATCTTGGGTAAGTTTAACTGGGTTCCCTGACTACCTCTGAGGTAGGGCAGGGATCCAGTTGACTTTGGACGATGCTGACTGGGTTGGAGCCTTTCAAGCTGCCTTGTAAGTGGTGCGTTAACCGGGCAAACCCAATTTTACAAGGCAGTTTGAAAGTTTTGCGCTAACTGCTATGAACTGTGCCTTCTCATTGTAGACAACCACCATGTAAAATAGTTTCTCTGGTTTTTAGACTGCAATGTCACGAAAATCGCTGTAAGAAAACATAATTACTGCCCGTGTGGTCGATCACACTGGACTCCTTTTTAAACTGCAAGTCCCTGAGTGCAACAGACCCAGTGGTTGGATGTGCACTAGAATAAATGACCGTCAACCAATTTTTCCAGTGAGATTTACACTGCAGGCTTCCTCCTATAAGTTGTAGGGATCCTGCAGGATAAATCGCTGTGCAGGAATTGACTCAAAATTGCTTCACATTCCTTTTCAGATGCCCATGTAGCGGCAAAATTCCTTGATTGTGCCGTTATATACTTGTAGTCTAAAACCCATATTCTTAATCAATTATTTTTGAAAAAGTTCAATTAAATATTCACTTTAATATTCTGCTCTCAATGGAATACAGGACTAAACTGTGCAAACATCGTGACCTAATCTAATTCTTTCTATCCTGATATTTACAGATATCGGTGCAATTGCCTTACCTCGATCAGAAACTCCTTTGCATTTGTGGAGATGATCATTCATTCTGCTACTTGAATCAAATGTACAATGTGGCAACATTTATTTAAGTCATTGGGGTATTAAAGCTTGCGATCACTTTGTGGTGTCTCTTAACTGATCAGTGCATCACACCTGTGTCACCAAAATATGATTTCCACCTTTTTTTAAAAATTGCAGTCTCCATGAGAGCATGTAGCAGGGGAGGCCAAACCGCGGATCTTTGACATATAATATGTGGCTTGAAGAAACATATTGGCTGAGGCCGGAATCATAAGAGCTGGTGCTCACAATGGAAGCTTTAAAGGGCATAGTTTGTGATACATGCGACTGTTTTCGGGCAGTGAAATTAGTGGAATGTGTGATGTCGGCTCCCCACCCTCTGGAGCTCCTGATGCCTCAGACGCAGACTCTTACCTAGGTGCCACCCCCCTGCCCCCATCTGAGCTCCCGATGCCACAACCGCAGACTCTCGCCTCAACCCCGGTGGCCTGTCCATCCATCCAAGCTCCCGATGCACTGACCGCGGACTCTCACCTCGGCCCCGGCTGCCTGCCTGCACATCAGAGCTCCTAAAGCACCGAACGCAGACTTACCACCCGGTTCTGGTCACCTGCTGGCCATCCAAATGCCGCAGGGTGAAACCACGGTCAGAGGTAGTGTAATGGTCGATTCCCTAAATTTTACCCTAAAAACTGGTCCACAAAATTAATCTAGAACACAAGTAAATACGGTATTTTACTTTATTATTGAAACTAATACAAATTAGCAATTTAAAAACAACATAAATAAGTTAATATTATTACAGATGTGTATTTCTTAATATTTATATATATTTTTTTTTAATAACATGAGCATGAAAGATTAAAACATATATGTAATCTTTTTTCATGTCTGTGGCTCTTAAACATCTGACCTTTATCATGTGTAGCTCTTACATTAACCAAGTTTGGCCACCCCTACCATCTAGGTCCTTCCCACAGGCAGTGAGACTGCTGAATAGGGGCTTTTAAACTGCAGCGCCTGGGTAGCCCTCCTGGGACACAGGTGTGATTAGTGAGGCAAAGGTGCCTCCAGCACCTTTTACACTGAGGGGGGATAGCGCCAGTAAATGGCCAACCGGGTGATTTAAGGGGGATTCCACCCCAGCGATGACGCGGTAAGTGACGCGTCACACAAACTAGTCTCCCCCCTCCAGTTGCTGTCTCCCCCCCCCTCCAGCTGTCAGTCTCCCCCCCCTCCAGCTGTCAGTCTCCCCCTCCCCACCACCAATCACGTACCCCCCAACCCGCGGCAGCAGCCCCTCTCCTCTCTCCCCTCACCTCCCTGTGACATCGACCTCTCACACTCCCCCACTTCTCCACCCCGGGCTTGTGAGGCAGCACCTCTCCCATCTGTCTAATTTTTTATAATTGGTTCAAATGGCCAACTCTTGCTTCACTTGTCATCAAATTACAATTTACTGCAGCAGAAACAATAAAGTTATGCTTTACTTTTCACCTGTTAAGATGTTTGATTGTGCATGTGATGTTGAGAGGGTGGATTTCTCATCATTTACAAAATGATTCTGTTTGAGGCAGCTGGAAGTTGAACAGCTGGATACTTTCACAGCCCCATGAAATGAGAAAAAAATGCAGGTTTCCACTCATTGTTTAATCAATTATGTGTGATATCAGGCCATAATTTTCCGTCACGCCAAAAGGTATTAGTCATTGGTGATGTCTCAAAATACATTTCCCTGATGGAAATGCTTGATAAGAAGATGGGTTTTGAATCTCAGGTTAACGTAGTTAAACACAAAACTAAGATTCTCCTAGGAGCATGTGATTTTTTTCATAAATAAAAGCACAATGCTGGAGAAACTCAGTGTACTTTATATAGCAATGGTAAAAATACATAACCAATGAGGTATTGATGAAGGGCTCAAGCCCGAAACATTGGTCATGTATCAATCATTGCTACATAAAGTATACAGCTTGACCTGCTGAGCTTTTCCAACATAGTGTTTTTACTTCACTCATGGTATCTGCAGACTTTTGTGTTTTACTTCACGTATTTTTTAATCCATGGTTGTTTGCGCCTTTGGCTGCATTCAGCTTACTTGAAGAGGGCAAGACCAGGTTCTGGATGGTAGATAAACACAAAAAGCTCTTTTATAAAGCAAAAAAATCTGAACCTAAAGGCGGAGATTCTCCACCCTTGCATCGCAAACCTTACCTTCGTAAATGGTTCATGAGCAGCTCCAAGGTGATGACTCCGATTCTTCTGTAGGCTTGTGTTGGAGGTGAAGTGGAGTGCTCCACCTCGCTCCATAAATGTCCAGCCACTCAAGCAGCTGCCTAGGGGCAGGCTGATGATGTCTTCAGCCCTCGACCCAGGACTGTTTAGTGAACATATTATGCCAGAGTATCACTGAATAGTCATCATGGGTGTGGCTGCCGCCACACCTTCGTCCCTCTCAATCTCCTGGTCAAGATCATGAAACCAGAAGCCCCAAAGGTGCGGTGGTGGCCTCGCCGATGATGACTATTTTCACTGATGATTTGCAATATTCAGAACCAAGAACTCATAGGTGAGTGAGAGTGAAATATAAACACTGTGAAAATGATCAAAGGGCGATTTCTTTACCCATAATCCTATACACAGCTAGAACTGCTCTGCGTTTCCCAGAGCAGTTCCAGCTGCGTGGGGGATTATGGGTAACAAAGTTGGCCATTGTTTATTTATGACAGCCACAGCATCAGTTGCCTGCCTACAGTGGCTCTGGAGGACAGAACCAGGTGCCTCTCCGCAAATGATGCTGGAGCAGCTTTTTAGGGCTGCTCTATTTAAAGGTAAATTTAAAAATTTTCTCAGTGGATGGAGCTGGCCTTGAAGTGGAGGCCCTCCATAAAACTAAAGGCTTCAGATGCTGGAATCTTGCAGGAACTCAGCATCCATGAAGTGGAGGCCCTCCATAAAACTAAAGGCTTCAGATGCTGGAATCTTGCAGGAACTCAGCATCCATGAAGTGGAGGCCCTCCATAAAACTAAAGGCTTCAGATGCTGGAATCTTGCAGGAACTCAGCATCCATGAGTCGAAATGGTCAGTCATTGTTTAGGATGAGCAGCATGACTGTTGAAAGCTGCTCAAGAATCCAAATTCTTTGTGTCCTGTGTAAAATAATTTGGTGCTTATAATCTACTTGCATCCTCATTTGACACTGTGATGGTACAGATCTATCACTAATGTATATAGTGTATATAGTTACAGTATCTAGACTGTGCTTACAGCGATTGGCTGAGAGCTAAGCCACGCCTACTGTCTGGGCCTTAAAGGGTTGTGTCCCTAGCCAGGTCGGATCATTCCGGACTGGTCGGCCACCTGGGAAGAGCTCCTGTCTTTTGCTAATAAAAGCCTTGGTTTGGATCAACAAGTCTTTGATTCTTTCGACGAGCTCGACAGACACAATATATTAAGAAAGAATTGCATTGAAGAAGAACACGCTGCCTGCTAGGTTAAATTACCTCTGGTGAAGGTAGGTGATGGGAGATTCAGGGAGGAGTTGATGGGCATGTGAGAGAGAATGGGTGACAAGGAAATAAGTAGAGGAATGGAATTAATGAAATTGCTCTGAGAGCCAACATAGATTCAATAGGGTGAACAGGTTTTGTACTGTGTCAGTGGAAAATATGAGGAACACCTTCATGACTTCAAGACATCCCATGACATACTTCTGAAAATACAGTCAATGTAGGAAGTAAATATGTAGTAAGTAAACATGTACACAGCTGGGTGGAACCAAACACTGGCAAGTAATGACAAGGTCATCTGATATAGTGATGTTGGTTGAGGTAAAAGCATTGGTCACATTGCTCATTCTCTTCTAGACTACTATGGAATTCACCTTGGAAGGCAGAGTTGGTTTAACATCCGAGAGTCTGATCACTTACAATAAGATAATGAGCCTGAGTTTGCACCTCTTCAGTGAGGGATAAATGCCATCACTGCTCTGGTCAACAGCTGGCCAGGAACCATTACACTGATTTAAGCATGTCAGCATGAAGGTGCATCCATCCAACCAAGATACAAATCCTGCAATGGTGCTCTGATGTTTAACATGTGTACCACACAGGGGGATACTTCTCCCACCCACAAAGGTGAATGCTTTCCCTGGCGATGTACTAGCTGTCTCCCCTTTACTTTTTCAATGCAGATGAAGGGTTTCAACCAAAAAAGTTGTTATTTCCCTCCACAGATGCGGCTGACCTTCTACAAATCCCTGGGTTAGGACATGAGACCTGTCAAAGCAGCTCATTTTTTTGCTCATGTCTTCTGCTCTTCCAGATTTCAACTTTTCAAAAAAAAAGGATGCTGAAGTTGTACATGCAACCACTGAACACACCCCGATGGTCACAATGTGGCGAGGGGGTTGGTGGGCGGGGAGGGTGATTTGACTTGAGTTTGCAAAGGTGACTGCTCCAAGAATTTTCGCTGCCTGAAAATTAACAACTTTAAAACTCTCACACAGTTCTCAGTGGTCTCTCGGTTCTCTGCTACATTAAACAATTCACTCAGTGTCAGTGACAGCCTCAGGCTAAACTGAGTGAAGCTGTCATCATTAAGACTCGGGAGACCTACTAGTCCCAACCAGAGGATTGTCAAAGTTCCTGTGAGATTTTACAATGCAAACTGCATCACAATCGAAGTTAAATTGTGGTGGTGCCATCCACAGACTTGATAAAAAGAACGGATTTCTGGTTAAAAGAATATTTTCAAATGAGTTACATTTTTTGAACCGCCTGCAACTGCTTCCATAGGTTTCATAACCAGGATATTCCCTTACAAGAAGTAAAACATGAAAGTCTGTAGATGCCATGATTGAAGTAAAACCACAATGCTGGTTTCATCAGGTCAAAAAAACACACATTATAAAGCAAAGATATAAAGGTATATAAGTAACATTTCAGACCTGAACCCTTTAGGTTTATGTATCTTTATCTTTGGTATATACTGAGGTATATACATCCGGTACCGCACGGATGGCAGTCTCTTCAATCTGAGGCGCCTGCAAGCTCACACCAAGACACAAGAGAAACTTGTCCGTGAACTACTCTTTGCAGATGATGCCGCTTTAGTTGCCCATTCAGAGCCAGCTCTTCAGCGCTTGACGTCCTGCTTTGCGGAAACTGCCAAAATGTTTGGCCTGGAAGTCAGCCTGAAGAAAACTGAGGTCCTCCATCAGCCAGCTCCCCACCATGACTACCAGCCCCCCCACATCTCCATCGGGCACACAAAACTCAAAACGGTCAACCAGTTTACCTATCTCGGCTGCACCATTTCATCAGATGCAAGGATCGACAAAGAGATAGACAACAGACTCGCCAAGGCAAATAGCGCCTTTGGAAGACTACACAAAAGAGTCTGGAAAAACAACCAACTGAAAAACCTCACAAAGATAAGCGTATACAGAGCCGTTGTCATACCCACACTCCTGTTCGGCTCCGAATCATGGGTCCTCTACCGGCACCACCTACGGCTCCTAGAACGCTTCCACCAGCGTTGTCTCCGCTCCATCCTCAACATCCATTGGAGCGCTTACACCCCTAACGTCGAAGTACTCGAGATGGCAGAGGTCGACAGCATCGAGTCTACGCTGCTGAAGATCCAGCTGCGCTGGATGGGTCACGTCTCCAGAATGGAGGACCATCGCCTTCCCAAGATCGTGTTATATGGCGAGCTCTCCACTGGCCACCGTGACAGAGGTGCACCAAAGAAAAGGTACAAGGACTGCCTAAAGAAATCTCTTGGTGCCTGCCACATTGACCACCGCCAGTGGGCTGATAACGCCTCAAACCGTGCATCTTGGCGCCTCACAGTTTGGCGGGCAGCAACCTCCTTTGAAGAAGACCGCAGAGCCCACCTCACTGACAAAAGGCAAAGGAGGAAAAACCCAACACCCAACCCCAACCAACCAATTTTTCCTTGCAACCGCTGCAATCGTGTCTGCCTGTCCCGCATCGGACTTGTCAGCCACAAACGAGCCTGCAGCTGACGTGGACTTTTTACCCCCTCCATAAATCTTCGTCCGCGAAGCCAAGCCAAAGAAAGAAAGATACTGAGGAGGAGGAATTCCTTGAATGTTTACGGGGCGGTTATCTAGACCAATATGTCGAGGAACCAACTCGGGAGCAGGCCATTTTAGATTGGGTATTATGCAATGATAAGGGGCTAATCAACAATCTTGTTGTATGAGGCCCTTGGGTAGGAGCGATCACAATATGATCGAATTCTCACTTGACATGGAGAGTGAGGAAATTAAAACCGAGACTAAGGTCCTGAATTTAAATAAAGGGAATTATGATGGTATGAGACGGGAGTTGAGTAAGATTGATTGGGTGGTGTTTATGGGGGAGTTGACTGTGGATAGACAATGGAAAGCATTCACAGATCTAATGGAGAAATTGCAAAAATCGTTTATACCGGTTTGGCATAAAAATAAAGCAAAAAAGGTGACTCAACCGTGAATAACAAGGGAAATTAGAGACAGCATTAGGTCCAAAGAGAGAGCATATCAATTAGCCAAAAAAAGTACCACAACCGAAGACTGGGACCAGTTCAAGATGCACCAAAGGAGGACCAAGGGATTAATCAAGAGAGCAAAAATAAATTACGAAAGTAAGCTTGCGGCAAATATAAAAACCGACTGCAAAAGCTTTTATAAATATGTCAAGAGGAAAAGATTAGTGAAATCCAGAGTGGGTCCCTTGCAGTCGGAATCGGGAATATATAATGGGGAATAAGGAAATGGCAGACCAATTAAATTCTTACTTTAGTTCTGTTTTTACAAGAGAGGATACAAATAACCTCCCAAGGATGTTGGGAAACATAGAGACTAATGCAAGGGAGGAACTGAAAGAAATCAATATCTCTAAGGACATGGTCTTGGGAAGATTGATGGGATTGAAGGCAGATAAATCCCAAGGGCCTGATAATCTACATCCTAGGGTACTTAAGGAAGTGGCCATTCAGATAGCAGATGCTTTAAGAATTATTTTCCAGAACTCGATAGACTCAGGATCAGTACCCATGGATAGGAGGGTAGCTAATGTTACCCCACTATTTAAGAAGGGGGGTAGATAAAAAGCGGGGAATTATAGGCCAGTGAGCCTTACATCAGTAGAGGGCAAAATGATGGAATCCATTATTAAGGATGTAATAGCGGAGCATATGACTAGCAGAGAAGGGATCGGACGGAGTCAACATGGATTTACAAAAGGTAAATCGTGCTTGACAAATCTATTAGAATTCTTTGAGATGGTGACAGGTAAAATAGATGGGGGAGAGCCAGTGGATGTGGTGTACCTGGACTTCCAAAAGGCCTTCGATAAGGTCCCGCATAAATGACTGGCTTCCAAAATCAAGGCTCATGGGATTGGGGGAAAAGTATTAATGTGGATTGAGAACTGGCTGGCAGGTAGAAGACAGAGAGTTGGGATAAATGGCTCGTTTTCTGAGTGGCAGGCGGTGACCAGTGGGATCTGTACTGGGACCCCAGCTGTTCCCAATTTACATTAATGATTTGGATGAAGGGATTGGATATAATATCTCCAAATTTGCAGATGACACTAAGCTAGGAGGGGTTGTGTGCACGGAAGAGGGGGTCAGGAAGCTCCAGTGTGATTTGGATAAATTGAGGGACTGGGCAGATACATGGCAAATGCACTACAATGTGAGGTTATCCACTTTGGTAATACAAACCGGAGGGCAGATTACTATTTGAATGGCAATAGATTAAGAGATGGGGAAGTGCAGAGAGACCTAGAGGTACTTGTACACCAGTCTCTGAAGGCGAGCATGCAGGTACAGCAGGCGGTTAAAAAGGCAAATGGTATGTTGGCCTTCATATCAAGGGAGTTTGAGTATAGGAACAAGGATACCTTACTGCAGCTGTACAGGGCCTTGGTGAGACCACACCTGGAGTATTGTGTGCAGTTTTGGTCATCTTATCTAAGGAAGGATGTTCTTGCAATGGAGGGAGTGCAGAGGCGATTCACCAGGCTGATACCTGGAATGGCAGGAATGACTTATGAGGAAAGATTGCGTAAATTGGGATTGTACTCGCTGAAGTTTAGAAGATTGAGAGGGGATCTCATAGCGACATATAAAATTCTGGCAGGACTGGACAGAATGGATGCAGATGGGATGTTTCCAATGATGGGAAAATCCAGAACCCGGGGCCATGGTTTGAGGATAATAGGCAAACCATTTAGGACCGAGATGAGGAGGAATTTCTTTACCCAGAGGGTGGTGAATCTGTGGAATTTATTGCCACAGAGGGCAGTAGAGGCAGGTTCATTAAATCTATTTAAGAGGGAATTAGATATATTTCTTCAGTATAAGGGTATTGAAGGTTACGGAGAGAAGGCGGGGACGGGGTACTGAACTTTAAGATCAGCCATGATCTCGTTGAATGGCGGAGCAGGCTCGAAGGGTCGAATGACCTACTCCTGCTCCTATCTTCTATGTTTCTATGTTAAAGTATGCTGTTTGGCCTGATGAATTTCTCCAGCCTTGTGTTCTTATTCCCTTACTTGGTCTCCCTTGGTTTTTGTAGTTAATGGGGAATGTGTTTAGCCCTTATAAGGTGCTTTGCTGTTCGTTGGCTTCATCAAATGTCATCATGTGTTCTTCAGCATCAGCTATGGTGAATAACTCATTGCAGCACAACGTAGCCTCCAAAATGCCAAGGAGATTTAGTAAATGTCAAGTGTACCAACCAAACAAAAGTAATGGCACATTGCAGATTTAAAACAATTAGATCCTTGTATAAACACCATAGTTACTGTGGATAAAGATTAAACAGATGCATTTACTGTGCTCAAGTAGAGTGTTAGCCCAAGGACGATAAATATTAACTGTAATGATTGCCGAGTTAGTAGGACAGCTGGGAAATAACTGGATCAAAGAAATTATAATGATTGGTTCCAGCATCTAAAAAGAAATGACACTCAAACAACCCCAGTGTCTAAAATACAATGTTTAAAATTGACCCACTGAAAACAGACAAGAAACAATTGGTTATTTCATTAATATTAACATCAAAGTTGCCAATTATTGTGACTACTTTAAAGAGAAAAAGCTATGATCAAGTTGACATTCAAAAAATTTGCAGCAGAATATTATCTGTTAATTTTTAATCTGTCAGGGAAATACACGAGAATTGACCCTGCACAATCCAGTAAAATCTATATCCCTATCAGATAATCCATATCCAATTATTTTGAAATCTCAATGGTGCGGCAACTGGCTTATCAGATGATATTTCCCACACTCCCTTTTAAACTTTCCACACTCAGCTAAAGTTACTGGGTTCATGGAAAATTGTATTATCTATTTTGTAACAATTTAGATTTAAAAGTGTGTTGTGATATGAGCAGGAATAACATCTATGAGACCAAATAATCTGCCACTCCAACACCACTAAAGTGTTAAGCAGGCTGGATTAATGGAATTTTTTGCTGGATTAATACAATTTTACTGCATTGCAGATTTAAAACAATTAGATCCTTGAATAAACACCATAGTGTTTGCATTAATTCGCTCTTCATTCTTATTAGCCTAATCCTGCTTCACGTTGATAGAGAAATAAAGAATTTATTCACAGGTCCCACATATGTCGGACTTAATGGGTCATATGATGGATGTTAAGGGAATTGAGTTATTGTATCCTGCATGGATACAATTTTACTGCACACTCTTCAATAAAATGGTGGAAAATTAGATGGTACAAAAAAATTTATGAAATCTGATAACTATCTGGTGTAGTTATTAGTTCCTAATCTATTATCATGCCCGTTGATCATCTCATGTAGTTTTTGCACTTTCTCTTGGGATTTCCTGTTATTTATTCATATTATGAAGCAATATTCTTTGTAAGTTGCTACAGTCTATAATTGTGTTATGCTTTTTATGTGAGACAACCACTAAGGGGCAGTCGAGGTAATAGGATGTTAATTCAGGTAGTGATTCAAAAAACTAAGGATAAAATGAGTATAGACAATGTAACTGGTCATGGCATCTTATGAGCAAGTCATGAATTTAGCAGTTATATGTTGTGAGAACTAATAACAAATGCAACTCAGAAGGTGCATGCAGTTGAATTGTGTGGCGTGGACCTGTGGCAAGAAAAACTAATCCAACAACCCAGCAATAAGGAACATTGCCAAAGCTTATTCTGGCCATAGGCAGTAGAATAAATATAATCTAACTAATTACCATCCAGACAATTCTTCCAATTTATTAATGGAAGGTTTGTCAATCGTCAGCTATTCTCGAATAAATTGTTCACTGGTGCCCAATTTGGGTTTGCACTGGACTGCCCAGCTCTTGACCTGATTACAATCTTGGTCCTGGTAAAGGTGAAATCAGAGGAATTACACTCCAGTGATTAAATCATAACCAGCCTCCCATCAAAATATTAGAGGTGGGGATGTTGACTAATCTTGATGCAAAGTTTAGTTCAGCTCATGGCTACTCTCAGAGCAATCACATTTTAATGCAGCAATACCTGAGAGGCAGTCCCTTGGGATCAAAGATAATTTGCTTTCACTCTGCATTCTGAGGTGATTGATGAAGCCAATGTCGGAAGTACAGGCTCTTGGACAGTTGTTGAGGATTGGAAAGTTCTTGGATTCTCCTTCTCCTGAAAGCTGTTCAATTGTCCATCACTATTCTTGGCTAAATGTAGAAGAATTGTGAAACTCTGATCTGATTTATTCATTTTGAGATCACATTGCTCTGTTTATGAAATGCTGTGTGGTTTGGAGCTGGAGTGCAGTTTCACTAGGTTGATACCTTATCATTTTGAGGTAAGCCCGGAGCTGCTCCTGCATGATCCTTGCCTGCGTGTGTACAGTGAGCTGATTCTTTCCCCTTCCAATTCAGGAAAACCTTCCATTTGCATTAATTCGCTCTTCATTCTTATTAGCCTAATCCTGCTTCATGTTGATAGAGAAATAAAGAATTTATTCACAGGTCCCACATATGTCGGACTTAATGGGTCATATGATGGATGTTAAGGGAATTGAGTTATTGTATCCTGCATGGAAGCAGAAGTTGCAGCCAACCATCAAGCACCTCTGTCTTTGCACTGTGGACTTTTCAAGGCTCCTGTTGACATGGAATCTGGGCTTGTTTACTGTTTCCCATGGTGGGAGAGTCTCGGACAAGAGGGCACAAAAGTCAGCTTAGAACAGAAATGCATTTCTTCAGCCATAGGGTGGTGAATCTGTGGAACACATTGCCACAGGCAGTTGAGGAGACCAGGTCATTGGGTATATTTATGACAGAGTGTGGTGGTATACCACTGGCCTACTGCAGGGGGAAACCTCTGTACCTGCAGAAGAGCATGAAGACAAGACAACACCTGGCCGACTGTCAATCAGCCAACCTGAATGGACCAAGCCCCACCCGGGTGTCAATCACCCTCCGGGATTTAAGCCTTTGAAGTCACTCTCTGAGTTTACAGCAGTACCTTCTCACAGCTGGCTCCGTGGAAGTTTAAGTCAAATAAAGCCTGTTGTACAGTCTTTTGGTTTTGTGTGTTTGATTCTAACCGACACGGCACCACACAGATATTGATAGGTTCTTGGTTAGCAAAGGCATCAAAAGTTATGGGGAGAAGGCCCAGCAGTGGATCAGCTCAAAATTGAATGGCCTATTTCTGCTCCTATGTCTTATGATCTTAAAAGCTACTTCTGTGAGATCATTAAAAGTTTTGACATCTGTTGGTTTAAGATGGCTGTAAAAGCACCATCTGCCCTGTTAAAAGGTGTAACAGTATCTCCATCTTTGGAGATTGTGGAGTCATTGGAAATGATTTTCCAGAAATCAATAGACTCTGGCACGGTTCCAGAGGATTGGAAGGTCACAAATGTAAATCCTCTGTTTAAGAAAGGAGGGAGTCATGAAAAAGTAAATTGTAGGCCTATTAGTCTGACGTTGATGGTTGGAAAGTTATTAGTGTTGATCTTCAAGGACACGGTTATGAAATTGCTCGAGGTGCATGACAAGATAGGTCCAAGCCAACATGATTTCATGAAGGGAAGATCCTGCCTGACCAACCTATTGAAATTTTTTGAGGAAATCTCCATTAGGATGGACAAGGGATAAGCTGTGGATGTTTTGTATTTGGATTTTCAAAAGGTGCTGCATAAGGGACTGCTTAAGATGAGACCCCATGGAATTACAGGAAAGATATTAGATTGGGTGGAGCATTGGCTGATAGGCAGGAAGCAAAGGGTGAGAATAAAGGGATCCTGTTTTTGTTGGTTGGGGGTGCTTCTTTTTCCAATGTATATTGATGATTTAGATTATGTATTGAACGGTTTTATGGTTAAGTTTGCAGATGACACCAAAATAAATGGTGGAGTAGGAAGTGTTGAAGAAACTGAAAGGTTGCAGAGAGACTTGGACAGCTTAATAAGTGGGCAAAGAAAAGGCAGATGAGATACAATGTTGAAAATGTAGGGTTGTACATTTTGGAAAAGGAAATAAGCAGGCAGATTATTCTTTGGATGGGAAGAAAATTCAAAATTCAGAAGTGCAAAGGGACATGGGGGTCCTCGTGCAGGATAACCTAAAGGTTAACCACAGGTTGGATTAGCAGTAAAGAAAGCGAATGCTATGTTGCCATATCTTTCAAGAGGAATAGTGTACAAGAGTAAAGAGGGATTGATGAGGCTCTATGGGGCACTGATGAGACCTCATTTGAAGTGTGCAGTTTGGGGCCACTTATCTTAGAAGAGATGTAATAATGTTGGTGAGAGTATAGAGAAGATTTACCAGGATGATTCCTGGAATGCAAGGGTTAACATATGAGGAATGTTTAGTGGCTCTTGGACTTTATTCATTGGAGTATAGAAGAATGAGAGGAGATCTCATAGAAACATTTTGAATGCTGAAAGGATTGGACAGAGTAGATGTTTCCTTTGGTGGGTGAATCTAGGTCAAGAAGACAGAATCTTTGAAGGTACCCATCTAAAATAGAGTTGAAGAGAAGTTTGTTTAGCCAGAGGATTGTGGATTTGTGGAATTCGTTGCCACATACAGCAGTGGAGGCCCGATCATTGGGGGAGTTTAAGGAGGAGATTGATAGGTATCAAGGGATATGGGGGCAATTAAGGTGGTATGTGAGTGGAAAGAAAAAGCATGCAAACCACTGTTTTAATCATACCTAATTGACTTGTCATCTGCACAGTTTCATAACTCCAAAGGAAATAGGCCAATGACAAATTTTCTCAAGCAAAATAAACTATTGGGTGGTTGGGAGCAGTGGTTCTCAACCTTTTTTCCCCCACTCACACCCCACCTTCCCAGCACTAACTTCCAGTGCTGTTTGTCTTAATATTGTACGTTTTCTTTGTGATCACTTGGGTTTCCTTTACATTCCAAAAATATGAGGACTGGTAGGTTAATGAACCAATTTGGTCCCCGATGTGGAGGTGAGTGGTAAAATAGGGGGGATTAATAGAAGTGTGGCGAGAATGAGCATATCACTGCAAATGGGTGCTTGATGGTTGACTTCAGCTTCTGTTTCCATGCAGAAGGATACACAATAACTCATTTCCCTTAACATCTATCATTTGGAAAATGCAGAAAACATGATTGAAGAGGTGGTAGCTGTTTATTCACTCAATCAAAAGCAACATGCTTTTATGAAAGGGAAAAATGTTTGACAAATTAGCCAGATTTGTTTTTGAGCATGTAACAAATGGTGGATAAAAGGGAACCTGTGTCGAAAGGATATTTAGGTTTCAAGAAGGCATTCGATAGGGTGATACATAAAACATTACTGCACAAGATAAGAGTACAGGGGATGAGGTAATATGGAGAGAAAGTGGGTAACTTACCTGAGAGACAGAATAAATGTGACATATTTGAATTAGTCATCAGACAGTACTTTGACGAAGGGCTCAAACCCAAAATGTTTGATGGAAACTACAAGACCCACTGAGTTTGATGGAAGCTACAAGACCCGCTGAGGTCCTCCAGCACTTTTGTGTGTTTTACTATAATCACTATGTCTGCAGACTTTTGTGTTTTGTTCCACAGTCCTTTGATCTCAACTATTAATTAATGGGATGAGGTGTACTGTCCTGTAACTACATTTGTTGCTGATGCAAAGATAGGTGGATTAGCAAATGTTGAGGAGGACAGAAAAAAAACCTGCAAAGGAATATAGCTAGTTAACGTGAATGGATAAGGATTTGGCAGCTGGAGTATAAGGTGAGAAAGTGTCAGGCAGGAAGAATGAAATGAAATTATGCAGAGTGAGTGCAAATTTTGGGGACAAAAAATGTGAGATCCTCCTCATACATGAAGCACAAAAAAGATAGCATGCATCTAGGAAGGTTAGTGAAATGTTTACCTTAATAGCAAAGAACATTAAACACAAAAGTAGGGAAAATCTGATGAAACTATAAAAGGCCCCAGTGAAACCTCACCTGTGATATTGCTGAAGCTTTGGTCTCCATATTGAAGGAAGGTTATACACACATTGTAGGCAGTGCAGAGAAGGCTCACTGGATTGATCCCTGCAATAAAAGGGTTGAATAATGAAAATAGGTTGAGCATATAGAAGAATGACAGGTGATTTTCTTGATTAGTGGTTTGAAGATGAGAGGATATTTCCCTTTTTGGGGAACTAAAAGACACAGTTTCAGAATTAGGAGTTGCCCATTTAAGATAGAGATGAGGAAGAGTTTCATTTGCCAGAAGATCATGAGTCTGGAATTATTGCCCCAGAAAGATGAAGAAGTTATTTCAAGGCATAGATCAGCAGACATTTGAACAACAAGGGGGTAAGGATATGGGAGAAGACAGAAAGTGGTGTTAAGTCAAGAGTGGATCAACCAAGAACTTATCATGGAGGAAACAAGTGAGTGATAGGCCTATAAGGCTCATGTTCCTTTTCTTCATGCCAAACCACTTCATTCCCTGTCCAGGAAAGTTAGTAATTTCAGTTTTAAGCTGCACTTATGATTGCAGCTCTCCAGGTTAAGATATCATGACTATGGTTCACATTGGCCCCATCACTTTTCTCCCTTGTCTCCATTGTCCTCAACCATGGTCTTCAGCCCTAGTACCAAACTAATACCCTCATTACAGCTCTCCCCCCCTCAACCCTGTACTGAATCCAATCTCCTGACTCTATGGACCAACCATCTTCATCTCCAGTCCCCCATCAGTACTAATTGCCAGCCTCTCCTGCCTCTGACCGTGTCTGAGACACTAAGGTTCCTATGTGTATTCTGCAGCCCACAAATGAAAACGTGCAATGAAAATTGTTCAGTGATGCCAGACATCTTGATCATTCGGTGCTACTGAAGTTTTCATCAATGTTCCCACCTGAAAAGGTCATTGGCACGTATACACTTAACTTCCAGCACTCCTTGTAGGCACACATTAATTTCCAAGCCATTTTTTTTCTCAGGGAGTATAATTGGTTTTAAATGCCAATTAATAGTATACTTTAACTCAATTTTATCAATATCTGAGTTTCCTTATTATTACAATGGATTTTAACAATTTACCTTTCAACCTGAAGTGCTGGCATTCATTGCAATTGGATGAAACCTAATATTTAGTAATGTATTGCTATTAGCATCCCATTCTTCCAGTAGAAGTACAATTTACTGCAAAATTAAGGTTAAAAATTCCCCAGGAAGATGTATATTTTTAACAATGACCTTCACACTATGACGAGTTGCCTGCCAGGCTGACACTTTTAATCTGGAAATGCTGAATGATTTTTTTTGTTTTGAAGAAAATGGTTACTTCCTCAGAACCCTGCAATTGTAGCAATTTTCTGGTTCAATTACAGCACTTTCCAGAATTCAATACCCATCAGGACAAGAATTCATATCGGTAAATGGCCACAATCTTTTCCCAGGGTAGAGCAGTCTAAAACTGGACGGTTTAGGAAATATTTAAAAGAGACGTGGTGGGCAACTTTTTCACAGAGAAAATAACAGGTATGTGGAATGAGATGCCAGACTGGGTGAAGGTGGGTATGATTAAAGTATGTTGAACAGGTACATGGATAGGAAAGATTGAGAAGGATATTTTTGCCAAATGATATTAGCTGAGGAGGCATCCTGACTGACATGAATGAGTTATGCTGCAGGGCCTACTTCCATGCTGTAGAATGTTGATTCTAACTTTAAAAAAAAATTTAGACATTCAGCACAGTAACAGGCCATTTCGGCTCATGAGTCCATGCCTCTCAAATTTACACCCAATTAACCTACACCTCCCCCCCCCCCTCCCGATATGGTTTGAATGGTGGGAGGAAATCAGAACCCCTGGGGAAAACCCACGGGGAGAACTTACAAACTCCTTACAGACAGTGCAGGATTCGAACCCCTGACCCAATCGCAGCTGCCGTAAAGGCGTTGCACTATCTGCCTCGCCAACTGTGCCGCCCAGATTCTATGGCTTTCAATCGGCCATTAGGTTGTGAATATTGTATTTAAAAGGTGCTGTCCAGTAGCTAAGCCAACGGTCTGGCTAAACTACTGTTCATTGTGCTGTTGATAAATTGAAAAGAAGTCTGTGTGGCTGCAGAGAGCTGGAGAAGAATCCATGGACACTCAGTGACTCTGAAGGAACTCTCTTTTGCTTCTTTTTTGTACTGTAAGGAATGCCAAGAAAACAATAATAGCAGAAGGCAGTTTTGTACTATAACATGACAATAAAGGAATCTTAAATCTTAACATGATCTGGAATGGAGTGGAGCTATGTAATAAACTCTTAGTGTTGCTATCCATGTGTACACTCAGCTGTTCATTAAGGGTGAAGCTGAAGGAGTATATTTAGTCTCATTGCTCCTGGTTTAAGGATGACATAATCCACAATGGTTAGAAAGACCATTGTCGACTTTATACAGAGCCAAGGGGTGGGCAGTGATTAAAACACCAACGTGGTGTTGCCAACAAAAACAGTAAGTACAGGCAGCATTTGTGGAAAGAGAAATACACAATATTTCAGGTCTGTAACCCTTGTTGGAACTGGAAAAGGGAGGACACAGAAATCAGGCTTGGAGTCATGGGGGTGGGGTTTTCGCAGGCTATGCCCCCTAAATGAGTTATTGTGCTCCCTCACCCACCCGCAGCACTAGCATCACTAGGGGGTTGTGGACTGCCCCAGATGATGCCATCTGGGGGGGGGGGGGGTTCACCAAAATTAATCACATGGTTTTGTCTCCATGAGCTTTAAAAGCATGTACGTTTGTCTGAAATACTGGAGAGAGAGAGAAGTGTGATGATGCGTCAGACAGAGGAGGACAATGGCAGATATGGCACCTGTGCTCCCCCTCCCCTGCTGAGTGAGTTCTCGAACGGCAGTTTGTGCCCTCCCATGGTAACCCTAATGCACCCGACTAGATCTCTTCTGATGCTGGCTCGGACAGAAATGGTGGAGGAACTCAGCAGGTCTCACAGCATCCATAAGAGGTAAAGAAAGATATATAATCAATGGTAATATATCTTTACCTCCTATGGAAGCTGCAAAACCTGCTGAGTTCCTCTAGCATTTCTGTGTTTTTACTACAATCACAGTGTCTGCAGACTTTTATGTTTCACTGGGAAAGAGAGAGATTATTTACTTTCAGTAGAAGGAAAGGTGTGGAGGGATATGTAGAACAAATCAATTGTCTGTGTTCAGATGAGCCAAATAGCTTAACAAGAATAAATCCCAGCACATTGAGCTTTGTTGTCTGTATTTAAACAGAAGGAGAGATTGTTTATGTATAAATCTGGAAAGCTCAATTCAGCACTTCCCTTGGCTCTGATGAGAACAGTTTTGGTTGTCTTCTCAAAATGGCCTTTCAGTTATTGGAGTTGGTATAGAAAAGAACAGTGTAGTTTATCCCTCAGTTCAAGGATGTGATGTGTGGAAAAAGTAGCATTTGCAGAAACATCAACTTCTCTGGTACTAAGGGATAGATATGCTTAAAATTATTACGTCTAGACTACTGAAAATGGCCAATAAGACATTTTAATATATTAGGGTGTAAATTGTTGATCTTGATACAAGTGATCACATTTACAAATTAATGACACCAGTGGAAAATACCCAACAAAAGAATGATTTTGATTACTGATAGGATAAGTGCTACACATCAAAGGAACATTTAATGTAATGAACAACCTCAGTGGCTTCAAGTTAGATTCATATATTCTTCTCCTTCCACCAAGGTACATGTTGATCACTCCAACATTTCCCTTGAATCTTGATTAGATGTTCCCGTCGTGTCTCAAAAGACCTTGCCTCCCACCCTGATCAAATTAATCAGATTAAATCAGATCAGATACTATTTATTGAGGTGTAATAAAACAGATATACTACATGAAATTGCCTTCAGTCTGCCATAAGGCAGACAATGATTCACCGTTACCGTTGCCTGGTGCCCCTTACAATCAGAGAAAGAGAAGCAAAAGAGAGTTCCCTCAGAGTCACCGAGTGTCCTTGGATTCACCTCCAGCACTCCCGCAGCCTCTGTAGCCGCATATGTTTCCAGTTCAATTCAAACCATTGGTAACCCAAGCTCAGATCCAAGCTCCAATGCGATGAGGAAACCTTCAGTGCCCTAGGCCCTTTGGGAGCCCTTCTTGCCATCAGCACCCTCTCAAATCCCGGTTCCGATACCTGGTTCTCAAGAGCCAGTCTCCAGCAGCCCGCAGCCTGATGTGAGTGCTTTGACCTCAAGCCGCCAGCAGCCCACGACCTGTGTGGATTATTGCCCACGAGTTACCAACACCTTGCTGCCTGTAGCCGTAGAGCCCCTCGCTAGTCCGTCACCATGGTCACTGCCCTTGAGGTCATCACCTTTGCTTCTCTGTCTCAACAGGGGGTGTTCTTTCTGTTACTAGTGCTCAGTGCTGGTCTGCTGCTGCCCCCAGAGTCTGCAACCCCTCATAGCTGCTGCCATATACAGGCACTGCCACCTTGGGCCCAGACCCTGCAGTCACCATATTTTAAATAAAATACTGTTGGCTCTTTTAATAGGTTGTTTAAAGCCTGTATAGAGCTGTCAGCAGTCAGACTAGGCAATAAGATCCCACAGGCGAGCACTGTCTCCCTACTCTCCCCGGGCCTGCAGTGCTGGCATTAAAGCAACTCTGGCAACACTGCCATTTAATGTCTTTAAACCTAAAAGTGGTAATGCATAATCTCTGCAGAACCAACTCTATTATACCTGTGTCTGAACAGCAGCACTCCTTAAATAATGGGTCAAAATTTGGAGATATTTGAGATTGGAAGGCCTGTGATTAGAAATCATTCCCAAGTTCCTCCCTAAGTCTATGATTTTTAGTACAGTACATGAAATGTGTTTTTTATTTGCAATATTTCATATTCATGGGTATACTCTTGAATATTGAACATCCCAGAGATATTAACTTACCAGCTTGCCGTGAGCCAGTTGATGGAATACTCCACACTCGCTGTACATTTTCACAGGGTAACAGATGGATTATCTTTTGTGTTTTGATTGGTGCATTAATAATGTCATGAGCATGCAAACGTATTAGTATTTAATTGTTGATTTGCACCTAGGTATGTCATGCTAAGCTCCCTTTTTATTTTGTGAGATCACTAACGAAGCATCTTTGAATTCTTGGTGCTAACTTACAACCCGTACATTTTTCTTGTGCTTTCCGGAGATACAAAGCAAAGATCATTCATCAGTTTTATAACAACCAAACATTTCTTTTGCAGATAGTTCTTAGTGATCTTTATCTATCTATTGCATGTGACAGTTTGGGGGACTAATGCTACAGGTTAATGATGTTGACCAGTTAATACTCAAGCCAATAATAGTCTTGTTCTATTTAGGAAGTAATTTGGTGGGGTTTTTTTCTAATATGTCCTTGAATTAATAATGTATAAGGTTTAAAAAATTTTGTTAATGATTTTGCTTACTTTGTTACAGCTGTATCAGTGGTGTGCATCAATATTATACAAAAACTTTTTAAAAATTGGAAAATAAAAAAATAATTTGGTGCTGGTCTTGTGCTTGCAGGTCATATGTTAACATTGCACCAATACCTTCAAAGAGAAGTGAAGGTAATACTTAACTAAATTATTAACTTAACCAATGAGCAACAATTAAATCATTTCACAACAGACCCAGGATTAACTATTGATAAAAATAAAATCTTTTATTCTTAAGATCAACTTCAAACTGGACATGCCCAGCATTGCTTGGTAATAGAAGAACAGGATCCGATACTTATTTGAAAGTTATGTTAATGGAGTTTCTTGCAGATTAAGTTCAATATGACTCCTTTAACCAATAGTTTGTAGACAAAAGGATCAGTAGTGTGACCACTGGGATGTGTAATATTAAGAAAAAGGGAAATATTAAACGAGAAGACTGATTTTATAATTTAGTTTTGGGGCCTTAATTTAAACTAACGTGAACGTGTGTGAGGTAGGGCCACCATTCCCAATGGGAGTGATACGGCCCCTTGCAGGGTTGGGGGGGAGAGGTACCACGTTTAAGGGGGAATGTCAGACTGAAACCATAAATTATTATTTGTTTTTTTATGCAGTCGATATGAGAGAAGTATGGAACTAAACTTGACTGCTTTAAAGGAAACAGGGCCCATAAACTGCACAGAGTCCGAAAGGGAACACCACCAAAAGAAGGTTAAGAATGGCTGATGTAGGAGGTACAGTAGTGCAGTGGTTAGTGGGCAAGCTATTCCAAGGGTCAGTGATTAAATTCATTAATTGAATAAATCTAAATTTATGTTGGTGTCATTATTGGTGATGGTGACTGTGAAATTGCTGGATTGAGACTCCTATTGCATAAATCACAAAAGATCACTGTGCTGGTGGAACAAGTAATTAGGAATGTCAGAGAATTTATTGATTGGTGCTAAGAATGTAAAAGTATGAAGATTTTGCTTTGTGTATAGAAGGCAGTGGTGAGACGTTGCCTGTAGCATTGGCCTCCTTATTTAAGGAAGGATGTCACGAATTGGAAGCATTTCAGAAATGGCTTACTAGGCCAATGTCTGGAATGGAAAGATTTTCTTATGGACAAAAAGATTGATAGGCTAGGCATATCTTTGAAAGGAGACCTTATTTAAACAAAAGAAATCCTGAAGGATCTTGAGAGGGTGGATGTGGAGAGAGATTTCTCCTATCTAGAATCTAGAACTGTTGATAAATATATGGTCAAGCATGGTAAATCTGGTCTGGCCATTTTTTTTTAACTCGAATAACATGGTTGGCCTTATGTAACCTATAGAAGGCAGGTTTCAAAAGGGAGTCAGACAAGTAGCTGAAGAT
The DNA here is from genome assembly GCF_036971445.1 of Narcine bancroftii. Classification (NCBI taxonomy): domain Eukaryota; kingdom Metazoa; phylum Chordata; class Chondrichthyes; order Torpediniformes; family Narcinidae; genus Narcine; species Narcine bancroftii. The sequence continues at coordinate 101,171,529 of NC_091476.1, read as the reverse complement.
ATAGAATTTGCAACCTGGTGGGGAAGGGGTTGAGTAGCAGGACTAGGTGGATGGCTCATGCTTTGACCCAGTAGGTGGACAGCATGCCTCATGGCTCCCAACCATACAGTAACCAGTCTGTGTTTCTGTGATTATATAGCTTTAATTCCTTTGGTATAGTCTATTACCTTCAGCATTACTGTTCTAAAATGCTTATTAAGTGGGTCTCTGAAGAACAGGGAATTGAAAGTGTATTGAAGAAAGAACAAACAAGACTGAAATAAAGAAATTATCTCTTGAATGCAGTTTATTCAGGAAATATTCTCAATGCATTAGAAAGCCACAGCCCTGTTGGCACTTATTTATTTCTACTGATTAATTCCTTTAACATTCCATCGATTTTTTTTCTAATGTGGACTTTGTTGGCAGCTCAGTATTTTATAGCTGACCTCTAATTAGATAAGATAAGATGGTGATAAGTGGCCTTCCTGAATTGCTACACAATGTGTAATAAGCTTATGGACAGAGAATTGTTGTGGGTCAGTCTCAGCCTTAGATACCAAGTAGCCGCATGTGGCTCGTGAGTTGCGGTTTGGCCACCTCTGTTCTAAGGGTGAAGGTGGAAGTAACCACAGTAATGTAGATCCAGAATTACACCATGTGTGTGAACACCAGGTTTCATTCCCTGATATTAATTTATGAACCAGCTTGTTCCTTGCAACTACTGTTTGGCTCATGGTCTCTTTTCCTAAGAATGTTCCTCAGGATCAAAAATACTAACTTAATTCCAATTTAGCAGATTCCACAATACCTGATATATCTTGTAGTCCCTCAGATAAGCCATAGGCCAGGGATTCCCATTAATTGATGGTGTTTTGTTTTCAGGAAAGCATTGAGAATATTCTTGAAGTGTTTTGTGCACCTCCCTCATAAATGTTTGTCATGACAGAATTCAGAATAAAATGTCTAATTTATGAATGATATTGGGCAGGCAGACAGTGCACCCTATTGACTGATTGAACATGATCAGAATCTCAGTGACAGGGATATTGTGTGGGAGAGAAAGCTGTGATTGATTCACTTGGCCTGCCTGTAGCTTTGGAGAATTTTGTAAAGACCACATTGATGATACATTACCAGTGCCTTCATTGTCAAAGCATATAGAAGGGCAGGGATCACTGCTATTAGCTGAGTATAAATTTGATCTTTGACACTCTTTTCCTCTGCTGTCTAAAGTCTGTGCTTGTGAACTGGAGGTCTCTGCTTTACTGAGAGACAACCCTTGAGATGTGGAAAGAGATCCACATTTTCCAAAGTCTCATCAAGGAATGTTATTGTAGGGATAATGGTGTATAGCTGGGCCAGAATACTGAAGGCCGTTTGTTTTGCATGTGTTTAGTGCACAGCCCATTCTGCCACAGGTTTAGGTTTCATTATTAACTTGGAGCTTAGTCTCTGAATGCACACATGAACAAGTGCTGTAACTGAATTGCAGTTCAATGATTGAAATTCAAATGGATTTGGTTCTGAAATTTATCAATGAAGGTCACCATTACAAATACTAAATTTTGAAATTCCCAATTATCTAATTTATTGAATTTTGTTTCTCAACTATTACAATAGGATTAGAACTTGTGTGTCCAGTTCTCTGGATTAATGATCCTGCAGTGTAATCAACCTTCTTTTGCTCCCTAAGATTCATGGTGCTCTAACCAAATCCCATAATAGACACAAACTGATTTGACGCCATTTCTCAGTCACAAGGTAAACGTGGATTCATTGTCATTCAGTACATATAAATTTGTAACAATAAAAAATGTATTCAAGTAATACTGTCACAAGAGAATCTAAAGTAATGGTGTAGTGTTCCTTAGTTGTTGGAACAGACTCTTTGTCATAGAAATCAGGAATAGGAACACGTGCCCCAGTCAGAAACCCAGACGATGCATTGTTGGACAAGCAGATGCACGAGGTAGTTCAGAAAGAGATGGAGAGAGGATGAGGAATGTATAAATAAGGAAATCAGCATGTTAGGTTTTGAATTTTCTTTGCAATTACCCGGTATGCTTTTCAATGTATTGCTTCCATTACTGCTTGAAAGTACTTGTGACTTATAACCAAAAGTTATATTGATTTAATGACAAAGGAACTACAGTAATATTGGATTTGTAATGTAATACAATAACATTATCCAGTTATTTTTGGAAGGAATTGTAGAAAAATTCCCTATCAGTAAAAAACTGTCCTGTGTAGTTTATGACTTTACTCAATATAACAGCAATCTTTCTACTTCAAAGTAATTTATTTTGTGTGAAGCACTTTGGGACTCCTTGGAGCAGTGTGATAAGACATTCTATAAATGTTGGCCTTTATTTTCATTTCTATAAGCAGTGAGGTTTGACAACTCAAGGTCAGTGACATATGAGAATAGATGAGCTTGAATGTTCACTCTTTTTTTTCAAATATCAGAAAATTTCTTGTTCCCTATTTGAAAAATAAAATTAGATTTTCAGCTACAATTTCTGACTGCCTTTGATTTTTCTCGTTGAATCAGCAAGCCATTTTAAATATCCCTTGAATTGTTAAGGTCATGAAAATAAACATTGGAAGAGTTGAAACGGTGGATCCCAACTAGCCATTATCCACTTTGCACTGTCAAATTCTGCCTTGTTGAGTTTAAAATGAAGCTTGTACACCACAAATTGAGGTGGTTCCGCATCACATAGAACACATTGTTTTGATGCAATGTATAAAGATCGTCATGCTACACAGAAATATTCTGTCATTCATTTTCTGCCCTTTGGTGTACTTTTGTCAGAAGTGTGTCTGCAGGTGTAATATTGAATTATTAACACACAATGGTTGAGTAACAAGATAGTTAGTGGAGATTACAGCAGTGAACAATTTCCATCATAGCCTATGCAAACAAGCATTTTCTTCCATGTACGAGCTTTGGTGCTCCACCCTCCCCACATTACAATTGGGTAAGTGACCTCTCGCTTTTCCAACTCCTCCAAAGCTCAACCAAATAGGAAATTAATTCAACACAGTAGCAGTTTGGGTGGCACGGTTGGCATAACAGCTAGCACAACACCTTTACAGCGCCAGCAATCGGGACCGGGGTTCGAATCCTGCGCTCTATGTAGGGAGTTTGTACGTTCTCCTCATTTCTGTGTGGGTTTCCCAGGGGTTCCGATTTACTCCCACCGTTCAAAATGTTCCAGGGGTGTAGTTTAATTGGATGTAAAAATGGTCTGTTACCATGGGCCAAAATGGTATTTTTTTTAAAAATACCGTGGCCTTGAAGGATAGAAAGTAATTGGTGATTTATTTCTTAGGGGTACCATTTTGATGCTCTGCAGTAAAGGCTTGCTTAACTCTGATTTGATCATTTATTCTGAGACAATGTAAATATTAAAAATTAAACTGCTGGAAGAAGTCAGTGGGTCGAGCAGTATCTATGGGGATGAAAGGATGGTCAAACTTTCAGGAAAGGACCCTGCATCAGGACTGACATTGCAGAGGGAAAACTGCAAGTATCGAAAGCTAGAGCAAAAAACTAACTGCTGGATGAACCTGGGAGTTAGGCAGCATCCATTGTGAGAAATACTCAATATTTCAAGTCAAAACATTTTGGTTCTTTAAAACTCTGGTTAGACCACATTTGGAATAGTGTGTTGAGTTCTGGTCGCCTCATTACAGGAGAATGTAGAAGTTATGGAGAAGACACAGACATGATTTACCAGGATGTTGACTGGATTGGAGAATGTGTCTTGTGAGGCAAGGTTAACAGAGGTAGGCCTTTTTTTTTAATTGGACCAAAGCAGGATGAGAGGTGACTTAATAGAGGTCTACAAGATTATGAGAGGCAGACAGTGCCTTTTTTTTTACCATGGGGCAAGAGAATCAAACACCAAAGGACATCTGTACAAGGTAAGGGCAGGAAAGTTTAAGAGCGATGTCAGGACTAAGTCTTTTTACACAGAGAGTAGTGGTTGCTTGGAATGGTATTGCCAGGGGTGGTGATGGAGGCTGGTGCAGTAGGGACATTTAAAAGACTCTTAGGCACCTAGATGAAAGACAAAATAGTGTTATGGTTGTGAGGTAGGGAAGGTTTATTCTGTGAAGTGGGTTAATATAGGTCAACACAACATTATGGGCCGAAAGGCCTTTACTCTGCTGTAATGTTCTATGTTAAAACCTGCTTCAGTACTCTCCTCCATGCACATATTTATTTTTCTGGCTCTGTTCCTGAGATAAACCTTTCCACTCCAGGACATCCAAAATCCACTCCACTGATAAAGCCCTTACCAGCATTTCCCCTACTTGACATTCATGTCCTCTTCTACCCACCACCTACAACCCTCTCCCTTATCGCTCCTTCTCTCTTCTCTACAAATTCTCTCTACACTCTCAATCCTGATCCAGGATTTTGACCCAAAACATCAACTCTTCTTTCGTCTCTGCTTGACCCATCAAGTTTTTTCCACCTTCAGAGATTTCTGACTGTGTTTATCGTGTGAAGCACTCACAGTAATAATCTTTAAATATTGTGAGAAATTCTTCTCACAGTCAACAGGAAATCATGGAGAGCAAAAGTAAATGACAAAAATCTCTGGACACCACGTTCGGGTCGGCGGCTGTGGCATCAGGAACTCTGTCGGGTCAGCGGCTGGAGCCCAGGTTGAAGTTGGTGGCCATAGCGTTGGGTGCTCTGTCAGGTCGGTGGCCAGCGTTTGAGTCAGCGGCCATGGTGTTATATGCCACATTAGCTAAAGTTGAAATAATGAAGGCAGCTTTAGTTAGAAGATGCTGGTATCTCACTGTAAGAATGCTCTCGAGGTCACCCTGTGCGCATCTCCATCAAGTGCAGCATTACTAACCCCATATCAGGCCAGTACATTTACACTTGTATTAGTTTCTACTCAGAGCAGCTTGAGTGATGAATTGAATAAAGATTTTAAACTAAATTTACTGGGACTTAAATTTTAGTCACTAAATGTAACACTTATTAATACCATTGTGGAATAACTCAGCTACTTGGAAAAAGCAGTATCTATGGAGGTGAAAGGATGGTCAAAGTTTCAGGAAAGGACCTTGCATCAGGACTGACATTGTCGAGGGAAGGTAGCTAGTATCATGGAGAGACTGCAAGTAGCCACAACTGATATATTATTACCCTTGTGATCAATTATGCCTTGTCAAGTGCATTAAGAATCAACCTCCCTTTACTATAATCAACTTAACTTTACTTAACCTTTCATGACATTAACTGTATCTTTGCAGTTCCAGTTTAATAATGTAGTATTGGTAATAGATCTCTGTCCACCGCAGTCTGCATTCCTTTGGGAAGAATCAGTATAGCACTATGACCCTAATGTACATTCATCTGCTTGGTTAACTAACAATTAGTATCATTTGGTCAGCTCCAAAATATTGGAGAAACTTAACAGGTCACACAGCATCCTTAGAAAGTAAAAAGCAATCAACATTTTGGGCCTGAGCCCTTCTTCAGCCATCTTGAGAATCTAACCCTCCTTGCAGTGAGCTAAAGCTTGCATTGCTGAAGAAGGCCTCAGGTCCGAAATGTCAATTTAAAAAAAACTTTCTCTGAATATTGTTTCTCCAGCACTTTTGTGTCCTGCACTAGTCTCCAGCATCTGCAGATTTTCTTGATAACCATCATCTGATCGGCAATGTGTGAATCAGTCCCAAGGTGAGTAATTAAGGCACAGTGAATCCTAGACATGAAAGTTACAGCTCAATCCTGAGTATCTATAATGAGCTATTAAGAGAAATAGGAAAGATTCACGGTGCGCTGATTAGTTATGGATGTCATTCAGCAATTTCTCTTTCAATATTCCTTACACAGGTTGTTGGATTGAGCATTTATTTAAAAAGCATGAAATGCAATAAGAATGTCCTTAATGAATTCAGTTATGTTAAACCTAGATAAAAATAAACTGCAGATGCTCAACATTTGTAATAAAGGCAGAAAATTCTGGAAGATCTCAGCAGATCAGACAACATTTGCTGATAGAAAAATAGTTAACATTTTGGCATAGGAAACCACATTCTGCAATTTTTCCAACACTTAAATTTTATGTAATAAGTATGTAATTTGCTGATCAAGAGTGACTGAGAGAATTCTGGACCCTGAGGACATTTGCCACTCCCACGGTTCCCTTGAAACTGATGTATTGGGCAATGTATTTTGTAAATCTTATTTAGGGCAGTGGATCTGGCGAGAGATGGCATGAAACAAGTCACACATCACTGTTAGCACAAAGGTATTACAGTGCCAGCGACTTGGGTCAAATCGGATGCTATCTGTAAGGTGTTTGTACGTTCTCCCTGTGACCTGCGTGGGTTTCTTCTGGGTACTCCGGTTTCACCCCACCTTGCAAAAATGTACAGAGTCGTTAGGTTAATTAGTTGTAATTGGGCAGCATGGGTTTCAGTGGCCGGAATCTGCTTCTACTGAATAGTGTATAGTGTATGTGTATAGATAGATAGATATTTTTTTAATTAAAATTTAACAATGCGTATGAATTAATGATTCTCTCAGGCTTTCTACTTGAAGAAGATCCCCCAGTGCACTTGCTCCACTGAGCACTGAATCAAGAAATAGTTGTAAGACCTTTTAATTAAATAAATTGGAAGCAAACTCTAGTTGATCCTCCCATTTCCATTCCTTTATCTATGCAGTTATTCCTTTTGCTATTTTTTTACAGTTCAATCGTGGCAAGTTAATTCCTCTCCTCTATTTGGCTAAAATGTGTTAAGTTTAGCCTTAGGAAAGCTTCTGTCCTGAGCCCACGTCCTTCATTAGCAAGGCATGGCACTAAATTAAAACAACCAAAGGCTGCTAATAAAAAATTGCAAGCTGTCGCAGTATTTGGAAGTGCTCATGTGAGTCATTGCTTTGTTTGTCTTTTCAGCTCCCCCAACATTCACAGAAACTCCTCCCGTCTATGTGAAAGCCAAGGAAGGAAGCAGCATCACCCTCACATGCACAGCATTCGGGAATCCCAAACCTGTCGTAAGCTGGTTGCGAGACAATGCGTTGCTTGAGAACAATCGAAAATACACGGTAAGACTTCAAAAGGAATGTGTCTCGCCACTAATATTTTGTTCTGACCATATACAGTATACATACAGCATGTGCCATTGCAAAATTTACTGTCTTCCTGGCCTCTAATAACCACTCCTTTTTGTGTTGGCTGTTGTATCCACAATTGAGATTTCTGCTTCTTCATGGTCAATCCCTCAGGATTCAGGATAACTTGCTTTCCACGTACTGATGAAGCTCGTAGGAACTGCAAACTCTTCCATAGATGAGTTGGGAGTGCGGGCGGCTCGATTCTCTATTGTTACCATTCTTTTGGCTGCATAAACAGTGCCCTTTTTGTGGTCGCATTGCATGGCCCTGACATTCACAAAATGATCCTTAAATGCTCCTTCTCAATTTTGAGTGGTAATGAGTCAGAGATTTCGAGGAGTTGCATGTCTTCCTGCACAGTAGGTTAGGACAAAGAGCAATGGCAATTTTTTTTCCAAAAATAAACTTTATTCACAGTCAAACCATATTTGTCGGAAAGCAGTGCAAAGTCTTTTCGCATCTTTGGCATCCTATTCATGTATACATTCCATTTTTGTACATTATATTATTAATACTGCAACTAATTAATACTGCAATGTAGTTACTCCCCCTGTGGTTTGAGGGGTTTCCTCTCCAATCTCATCCCCTCAAAGCCCAGTTACAGAAGGACCCTAGACTGTGGTCCTTTCCCACAAAGCCGTCAGGTTGGCTGCACTAAAACTCAGGGCATCCTTCAACACATAACCCTGCAGTGTGGCTACAAGAATATTGGTGGGTATGACCATGTGACACATGCTCTTAAGGTAATAACAATTCATAAACCTTAAGATTCGCATCCATGAGACATCCATGGATGGTACAAAGGACTTATTTACTACGTTGTTAAACTTCATAAAAGCCGTAGATTGAATTCTTTGGATCTATATCAGAACAGAATCTTCCTTTGCTATTCTTATACAGATGAACCAGAGTCTGTTCGTTTCCTCAACATTTTTGTGTGCCTAGCCCTTTATGAGATTAGCTGTAACTAAATCAACTAATCCTTCCATCAACTGAGATTGGAAATTCAACATATGATGAACAACATATGGAATGCTACAGCAGTCATGACCTGTTGGAAGGCCATTAAAGTACAATGTTAGCATTTTATCTCTGCAGACGAGTGAGATGTTGAATATTTCCAGCACCTCTGCTTTTTTCATGTGTAGGATTGGAGTCTCCTCCTATCCTCTCCCTTTACAATAGGCAGGCAACGTTGGTAATTTAGAACTTCTGACTTGGCATTTTGCATGTGAATGACAATGAACCAGAATTCTATATTCTGTAAGGGGAATGTCTTTTTTTCCCCAAGGTTGAGAGATTACATCACATTTAATGTAAGAGAGACACTAGGATAGCCTTCTTGACAGTCTAACCCTCCTTGCTGTAAGTTAAGCCTTGCATTATGTTCATGACTGTTCCAGTAGTCAATCCATCAATGATATCATGAGAAACCACTTGGTGTGAATGAGATATCTGCTCTCCTCCTGACTGCAGCCCTTCATTTCAGTATCTACCGGTGACATCTGCAGATGAATGAATGATGAGTTCACTCTTCCTGAGTGCTGTAATTCTGTGAGTGAAATCTCCTATTTTAAAGTAAAATCTCTCGGCCACAAACAAGAAATAACATTTTTTTTAACCAAACATGAACTTCACATACCTCATCTTCTGTCTGGGCACCCTCCAACTAGATTACATTAATGTCGACTTCTGCAGTTTCCATCAGCCCTTCTCCCCCCCCCCCCCCATCCCTTTCTCTCCTTTCTTCCAGCTCTGCATTCACAGAGCCACCCCCACCCCTGTTCAATTCTCACTTTCCTACCCTGTCCAATTATCACCTTTTGTCTGTTGGCCTGTGCTCCTCCCTCTGCCCTTTCTTCTCATCGCCCCAACCCTTTTATTCAAACACCTGCCTGCTTTATGCTCATATGAAACATTGGTTATGTATCTTTACTGCCTACAGACGCTGCGAGACCTGCTGAGTTCCTTCAGCATTCTTATGTTTTGATTTCCAAATGATTAAATGCCATTTAAAAATGTTTTTAAATATTCAATTTTTTAATTTAAAAAAATTTAGACATGCCAGCAGGATAACAGGCCATTTCGGCCCTTGAGTCCGTACTGCCCAATTTACACCCCATTAACCTACACCCCTGATAAGTTTTGAATGGTGGGAGGAAACTGGAGCCCACGGAAAACATACAAATTCCTTACAGACAGCACTGTAAAGGCGTTGCGCTAACTGCTACACCAACCGTGCACCCTTATTTCTGTAGATAAAGAGGAATGGCATTAAAAAAAATTTCCCCAGCACTTGCTTTCTACTGTAGAACCAAGTTTAAAAACATGTCACACACATTCTGACAACTTGCGTGTGTCAGTGTTTATTTAAGTTCTAGAGGACATGACATAGAGATGGGAGTCCTGTTTTAGGATGGTGTTGTGCATGTTTGCTTTATGAATAACCATTACCCACTGGAAGTCAGCTACCTGATTGTGATGCGCTGTGGTGCAGCAAGCAAACACAAAACATGAGAAGACTGTACTACAGGCTTTAATCAGCTCAAACTCTGTACACACCACACTAAATACCTTTGCTGGCTCCACATGTCTGACTGACCCCTGGAGGGGCCGGCTTGAGTCTATATATAGGCCATTGATTGACAGCTGGCCAGGTGGGGCCAGCCTCCCAAGTTACCTATCTGCAGGTACAGTGGTTGTCTTCTGCAAACGGCTGGTAGGAATGCGGCCAGTGTTGGGGTCATATCACCACATTCACCCCTTCTTTAAAATGAGTACTTGGTGGAGGGGGGCGGGGTCCTTTGGCACTGGGTAGTATTTACAGGTTCAGGCGGTCCGGCAGCCATCTGTGCCTCTTCGACCGTTGCAGGGGCTGGCTCCTGGTCAATGGTCGGCAGGGACGGGACTGCCTGAGGGTCCTGCGTGGCTGGGGTGGCCGGTGGTGTGGGCAGGATGGTGTCTGGCTGCGGTGGAGGGGGGTGGGGGGAGGAGGAGTATGTAGGTGTGGGGCGGATTTTTGAAGAGTGGGGCCATCTGGAGAGACGGAGGGAGCGGGGTCAGCTCCTGTGGAATCCTGGATGGGCCAGGGACCAGATCCCTGGTTGAGACGGTTTCCTCATGTCCATTGGAGGACCTGATCTAGGTGTAGTTCGGGTTTGAATGGAGAAGGAGCTTCTGCTCGACCAGGGGGTCGGATTTCTGGATCTATATGTGTTTGCGGAGGAGTACTGATCCCGGAGACATCAGCCACATTGGCAGGAGATGCCAGCTGCCAATTTTCTAGGGCAGGAGAAAAGATGTTCGTGAGGGGACTGATTGGTAGCTAAGTGGCGTGGAGTGCCTTGGGGAGGGCCTCATGCCAGTAGTCAACAGACCATGCTGTCAACCTCAGGGCCAGGAGGACTGCCTTCCAGATTACCCTGTTTTCACGCTCTACCTTCCCATTGCCCCTGGGGTTGTAGCTAGTCGTGCAACTAGTTGCAATGCCTCGAGCTACCAGGTACTGACGCAGCTCCTCACTCATGAAGCTGGACCCCCGATAACTATGGATGAATGCCAGGTGTCTGAACATGGTGAAGATCTGCGTCAGTGCCCTCATAACGGAGGTGGTGGAGGTGTGAGGGCAAGGGATGGTGAAGGGAAAATGGGAGTATTCCTCTATGACCGAGAGGAAAGAGATGTTCTTATTCGTGGAAGGCAGAGGGCCCTTGAGGTCGACGTTGAGTCGCTCGAAGGGCCGAGAGGCCTTCACTACATGGGCCTGAGGTGGGCGGAAGAAGGCCGGTTTGCACACTGCACAGACTCAGAAGGATTCTGTCATGGTCCGGACTTCTTGGACAGTGAAGGGGAGGTTCCAACTCTTACTGAAATGGTGCAGGTGCATGATGCTTGGGTGGCAGAGGGTGTTGTGCAGTGTCTGCAGTTGCTCAGACTGCGCAGTGGGCGCATGTCCAGGATATGTCATCGGGGGAGTCATTGAACTTCCCCGGTCTGCACTAGATATCATAGCTGAAGGTGGCTAGCTCGATTCTCCAGCGCAAGATCTTGTCATTTTTGATCTTGCCTCTGTGGGTGGGGCTGAACATGAATGCCACTGCACACTGGTCAGTGAGAAGTGTGAACCTTCTGCCTGCCAGGTAGTGGTGCCAGTGGTGGAGGTGGACTGGGGGCGGTCACTGAGCTTTGTGCTGTGGATGGGGAGTGGGCCACCGAGGACAAGGGTGAGGCTGTAGAGGTAACACTGGAAGACTAGCCCCAGGATGACGGGCACAGAACTTGGGCATGACCAGGAGCCTGAACCCTTGATATGTGCCCCCTGCCCCCCCGCCCCACTGTCAAGTCCACTGAGCAGCACCCAAGTGCCATGATGGAGTCGTCCTGGGCTGCAAAGACGATTGAGAAGTTCGCTGGGTATACCTTTAGTTTTAGCGTATGGACCACATAAAGCTCTCAGTACTACTGCTATCAAACAGGCATCAATCATCCTGTTGACAGTGATGTCCATCATCGAGCACCTGTGTCCATGGAGAATGTCCTCTGTTAGCATGGTGAACGCTAGGACCATCTTGGGGTCTGAGTCGCTGAACCCCGACTGTTGTGACGAATAGCAGCCAGTGGGTGCCCTTTGGAGCATGGGATGCAGTGGGTGCGCGGTTCTGCACACGCCCATGATGACCATGTCGTCTGGTCGGTGAGTAGAGCGGATTGCGGTGGTTGGGGGCCGGCTGGCTCATGAGGGTGGTGCCTGGTGGATGCACATGATGTCAGTGTGGTCAGGTGACGAGACTGGAAGTGAGGCCAAAGGTGATGTCATTGGTGCAGGCAGACGTGACTTCTTCGGTGTGGGCGGAAATTGGACGATGAAATATGGCGACACCCGTGGTGAGCTCGCTGTGGCAATGTGGATTGACGGCTGGGCTGGAAGTGATGTCGATAGTGCGGGCGGAAATGGCGGGTGGAGTAATGGTGCTGTCTGGTATTTGCACATGGTGGGGGGGGGGGTGGGGGCTTCTGGTTGATCGTGGAGGACTGCAGCGCTCCCGGTGAGTCTGGAGAAGCACACCTTAGCGAAGTGGCCTTTCTTGCCGCTTCAGGAGCAATGCGAGTTCCTCAGTAGGCAGTTCTTTCGGGAGCACCTGTCTGATCCACACTAGGACCCGCAGTACTTACAGTGGCAGACTGTGTAAGAGGCAGTGATCATCTCTTCCACGTGGGTCTCCTCAGCAAATGCTGTCGTCGGCGTCAGCCAGGTCAGAGGTTGGGGGAGGCAAGCACCTAAGGCCTCTACATAGTGACTTGCAGCTTATAGGGAGCAGACCACCTCCATGATTCAAGGGAAGCATTATTCTCTTCCAACAGTCTCTGTCGAGCTGCCCTCAACCGCAACCCTCGCACGTAGGCATCTTGGACAAGTTGCTCCACCTCCCTTTTAGTCACCCCAACTTCGATCATACATGGGTATTTTAGTTCCCACATTGCACCCAGGTAAGCGTCTACCATCTCACCTACTCTGAACTCTGATGCTGAACAAGTACCGGACGTAGAGCATGTTCGCCCTCTAGGCTCAAAACCCATGCAGTCTCGGATAGCCTGGAAAGCGTGGGGGCCCAGTTTGGTGCGAAGCACCATGAATCTCTTCTGGTTCATGTTGAAGACCTCAGCTTGCGTCTGGATGATCACCTCAATTGCATGCTTCCAGATCTCGAAGTATGCTGGGGCGTCCATGTTTGGAGGGTCGATATCCAGCCTCTCAATTGTAAGGAACTTCTCCATGGCCCTTTAAAATTTTGAGCTGATTAAATTGTGATGCCACTGTGATGCAACAAGCAAACACAAAACATGTTTGTACTACAGGCTTTAATCAGCTCAAACTCGACACACCACACCTAATATCTAATATCTTTGCTGGCTCCACGTGTGCTTGACTGTCCTTTGCTTGCTTCACATGTCCAACTGATCCCTGGAGGGGCCAGCTCGAGTCTATATACTGCCCAGTGATTGACAGCTGGCCCAGTGGGGCTAGCCTCCCAGATTGTCTACCTGCAGTAGGCTGGTAGAAATGCGGCCAGTGTTGTGGTTGTATCATCACATTGACTCTCCCTCACTCTATTTGATTGTCACACAACTATTCTCTTCTTGTATATCTCCAGAGCTTTGGTGCACAAGTGCCTGAGGAGAAGTGGAACAACAGTTAAACTCTGGTACCCAGCACCCTCGAGACTTAAGTAGTGCTGAATTTCTGGACTTTTGATGTTCCTCCCATTAATATCCTAAATCCTATTATTTTTCTTTTCTCATTTTCTTTGCCTATTAAGCAAAAGTGCCACACATTATCCCATGAGCCTGGTGTTATAAAAGCAATTGGAAACAGAACCTGGTGAGTTTTAGCTTGCTGGCACCAGCTTATCAAAAGGAGCAGAAAGATCCTGAGCCTGTTTGCTCCTGCATAATTTCAGCCCCCTATCTCTGACTACAATAACCCTTTTTCACTTGGGATTCCTGATCTCCGGAATACCGAGTGACCCAGATGCTAAAGCATCACCATTTCTGAACCATCAGGTGCCAAATTATTGAAGTCTTACTGCAATATGCAAATGTGCTGGAGTAACTCAACAGCATCCATAGCAAGTAAATTGCAATCAATGTTTTAGGCCTGAGCCTGAGGTCAGGAATGTGGAATAACAGGCAGATGCTTGACATAACACCCCATCTCCCATCTGTACACCCTCCAACCAGATGCCATTAACATCGACTTCTCTGGTTTCTGTTAAAAATCTAGCTCTTTTTCTCTTCCCTTTTCCCTTTGTTTCCTTTCACAGAGCCAAGATCAATTATCAGCTTTCCTCTTATCATACCCTGTTAACACCTTTAGATCTGGACTCCTTCCCTTCCCATTCTTCCATCTTAACCTCTAGTCTTTAATTAAGGTGCTCGCCTGCCCTTTTTTTTATACCTTGAAGAAGGGCTTTACATCCTCTGGACCATGATGTTTCTTTTATTACAATAGAGAAACCTGGTTTCTTTTTAAACAACTAGATTTATTAACTAAAGCAAACAGCACTAAGACAAAACACACACAGACAAGACCTCTACCCAAGATGTAACATGCCCCAGATGCCACACACTCCATATCTGACTCCTCCTAGTGGTATCACTACACGGACCTGCTGAGTTCCTCCAGCATTTCTGTGTGTTTTTGACTGAATAGAATAATTCATCCAATTCCTAGAATATATCACAAACTCCACAGTCCCAGCACAGCTATCCACTCCGGTGAATGTATGTACAGTTACTAACTCTTACTATAGCCATTACACAGAGAGAACCATTATTAATTAATTGAAATAACAGTGCAGAATGAATCATTATTAAGCTCCTGAGGTCTTCTCTGGAATCTGTAGTCATTCTGGATCATTTGTTCACCAGCAATAAAGTGGGACAAGATGAAAGGCAAGTGAGTTTGGTTTATTAAAATGACCTTGTCGCACTGCTTATTGATACAATAGGGACCTGAAAACTTGAAGTCACCTCCAATGGGGATGAAGCAGCCTGTGCGGTGGAAAGGAAACAGATTTGTCATTGTGCAGGAGCTGACAGTGTCATATGATAATGCATGTACTGATGTTCTAAGAGGATAGCACTCTTCCCATTAGCTGTAACATGACACATTGAACACTGAAAGCTACAAGCTGTTTAGATGAATGGAAGGAAGCAATTGAAAGCCTTGTAGAAAGCAGGCCATTTATTCTTCAACAGATATTGCTTACATAAATGGTATAGTTTTTTAAATGTATCTAAGACTAACTGAATATGACATTTAAATTATTTTATCAGATGGATTGAAAAGTAAAAATGACAATAAAGAAGATTTTCTCAAGGTCACTGAATCAAACGCTTACTATAGTTTTTAAAAATGCATACAATTCCTATTATCCGAAATCGGATTCTCCGAAATCCTCATTCATCTGAAATTTTTTTGGAGCTGAACTGACTGGAGATGTCGGGCTGCCGGCACGAGTAGGGCCTCAGTGGGGAGGTGTTGGTGATTGGCAGCGGCCAGAATTTTTTTTTTGGTGAGAATTAAATATTATTTTAATCTTAAAAACCTTCCCTTATTGTTTGTTGTTGGTTAAACAGGGTTACAAATGATTTGCTGTTGCTACTGGGCTATTTTTTTTTGAATGACCAATTCTCTAGGGAAAAAAAATGCCTTTTTATCTAACATGAACCCGGTCCCGGCTATTTTGGATAATCGGAGATGGACTGTAACTGTTTACAATGCAAGTAAGTGTTTTATGTATAAGATGGTGTGGGCAGGGATATTCAGTTAGTTGTAATATCAGAATTTGAGCTCCAACACAGTTGGAGACTGCCTCACCTCCCTCCCTCCTCCTTCAAATTCACTGGAAGGATAATCAAACCAACTTCCATGTCCTTTCCCAGACCAACAACCGCAGTCTTGATGGCCTGGTGTCACTCGGTTGATTATTTTGGGCAAATCATATTATTCCGATCCCTGATATCAACCTCCTGAAACAGACACTCTTTTCTCAGCTTATTGTGGGAAGAGATTACCAGGTGGACAGAGGCATATATTTAAGGATGTGCTCAAAGCCTTCTTGAAGAAATGCCGCATCCCTATTGAATTCTGATGATCCCTCCAAGACTACTCAAAGTGGAGAATATGAAATAAGGATGGAATTGAGATCCTCTGCACCATGTTTTTGGAGCATACAAAAACCCACATTGGTGATGGTAGAAGTGGATTGCCTTACAAAATACAGAGTTACTCTTTCCATCAAATGTCACGCATTCCACCTGTGGATGATTCCAGGGTTCCTTTTTTGATCTCCTGACCACATCAAAACCTATGCATCTGGAGTGGAAGTGAATTATCCTTATTCCCAAATGACTGACAAGGAGATGCACCAAAATAAGCTCCCATGCCCTGGTCATTAACCAAGGACCAGAGGAATTGAGAGCAAAAAAAATGTGATGACCTGCTGATAATATCATCCATTGTTAATACCAGTGACCCACACTGTTATTTTTTTCCCGGACTTGGTCAATATTTCAAATAGTCATCCATATTTTATTTATAAAGCCAATGAATTTCTGTTTTAACTAGTTTGTTTTGAATAGAATTACACTGCTTTATTTATTAATGTTAATATTAGATTGAGTACATTTGTTGAAATCCGGAGATTGAGATTTTTTTTGCAGTATGTTAGAGTAAAAATATAAATAAAAATGGATTAGATAAAGGAGAAAATAAGAAACATGATTTTTTTTTTGGGTGGGAAAAGTAAATGAAGAGTATATTTGAAACAGTGAGAGTTCCGTGTTCAGAGGGACCTGGGTGTATTATGCACAAATCCCTGAAAGTTACAATGCAGGTACAGCAAGAATTTAAGGTAGCAAAGAATTTGTTGACTTTTATTGCAAGATACTTAAACCTCAGTAGTAAAGACATATTTCTACAGGTACACGAGGCCACACCTGAGGAAGGATACCTGAGGAAGGATATTTTTGTGTGGAAGGTGTATAACTTCCTCCGATGAAAAGAAATTGTCTATTGAAAGGAGATTAAGCGAATTGGGCCTTTACTCTCAAAATATTAGATAAATAAGGTAGCCTTACTAAAATATTTCAAGTTATTACGGGATAAATTGTCTTTGTCTGGGTATCAGGGACCAGAATTTTTGAAAGAATATATTCACACAGAGGGCAGTGATTTTTTTTTTTAATCCATGAAGTTGTGAACAGAAATTAATTTTCTACAATCAGTGATGATCTTCCAAGTCTTTCATCAAGGAAAGATCATTGATGGAGCAACTAAAGAGGGATTCAAATTCATTCTGGGGCTTAGATGAATGACAGCAAGAAACAGTTATGGTCCTGCTCCCAGGATGAGGTCTTCTATGCCATATCACCAGAGATGTCGTCCTTCTTCAAATAATGTGGCTTCCCCTCTACCATCATTAACTTGGCACTCAACCTCATATCCTCCATTACCCATACATCTGCCCTGGCCCCCTTCATCCCCATGCACAACAAGGACAGGATTCCCTTTTGTGATGGGCCCAGAGGATCTCAAAACCCAGCAGCAATAGAAATTCACCAAGACAAATGGTTACTTCAACAAAAGTTGCTTTTAATTTTCTTTAAACATCAAAACAGGATCAAACTTTAACTTATTACTATTAACCTAACTTAAACCCCTTCTAATTCTAAGATCACCTGTATATAATGTGTGTAAGTTCCGAAAAGTTCTTTGATTCACAGCCCAATCTCACTTCTCACTCTTCCAAGTTCACTGGTTGCAGGCATTTCTTATACAGTGCACAGAATTTAACATTTATGAATTTCTCCAGGCTTTGGTGCTTGAAAGATAAATGGTTACCACTCAGGAAGGTTCTTGTTGGTTTTCAGAGAGAGATTTATTGCTCATTGGACACCCACAACTGATCCCTTTCGATCAGCCACTTCAGTGTCTTGCTGAAAGAAACTTTCCCCATCAGGGTTTTCCACATGATAACCTCTTTCTTTCAGATCACCACAGGATTCCCTGTTTCCCTTATCTCAAGTGAAACATTATGCAGCCAGTTCTCTCCTCTTGTATGGATCACAAGGGCTTTGACCAGGCTGAACTAAGAACTCACAATCTCTCCTCTGAGTTCCGTTCATCTGTTGCTTTCCAAAACAATAATCTATTACTCCACAGCATGTCCAATTAACATCTACTTGTGAAGTCCTTATAGGCATTTTTCAAAATTTGTGCACTGCACTCAGAGCCTGAACTGTCTGGCTTGAGCAGAGCTCTGGCATTTAAAATGAGATCTGTTTTGAAGTATGTGACCTACACTTAAAAAAAAAACCTGCCACAATTGATCTACTTTAAAACATATCTATATTCAATGTAAAATATAACATAATCTGTCACACTTTGTCCTTGCCCACCAGCCTCCGCATCTGACATAATATTTTCTGCTATTTCTTCCACCTAGTACGTGATTCCACCACCAGACACGTCTTCCCTGTTTCTCCCCTCTCTGCCTTTCGCTGGGACCATCCCCACTGTGACTCCCTCGTCCTCTCCTCCATTCCCACCAATTACTCCCTTGGCACCTAGACCTTAGACTGTAGGAGATGTTCCACTTGCACCCACTCCTCTTCATCACCTCCATTGGGGACCCTAAAGAGTCCTTCCAAGTGAAGAAACACTTTACTTGTGAATCTGCAGGGGTCATCAACTTCATTTGGTTCTCCCATTATAGTCTCCTCTATATCAGAGAGACTAGACACAAACTGGGGGATTGTTTAATTGAGCATTTCAGCTCTGTCCACTGCAACAGCAGGGATCTCCCAGTGGCCACCCATTTCAATTCATTTACACACATGTCTGTCCATGATCTTATGCCCTGCTAGGCTGAGATTACCTGCAAATTGGAGGAACATCATCTCATATTCTGTCTGGGCACCTTCCAATCGGATGGCATTAACATCCACCTCCGGTTTCCATTAGCCAACACCCTCCCCCAACCCATTTTTTCCTATGTCTCCTTTCCTGTATCTCTCTCTCTCTCTCTCTTTTTTCCATTTTCCCTCTGCCTCCTTTAACCCAGTCTGCATTCACAGAGCCAAACCACCCTGGCCACACACGATCAATTCTCCCCTTTCCTTTTTCCTGGCTTCTTCTCCATAGCCAATTCGCATCTTTTGTTTGTTGGTCTGTACTTTTATTAAGGTGCCTGCCTGCTTTTCACTCATACATCAAAGAAAGGCCCAAAACATTGATATCTTTACTGCCTATGGACCCTGCAAGACCTACTGTAATCCTCTAGAATTTCTGTGTTTTGCTTGCAGGTATGACTCCACTCGAGAGTTTCTAAATGTTTCTTACGGCCATTCATGTAAATTTTGCAGCAACTCCTTGACGCCATGCCCAGTGTGGTAATTTGACATCGAGGCCAGTCATTCTCACCAATGCTCTGTGTTCAGATCAAAGCTCGAATAGATCAGGAAAAGCTCTCAACATGCAACAGTGAGCAAGTTGACTGTAATTGACAAACCCATGTTCTGCTTTATTGAATCAGTGTTAATGCTGTAAAGGTACTAAACCAATTTGGGTAGAATCTTCACTCCTACAGCACAGAAAATCAGTCCCAGAGCCAGAATATGTATACTTTCAGCTGTCTCTTGTTAACATGTGGTGTGATTTAATTGAAGAACCTGGCTTCATGAGGGTCACACAATTTCAAGAATTGGGAGCTTGTAGATTGCTTTTGAATCTCTCAATACAGTACATTGGCAGCATGATACAACTTAATGAAGCATGCCTCAAATGTGAATCAGAACTTTGTTTCACAAAGGACAATACATATCTTGATGCTGTCACGGATCCTGATTTCTCACCCTAAATTTTGTGACCTAACATTTTATATCCATAAAACTTTATATTATGATTCAAAGCAGCTATAAATATTATAGATTTTGTACCTTTCTCTCTTCTCTTTCTTTGGCTTGGCTTCACGGACGAAGATTTATGGAGGGGGTAAAAAGTCCACGTCAGCTGCAGGCTCGTTTGTGGCTGACAAGTCCGATGCGGGACAGGCAGACACGATTGCAGCGGTTGCAAGGGAAAATTGGTTGGTTGGGGTTGGGTGTTGGGTTTTTCCTCCTTTGCCTTTTGTCAGTGAGGTGGGCTCTGCGGTCTTCTTCAAAGGAGGTTGCTGCCCGCCAAACTGTGAGGCGCCAAGATGCACGGTTTGAGGCGTTATCAGCCCACTGGCGGTGGTCAATGTGGCAGGCACCAAGAGATTTCTTTAGGCAGTCCTTGTACCTCTTCTTTGGTGCACCTCTGTCACGGTGGCCAGTGGAGAGCTCGCCATATAACAGGATCTTGGGAAGGCGATGGTCCTCCATTCTGGAGACGTGACCCATCCAGCGCAGCTGGATCTTCAGCAGCGTGGACTCGATGCTGTCGACCTCTGCCATCTCGAGTACTTCGACGTTAGGGGTGTAAGCGCTCCAATGGATGTTGAGGATGGAGCGGAGACAACGCTGGTGGAAGCGTTCTAGGAGCCGTAGGTGGTGCCGGTAGAGGACCCATGATTCGGAGCCGAACAGGAGTGTGGGTATGACAACGGCTCTGTATACGCTTATCTTTGTGAGGTTTTTCAGTTGGTTGTTTTTCCAGACTCTTTTGTGTAGTCTTCCAAAGGCGCTATTTGCCTTGGCGAGTCTGTTGTCTATCTCATTGTCGATCCTTGCATCTGATGAAATGGTGCAGCCGAGATAGGTAAACTGGAAGTCAGCCTGATGAAAACTGAGGTCCTCCATCAGCCAGCTCCCCACCATGACTACCAGCCCCCCCACAGATTTTGTACCATATTGGTGAAATTTGAGCACGCTTCTGTGAAGGAAGGGCATGTAGCATGAAGAAGAGATTCATGGGGATGATGCCTGGATGGAAGGCTTTAAGTCCCTAAGGCAAAGGAGCATAAATGGGCTCCAGTCCATAGAGTCTGTCTGCTCCACCATTTAATTATGAGATGATCCATTTTCCCACAACCCCACTGCCTGGCCTTTTCCCCCATAATCTTTAATGTCCTAGTTAATCATGGACCTATCAATTTTTGCCTTAAATAATCCAATGGCATTCAAAAATGGCCTGTGCCATCAAATGCCACGCATTCATCACTCTATGGCTAAATAAGTTCCTCTGCATCTCTGTTCTAAGCAGATGTCCTTCAATCCTGAAATTGTGACCTCTTGTCCTAGACTCCCCTACCATGGGAAACAACCTGTCTACATTGACTCTGTCCACACCTTTCAACATTCGAGATGTTTCAATGAGATACCCCTCATTCTTTTAAATTCCAACAAGTACAGGCCAAGAGCTGTCAAACACTCCTCATATGATAACCTTTTCATCCCAAAATAATCTAAATGAACCTCCTCTGAATCCCCTCTAACTCAGCACATCCTTTCTAAAATGAGCTCAAAGCTGCTCACAATACTCCAAGCAAGGTTACACCAGCGGCTTATAAAGCCCCAATATCACATCCCTGCTCGTATATTTTTTTTTCCTCTTAAAATGAATGCCAGCATTGCATTTGCCTTCTTCATCATAGACTCAACACACAAGTTAGAAGGAGAGATCAAATTTTGTAGATTTTTTTTAGTTTAATGCCTTCTTGCAAAGGTTTAATATTTACGAGAAATTGTTAAGTTTAAATCAGACTTCGTTAGTTAAAATTAAAAATGCTTGGGAACAGAATTTAAATTTGATTATATTGGATGTGGACTGGGACACAATTCTTAAGTGGTTAATAGTTCTTCGCTATGTGCTCACAAAGGACATTGTTTATTACAATTTAAAATGGTTCACAGAACACGTATGTCTAAAGCTCAATTGTATCATTTTTATTCTAATATGAGCCCCTGTTGTGATAGGTGTAAGAGCAGCGAAATGTCATTAATTCATATGTTTTGGACTTACCCTAGTCTAGAAAAATGGAGAGAGGTTTTTCATACTTAGTCAAAAAAAATTAATATATATTTAATGCCGAATCCTTGGTGGCCCTGATGGTACAATGGGAGGGAATGATTCTTCTTTATCTCTAGTTTAGTGTCGCGCTATTTCTTTTGCCTCTCTTTCGGTGAGATGTACGGTTTTACTAAAATGGAAGGATGCTGCCCCAGTGGTAGCATGACATCATGTCTTGTTTGAATATGGAAAAGGCTTGTTATTCAGTTAATAATTCAGATATGAGATTTCAGACATTATGGGGCCATTTATGATTCATTATCTTACTTTATAATTTCACTTCAATGTATTGTAATTAAATTGCCTGACGTGACTATTCTGTGTTCTTCTTTATATATTTTTCTTAACCTTTTTTCTTTTAATAATGATCATATATGACATATGGCAAAGCTGTTTGGCAGGGTTTTGAGATTTTTTCCTTTTATTCTTGTCTTTTTTCTTTTCTTGTTATTTGATTTTTTTAAATAAATATCATTTGTATTTTGAATAATGGATATGATTTACAATGCGATACACTGAATGTTTTATTAAGTTTGTGTAACTATCCATATCCATAACATCTTATTGAATTGTATCTTTTGCATAAGCTCTTTATTAAAATCAGTAAAAATATTTTAAAGGAAAAGAAAGAAGGAGAGATGGGACAAGGTGGATTGTTCTCTCGAGAACATAGGAGGCTGAGAAATTGCCTTGTATCTCGGCTTATAAAATGATCGATGGGCATACACAAGGTCGATAATCAGTCTCTTTACAGGGAAGTGGACTTGAAGAGAGCATAGGTTTCAAAGTGAGAAGGGAGAAATTTAAGAGATCTGAGGGGCAAGATTTTTACACATAGGATGGTGGTTATATGGAACTAACTGCCAGAGGAATCGATAAAGATTATTCTAATTACAGCTTTAATAAGTAATTTGCACTTTAACTTGAATAGGAAAGGAGGAGAGAGATAAGGGCCTTTTGTGGGCAAATGGAATTAGCATAGATCTACACAATCATTGTGGACAGTTGGGCCAAAGAACCCATTTCTGATGTGTATAGTTCCATGTAACACCGTGTAGCTGGAACAAATGTCAATGGCACTCACTGAGGTGTACATATTGTGATGTAATTGTGCTATTATTAATCTTTAGTTATAAAATATATTAGTAAAGGGTTTGTGGGTGGACAGGGACAAACACACTTACCCACAGAACTCCATTTTGAAAGTTGAAATGTCTGCTAACCTATTGTTCTGTGGAAGCAGTGTAAACAGCCAAAAAACTGGAGTGGTTATCCATTGAACTGTTGAAGACAATGGCATTTACTCAGAGAACTCCTGTATACACACAGCCAATCTGCTGGTAGGTTTGGGCAGACTGCCCGGAAGCATTTTCTTGTTAACCTTTGGAAAAATTAGAACTTCAAACATTCAGAAAGGGACACTTGTATAATCTGTGTAAACAAGCAAGAGGCCAACTATCATCATTCATGCTTTTGGAGTAATGAATAGAAGGCAGCATCGATGTCATGTGATTACGACAGTAGGAAGGCATCTTTCATGTTGCCTGATTTCATCTGATGTGAGAAATGCTGTAGTCTTCAGTGAAAGAGTTCATGTTGTGGTGTTCTCCTTATCATGGGAGATACACAAAATCAGTGGCAATGAAGAAGAGCCACTTCACTGTCTCTTTGTCAAAATAGGGCAGTTCTACTGTGTCCATTTTAAATGGTCACTTGTGACTGACCCAATTCTGGGTAAAAGAAAACAAGATCTCTCTTGTTTCTGGATCATTACCATTGTGATGGTTACTTCGTCTGACTCAGATCTGGGCTTGTGAAATAATCGTGTGAAAAACAGATCCTGGAACCTCCATGCAAGGGAGGGGGATTTGTGGAAAATCATTCGTATGAATAAATATTTCTCTGAAAACAAGTCTACAAAGAATTTGTGAGATTGAACTTTAATGGCTTTGGGATTTGCCACGCGCATGCTCTCTCTCTCTCTCACACACACACACACACACACACACACACACACACACACACACACACACACACACACACACACACACACACTTGCGCATAGTGGATTTAAGTGTAGAATTAAGTAAGATTTTATATTATTAATAGTTATTAATAAAAATTATTGTTTTGAAGATACCATTGTCTTGGTGAATTTCTATTGCTTCTGGTCTATGACATAACAATAGAAATGTAACTGTGTATGGACAGTACAAGAAAGCAATTGACACAATCAAGGCAACATGTCCTCCAAATTTCATACAGATCTGCTAGAAATTTCACTCAGCCATTGATGCAGGGAATTCAAGTGATCATGCGCCTGTCTGTAACATATTCAGATAGTAGTTGGAATGACTTTTAAATTGAGATAAACATATAATCTATCTTAACTCCATAGTTACCATAATCACCTAAAGCAGTTCTTAAATGAGACACTGTGAAATCCCTCGTCCGAAGAGGCACTAAGCCCATTAGCAATCATGATCAGTCTGTCTATGTTTTTGTGTTGTATATCATTTTTAGAACGAATTTCCCTGAACATGTGGCAACATTCATTTTTTTTATTGAAGATTGACTTTCTCTATAATTAACATTCATCCAGCAAAAGAAATATATTTTAAAAATTATTTCATCACAATATCCTCACTTCTCTCCTCCCACAGCTTGTTTGTTGTGTAAACTCATCCTCAGTGAATTCACAGCTCCTACCACAATTTATCATATTCCCTCTCTCTGACCTCCCTTAACTTCTCCTCCATTCAACATCCCTATCCTATGGTGTCCAAACTTCTCAAGTCTGATTGCCATTGCATCAATAAAAATCTCTCATTTCCCTTTCTTTCTTCCTTTTAGGCAGCTTATCACCTAATTTTATCCAAGCTCTTGCCAACCTGTATTGATAAAGTTCCTGTTTTGAGGCCCTAAATAAATATTATTTTATTCTAAGTCAGGGATGGCCAAACCTTTTTGGTTGTGGTCCACATACAGAAAAATATAAAGAGTCTTGGGCCAAACAATATTAAGCCTGGCAGTTTTCAACCACAGTCGACTCCTTTAACAGGCTGTTTAAAGCCTGTACAGAGCCGACTGCAGTCGGCCTGGGTAGATAGACCCCATGGGGGAGTGCTGGGACTTAGCTTCCTGCTCTCCATGTGTCCACACCAGCAACCGTGCTGCCATTTTTTACTCTTCTAATGGCCCACTTAAAAATGGGCAATGGGTTGCAGTTAGCCCAGGGACTGTAGTTTGGCCACCCCTGTTCTTGGCCATTTAATTATGGAGAAAATATTTAATTTTCCTCAAGGAAAATCACATGGGATAACACATTGTCCTGTTAACTATTAAAAGTTATTGTGTGTGTCTTGTTAGTAAGTTAGTGACATATAAAACAAGGGTTCCCTTTTATAATGATGAGTTTTGCTCAAGATTCATAATGGAATAAACCACCAGCTCTTTAGCCATGCATTCAATTTTCTACAGCTGTTTCATGAACCGGGTTTAAAATGGAATATGTCTTAAGGGAACCTTTCTTTCAAGAAAACGATCTGTTAAATTTGTCAAGTCAAAGTATAGTCGTGGGCATATGGGCATATGGCCGGAAACAGAGCTTCCTGGGGTTATTTATTTGATGTTTCTTGGTTGTTTTCAAATGAACTTTCAGTTGCCTTCCAATCAACTTTATGTTAACATAACATAACAATTACAGCACGGAAACAGGCCATTAGGCCCTTCTAGTCCGCACCGAACCAAACACTCCTCTCTAGTCCCACCTACCTGCACAATGACCATAACCCTCCACCTTCTTCTCATCCATATACCTGTCCAGCTTTTTCTTAAATAATAAAATTGACTCTGCCGCCACTATTTCTCCCAGAAGCTCATTCCACACCACTTCCACTCTCTGGGTAAAGAAGTTCCCCCTCATGTTACCTCTAAACCTTTGGCCCTTAACTCTTAACTCATGTCCTCTTGTTTCAATCTCTCCTACTCTTAACGGAAATAGTCTATCCACATCCACTCTGTCTATCCCTTTCATAATCTTAAATACCTCTATCAAATCCCCTCTCAACCTTCTACGCTCCAAAGAATAAAGACCTAATCTGCCCAATCTCTCCCTGTACTCTAGATGCTTAAACCCAGGTAACATTCTGGTAAATCTTCTCTGCACTCTCTCCACTCTGTTTATATTCTTCCTATAATTAGGCGACCAGTACTGTACACAGAACTCTAAATTAGGCCGCACCAACGCCTTATACAATCTCAACATCACTTCCCAATTCCTATATTCCATGCAATGATTGATAAAGGCCAGCATACTAAAAGCCTTCTTCACCACCCTATTCACATGAGTTTCTACCTTCAGGGAACGATGTACTGTTACTCCTAAATCCTTCTGCTCTTCTGTATTCATCAATGCTCTCCCATTTACTACGTATGTCCTGTTCTGATTCTTCTTACCAAAATGAAGCACCTCACACTTATCAGCATTAAATTCCATCTGCCATTTTTCAGCCCACTCTTCTAAGCAGCCCAAATCCCTCTGCAATCCTTGAAAACCTTCTTCATTATCCACTATTCCACCTATCTTAGTATCGTCTGCATATTTACTAATCCAATTCACCACCCCATCATCTAGATCATTAATGTATATAACGAACAACAATGGGCCCAATACAGATCCCTGACGCACACCACTGGTCACCGGCCTCCAACCTGACAGACAATTTTCCACTACCACTCTCTGGCCTCTCCCTTTCAGCCAATGTTCAATCCATTTGACTATCTCAAAATTTATACCTAAAGACTGCACCTTCCTAACTAACCTTCCATGTGGTACCTTATCGAAGGCCTTACTGAAGTCCATATAGACAACATCCACCGCGCTACCCTCATCCACATTCCTAGTCACCTCTTCAAAAAATTCAATCAGATTGGTCAAACAGGACCTTCCGCTCACAAATCCGTGTTGAATGCTCCTGATCAGACCCTGTCTATCCAGATATTTATAAGTACTATCTCTAAGAACTTTCTCCATTAATTTACCTACCACAGACGTCAAACTTACAGGCCAATAATTGCCAGACTTCCTCCTTGAACCCTTTTTAAATAACGGAACCACTTGCGCAATATGCCAATCCTCCGGCACTATCCCCATCTCTAATGACATTTGGAAAATTACCGTCAGAGCCTCTGCTATTTCCTCCTTTACTTCTCTCAATGTCCTGGGGAAGATCCCGTCTGGTCCCGGAGACTTATCCACCTTTATATTCCTCAAAAGCCCTAACACTACATCTTTCGTAATCTCTTAATGTTGTACATTAAGAGATGAAAAATCAACAAGCCAAATTGCTGGAAGCATTAAGCATAAATTTTAATGATGTTCCAGTGAACGAAAAGCACAAAATTAAAACAGGAAGTGCTAAGAATACCCAGCATATCAAGCATCTGCTGTGGAGAATGGAATTTATGATTTAAGTTGGTAACCTTCCATGAGAATTCATAAATGTTAGAACTGTAACAGGTTTTATTCAAGTGCAGAGCAAAGAGGGAATGGAAGAAAATGATTTGTTGGAAGGAAGAGTGATCAACAGATTTGAGACAAGGTAAAAGGATAGGACAAGTAAAGAAACAAAAACCTGGGTCCCCAAGGTATGAATGGAAAGAGTAAAATCATTAATATCATATGCTGACTGAAATATTTAAACCAGTGGTTATGATAAGATACCAGAGCAACCGAAGCTCTAAGTGAGTTTGGTTCACTAAGTTTCCATTGAGCTTCATTAGAATGTGTAGAGAGAGGACCGAGTGAATGGAATAGGAGCAGAGAATAGAAATACATGCACTAAAAGCTGACGTAGAGTGTAATGAGATTTTGATCAACTAGGAAATTAAGGCAATACATTTCATTCATTCTAAACTGATGTCTGTAAAATGATTAATTTTTGGTTAGTTTTGATAAGATTACTGAATATTAATTTCCCCTACATGAGATTTTTTTTTTAAATTCAAGTCACAGGCTAGATAGCAGAAGGAACAGAGAACAAAAAGGAATACTTGCTCATTTCATTTTTAACGTAACCACCTGCAATTTCTGCTTGCATTTTATTTTATTGAAATCTGACATCTTAGGCACATCACACATAGCCCTGTGTGTTAGCAACACCAAAAACAGACAAATGAGCATTATAATCATGAAGCTACTTCATTAACCCATCTGACCTGATCTCACCTTATCACGAATGTTTCATTTGCCCTTTCCATTCCTCCAGCCCCCACCATGTAATTGAAAATGATCTTCTTTTATCTTTCTTTCCCACATCTGATGAAAGGTCTCTGACCTGAAGCCTTAACCAGATGCAGGCTGGCTTACTGGGTATTTCAAGCCTTTTGTGTTATTTCAGTTTTTCAGCAACTGCAGGTTTTTATTTTTCATTTGTATGGTTTAAGGAGGTTTATGTTGTTCAAGTTCTCAAGTCAATCACGTAGGGGTTTATGAATATTAGGTAATCATCAAAATTAAACAAAAACTAATAGTTTTGTTTTGAACTAATCTATTTGCATCCTTCTTTGAACTTTATACTCTTTAAAGTTTATGGCCTTCATTTCCATTCATGCAACATGGCAGATGTCAACTCTAACACAAATTCCTTGTTGCTGGCTGCATGATACCTAAAAATATCTCCAAAATCCAGAACCATTATGATGTTGATTGGTGTTGGTATCGCATCAGAAGTCTAAACCATAATGGGCTTGCATGAGTATGTCATCCTATTCAGTAAAGCTTGCCATCTAACAGATAGCATGAACAGATGTTCATGTTCCTGGCTTCTCAGGCTGAGATTCACAATCAGGACCCATTCTTTAGCAGTGTGTTCCTCAGATAGGGAATGGTTCTGGATTTTGGAGATATTTTTAGGTATCATGCACTTGGCAATGTAATGTGAAAGGGAGGTTTCCCTGGAAAATTTATCATTGAGCAAATGATCTCAGGCTGGGAGGCTAGCATTGAGGAATAAGATGAGGAGGAATTCTAAGCACAGAGGATGAAAATTTTTGAAACTCTGGCTATCAGAGGGATGGAAGCACTCAGTTTTTGGTTGTAATCCAAGATTATTTTCTTTTATTGTCATGTAATAAAACAGATGTAATAATATACAAAATCACCTTTAGTCTGTTATAAAATATGCAAAGATTTGCTATCAACCAAAATTGCCTGGAGCCCCTTACAGTCAGAGAAAAAGAAGCAAAAGATAGTCTATTCAGAGTCATTAAGTCTCCATGGATTCACCTCCAGTGCTCCCACAGCCTCTGCAACCGTAAAATTTCAGTCCAAGCCATCGGCAACCTGAGCTCTCAATTCAAATCTCCAACATGATCAGGAAGCCTTCAGCACCCTTGCCCACCTCTTGTATCTCGGTCTTGTATCTTGCTACCCCTTCAGACAGTCTCCAGTAGTCTGCAGCTTGGTATGAGTCCTTTCACTGCTGTCACCAAAAGCCCGTTGCCTGTGTGTTCTTCAGCCACAGAGCCCCTCACTGATCCTCCACCATGGCCACTGTCTCCTCTGCTTCTCCTTCTCAAAAATGGGGGTGATCATCCCGTTTGTTGGTGCCCTGTACCAGACCAGTCCTCTGTTCCCCTGGAGTCTATAACCCCTTGAGGCTACTGCTGAGTACAGGTGCCACCATCTTGGGCCCAGACCCCAATGCGGCAGGATATTAAAATAAACCATTGGGTCCGTTACGGATCTATCAGCAGTTGGGCAGAGCAGTAGAACCTTGCAGAGGAGCACTGTGTCTCCACTCCTTTCTCTTCACCGGTCCCCACCAGCCATTACAGTAGCTCCAGCAGAGCTGTATTTCATTTCTGGAAATACTTTTCAATTATAAGAAAACCAAGGAGTTTGTTTGGAGGCAAAGTTGAAACAACTTCACTGAGGATCTTTGGTCATAATGGAAATTAAATAAAATAGATTTTAATTAAGTCTGTGAATAATAAACCTCTTTGAATGGAATCATAGGTCAACCATTACCTATTTACATAAGATGATTTCATCTTTACCTTGGGTTTTTTTATACAGTACAAGATTTCTCATTTATACAAGATGTTTCCTCTTCATAAAAGATTATTTTCTTCTTCCATAGCAGTTCAATTAAAAAAAAACATCTATGAAGAATAGCTTTGTGATTGTGTGGCTCCTTGCAGGTCCAGGCTAACTGTTCAGACCAAAAGATCTTTACATACATTCAATCAGATAAAGTATTTAGCTTTCTTGCTATGTGTCCATTCAGCTAATAACATGCCTTATGGTGAAAGCAGTACTTTAGGGTAGTGTAAACGTAAAATGGCTTGCACTAAATGAGTGATTTTTTTTGGCCTAGGATATGCATTTGATGTTGTCATGAGTAAAATGTGGGAAAACAGCAGGCAATCAGTGGCAAATAATGTTCTATGGAGAATAACGTTTCATTGAGCAGATTATACATGTTGGTGAAGGTGAGGGAGCAATGCATACTCTTTGAATTGGTATCATGGAATCTTTTAAAATCCTCTAAGACAGCAATATTGCATTGTAATAACACCACTTCCATCAATACTACAGTTCAGTACTCAACCTAAAATAGGTCAGGATCCATGATCAGGTAATCTGACCTTAGAAATAATTAAAGTATTTTTGAATAAATGTGGTTAGTTGTATGGGAAGCCATTTAACAGGGTCACTTTCACAATTGTAGAGAGGAAACATGATCTCCCTCTCCCTCTCCCTCTCTCTTTCTCTATGAAACTTGCTAGTTTGTGTTGTATGAATATAAATTTGTTTGTGCTAGTCGAATCATTGAATTTTCTACAGTTGGTCTTTTTTATGAGATCAGATTGGGAATTGATTAGAATTTTGAATGCATATACGTCAGCAATAATGAAAAGCACATTGTACTCATTTGAGCTTGAGAGTAAATATCCGCACAGAAGATCTTCAAAAGGTATACCAAATTTTTTTGTGTAATTGAACAATGTGATCGTATTTGCTATTCCTTTCACCAGATAATGATCTCAGCAACTGCATCCAACACTTAGCAAACTATGGGCTGAAAATAAACACAGGCCTGAGATTCTGACTTATCTTGTTTATACATTGCCATGGGTTGAATGAAATTTTGGTTCGCTTCCAAGTCTTAAAGGACCTGGACATATCTGGTTTGTGAAAAATCTTAAATAGTTGCACAGACCATTCAAAATCAAACCATTAAGAAAAATGCTTTTGTTGGCTCAACATGCTGCATGATGTCAGGGGATTGGGGTGTTTAGAACATTGAAAATTTTTATGCCATTAATTACGGTGGTGGATCTCAAACAAAGCCTTGCATATAAATTGCTTCCATGTAATTTACTTCCACAAAATTGCCTCAACCTTTTCAGCCAACCATTTTAAAAACTGGTGAAAGAAATCATTCCTGTTTTATATAGGTTACCTGTAACCAAGTTTGCAACCAAGGAAGACTACAGCACTACATACATTTAGTGGAATAAAAATCTTTATTAGTTTAATTGGTAAACCAGCATCTTCAAGACAGAAGAGTGTCCAGCTACCCAAGGGTGCACAAATTGTAATTGTGTCATTATTCCATAAATTAGCCTCAGTGATGCCTGCAATGTAGGCCTTAAAAATAACATGTACAAAAAATAAAGAATCCTTACTTTTTTCAATATAATATTCAGTAAAACCCCCAGTATCCAGCACTTATGGGCATTGGTAGATGCCGGATAAGTGAATTGGCCAGTTGCTTGAGATTGTGTATTGTGAGAATTTCCAAACTAACTGCTAGGGGATGGCAATTTTAAACTTTCATATTTTATACCTATATTTTCAGTGATTTTGTTTTTTTTTTGCCAGTTGCTTAATACCGGATAACGGCGATTTTTACTGTACTTCAATACCCATACTAGTTTGTCATTGTTGTGGCTAACCCTTGAGGTCGAAGATGATGGCCTTTGTTCCATTGAGCAGAGAGCAAAAATGTCTGTGTGTGTGTGTGTGTGTGTTATTTGTTTAATGTGTACTTGATGTTGTACTCAAAGAAGTTCACGATATTTCACAAATCAACCAATTAATTCCAATGGCATGAAAACCACGGCAATCGATTTATTGCCGCCTTTGTCCCCCTTCACAGCCGTTGAATTTAGAGTAACTTCATCCACTCATTCCACCATTGAGGTCTTGGTTGGATTGTTTTTTGTCAGAGATCTCACCCTCGACCTTACCGCCACGGGTGACCTTAACAGGAGCATAGCTTCAGATGGCATCACTCTCGAGATCACAAGCTTCTCCACCACAACAAGGTGTCCATCCACAGAGAAGCCATACTAAGTAACAAACAGAAGAATCTGAGTATCACAGTGCAGTGATGACACTGGTGTATTGCAGGGTACTCAACCAAAAAAAATTGGAAACACAAAACAGAAAATACCCAAAGCACAAATGATGAAGTAAAAACATAATGCTGGAGAAACTCAGCTGGTCAAACAGTGTACTTTATGTAGCAATGGTAAAGATATATAACCAATGTTTTGGTTGAACCCTTATCTCAGGCACCTTTACCTAATTTACCCCTTCCACCATAGCACGTCAATTAAAAAGTAGTTTGATGAAGGGCTCAAGCCTGATATGTTGGTTATGTATCTTTATCTTGCTATATAAAATACACTGTTTAACCTGCTGAGTTTCTCCAGCGTTGTGTTTTTACTTCAACCACAGGGTCTACAGACATTTGTGTTTTACACAGATGATGAACATCTTCATTGAGCATATTCATGGCCATTTACCTGGAACTACATTGTTTGTTCTTTTTAATGGTTTGACTGAGGTTGAATACTACATTCCATTCACTAATATAATTCAAAGTGATGCATTTATGCTGAGAGAAATGGATAGTCAGGAATAATTTCTCCACTTCAATTTTATCAAGAGTACCATAAGAGCGAAGGTTGAATTGCTTTTACCAGTAATTAGAATTCTGATAACATCAATTCCTGTATATCTTTCTAATGTAATCTGTGCCTGATATTCTAGTCGCCTTTTTGTTTAATGGTTTTGAGATGCTGGGGTTCCATGGTAAATTCATGCACGTTTTTTCAAGAAAGAAATATTACTTTATACTTGCAGTATGCTTGTCTTTGTCAAGCTGGGAACAGTTATCAAACGCATATGACTCTGTCAATAAAGTGCCCACTTCTGGACTTCTGTGGAGCTATCAAAAAGCAGTTAAAAGCCATCCTGACAATCGCCCAGGTGTAAGCCACAGTCACTATAGTAGGCAGGTATTTGTATTGCCACTGAAGGTAATTGAAATGAAAATCTAAAACCCTGTAGATGTTGGAAATCTGAAATTAATTATAGACAATGACAGTAACATTCAACAGGTCAGGCAGTAGTAGTGAAAACAGAAGCAGTTAATGTTTCAGGAATGGGAACCTTTATCAAAAATAATTTTCAGTAGCAGAGAAGTGTGATAGAGTAAAGAAAATATCTGTTGAAAGGGTGAGTCCTCTTGAGTTAATTGTAGCAGCTACAAGTACAGTTGTATAATGTTAACATTGCTGGGCCCAGCAGGCGATATGAATGGACTCCCTTCTTTACCTTCTATGCTATTAAAACTAGATTGTTTTCTTTTCTTTCCTGATTTTGATGAAGGGTCGCAGACCTGGAGGTAAACTGTTCCTCTATCTATGGATGCTACTTTAGCCTGCCATGAATTTCCAACATTTTCTATTTATATTCATCGCTCACAAATAATGGACTATAATTGAGAAGGTGGAAGAGACCTTAATCTCACCAATAGGAGATGTGTTATTAATTGAAATAATGAAAGGCAGCTAAAAATCAATTATTCTTCCAAACTATCCATCTGGTATACCCTAAGCATTATTGAGACTGGGAATCACTTATAAAGCATGTATAGTTTAGTTAATGCTCCCAATATATTGGTCATCCTCAGTTATGAATGCTCAACTGATGGACACTGACATATTTGAGTGTAATATTATTAATTTCAGAAGTTTGGCATACATATGTACCAATGACAGAACAAGTTTCTTCTCTCTGTATACTTTGAGTAATTGTTCATTCTTATCAGTCTTGTGTGTTTTTGAAGTCCTTTATGACATTACTATGGAGGTATCATTACCATATTGAGTGATTTTTGTGTATTTCCCAACTTGTTGACAAAATCAACTTATCGAAGGAAACTGAATCTTTATGTTACCTGGACTATTCACTTTTTAATATAGCTAAAAATCCTTTGATCTAGCCATTACACCCCATAGTTAAATTTTATTTATTTATCTATTTATTTATTTGTTTGTTTGTTTATTTCTTTATTAGTGATCCAGAAGTTCTGAATCTCATGAAAATAGACCAAAATGGCAGTGAACTTAGGACTCCCAATAGTTTATTTTAGTGCTATTAATGTGTGATGACTGTGTGTTCATCTCATGCAAGAACTTAGCCCTTAGAAAATTTGAATCATGTTGTTTTCCACATTGATGCACATTAAGTGCAAGTAATTTCAGCAAGTTGTGGAGTGTTTTTATTCAAATTGGAGGCCTGTGACCAGTGATATTCCACAGGGATCAGTGATGGTTCCACAGTTCTTTTCCATCTACATTAGCAAATTGAATGACAATGTTGTCAGCATTGTCAGTAAGTTTGCTGATGGCACCAAAATTGAAGATGTAGTGGACAGTAACTAAGGTTGTCTAAGATATCAACAGCATCTGGATGCATTGCAAATGTGGACAATGAAAAAGTAAAACAGAGAGACTGAAAGATACAGGTGCGTAGTTCCATAAAGGTGGTAATACAGATATACAGGGTGGTGGAGGTCATTTGGCATGCTTGCCTTCATCAGTAGGGGCATTGTGTGCAGGAGCCAGGATGTCTTATTACAACTGTACATGGTGAGACTCCACATTGAATAATGTGAACAATTCTGGTCACCCAGTCAGAGCAATGATGCCATTAAACTGGAAAGGGTGTGGAAAAGATTCACAAGATTGTTCACCAGACTGGCAGACTTGAGTTTTAAGATGCTTGATATACTGGGACTTATTTCCCTGGAATACAGGATGCTTATGGAGATACTGACAATCATAAGGGCATAGCTAAATTAAACAGCCCTGGCTTTTTTAATAGAGTAGAGGAATATAAACCTAGATGGCATAGATTTAAGGTGAGAGAAAATATTTAAAAGGGAAATGAGGAACACCTCTGTTTCAGAGAAAGGGTGGTGTGTATAATGGAACAAGTTGCTAGAGGAAGTGGTGGAGGCAGTTACAATTCTAACTTTAAAAAGACACTTAGATAATTACATGAATAGGAATAATTTAGAAGGATGTGGGCCAAATGCAAGCAAACAAGACTTGCTTGTGTAGGAGTTTGTACTTTCTCCCCGTGTCTGCGTGGGTTTTCCCCGGTGGCTCTGATTTTGTCCCACCCTTCAAATCGTATCGGGGGAGTAGGTTAATTGGTTGTAAGTTGGGCAGCATGGACTCATGGCCCTGTTACCGTGCTGTATGATTAAATTAAAATTAAATTTTTAAAAACAGCTTGGTCAGCCTGGATGAGTGGCATCAAAGTTCCTGCCTGTGGTGTAACACTCTATGTCTATAAAATTCTGGCTCTAACTGCAATAGCCTGAGCTATTCATTCCATGCCTGCATCTTGAAAAATAGGTGGTGAAAACTAAATCCAGCCTCAACTGAATCTGGGAGCTTGGGGACCATTGCTAAATAGAATGGCAGAACATTATTAATATAGGGGCATCTCTAAACATTGTGAGTGAGGACATTGACTGAAAAGGGAGAAGTTATTTCATTCTGAGATTGTTATGTGACTTGAAGTCTACCTTGCATATGTTGGCTCAAGCAACTAGTGTACATGTCTTTGCAAGCACACTGGGTGAGGCTTTACTATCCAATTGAGAAAGAGCCTTGATAAATTGCTGCCATGTGCTCATGCTTAGAAAACCCTCAGGGTAGATGCTGAGAGCAGCAGTATAACAGAATTGTGCTAAATTAGTGGGTTATTTTTAACTGTCCTGGGGGGGCTACACTCTTCGAAATAAGTATTGTTCAGCATCTGTGGAGAGCTTCTATGCTAGTTCCGATTTGCATCTTGGAGATGGTGGAACAGCTTCATTGCAGTTCCTTGATGCAGCTTCAGCATACTCTACCATTGACAGAATTAAGTGGATAGTTCAAAGGATCTTATGGCCAATGGAAATGTCCAGGAAGTTGCTGATGAGGACTGGGCAGTAGTAATGCTTTTCATTCATTCAAGGGTAAATGGGAGACTTTATTTTCTTGCAAGTGATCATCAGACATGTTTAACCATTTTTTTTAATTTCAAGTCCAAATGGAGATGTTTACTTTGTTGGCAGAGGCCCACAGCCGTGACAGGAATCTCAGGGTTGCCTGTGAAACCCTGGCTAGTGATATCCTGTTTGCATTACCTCCTCCTTCTTTTCTTTCTCCCAGTATCATCAATGCAAGGGGAGGTGGCGATGGCATTGTGTGGAATGTAGTAGATGATGAAAAAGTAAACCCCTTTGTGGAGGGTCTACAGGGTATTCTCTACCTCATATCTCCTGTCAGCCAGAGCCCATACCGGTATGAGGAATTGAGAATGTAAGGGGTAGTCTTTGTTCCTGTGAAGCTGGAAAATGACAGGCATAATAGTCATAAAATGTCATGCTAAGTTAACTGGATACATATGGTTGACTGCAGAAATCTTTCCTTGTTGATGGCACAGCCAAAATGTGACCACCCAGCTCAATGGAGAAACATAATACTATTGTGGAGTGATATTTGGAGCTTAGATGGTCTGAGTTAAAAACATATTGAAATGCTGGAGGAACTCAGCTGGTCTTGCAGCATCCATAGGAGATAAAGATATATTGCCAACATTTCGGACCTGAGCCCTTCTTCAAGGAATAAGTAAAGAAAAAGCAAAGCAAAAGTCTGAGTTTGCTGGGAATAAATGTGCAGGAGCATAAGGTGAGTTTGTTGGATAAGAAGAGCTTCAAGAGAACATAGTAGGAGAAATAGAGAAAGAAGTGTACTTAAGGCTTGTCCAGAGAGATGATGAGGGAAATGACAGAGAAAGATGACCATGAGGTCTCAGTCTGAAAGACATGGAAGTTCAAGAGTACCCACATATTATAAGCATGAGGGTGACAAAGAAAAAAGGAATCGGGTTTAAGGAAATGGAAAAGCAAGGAAAGATTTTAGGAAGACCATTGAAATGGAAAAATGAAACACTGGGTTATGTTTGCACTCCAGGATAATACTAGTAATTTGGGCAAACAGCAGTTAAAGAGAGACAGCAGTGAAACAGGTTCTTCAGCTCACTGAGTCCAGGACAGTTCTTAACCACCTATTAACACTAATCCTTTTGTTTTTCTCCACACATTCTCAGAAACTCCTCTCCAATTCTCCCACCCACTCGGTGTAATTGACATTGGTGAGTTCAGATACCAATCTCATTATTGGGCTCACTAATCAGCATCTATTAAACTTACATCTAGCTGAATATGCATTGTTCAAAGTTTTTATTCCATTGTGCCCCAGGTGAAGAATTATTATGTGTGAGATATTATACTTTTTGCATATCACATTTAATCAACCCAATTAATTGCAATAAATGAAGAGAAACAAACATATTTGTGAACTTTATTTCTGAAATGCATAGCTGGTATACTGTTAATGATTTGAAATGTGTTCCAATAGAGCATTATATTTTTTTAAATACCATTGTTAATGAGAAAATTTTGCACATGGCAACTCACAGGCAAAATATTGACATTTCCAACAATTATATTGAGCTTCAGTCTCCTCAAAGATGTGAGAATGACTTTCAAATTGAAGGTTAGATCCAAGCATTGAAATGCTGATTATCCAGATTTAACTTTATTTTACATATTTTTTATACCGTTTATTCTCAGGTATACATTGTAGTGTTCTCACAAAGACACAGCCCCTGTTAGCTCCAAGCAGAACCATTAAACTGCAGTAAAACACCTGGTATGTAACATCTATGGGTATTGGAAGAATCCGGATAAGTGAATTTTCTGGTTGCTTGAGATTACATGTTATGTGAACTAACCACTTGGGAGTGCCAATTTTAAACTTTTGTATTTTTGTATCTATTTATTTTCTGCAATTTTTTTTCTCTTATTGGTTGTTTTAGCCTGTTGGTTGATTGACTTCCAAAAAAAATGGGTATTTTACTGAATAGTAAACAAAAGATGCTGGAAATATTCAACAGGTCAGGCAGCATTTGTGGAAAAAAATAGTTAAAGTTTCAGGTAGAAGTAAAGTTAGTTAGTGGGTGGCACAGTTAACGAGGCAGTTTGTGCAGTGCTGTTGCAGTGCCAGTGATCCAAGCTCAAATCTGGAGCTGTCTATAAGCAGTCATACATTCTCCCCTTGTTTGCATGCGTTTCCTCCGTTTCCTCCCACCCTTCAAAATGTGCCAGGTCAATTTGGGGCATTTGGACAACATGGGCTTGTGGACCAGAAGGCCCTGTTACCATGCTGTATGTCTAATTTTTTTAAAAATTAAAATTAAATTAAAAATGTTAATGAGTGAAGAGGGGAAGTATAGATTCAAGAGGGAAAGTGTCTCAGATAGAATGAGGACAGCATTATCCAGATGTAAAAATCATACTGGTTTCTCCTCCTTGTACTATCTGATGTTCATAAGCACACTACTTTGTTGCAGAACATCAAGTTTTTATTCAAGTTGACTTTTTAGATCACTCAGGACCAATCTATACTTGCCACAGACTGGCTCTGCATCATGTCTCATCCAAATGTGTATGTTGCACTAGGATAACTGCCTTGAAGAGTACGGTCATTCCTTTCAATAATTTGTCAAATGTCCCTTTGAGCATCAGTGCCCGAAACATTCTTCCAATCTATGTTCTGATGTCTCACCTTCCTTGTTAAAATGGATCTTTTGTTAAGTTTGCTCCATTGCAGTACTTAACAAAAATTGGAAAACTACAAATGCTGAAAATCCATTGTAGAATCAGAAAATACTGAAAACTTTCAGCAGGTCAGGCAACATCTATGGAAAGAGAAACAGAGTTAACATTTCACGTCAAAGAATCACCCACCAGAATTTCTGACGTAGGTTCTTTGAATTGAAATGGTAACTTTGCTTCTCTTTCCACAGATAGATACTGTGTGATCTCCTCGGTACTTTCACCATGTTCCGTTTTTATAGCTGCACTCGCTGTTGTCCGGAATTGTGCACTAGATTTTCATCACTTTCCCAGCTTCACTGGGATGGCATGGTGGCATAACAGTTAGTGCTGCTGACTGACTGTGTAAGTGATCTTGGTTCGATCCCAGCTTCTGGTGTTCTCTCTGGATTTTGCGCATTCTCCTGTTGATCGTGTAGGATTTCCCCTGGGTGCTCCAGTTTCGTATCCCAAAGGTAAGCTAGTTTGTAGGTTTAGCCTCTTCTGTAAATTGCCCCAAACGATGATGGTTAGTAGGAAAATCAAGGTGAAGTTGAATGACGTGAGGTAGAGGATGGAATTGACAGGATTGCCCTGAGAGCTCAATGGGCTGAATGCCTTCTTTCACTGTGATGCCTGCAGAAACTAGCTGAACTTGCCATGTTAAGTGAATTGATTCAGTTTTGGTATCAATTTGTGTATCAATGAACTGGTTATTAATCAATAACTGTTACTGAAGTCTAGTTAGAACATAGAAAATTACAACCTGCAATGTCTTTGTTGGACACAGTCCCAAATTAATCTATATCTCATCCATCTGCACATGATCCATATCCCTCCAAACTCTGCATATTCATGTGTCTATCTAATAACCTCTAATTGCTACAATCATATCTTCTTCCACAATTATTGGCACTCTGTGTAAAATAACTTTCCCCTTATCAATTTTCTACCTTTACTGCATGCAACATTAACCCTGTACAATCCTGTTTCCTCATTGCCTTTTTTCTCCCCTTTCGGTTGCCTTCGTGAATTGCAATTGAGGTTTTTTGCCCCCTTAGTTTAGTCTTGGTTCTAAAGGTGGTCAAAGTGTGACCTTCCTTTTGGTAACTTTCACTGTTCTTAACATACTGAGATAAAACAATGATAACCAATGACAAAATGAGCTTTCAGGCTCAATTTTGTAGGTTTGGAATTCACTGTGAGTCTTTGATTGTTGAATCCAACTTTATTAAATCTTGTGTTGAGGGAAATTCTCTAGCTTACTTGGATACCACATGCCTGGACACAGTAATTTTACATATGTTTGATCACTGGATGTTCTTTGCACACTGACCTTGACTGAATGAATTTGCTTAGCAGTACTCATCATGAAGGATGATCGAAGTAAAACTCCATTATTGCAATGCAAATATAATTTCTGAAACAATATTCACACTAGTTGTCTCCCTATCCTTGCCCAGATGAAGAGTTTCCAATTTTTTTCTTATAGCCTTGAATCAAACTAATCTTCCAATGCTACACAACATATTTAAACAGAAGGATCTGCTCACATGCAATGTTCTTCTGGAGTTGGGGAGTTAGAGGAAGGAAGGAAGGAAGGTGTGGGTGACAGGCAGATAGAGATGGTGGGGGGGGACATTTGTATTTATTAAAAATGAAAGGTTCCCCACTTTGCCCATGGAGTTCTTGTTGACATTTAGAATGCAACAGAGAACAAAATATCATATCAGCAGAGAATCCTACCAGGATCTTGTTGCAGGAGTTTCTGAGAGTGAGTTTGACCCTGACTTTGACATTGAAACAAGTGTAGCTCTGGCATTGTTCGCTAGACAAAATTCAAAAAGCAAACTAACATAAGTAAGTCCCTCAGGTATTGAGCTAGAGATTTATTTTCAAGGTTGAATGTACAGACTGTACAAATGTTGAGAGTGTCTTGTGGCAGACTGGTTGTTGGTACAATGGTTCCATCGATGCCACATCACATGATTTTTCTGTACAGTTATACTGCAGAGGTATGGGGCGGCATGGTTAGCATAGCAGTTAGCACACTGTTACAGAGCCAGCGTTCGAATCCCAGCCTGTCTGTAAGTAGTTTGTACGTTCTTCCCCCCCTTCCCCATATCTGCTTTCCTCCCACCGTTCAAAAAGTACTGGGGGGTTATAGGTTAATTGGGCAGCATGGGCTCATGGACTGAAATGGTCTGTTACTTTGCTGCATGTCTAAATTTAAATTGAATCTATGAACACACAGATGCACAGTGAACAGCATGTCCAAGCTTGAAGATTCACTCAGCACATATTAAAAGTGAATGTAATGTTCTTACACATGTCTATCATGCTTTTTTTAAAACTTATAACCACACTCACAACCATCATTTCCCCTTCTAAATTCATGCAAGTCAAATTGTAATTACAGGTTGCCGCAGTAGCACCAATGTAATCTCACACAGGATATTGTCAATCTTTCTTTGGCTTGGCTTCGCGGACGAAGATTTATGGAGGGGTAATGTCCATGTCAGCTGCAGACTCGTTTGTGGCTGACAAGTCTGATGCGGGACAAGCAGACACGGTTGCAGCGGTTGCAAGGGAAAATTGGTGGGTTGGGGTTGGGATTTGTCAATATATTATGAGATATTAAGCACAAATCAATCTGCTGGAGAAATTTGCAAGGGCAAGCAGCTTCAGTGGAGGGAAAGGGAATGGTTGATATTTGGGTTGAAGCCCTTCATCAAGACTTGTGGGATATTGTTCCTTTAAATATCGAAATAAAAGGATGCATGCCTCATTCAGAGTGGGAAATGCTGCTGTTGTTGTAGTAAAACTTCTCTTGCTCTCTTTCAAAGTTTCATGTAAGAATGATTTGTTTTGACTTTGCATGTGCAGCAACTAAGGTGATCACCTGGGGATAAAAAAATAATGAACAAATTTTACTTTGAAATTTAAATATACAATTCTTGCTTATAAATGGCCTTTGGAATATAGTAGCTGATAATAACATCCTGAAAATTACCTCAATAACATTCCTAAACCTATGCCTAAGAATGTTTTGATGTTTTTATCTGAGTGAGAAATTTAATTAGATCCACAGCGTATAATAATGACATTTCTGGAAGGAATTATCTGCAGCAATTTCTCCATCAGTTTACAACAAAGAAAGAGGGTTGGCCTTACAAATCGTGAATCATACTCAAATCAGAG
The DNA here is from genome assembly GCF_036971445.1 of Narcine bancroftii. Lineage (NCBI taxonomy): Eukaryota > Metazoa > Chordata > Chondrichthyes > Torpediniformes > Narcinidae > Narcine > Narcine bancroftii. Next base: position 101,129,612 of record NC_091476.1, on the reverse strand, counting down.
TTGAGGTCTTGTGACCCATAAAGCATTCACAACTTAAACAGGCACTGGGGATTGGACCGAGGATCTGATGGCTCTGAATTACTCAGTTCTTCATTAAACAGTGAATGAACCAATCAAGTATTCAGAGATACATTTTAGCTCCATTATTATTCATCTATTCAAGGCAATGGCCTGCCTTGAGCCAGTTCAATCATAATCCAATCATGGAATGGTTTGCAATTTATTTTAATCCATATTGCAGTTTAACGTTCTGCAATAATTTTCATATACATGCAATAAACAAGTGATATCAAAATTATTCAGACCACAATCCTTGCAGTGTTCTACTCGGTCTGATTTGAATAAAGGGGGAAATTAAGGAAGAATTTGATTAAGCAATTGAATAATGTTAAATTCATTTTCAGCTGCAATTCTAACACAAGTAGAAAACAGGAGAATATTTGACTTCAAAACTGGAAAGTGGCTTTTTGGCTGAAATAAGATTAGTGTCAAGTTTCCCATCAACCTCTCCCCTGCACCTATTATTTGATTTGATTGATAGCTTCCTTATCATCGTCACCATAGTGTTGGAAGCATCAAAACTGCCCACTACAGCCAAGCTTCATGTTTTCCAATCAACATTAATCAGACAGCACCACAGTTGGATCTAGAACTCATGCTATGGTCATCGATCAAGAGTCACTCTGGACCTTTAGCTCAACTTTTCAGCTGCTTCAACAATAACCTTTCTTCCATCATAATGTCAGAAGTGGGAATGCTTACTGATGATTGCATAATATTTACGCTCAATTCCATTCAACTGTCCAGAGCAATGAAGAAGGCCGCACCACATGTTACAAGACCCAGGCAACAACAAAGAATCAGATGATGAAGCAAAAGGAGAGCGTCCAACTACCTATCCTTAGCATTCATAATTTTAATTTATAATTTAGACATACAGCATGGCAACAGGTCCTTTTGGCCCATGATCCTGTGCCACCCAATTGACTTACAACACCTGTGCATTTCGGAGGGTGGAAGGAAACCGGAGCCCCCAGGGAAAACCCATGCAAACATGGAGAGAACATGCAAACTCCTTACAGATAGCATGGGATTTGAATCCCGATAGCTAGCGCTGTAACAGTGTTGCACTAACTGCCCCATAAAAGAGTGTTCTATAATGTTAACATCACCATATCCATCACGTTCAACAATGACCAGAAACTCAATTGGAGCAATTGGTAAATAGTGTGGGTAAAGTGGTCAGAGTCTAAGCACTGTATAATGAGGGGTCAATCTAAAATTCCAAGGCCTTCCCCATCAGCAAGGCATGTCAAGAGGATGATGGAGTATACTCTCTTCACTCCAACAACTTTCAGAAAACTTGACACCAACCACGGGAAATCAGACTGCTTAATTAATAACCATTTTGAACTATAGTACTCTACAGTACAGAAACAGGCTATTTGGGCAATCTAGTCTGTACTGAACTATTCTACCAAGTCAAAATGACCTGGACCCAGATCATAGCTCTCCATATCCCTCCCATCCATGTTCTTATCTAAAGTTTTCTTAAGTGTCAAAATTGATTCCGCATTCATCATTTCATTTGACAGCTCATTTTATACTCCCTATTTCCTGCTTGAAGAAACTTTAAACATTTTGCCTTTCACCCTTAACCCATGTGCTCTAGTCCTTGTCTCACCTAACCTCAGTAGAAAAAGCCTGCTTGAATTTACTCGAGCTAGACCCCTCACAATTCCTGCAATGTGTACCATCTACAAAAAGCACACTAATTCCAAGCCCTCACACTGTACCATCAAGATGGCCGAAGAATTCAGGTGCATGGGGACAGCATCTCCTCCAGGTTGCCCTTTAATTTACACACTCCTCTGATTTGGAAACGAATCATCAGCCAAATTTTCAATTTCTCTCGTGTCTGCTGACTCATTGCCCCTTTTTATACAACCCACTACCATGGTTTCGTCAGGTAGTTAATGAAGAATTGAATCAAGATAATATATCGGATGGATTCACTACAAGAATTTTCTGTTAATTTTTTTTTAGCATGCACTAGATTTCTTGGAATAACCTCAGTATGTTTTCCCTTTAATGATTGTGCATTTGCAACGTGGCTGTTATTTTCTCTTTGTTGTGTATGGAGAAAACGAGTCCTCCTTTCCTGTCTAAAATGTATGTATTATGGGTGGTCATGTGCCCTACTTGTCCAAAACTTATTTGGAAGTTACATCGCCTGTCAGTCAAGGTTAGTCTCTGGCCACCCATTAGTGCACACCTTGCTTTTGGTTAATTTAAATCATCGAGGGTTATTATTACCTAGAAGCACAGATTGTGCTGTGTGTTGGTGTTATATAATATACAATGCTATTGTTTCTCTTTGCCTTGTGGTCTAAACCTCTGACACCGCTCCATGGATATCGCGGGTAAGGTGTGCATTACACTAAAGCTGAGCTGTAGTATTGTGATAGATCAATACTGCAGAGAACCACACCTCTGTTGGTACAGGGAAGGAGTGTGTGTAAGAGTCCCCATTTGTAATGTGTGTATTCAAGTGTGTGAGCGTGTCGAGTGCAGGTTCACTATTGTCAGAGTCCAACCTAGGTGAATGTCTATATCAATGCTTAAATGAAATAGTAATCAAGGATCATTTAACGTTCTCCCCGGTTTGTCTCCTGTATGTTAATTAAAGTTAGGTGTGGTTGTAACTTGTGTCCACCAGACTCGACTCTCTGTGAACCCACCGAACCTTTCTTTATTTTAAGATTCTCATTGAAGTTTTCTCATTCCGGATCTTATTGATTTTACATTTTACTTTTGTAGTGAGGCTAATCTCTGAAATGTGAAATATTTTTCAGGTCATGATCGCTTAGCATCCCTCCTCATTGTTCTGTGCGCTTCCCAGTCTGAAGCTCATGTGAACAAGGATTTTTCTTGCTGACAATTGCTCTTTAAATCTGTGTAGTTGCCAGAGAGCATTCCACTTTATTATAACATGATTTGTGCATGTCATTTTTGACTTGACTTGCTTGAGAGAATTAGTGCTCAAAGGGAAGAAAATAATTTCACTGATATTAGAATAGTTGTTCCAATGTCATTTGGGTTGATTTTGAATATTAATAGACCTACGAAAGTTTCCCATTACATTTTTCTCAAGGTGATATTTCAATAAGTTCGATACAAATTCTGACTAGATTAGGTTTGAGCTCATCTCCTCAACCTGTTAGATTAAGATGCTACAATGTGTATTAATAAGCAAACATGAATTCTTCTGGCATGTCCAGATAGATTCCGTTCAAACAAGAAAGCAGTGACTGTCAGCTATGGTATAGGACATGCACAGTTTGGAGAGCTCCTGTTCATGCCACTAGTCACTGTTACAGGCTTCTGTTATTTTAAAAATCTTTTATTTATATATATAGAAGCCACTTTCAGATGGCCACAATACCCGACTGTAAAGCCGCACATTATACTCCTGTGCGGCTGTCGGGTGGCCATCTGAAATGGGAAAAGCCGGTCAGGAGGTCTACTCACCCTACCCTTCGCCAATAGGTATAATATCCTGCTCGGAGTATTCCCCATTGCAGCTAAAAGCAGCTCAGGCAAAGCTGCTAGCAGCTTTCAGGTGCCTAGCAGCGGGCAGGCTGACTGTCAGCTAGCGACCGCTGCCAAGACCTACCCTCCCCACTGCCTGACAGTCCCCTGGCATGGGACTATGGGGGCTGGGATGGCTGGCGGGGGACTATGGGACTTACACACACACACACACACACACACACACACACACACACACACACACACACACACACACACACACGCACACTTACTTGGAATAAAGTCTACAGCAAATTTAAAACAACAACTAATAAATAACACTATAAACAAGCGTATGTATTTCACAAATAAAACTTGTAGTAAACCAATTTATTTATCAATATGAAAGGGTAAATTTATTTATCAATATGAAAGGGTAAATTTAAATCTCACCTGCTATAATTAGGTCAGTCCCTATCCCAAGCAGTTGGTTACCATACTGAGCATACACCTTTTCGGTCAGTCACCGTCCTGGGTGGTCCCCTCCCAGCCAGTCACTGTCTACAGGTGTCCTGAACAATTCTGTCATGGCTAGACATTGATCCTGGCCAGTCACTGTTCTTAGTCATATCCTGGCCAGTCACCATCCCTCTTTCGGTTGGTTGCCATCCTGAGTGGTCCCAACCCAGCCAGTCACTCACCATCCCAGTCGATCACCATCCTGAGCGGTCCCACCCAGGAGGTTGGTTGCTGTCCTGAGCCATCCCAAGAGGTCCCATCCCGGGCAGTCACCCCCATGTCCTCCTTACCTGGTGGATAGTGCACGATGTGCATTGAGGGCTGAGTTTGCCAGAAATGTTCGGGCCACCCTCTTTTTCCTCACTGGCCTCTTTTTTCCTCACCGCGCCCTTGGATCTTTCCACTGCTCCCGGGGATTTTTGGGGGGGGGAGGGAAATTACTAATCTGCATGGAGAACAGGAAGATAGACTCCCAAAATAGGTATAAATTATTTATGCATAAAAGATATGTAAAGAGTTTATTTTAAGCAAATGACATGGAATTTCAGATTAAGTGAATAGGATTTAAGGTGATGAGAAAACAGGTAATAAGATGTTTTTGCAACTGATGTGTCAGTTAACTGCAAATTATCAATGGAAAATCCATTATTCTTTAGATTTCCTTTATCCTTCAACATTTTCATTCTTACACACAATGAAAGGAGAACGGAACTTTGGTGAAGGACACAGACGGCTGCCATCTTCCTTTGCATTTACATATACTATCACATTTCCGTAGACATGTACAAAACAAAAGTTGTTCACTTTCCTGCCAGCTCTTACGCAATGGTCCAGCAAGCTGCTGATACCCAACAGAAATATTAGAGAACTGTTATATAAAAGGCAGGTTTTATAACCTTCTCCACTGTACTCAACACTGCAATCCAATTAACGTCTATAGATTTGAGCAAGCAGTTACCATGTTCTTTGTGATTAGATCATAGGAAAAATATTTAAGGCCAAGGAACACATGGAGTTAAGAAAAATATAGATTTTTATACACCATGAATTATGGTTAGATGCCAAAAATATAGAAAGTGTGAAGGTATTACTGCAATAATTGGGTTCCTTTTCTCTAAAGATTTGCTCCTGTCTTAATAAAACTGAATGCCCTTCAATTCATTATGAGCCACAGGGCATTTGCTGTTTCTCACAAAGGTAACCCAAGAGAACATGTAACTTATTGAGCAGAATAATGTCCCGTTTCTCATTGCTGTTCACCCTTATGTTCGAAAGCATGGAACACAAAACTTTTTATTTTAAAGTAAGAACCTTTCACTTGGAAATTCAGCTGTTGGGGCTGAAAGTGAGCTGTAAACCTTTGAAGAGGATGCACATTAAGCACCCCCATCATGACCGATCAGTCAGTCAGTCAATCATGTGTTATGGGCCCAGAGGGTCCCAAAATCCAGCAGCAATAGAAATTCACCAAGACAAATGGTTCCTTAAACAAAAGTCATTTTTAATTTTCTTTAAACATGACGACATGATCAAACTTTAACTTATTACTATAAACTTAACCATTCTTAACCTCCTTCTAATTCTAAGCGCATGTGTATGCAATGTGTATAAGTTAAGAAAAGTTCTTTGATTCATAGTCCAATCTCACTTCTCACTCCTCCAAGTTCACCAGTGTCAGGCAATTCTTATACTGTGCACAGAATTTAACATTTATGAATTTTCACCAGGCTTTGATGGTTAAATGATTACCACACAGGAAGGTTCTTGTCAGTTTCAGAGAGATTTATTGCTCATTGGACACACACAAACTGATTCCTTCCGATCAGCCACTTCAGTGTCTTGCCAAAGGAACATGCCCCATCAGGGTTTTCCAAATGATAACATCTTCTTCTGCAAGTCACCACAGAGTTCCTTCTGTTTCCTTATTTCAGGTGAAACACTCTAACCAGCCATTTCCTCTTGTATGGACACAAGGGTTTTCAACAGGCTGAACTCAGACTCACAACCCATCTTCAAAATGGGGTTTCAACAAGCTGCCAGCTTGCCATGACTGCAGAAACCAACTCTCTCTCTGCTCTATCTAGTCTTCTTTCGCACTCTCTCTTCTTGCAAAACCACATGACCTTCTTAGAACAGCAAACTGCAACCAGACAGATTGTGGCATCGGACCCAAACTTCTGAGTCTGTTCATCTGTTGCTCTCAAAACAATAATCCATTACTTCACAGCATGTCCAATTAACACTTACTTGTGAAGTCTCTATAGGGATTCTTCAAAGTTTTTGCAAAGGCACTCGGAGCCTGGCCTGTCTGGCCTGAGCAGAGCTCCGGTATTTTAAATGAGATCTTTTCTGTGTTTGTGGACTACACTATCCCCACAATTTCTCTCCTTCAAAAAGGAAAATGTTTCTTTGACCCACAAATTTAATTTGGTAAACTGTCATATGTCATACTCTCCATAATGGCTGGCTGTCAACCAACAGAAAAACTTGTGACTTTATGAACCTTTTAATTGTCTTTTTTAGCATTCTCTATTTCACATTTCAGTTTTATTGTCAGAGTAGAGACATGACATCACATACAACCCTGAGATTCTTTACCTGGAGGCAAGGCCAAATTACCACTTTTTGGTAGTACAAAAAAAAGCTGTACACAATGTACACATGTGAACAAACAACAAAATGTAAAAAAAAAGTACCGGGGGTGTAAGTTAATTGGGTGTAGGTTGGGCAGCATGGACTCATGAGCTGAAATGGCCTGTAACCATGCTGTATGTCTAGAAAACACTGCATTTCTTTTTTCCTGCAGGTGAGGCAGAATTACTACTTATTTGTCGTGCAATAAAAACTACAAAACGTACACATGTCAACAAATAAAGAAATGTAAGTAAATTGACTGTGCAATAGAGATGAAAAAAATCAAGAAGTGCTCATGGAAGAGTCCTTAAATGAGTCCCTGATTGAGTTTGTCGTTGAGGTGTCTGATGGTGGAGGGGGAGCAGCTGTTCCTGAACCTGATGGTGTGAGTCTTGTGGCACCTATATCTCTTTCCTGATGGCAGCAGCGAGAACAGAGCAGTTGCTGGGTGGTGTGGAATAGTCATTTCGATACATTAACACACTCTTCTTGGGCACCAGTACAATTGATGTCTGTTTGAAACAGGTGGGTGCCACACCCTGCTGAAGTGAGATGTTGAAGATATCCATGAATCTTGGAAAGCTGTGGCCAACACTGGTCAGCACATATTTTTAATTCTCAGCCGGGTACTCCACTAGACCAAGTGTTTTCCTTGGATTCACCCTCCTGAAGGCAGCCCGCACACATCCTCAGATATGGATAGGAGAGGATTATCAGGGGAAGTAGATGTGCAGTGGTTTATAACCTGTAATCCACTCCAGATGTCCATCTGGCTGTTGTGTACAACAATGCAAACAACTTGAACATTGCCTACTTCTGAATCCAAATCAGAGAGGGAAAGACTCAGTCTTTCTTGAAACCCATTTCTTTAAAATAATTGCCCTTGGCAGTAACATTCTGAAAGGAAGAATCTACTTTCATCTGTCAAATTATTCAAGATTCAAATGAGATTGCAGTTGTCTGATGCTAATGTAGCCATGAATCATTCGGGGGTTGTTTTTGGCACAAATACAGATTGTGTTATTTTTGAATTGAAACACTGGGCATAAGAAGCTAAATCTGCGGTTGAACCTTTACTATGTGATAAGGATGTCAAGAGCAATGAAGTTGCAGATGAAGTTATTTGTCATTCCACTAGGTACACAATCTAAGGCAGTTAGCTTTTGCAAGGAGAACAGGATAATTAATAGCTGGATATCAGAGTTCTTCCATGAAGCATTGACAAACAACTAGGAAGGTTGGGAACTTTGCATTTTTATTGTCTTCTATATTTAGCAAAATATAGATTTTTGGACTGCTATCTTAAGTAATCTAAATTCCCAGAGAAAGTGTGCGAACAGATCTAAATCTATTCATTGATTTTTTTCAATCCGATGTCATCGTGCTGCAATGACATTGCAGGCCTGTGCCTAATGAACTGCTGTTTCAGCTTTTCACTTGTTCTGTGGATATGGCAGATTTATATCATTGCTTTGATATCTTGTTAATTATTCAGTTCTGTATATACTTTTTCACTTGGTCAGCCAGTTTGTCCCATTCCATGAAACTCTTTAGCAATTATTTTGTCGGTTTTTGTCTTAAAATTGAACAGAAAGTCCCTCCCAAATTCATATGTCTTTTTTAAAACATTTTTAAAATTTTTCACACTATGAACCATATTGACCAAAATACACATCAACATTTCCCTCTTGAATATACACAGTGTCATTTTTCTCCCCTTTTTCCCCCCTCCCTTCCCTCCCTCCTTCCCACTCCCCTTCCCACCCACTAAATGTTCAACATATAGGATACATTAAACCCATTAAACAATGTCATCACACAATGAAAATAAACAAGAAAGTTGTGTCATCTACTTTTACATACTGGGTCAGTTCATTTTGTCTTCTTCTCATTCTGTCATTTTAGGGGGTGGAGGTCCGCAGTAGGACTTCTCTGTTGTGTTCCATGTACGGTTCCCAAATTTGTTCGAATACTGTGATGTTATTTCTTAAATTACATGTTATTTTTTCCAATGGAATACATTTATTCATTTCGATGTACCATTGCTGTATTCTCAGGCTATCTTCTGATTTCCAGGTTGACATAATACATTTTTTTGCTACAGCTAAGGCTATCATAATAAATCTTTTTTGTGCTCCATCCCCAAATTCACACGTCTTTGATGTAAAATGTAGAAGGCAATCGAAATACATTTTCACCCTTGCATTGCACCATCCTTTCTATTTTAATCTTTGGTGCTGTTCAGTCACTATTCATTTTGTTGAAGCTTCCATTCTTTTTACAAATTCTAACCTTCCCAGATTGTGTGTCCAGAAGGAGTCCCTCACGGTGTTGATAGTGAGGGAGAGAGCCCTTCGTGAAGTCTGTAAAGACATGATTTCACATAGGAGACTCTGCGATTGATCTGGGAACATCCTTGCTTTGGGGTGCCTTCCAGAGCAGAGATGGATGAAATGGCAATGCTATATCTGCACACAATGGGGTCAGGTTCTGAGGCGGGAGATTCCAATGTTCCATAGCTTTTCTGCTAACCGAAGCGGATTGACAAACCAAGTACCTTTCATTAATTTTGCATAGGTATTAATTTTTGATTAGCTATTCTTTATTTCTTTTGTCTATTTCCAACCTCAGTTTAATTGTGATATGATTGCCTCAATATTGAATATAATTGGCAAATCTGTTATGTTGGTATTAGAAAGATGAATCATGAGCCGCAAAATGAATAAAACGTTATAACTCGGGTGTAGCAAAAAGAGGGCAAAAGAAGCAATTATCTGGAGTAACTCAGCAGGTCGAGCAGCATCAATGGGAGAATAACTAATGAAGAAGTCAATACTTCTTTTTCTCCTACTGATGCTGCTCTATCTGCCGAGTTTCTCCAGATTCCAACCTCTGCCGTCTTTTGTAAATTTAAATGTTATAAATTTAGACATAGAGCACGGTAACAGGCCCTTTCAGCCCATGAGCCCATGCCCCCCAATTACACCCAATTGACCTATAACCCCCCACCCCCACCAGTGGGAGGAAACCGGAGCACCCAGAGGAAACTCACACAGATGTAGGGAGAACGCACAAACTCCTAACAGACAGTGCCGGTTTCGAACTCCAGTCCCGGTTGCTAGTGCTGTAACACCATTGTGCTAACTGCTATATGCTAACCATGCCACCCTCTTTTGTGTCTTTATTTTAATCATTTGAAAATGCTTTAATATTGGGATGGGACTTCTAATATCCAGTAAATGAGCTGTGCTTGATAGTTGCACAATGGCAGAAGGATGTTCTCAATTAGAAAGGCTACAAAATGTCCCCAGATAACAACACAACCATCAATGACGTGTCAGATGATTGGCCCTTTTTAAAGTTTCTTAATGTAAAAATACTAACATTGGCAGGTTTATCCTTGAAACTCTTTAATTCATTTTCCAGATGTTGACATCACTGGTGGGACTAACATTTATTGTCCACCCCTGATTGTCCTTGAGAAGTACACAGGAGCTGTAACTGGAGGAACTCAATTGGTCAAGCAAGAGAAATAGTCAGTTAGGTCAGGACTGTTCTCTCCATGGATTCTGCCTGATCCACTGAGTTTCACCAGCTTCTCATTATTTGCCCTTGGGAAGTAATTGTGAGTTTGAATTGGTGAATTTTGGTGAATGTGCTGTGGTGATGTGGAAAGGGTGTTCCAGAGATAAGGAGGAACCAACAATATAATTCTGTCAAAATTTGTTGTGCAACTTGGAGGGAAATCTTCAGGTAGTTTTGTTTCTGATTAGCTGCCTACCAAGGCATTTCTGTGGGTACGTTAACTCAGGGCACACAATACACTTTGTATTTAGGAGACTTGGCCACCAGTTTATTTTTAAGTCACCACTTCATGACCTGCACAAAGCAAAATTGTTGGGAAGCTAGCAAGAGTTAGCTCAATGAACCCTGAAAAAAATCTGGGGCATTATGTTTAATTCTGGACACCATATTTTGGGCAAGATCCTACAGTCTTGGGAAATATCAAAGGAGCAGTGCCAAGACTGCTGGACTTCATTCATAAGAAGAGGCAGTCTTCACTCTTTCTGCTTTGCCTAAGAGGGAGAAAGATGTTTAAATTGTGTGAAGGATTTGGTACAGTTAATGGGGGAGGATTGATAAGGAGATAAAAATTTTAAGTAATTTTCAAGGAAATTGAGGAATGAAGATATGTTTTTCACTTGATTGAAGGGTGTCCACTTAAAACAGAGATGCTGAGGAACTTCTTGAGCCAGAGGGTGGTGAATCTTTGGAATTTGTTGCCACAGGCAGCTGTGGAGGCCATGTTTTTGGGTGTATTACGTTCTTGATTAGTCAGGGCAGCAAAGGTTATGGAGGGAGGCTGAGCAGTGGGGCTGCGTGGGAAAATGGATTAGCAAATTTGATGGGCTGAATAGCTTATTTCTGCTCCTATGTCATATGGTTATAATTTGGTTTACAGCTTCTGAGTTGATGGTGAATACAGGTGCTCCCCTACTTATGATGGTTCAACTTAATGCTTTTCAAAGTTACGATGGTACAATAGCATGGACTCATTATTTCCTTTCATGTAATAGGTTAAAGTAAGGTCATTGCAAGCATTGTATCTTTTTCCAATAAATGTTGATAATTCCTCTAAGGCAAATTCTTTGTAGCCTCCTTGCTCAATCACTTCTTTTAATTCAGTCAGAAAACTTGCAGGGACTGATGCAGTGCTGTCAGGGGAGAGCTGGGCAGTGGGATCAGTGTTGGGAATGATAAAAGGCTGTGGGGAGAGAGGAGGGAAGTGTGATCAATGTGGGGACTGATACAGCACTGTTGGGAGAGAGCAGGACAGTGGGATCAATGTTTGGAATGTTAAAGGGCTGTGGGGAGAGAGTGGAGCAGTGGGATTAGTGTGGGGACTGATACAGCGCTGTCAGTGATATACAAGGTATACCTGTATTCTTTTTAACTTACGATGGGTTTGCCAGAACATAACCCCTTCGTAAATTGAGGAGCTCCTGCAGTAACTTCCAAAGTGGGACTTTAAAAACATTTTTAAAAAATCAGGCCCATGGTACAATTGTAGAGGAATAGGGGTGGGGTAGAAGTGACGAAAGAATGGCTGAATGGCTTTGAAAGACTACACAAGCATCCCTTTTGTGCTGTAAGAGTCTGAAAATTATAATTTTACTTGCATCAAAGTATCATGACTCTCCAGTCCCCAATTCTTTGCATGCATTATTCGTGGCAGTTTCTTTAAAAGTTTGGTATTGCTAAATGTACATCATCACTGATTGGGGGAAACTTATGAATAAGGTAATGTCTGTTTATTGTCTATCGGCCATCTAATGTACAAACTGTTGACTCTTGCAGGTGAGTGATGGAAGTCTTACCATTTCATCGGTGGGTCGGAGTGACCGTGGCCCCTACACCTGCCGAGCTTACAGTATTCAGGGAGAGGCTGTCCACACATCTCATTTGGTGGTTCAAGGTGACTTTCACTTAAAATTCTGATTAGCCTGAGTTGTGCATGTTTTTGAAAACTTCTGTAAAGTTTTGTATAGCAGTGACTGGTTGATTTTCAGTACAAGCTTTGTTCCTTCTCGTAATCACTTCCAAACTTTTGAAATTCTCCAATTAACCTCCATTTCATGAGGACCAAAAGAATCTGGGACACTATAGGTTCTATGGCTATAGTCTTGACCGAGTTCTGGTCACTATGTTACAGAATAGCTGTGATAGAGGCAGACCATGTGGAGGTGAATGATTGTGGATGTTATCACGACTGCAAAAGTTCAATTATGAGGAGCAATTGGTCAGGCTGTGATTGTTTTTGTTAAGAGCAAATGAAGATTACATAAATTTAACTGATGTGCATAAAAGGCCTATGAAGGTGAACTGGATACATTTATTTATCTTAGAACATAGGTCAATACCCAAAGACAAAGATTTCTGGGAATTGATGGAAGGATTGGACAACTGATAACGTGCACCTCTGGATATGGGTAGGGGACCCACAATATCTATGCGCATGCGGCTGAAACCGCGGCGTGCTGGTTCAAAAGGCTGCGGAGGGGCTTTAGCGTGGTTCTGGACCTTGGATGCCTGGCACTGAGTACTTGTTTTGGCCCACTGAGTGACCTCTTTATGGGGGCCATGCCAGACATATCTGTTGGCCACCATTCTAACTGGTAGTCTTGATAGCGAGGTGAGCCAAATTGTGGACTGAATCGAAAACCCGCCTCCTTCGAGCAACCGTAATGATAGGGCGTGGTTTACCAGTCGAGGTGTCGCAGAGCAGCTTGTGGTTACCTGGGGTGATCTGAATGTCCTCTAGTTGCGGGTCAGTACGCTAGTATGTCAGGGTCTGCCTGCTGCGCATCTGCCAGGGCCGGATAGTCGATATCTGGGGTAGGGTCATACACTCCTAGGATAGCCAGATGGGATAGGGCATCAGCTACCACATTGGACTTGTCAGCGATATGTTCAATGTTTGTTGAAAATTCAGATATGTAGGATGGGTGCCGCCGTTGCCTGTCTGACCGCGGGTATGGCCACCTTGCTGAAAGCAAAGGTAAGTGGCTTGTGGTCTGTAAATTTTGAACTTCCTGCCCTCCAGGAAGTAATGGCTCCCTATCAAAGGCACTGTATTTGAGCTCTGGTGGCCTGAGATGATTACTGAAAAAAGCCCGTGGCTGCCACTGTCCATTAACCAGTTGCTGAAGTCCACGCCCGACCACTGTGCTGGAGGCGTCTACCATGAGGGCGGTCAGGGTGTCCGTCCTCGGGTGCACAAAGAGGGTGGCTTTGGCTAAGGCGTCTGGTTGCTTGGAAGGACTCCGTCGCCTCCTGCATCCATTGAAAGTCTTTACTGGTCCCTGCCATGAGGGGAAATAGAATACTCATGATGCGAGGCTGCTGCAGGTATGAAGCGATTATAAAAATTTACCATACTTGCAAAATCTTGCAGTCCCTTCACAGTTGTTGGACTGGTGAAGTAACGAATAGTGTTCACTTTGGTGGGTAACGACATGGCCCTACGCTGGTTAATGCAATGGCTCAGGAAATCAATAGTCTCTTGGCCAAACTGGCACTTGGCCAGATTGATGGTTAATCTGAACTTAGCCTGCAGAACAATATTCTTAAGTGAGCAGTGTGCTCAGTGCAGGTGTGGCTGGATATTAAAATGTCATTGAGGTATATGAAGGTGAAGTGCAGATCCCGGCCCACTGCGTCCATCAAACTTTGGAAAGTCTGACCTGCATTTTTTCGGCGGAGGAATTCAAACAATCCAAAGAGGGTTGTGATGGCAGTTTTGGGAATGTCATTGGGTTGGAGTGGGATCTGATGATAACCCCTGATGAGGTCCACCTTAGAGAATATCCATGCCTCTTACAGATTAGTGGTGAAGTCCTGGATATGGGGCATGGGATAACTGTCAGGCATGGTGGCTCATTTAGGTAGCAATAATCTCCGCATGGCCTCCAACCTCCTGCTGCCTTAGGTACCATATGGAAGGGGGAGGCCCATGGGCTGTCAGAGCGCCGCACAATGCCGAGTTCATCCTCTTTCAAAACTCTTCTCTAGCCAGGTTGAGTTTCTCGGGGGGGGGGGGGGACAGTGGTGGTGGTGGAGACCCCGCACCCTGCGGTTGAGGAGAGGGCCCTCCATAATAATTTGGTGTCTCACACTGTGTTTGGGTTCTGCCAAGTTGAAATCTGGCTTGCGGCGTAGTGATGGAGGGGAATTCCGCTAAGACTTGAGCAAATTCGTTGTTGGCAATACTCACTGAGTGCAGATGGGGGTTAGTAAGTTTGGTGCCCTTGAGCGAGAGTGTCTGAAATTTCCAGGTGTGTACCAGCCAATGCCCCTAAATGTCCACCAGTAGCAAGTTGGCTTGCAGGAAATCGGCACCCAGCAAAGGTTGTTGTACAGCCACCACCATAAACTTCCAAATGAATTGTCTGCCCCAAAGTGGAGGGGAATTGTACGGGTGCTAAATATCTGAAAGTTGTAGCTGTTTGCTGCACAAAGCTCTCTCACCTTGCCACTGCATGCCTCTAGGCTGGACGGGGGGAGGACACTGTATCTGCCCTGGTGTCCACCAAGAAACGTCAGCACGTCAGGGAATCTTAGATGCAGTTGGCTGGTTGTCGCAGCCATCAACGAAGGCCGGCTTTGGCGTTTCCCTGGAACGCGCAGGAGGGTGGCATCGACGGGCCTTGGTATCTCATTCTTGATGATAGAAACTGTACTGCTCACTGGTGGGGTGCGTTAATTGGGTGGTTGGTCGGTCGGACAGTTGATTGGCAGGCTTCCTGGCCGGGAGTTGCTAACAAGGTGCTGTCACCTGTTTGAGCGAAGCACAGGCATTCCTCTTCACCGCCATAGCACGACTACTCGGACAACCACCCTCCTATGGTCGTCAAAGCTTCCTCCATGATGAGCAGTCGGATCTCTTCAAGCAACCATTCCAGGAAGATCTGCTGGAATGGCGGACAAGAGGTGTGGCCATCATTGAGCGCAAGCATGTCACTGAGGGCAAAAGGGGGTCTGTCCCCCAAGCTGTCAATGTGCAGCAGTCAAGTCGCACGCTCGCGCTTTGAGAGCCCGAAAGAGCAGGTTAATAGCTCCGTGATGGTCACACGCTTCCATTGCTCCGGAGACTGCTGGAGGAAGTCGATGATGCGGGTTGTGGTGTCTTGATTGAGGGCGCTGACCACTTGGTAGTAGCATGTGTTGTCTGCGGAGATCTAGCGAATGGCGAACTGCGCCTTGGCCTGCTGGAATCATACCCATGGTTGCGACATCCAGAAGTAAAAGCAGCTTCAACACTACAGTGTTGATTGTAGGCTTTTCTTCCATCTTTGAGTCCAAAATGCCATTTGGACCAGTCAGGGTCACCACTGTAGCGGGGACGCTACAATTGTAGTTCGAGATTAAAAGAAGATTCCTACACCAAGGGAGTGTAATCGACACTGGCTTTATTGGGCTGCAGGTCTGCCTTTTATCGGCAGCCAGCCTTGTCACCACCAGGGTATGTCTTGAGCGAAGATGGCTGCTGATTAGCTGTCCTGGATACGCAGGCCCGGATTGGACACTCTGTGATCTGTGGTTATTGGTCGATTTGACCGTTATTCCTGTGGCTTATGGGAGCAAGCATCTCATCCCGCATGCTGTCTACCTGATCTGTCGTGTTCGACGACTGTTTGCTGTGTCGTCCCACGGAGCAAGCTGTGGGCTGCTACAGAGTGTCATTAAATTGGAAAGGGTGCAGAAGAGATTCACCATGATGTTGTTGAATCTGCGGGGTCTTGACTGGGGAATGGCAGGTTAGTCTGGGATTTTACTTCCTTCAGTGCAAGAAGCCAAGGGGTGACCTCATGGAGAAAAATCATGAGGGACAGAGGTTTAAGAGGGGAGGGGAAACATTTAAGTGGGACCTGAGGATCATTGTTTTCACTCAGAGGGTAGTCTGTATCCAGAGTATTTCCCGTCCCCCCCCCCGATGACTTTATTTCCTTCGCTTGATGAAGTTATTGGTAGTAATATCTATTGACATTGTTTTTAGATTTCTACTGTGCCTTCAATCAATAGCCAGCAAATGAGTACACCCCATTTCCTGTCTTACCTAGAAAGTGGGAAGTCTTGCATTCCATCCTTTTCCATCCCATCATACCCCATCACAACCATATAACAGAAAGGACTCAGGGTTACTGCAGGAAAGTGGCATTAACGTTAAAGGTCAGCTTAAGTGACTGATGGAACAGAATGGGGATGGGAGCCGAATGACTACCTCTAGCTTTAATTTATGCTGCGAATGTGCAGTGTTTCACGTAATCCAGCACATGGCTGCCAGCCATCCTCTCCACTTCCTCTACCATAAAGCATAAAGCAATTTTCACCCATTAATGTCAGCTCTGATGTTAGCTTTGGTGACAGGCTATTTTAGTTTTTAATTCATTGCCTTAATCTCATTGTTTGTGGTTATAAATGAAGTTAAGTGCTTCAGTGGACAAGATCCTATCTATAATTGAAAACTGTACAATGTAAGAGTAGTGAAAAACAGCATTGTTAGCGTGGTGAACCTTCCTGAAATTATCTGCACCCCTTGGAGCACTGGCATAAGAATGCAGGCTTTATGACTTCTGTAGTGACAGATTTAGGGCCCACTCCAATGTGAATTTGTCAATTGCTCATGTCTCTATTTCCCAAGCATATTGGGTCTACATTATGACCAAAGAGGGAGAAAAGAAGAAGACATACCTCCAAGCTTTTGACCACAGAAAATATTAATCATACATGGAGGGATTCACGATATGGACAGGACAGACTAGAGGGCTCATCTGCTGAGGCTATATGGGTGGAATTGAGGAATGGGAAAGGTATGACCACATTAATTAGGTTGTATCATCGACCGTCCAATTAGAGGAGTAAATCTGCATGGAGATAGCAGACAGCTGCTGGAAACATAAAGTGATAGTAGGTGATTTTAACTTTCACATATTGACTGGAACTCCTGTTTTGTAAAAAGCCTGGATGGCTAAGAGTTTATCAAATTATTTCAGGAAAGTTTTCAGAATCAATAAATTTAGGTACCAGCTAGAGAAAGTGCAATACTGGAAATCCTATAAAGAGATCGACATAGGACAGGTGAGAGAGTACGTGAAGGGGAACACTTTGGCTCCAGTGATCATAATGCCATTAGTTTCAAGATGATTATGGATAAGAATATATCTGGAACTTGGGCTGAGTTTATAAATTGGAGAAAAGCCTATTTTGAGGAAATGAAAATGGATCTAGAATCGTGGATAGGGCTAGGTTTTCTGGCATGGATATGTTCGGTAATTGGAAAGCCTTCAAAGATGAAATTTTGAGAATGCAGAATTTGTATGTTTCTTTGTTCCTTTAAGGATTAAAGGCAAAATTAACCTTTTTTTTAATGATATTGGGGATGTGGGTAAGAAGAAGAGAGAAGTTCATAGGCAACAAGGAGCAAATGAGGTACTTAAGGAGAATAAAAAATGCAGGAAAAACCTTAAGAAAGATATCAAGAGGGCTAAAAGAAGAACATGAGTTTGTTTTAGTCGACAAGGTAAAATAACATCCTAAGGGCTCCTATGGGTATATTATGAGCACAAGGGGCAAAATTGGTCCTTTTGAAAACCGGAGTGGTTGGTTATGTATGGAACAAGAGGAGATGGGGGAGATCTTAAAAGAGTTTTTGTTTGCATTTATATTTACTCAGGAAACTGGCACAGAGTCTAGGGAAGTGAAGCAAGCAACCAGTGAGGTCATGGAACCAATATGGATTAAAGAGGAGGAAGTGCTTGCTGTCTTAAAGTGAAAAAAAAGGTGGATAAATCTCGTGGGCCTCACAAGGTATTCCCTCAAATCTTGAGGGAGGCTAGTGCAGAATTTGTAGGGACCCTGGCAAATATATTTAAAATGTCTTTAGCCACAGGTGAGATGCCGAATGATTGGAGGGTAACTCATGTTATTCCGTTGTTTTAAAAAGGCTCCAAAAATGAGCCTGACATCAATAATAGGTAAGTTACAAGAAGCTGTTCTAAGGGATTGATGTACAAGTATTTGGATAGTCAGGGACTGATTAGGGATAGTCCACATGGCTTTTTGCATGGTAGGTCAAGTTTAACAAGTCTTTTAGAGTTTTTCAAGGAGGTTACCAGGATAGTTGATGAAGGAAAGGCTGTGGATGTTATCTGCATGGAGTTTTGTAAGGCCTTTGACAAGGTTCCACACGGGAGGTTAGTCAGGAAGGTTCATTCCCTTGCTATTCATAGTGAGGTAGTAAACGGGATTTGACATTGGCTCTGTGGGAGAAGCCAGAGAGTGGTAATGGATGATTGCCTCTCTGACTAGAGGCCTGGTACTAATGGTATGCCTCAAGAAACAGGGCTGGGTCCATTGTTGTTTGTCATCTATAATCAATTATCTAGATGAAATATGGTAAATTAGATCAGTAAATTTCCAGATGACACCAAGATTGGAGGTATATAGACAGCAAGAAAGGTTTTCAAAGCTTGCAGAGGGGTCTGGTCCAGCTGGAAAAATGGCCACAAAATGGCAGATGGAATTTTATGTAGACAAGTGTGAAGTTTTACATTTTAGAAGGAGAAACCAAGGTAGGACATACACAGTAAATGGTAGGACACTGAGGAGTGCAATAGAACAATGACTTGGGAATATAGAATCTTAATTCTCTACAAGTGCCATCACAGGTAAATATGGTCATAAAGAGAGTTTTTGGCATATTGGCTTTCATAAATCAAAGTACTGAGTAGAGGAGGTGGGATGTTCAGTAAAGTTGTATAAGACATTGGTGAGGCCAAATTTGGAGTATTGTGTTCAATTTTGGTCACCTAACCATAGGAAAGATATCAATAAGATTGAAAGAGTGCAGAGAAGATTTACTAGGATGTTGCTGTGACTTGAGGAACTGAGTTACAGGGAAAGATTAAGCAAGTTAGCACTTTATTCCCTGGGACGTAGAAGAATGAGGGGAGATAGAGGTATACAAAATTATGATGAATATAGGCAGAGTAAATGCAAGTTGTGTTTTTGCTCTGATGTTAAGTGAGAAACAAACCAAAGAACATGAGTTAAGGGTGAAAGGGGGAAAGTTTAGGTGGAATATTAGGGTGAATTTCTTCACAGTGGGAGTATAGAACAAACTGCCATCTGAACTGGTGAAGACAACCTCAATGTTAATATTCAAGTAAAATTTACACAGGTACATGGATGGGAGGGGTATGTTGAGCTATGGACTGCATGCAGATCAGAGGGATGGGGCAGAATAATAATTTTGCACAGATTAGAAGAGCTGAAGGCCTGCTTTCTGTGCTGTAATATTCGATAGTTCTATGGATCCTAAAATCGCTACAAACTTCTAACACTAATTCCAAAAAAATGAAGCCAAGGTATTGAAATGAAGGCAAGTCCCTGTACTTTTATACTGTGGAAATCCCATCTTGAGATATCTTGGGATAAGATTTTAGCTTTGCTTCTTTTCTTCTTTGGCTTGGCTTCGCGGATGAAGATTTATGGAGGGGGTAAAAGTCCACGTCAGCTGCAGGCTCGTTTGTGGCTGACAAGTCCGATGCGGGACAGGCAAACACGGTTGCAGCGGCTGCAAGGGAAAATTGGTTGGTTGGGGTTGGGTGTTGGGTTTTTCCTCCTTTGCCTTTTGTCAGTGAGGTGGGCTCTGCGGTCTTCAAAGGAGGTTGCTGCCCGCCAAACTGTGAGGCGCCAAGATGCACGGTTTGAGGCGATATCAGCCCACTGGCGGTGGTCAATGTGGCAGGCACCAAGAGATTTCTTTAGGCAGACCTTGTACCTTTTCTTTGGTGCACCTCTGTCACGGTTGCCAGTGGAGAGCTCGCCATATAACACGATCTTGGGAAGGCGATGGTCCTCCATTCTGGAGACGTGACCCACCCAGCGCAGCTGGATCTTCAGCAGCGTGGACTCGATGCTGTCGACCTCTGCCATCTCGAGTACTTCGACGTTAGGGATGAAAGCGCTCCAATGGATGTTGAGGATGGAGCGGAGACAACGCTGGTGGAAGCGTTCTAGGAGCCGTAGGTGATGCCGGTAGAGGACCCATGATTCGGAGCCGAACAGGAGTGTGGGTATGACAACGGCTCTGTATACGCTTATCTTTGTGAGGTTTTTCAGTTGGTTGTTTTTCCAGACTCTTTTGTGTAGTCTTCCAAAGGCTTTGCTACTGCTCTTGATAATTGACAAGATAATTGTTTGGATAATTGTTTGGAACCAAACACCAGCAGAGAAACCCAAAACTTTTTTGTAGATCTGAATTTCTCTCCTTCAGGCATATAGTGCACCAATTCATGCTTTCAATGGATTGCAATGTACAGCTTCCCCCCAACTCAGTTGCAATTGAAAACATTGCTTAGACAGTTGAAGTTACTGACAAAGACATCTATTTGGTTTAAAGGGCCCACAGGATGTAAAGGTGAAAATAAATGCCAATGTGCTGTTAAAATGTGAAATCTGATTTTGGCAATCATTATGAATGCTTGGCTTATCACCACAGTTTGTAGCTGTTGATAATGTTGACACAGACATTTATCACAGAAGAGAATATCTAGGTTCCAAGACTTTAGTTCTGGTTAAATATCTGGAGAGAACTAGCTGGGAAAAGCAGTACATTTCAGAATTGTGAAGGAACAATTAGTGCTTCCCCTTTTGCAGACTGAGATAGAGCATCACCTTTTTTTTAGATAAAGACTTTTATTTATTTACAGACAGGCACTGTTGGAGTTTTATTGAAGTTTTGGCAGTAATTACAGAAAGTGCGTCATGTGTATTTCAAAAGTACTCAGCCAACCTGCGGCAGCCTCATGTGAAAGTATAAGGTGATGTAGTTTATATGTAATGTTCAGAATCCTCAGCCATAACTACTTTCTCTGAACAACTGTTGATGTTAGGATAGAGTCATAATAATTGATAAAGACAAGAATATGACATCTTCTTAATGCACACTTTTATGGAAATTAAGTGGAAACAACACTCAGACGACAGTTCTTTGCGAAAGCATCAACACTCTTGAAAAGATGTCATCTCCAGTTGAAATGCATGTTTAACTCAGCAAGAATATCTGATGAGATTGGGTCTAGTGCATCACACAAACATGCTGGAGAAACTCAGCAGGCCACACAACATCTGTAGGAAGTGAAAAGCAATCAAAAATATTGATTGCTTTTTACTTCCTGTAGATGCTGTGTGACCTGAGTTTCTCCAGCACGTTTGTGTTTTGCACTAGACCCTATCTCATCAGATATTCTTGTTTAACACCAACCTTCAATTCCTCAGATGTGCCCACCCAACCACTATACAACATTTGCCTGCTGTAAGGCAAAGAATTGCCATTAGTATTGCCCCGGTGGCCCCTTACTGTACGAGAGAAAGAGAAGCATAAGAGAGTCCCTTCAGAAGCACTGAATGTCCGTGGATTTGCTTCCAGCGCTCCTACAGCCTCTGCTGCCATACTGACTCCTGTTCGATTCATCGGAAACATGAGCTCCAGTTTCAAACCTCGGACAGGATCAGGAAGTCTTCAGCGATTGAGGCCCTGCAGGAGACCTTCATGCCCTCAGCACACCGTCGCATCCCTGCTCTGATACCTGGTTCCCAAATCAGTCTCCAGCAACCCACAGCCCACGTGGGTCTTCCGAATGCAAGTCACCCATAGCCCACCGGTGATGTATATTCCTTTACAGATGAGCCCCTCTCTGATCCACCATCAGAGTTGTCTCGTTTGCTTCTCCCTCTCAGCTGGGGATGTTCTCCCTGTTTCTGCTGTATTGCACCTGTCTACTGTTCCCACAGAGTCTGTAACTCCTCATGGCTGCTACCAAGCACAGGCGCCATCATCTTGGGAACAAACCTCGCTGTTGCAGGATTTTACTTACAAAAACCTTTGGGTTCTTTAACAGGCCATTTAAAGCCTGTATGGAACCACTGGGACTGCACAGGAATAGCATTAGGATCAGGTTGTTGAAACCTTTGGATCAGCGCTGAAATTTTATATAGAATAAGTAAATAAATAAATACATACATAAATAGATAGATAAATAGAGATTTATTTGATGCACACACACGCACACATTCAGATTGTTTTAAGAATGGCTGATTTCTGATTAAACTTGAATCAAGTTTTAAAATTAAACAGAAGACTTTGGGCACCTTGTCCCTCTTTAAAACTGTTGATATTGGGGTAGATTTGTACACTGACTGCATCATGCCATGAGACTAAAAAAGAACCTTCTCAACTGCAGATATCTGGAGTTAAACTTTAATTTTCTCTCTCTCACTTCTTACATTAGCAGATAGACTACAGAAATCTTTTTCTATTGACAAAGATTGCATACGCTGGACCCACAACACAAATTGGTTCTGAATTTTGCAAGTTATTTTATTTCAGAATTCTAATATCAAAATAAGTTTGCTCTGGGCTAGTACTATGCCTTTTAAGAGACTGCTTTCGTGGGTCATCTGCTTTTGGCAAACCCGAAGGATTTCCTCAGATTTTCCTAATTAAAAAAGACTATACTGAACCAGAGATGGATAGATTTCTAATTAGTTGAAAGCACATGGGAACAGCAGCATGCACTAAAGGTACAGTATGATTGTATTTAATTGCTTAGATACATTCATTGGAGAGGTCTGGAGGGTGCAGGTCAGTGGGACGAGTGGAATGATGTTTCTGCTCAGACCGGAAGGGATGATTGGCCTGTGTACTGTGCTGTAGTTTTCTATGATTCTATTTGCATATTGCCCTCTTGTTTCAAAATTCTGCCTCCATTAATATAGCCAAGTTTTAGAAATAGGGGTTCTGTCCACATACAAGTGACAAAATTAGAATTTCAATCTCAAGTTTGTTCTTTGTAAAAGATTGGATGAGGATTTGGGTATGGTAACGTTGAGCTTGAGACCAGGAATATGAGTAAAAACACAGAAATGCTGGAGGAATTTGCCATTTCTCACAGACTGAATAGACACCAGTGGTCGTGCCACAGAGGAATAAGTATTAGATTGAGAGATGGGGAAAAATATCACGCCAAGCAATCCCTGCTCAATTCCAGCTGTTTTGGTGCAGATGAATCAGCAAGCCATCCGCTGCTGTTGTTGGTCAGTCACTTGCCTTCCATTCACCTGCTCCACAGCATCAGTATAGAGCATTCCCACACCTGTATTCCTTGTTAGTATTTCAGTAATATCCTGCCAGAAAGCTCTCACCTCCTCACACGACCACGTAGCATGTACAAACGTTCCTATTTCTATTCCACATCTAAAACACATCTCTGATATTTCCAATTTTTATTTGTGTTTTTTCTGTGGCGTGAGGTATAATTGGTATAGAAAATTCTATTGTACTAATCTGTATCTTACATTTATAATTGATGTCATGCTATCCAAACACCAATCAGACTAGCATCTTTCCATTATTGCACTCCTCAATCTGACTTCCATCTCTCTCCCAATCTCTGTAAACCTGGATTTGCACTTTCATTTTGGAGAGCAAAGTACATTTTAGATATAAATTTAGGTCTGTTCCCAGTTAAATCGTTCATTCTATCTCACTAATTTCAGGTGGGGCCAAGTTTGGCCCCCATCTTTCTCTTAAGAAAGATCTTAACTGAAGAAAGCAAAAGATTGTCCCATTAGCTACTCCATACTTATGTGTTAATTGTTCAAAAGACACAAGATCCTTCTATATAACAATCATCAACGTATCTTATTTCTTTGTCATACCATGAATTCAATTATTCTGTTACCCAGATTCATAGGCAGTAATACATTTTTACATAATGGTGTTCGAGACCTGCCTTTTTCCTGATACATACATTTATTTCTTGCCATATTTTAATCATGTGTATTAATATAGGATTGTTCATATTTTTTTGTTATTAACTTAACATACCACTTATAAATAAAGTCCTTCATTGTCTCCATTTTTATTCAATTCAGTCCCATTCAAACCCATGTAATATTAGTTGAAATCACCCATAACTACATTCTCCAGATCCAATCCAGGTCTTAATGGGTCAATGATCTAGTTATCCTACCAGACTCATTGCTTGATCTGCAGAATTAAATGAGCAATTTTTAAAATCTTTGATAATCCAGACCAAATTAATAAATAGCCATGTGCGTAAGACTCCCTGGAAATATATTAAACGAATTGGCAGTGCTAGTAGAGCCAGTGCCTTGAAGAACCAGGGATGTCAAGTTCAAGTTTAAATTTATTGTCAGAGTATATACATGATATCACATACAACCCTGAGATCCCAGGCCAGGCAGAATTTCTACTTTTTGGTAGTGTAAACTGTACTCAAGAAAAAGGAAGGTATACAAAAGAGAGAAATTTAAACAAACAAACAAATTTTAAAAAAGAAGCAAAGAAAAATTCAGTAATTAAGTAGGAGTCCTTAAATCAGTCTCTGATTGAGTTTTGGGTTCAATCTTAACTTTAGATGCTATCTTTCTAGATCTTCCATGTTGCCTCTGTAACCATATGGATTATCTTTGCGTGTTCCGGTATGCTGCAACATCTCAAAGATGTGCAGATTGTTGGCCACTGTAAAATTCCCTCGAAGTGTGTAGTGAGTGGTAGAATCTTGGAGAGAGTTTATGAGAATGTGTGGAGAATTTTTTAAAAAGTAAATTACAGGAGGATGAATGGCTGGTTGATGGACATTTCAGGCTCATGGGGAGAAAGGGCAAGGAACCAGTCCTCTGGCCACCCTCTGCACTACCTCTATGTTTGGTGAGCCAATGGCCTGCATGACTGTACATCACAGAATATTTATGAATTAATCTGCTAGGTATAGAAACTGCCTTAACTGAGAGTACCTAGCAGGTTAGAATTGATTAATCCAGACAACTGGAATCTGAACCACTCTGCTGTCGGTCAGTGATACTGAAGCTCCTCAAGAGAGATGGATTTTCCCAGCTCCTAGAATATAAAATGTGGCAATAAAGCAATAGATTACTGAGCAATTAATATCTGGATGAAGCATATGTCCATGTTTCTATGTTTACAATGACACATACACTGATAACATTCAGTTCCATCGCAGTAACAACACTCTTAAACCTTTAATACTCTCTGAGACTAAGGTTTATCTGACAACCAGTCCATGATGAACAGGAATTTTCTCCATACAAATATTGAGATGTCAGAAGATATCCTCTTCAGTCCTTGCCTCTAACTCTGTTCCATACTACCGGATCTCGTTGCTCTTCCATTCACATTGTTTGCATCCTGGTATCACTTTAGGACCTGAATTGGAATCTCAGATCCATGCTAAATTTAATTGCATGTTTCCACCTCTTCTTTCTTCTTTGGCTTTGCTTCGCAGATGAAGATTAATGGAGGGGTAATGTCCACGTCAGCTGCAGGCTCGTTTGTGGCTGACAAGTCCGATGCGGGACAGGCAGACACGGTTGCAGCGGTTGCAAGGGAAAATTGGTTGGTTGGGGTTGGGTGTTGGGTTTTTCCTCCTTTGTCTTTTGTCAGTGAGGTGGGCTCTGCAGTCTTCTTCCAAGGAGGTTGCTGCCCGCCGAACTGTGAGGTGCCAAGATGCATGGTTTGAGGCGATATCAGCCCACTGGCGGTGGTCAATGTGGCAGGCACCAAGAGATTTCTTTAGGCAGTCCTTGTACCTCTTCTTTGGTGCACCTCTGTCCCGATGGCCAATGGAGAGCTCACCATATAACACGATCTTGGGAAGGCGATGGTCCTCCATTCTGGAGACGTGACCTACCCAGTGCAGTTGGATCTTCAGCAGCGTGGATTCGATGCTGTCGGCCTCTGCCATCTCGAGTACTTTGATGTTGAAGATGAAGTCGCTCCAATTAATGTTGAGGATGGAGCGGAGACAACGCTGGTGGAAGCGTTCTAGGAGCCGTAGGTGATGCCGGTAGAGGACCCATGATTTAGAGCCGAACAGGAGTGTGGGTATGACAATGGCTCTGTATACGCTAATCTTTTGTGAGGTTTTTCAGTTGGTTGTTTTTCCAGACTCTTTTGTGTAGTCTTCCAAAGGGGCTATTTGCCTTGGCGAGTCTGTTGTCTATCTCTTTGTCGATCCTTGAATCCGATGAAATGGTGCAGCCGAGATAGGTAAACTGGTTGACCGTTTTGAGTTCTGTGTGCCTGATGAAGATGTGGGGGGGGCTGGTAGTCATGGTGGGGAGCTGGCTGATGGAGGACCTCAGTTTTCTTCAGGCTGACTTCCAGGCCAAACATTTTGGCAGTTTCCGCAAAACAGGACGTCAAGCGCTGAAGTGCTGGCTCTGAATGGGCAACATGTTTCCACCTTTATATCATTATTAAAAGTCATCCTTGTCTGCTGTTGCTGGTCACTGGCACCATTCAGGAGAAAAGTTTCTTTTTATTAACTTTCTCTGCTGTCATTGTGGCAGGCAAGGGACTCACATAATCTAATCAGTTGGCTTGCTGGGCGATGGTGCAGGCAGCGATTCTTTTGGATATCACGGGCAATGTCATTCTGTCATTTTAAAAAATTCATTCAATCCCTGCTGCATTCAATATCCATTGATTTTACAATCACTGGGTTTCTTGTCGGTCATTGACAGTCACTTGAGAATCACTTTACAGGTTTGGAAATAAACATGACCATGTTTCTGGATATTACCATGCTGAAGATAATGGAATACAGTTTGAGTTGGTGAGAAGGCCCTATATTTCACTGATGCAGTGAGGTTTATGTTTCTGGATATTAAAAAAATTCTTTATAAGTATTGATTTAACAGAAAAAATGAGTAAATTGAGGAGAAATTAGGTAAAAACTTGGAAAGAACACGAGTTTTTTAAATTAAAAGTTAAATTGCAGTTTGAAAGAAATATTGAAATCCTTATATGGAGGATGTTATTATATTTTATAATATCTTTCAGTCAACTTACAATTTTACTGCATTAAAGGTATCATATACTGTTGGTTCAGCCCAGCTATTTCTTGACACATGTTAAAACCTGAAGTACAATAGGCATGGGGCGGGGTGTTTCTGAGAGCTGTCATCTGGCTTCCACATATAACATATAACATATAACAATTACAGTACGGAAACAGGCCATCTCGGCCCCTCTAGTCCGCACCGAGTGAAAAGAACTCCACTAGTCCCACCTACCCACTCCCTGTCCACAACCCTCCAACACCTCATCCAACCTTCTCTTAAAGGACAAAATTGACCCTGCTGCAACCACTTCTTCTGGAAGTCCTCTGGGTGAAGAAGCTTCCTCTTGTTACTTCTAAGTTTTGCCCCCTAACCCTCAACTTATGACCCCTCATTCCAATCTCCCCTACCCTCAAGGGGAAGAGCCTGTTCACATCTACTATGTCCATTCCCCTCATAATTTTATATCCTTCTTTCAAATCCACCCCCCCCCCTTTCTACGCTACAATGCATATGTTATATTTTGTCTGGGCACCCTCCAATCAAATGGCACTCACGACATCTTCTCTGTTTTCTGTTTGCCCCTCACCCCATCTCTCCCTTCTATCCTTTCATCTCCACTAGCTTGCTCTCTCTCTCTCTCTCTCTCTTCCCCAACCCCCCCCCCCTTCACTTTCCCTCTGTCTCCTCTAGCTCGGTATTCACAGAACCACCTCCTTACCCCAGATAATACTCTCCTGTTGTCTTATCCATTGGCCTTTCTTCCCTCCTCCCCAGACACCTGCCTGTTTTTTTTTTCTCATACTTTGAAGATAAAGCCTCAGGCTTGAAATGTTGGTTATATACCTTTTCCTCTACGGATGCTGTGTTACCTGCTGAGTTCCTCTCTCATTTCAGTATTTTTAGTATAATAAACAGACTTCTTTGGTGGATATTGACAGGGGAAATGTCATCTTTAAAGTGACATAGGCAC
This sequence comes from Narcine bancroftii, assembly GCF_036971445.1. Taxonomy (NCBI): domain Eukaryota; kingdom Metazoa; phylum Chordata; class Chondrichthyes; order Torpediniformes; family Narcinidae; genus Narcine; species Narcine bancroftii. The sequence continues at coordinate 101,101,504 of NC_091476.1, read as the reverse complement.
TTTTTTTTTTCAATCTACAGATATTTATGGCACAGAAGGAGGTCATTCAGCACACTGCTACACAGAAAGAAGAGCAAGATAGTAAATTCATGCATTAGAGTTTTCAGTCCCTAACTCGTAGGTTAAAGTTCTTACCCAAATACCTTTTCAATGATGAGAACTTCTGTCTCCACCATCTTGTCTGTGATTGGGTTAAGATCAAGATGGACTTCATTTATGTGCACAATGCCCCATTGCTGGACATAGTCATATAATGCAAAACTATGCTTTAAGGTGGGATTGAAGGTTGCAAGAGGATCTGAGAAAAATATTGGGATAATGAGAGTAAATCCCCCCAATAAGCAGAAGGTCTGAGAATGAGTGAAACTCAAATAAAATTGCAGATGCTGGAAATATAAAAACAAACACTGGGGATGCTCTTCAGATTCGACCATCTCTGTTGAAAGAGAAACAGAAGTAACATTTCAGTTGGAAGACCTGATGCACTGTCCTTTTGGAGTTCACATTTTTTTGCAGTGTCGACGTTTTTCCTCTGGGTGCTCTGGTTTCCTCCCACATCCCAAAGACTCAGGTTGGTAAATAGCCACTGTGAATTGCTTCGTGTGTGTAGGTGAATGGTAGAATCTGGGGTGAGTTGATACAAAGGTGGGGAGAACAAAACAAAAGACCAATATAGTGTAAATTGGTGGTTGACAGTGAGTGTGGGCTTGCTGGACCTGTTTCTATGCTGTATGACTTGAAGATCTTATGAAATGGTGGTGAAGTAGAACGGAATGGAGTGGAAGCTGAAGACATGTTTTTGATGAAAGAAGAGGAAGCAAGGCGGAGGGGTCTATTTTAAGAGCTGACAAACCAGAGAGGTAGAGAGGCTTGGGTAAGGAATTCCAGATTTTGGACAAAGGCACCAATGAAGGAAACTGGGGATCCTTGAGCTTCCGACTGCAGGTGCAAAGATCTTTGCAAATTTAAGGACTTAAGGAGGCTACAGAGATAGAGACGAGAAATAAGAGAGGTTGAAAGCTTGGGAAATATTAGAAGTAATAGTGTGGGACAAGAGAATAAGTTCTTTCAGTTGATTCTTTGGGTCTGTTGGAATTAAGTAGGTGCATTCCCTTTGGCTGGATTGTGATGGAGAGGTATTGCTGGAGGATAATTTTTCAAAAATGCTGAGAGATTGCAGACAAGTGAAGGACAATGAGGACCAAATTATTTTCATCATTATGGCACAGGAAGGATTGCATAAATGACTGGTCAGAACTGTTGCTGTACTGTGGAAACATTTGGCAGAAGAGATTCAAATAATTGTATGAGACAAAAAGACCAATGTTTTCTGCAACTGGAAATTCTGTCACTGTTTCTGTGAGAAGAAGAGCCCTCAGTTATCAGGTCTGCAAGTCCAAACTTCTATTTTATTGTTTTAGTGGCCCCAGTTGTTGGGAACAGGTAGCATTATACATGTAAATGACATTGAATTTAACATTCTGGCATGTAAACATAATTGTGAATATATCAGCATCATCAGGATAACATGTAACTTCCACATATAGACCACACTTGGTAAGGACAATAACAAAAGATAACAATAATGAACTTATTGTCATATACATTGTACAATGTACATATGCACTGGCATATTTACTTGTTGTAGCGAGTAGGTGCTTTGGGGTGTGGGGGGAGAAAACAACACAGAACAGTAGAGTAACATACGCTTTAGATGATCTCATCCATGCCGACCAAGGGGTTTACCTGAGCTAGTCCATTTGCCTGTATTTGGCCCATGTCCCTCTAAGTGGCACGGTTAGTGTAGTAGTTAGCACAAATGCTATAACAGCACCAGTGACCTAAGTACCTCTGCAGGGGTTTCTTCTGGGTGCTCTGGCTTCCTCCCGTATTCTAAAGTTGTATGGGATTAGTAGGTTAATTGGTCACGTAGATGGGTTTGTAAGGTGAGGGCTCATGGGCTGCAAATGCCTCCCTAATTTGCGACGTATCCACCGGCCAACTGAAGCCCATTGTACCGGCTATGTGGCAACATTGGGTGTTTGACAACATACATAGTTTGACTCACCCTTCGATTAGGATGTCAATAAGCCTCGTGGCAGACAAATTCATGTGACACAGCCTGCGCAAACAAGTCAGCGCTTGGTCAAGGACATGTATCTAGTGCTAGACCTCAAAAGTTCAGTGCCACACCAAAGACCCACTACAGGTTTTTGCATCCATGTGGATATCGTTGGCCTATTACCCCCGTCCAAGGGTGCTACTCATCTCTTCACGGTAGCCAGGTTTACAAGATGGCCAGAGCTCTCTACCACCTCCATCTCACCTTGTGTGAGTACCTTCACCACCAATTGGATAGCATGTTTTGGACCACTCATGCATATCTCCTCTGACAGGGGAGCTCAATTTAAGTCTGGGTTATGGGCCAGAATTGCACAGTTGCTGGGCATGCAGCCTCATCGGTCAACAGCCTATCATTCTCAGTCCAATCACTTAGTGGAATGTTTTCACTGTCATATATGAAAACAGCTCACATGGCACATCTTAAGGGACCAGATTGGATAGATGAACTGCCTTGGGTACTTTAAGTATCTGTTACACGCCAAAGGAGGTTTTGGCTATGTCCTCCGCAGATTTGGTGTACGTAGGCCCCCCCTAATGGTCACAGGAGATTTTATTCTGGCAGCATGTGGGCAGCAGGAATCTCCTATTTTGGTATTCACATGCTTGAGGGAGAAGGAGAGTATCCTGGCACCTATGCCGGCCACCTAGCATGAGTCTATGACTTCATACATTCCGCCTGAACTCAAGGACTGCCTTTATGTATTCCTGCACAGGGATGCACACAGGACGTCATTGCAATGGCCATATGAAGGTCTTTTCAAGGCAGCTCCATGTTTGTTATAGACAATGGCAGCAGGCAAGAAGCAGTTTCAGTCGATCGCACAGTGGACCTAGATCACCATGCACCTGGCACAGGAGGTGCCTACTGGCCAAAGCTAATCATGATAACAGGATTCACCACCCGCTACAGTGGTGACGTGCCACTCTCACACATTTAATTGAATTAAAAAGAGACAATACATACAAAAAGTATATAGCTAGATAAATATTCACAAATCTCCCAATCTTTGAGACAACAATGCAAAACCGCTGCTTCACTGTGACATTTTATATAGTTTAAATAAGTTTTAGTAGCTTTTGAAAGATCTTGTGTATTTCCAATGTAAGAAATATTTCATGTTCTTCAGTATTATGACAACCAACTTAGCCACAGACATTGCTTAAGTTGCCTCTCCATTTTTCTCAGCATTTTCCTAAGTAGGGATCATTTTGCCTGCTCTATGCCCAAAACAAAATCACACCCACCACTAGGGGTGGAAGTTGCGTTCAGAAGTTTCTGCAGAACCATGCAGAACAAAAATGGCAAGCTAAATTTGATTCAGACAAATGCAAGGAGTTGCACTTTGGTCAGTTAAAACAGAGCAGAACTTACAAGGCGAATGGGAGCACCTTAGAGAGTTTTGTAGAGCAAAGAGTCTTGGCGGTACTGGTGCATAGTTCCGCGAAAAACGTGATGCAGGTAGACAGTGGCAAAGAATGCATTTTACATGTGCACTCTTCAGTCAGAGTACAGAAGAAAGGATTGCATGTTACAACTGCACAATACATTAATGAGACTACACTTGGTGTTTTGTGGGCAGTTTTATTCACCCATCGACAGGAAGGATATGAAGCTGGAATGGGTGCAGAAAAGATTTACAGGAATGTTGCCAGGACTGAATTATATGAAGAAGCTGGATAGGCTGAGGAACACCTTATGGAGTTTTATAAAACAAAGAGGGATATAGATAGGGTAAATAGAATATGGAACTACAACACTGTATGGCGCACAATGCTGTGTTTGTAGTGATAGAGTGCTAGTGACGCTCCTCACCACGAGAGAGAGTCAGAGATGAATGTTGCAGTTCAGGTTAGATGAAGAAAATGACTGCACCAAATGATTTGTTAATAGAATATTGTTAATACTAAAAGAACCCAGACATCATCAGCCTGTACAAGAACAAGGGAGAAAAGTCTGACTGCTCCAAACACTGGGGGATAACTTTGCTCTCCATCACAGGAAAAATCCTCGCAAGAGTACTCCTGAACAGACAGGTGCCCACCATTGCTGAAGAACAACCCCCAGAGAGTCCGTGTCGCTTTGGTGCCCAGGAGCACCATCGACATGGTATTTGTTCTCAGGTAACTCCAAGAGAAGTGTAGGAACAGTACAAGGAATTGTAGGTGACGTTTGTTGGCCTTACCAAAGCTTTTGACACCGTGAGCAGGAAAGAGTTATGGCAAATCATGGATCAACTGGGATACCCCCCCCCCCCCCCCAAAGTTCCTCAGCATGATCATCCAGCTACATGCCCAGGTCAGACACAGCAACGACCTCTCAGAGTCCTTCTCAATAGGCAACCGCGTAAATCAAGGGTGCGTTCTCACACTGACTCTTTTCACCATCATCTTCAGCATGATGCACCAAAGGGCCACAGAAAACCTTGATGACGAGGACGGTGCTACATCCGATACCACACCGATGGCAGCTTGTTCAACCTGAGGTGACTATGGTCCCACACCAAGACATTGGAGCAACTTATTTGAAAGCTACTCTTTGCCGATGATGCTGCCCTTTTTGCCCATACAGATACAGCCTTGCAGTGTATAGCATCCTGCTTTGCAAAGGCTGTCGAGCTCTTTGGACTGGAAGTCGGCTTGAAGAAGACAGAAGTTCTCCATCAGCCTGTACCTCAGGAAGAGTGCCACCCTCCAGCGAGACTGAGCTGAAGACAGTCCACCAGTTCAACTACCTGAGGTGCAACATCTCATCAGATGCTTAGAACAATAAAACGGTTGACAACAGACTGACAAAGGCAAACACCACATTCGGCAGGCTGGACAAAAGAGTGTGGAACAACAACCATCTGAAGAAAAGCACAAAGACCAGTGTGTACAGAGCCGTTGTACTGACCACCCTCCTGTTCGGCTCCCAAGTCGTGGGTCACCTACCGTCACCACCTACAACTCCTTGAGCATTTCCACCAATGCTGCTTCTGCACCATCCTTAACATCCACTGGAGTGACTTCACCACCAATATTGAAGTCCTCGGACAGGCGGAGGTTACCAGCATTGAGACCATGTTGTTGAAGACACAGCTAAGCTGGGCAGGGCACGTCTCTAGGATGTAGCATCATCGCCTACCCAAGATCGTGCTGCATGACGAACTCTCCACTGGGACACATGACAGAGGGGCTCCAAAAAAGAGGTACAAGGATCCTCTGAAGATATCCCTTGGTGCCTGTCATATTGACCATCACCAGTGGTCTGCTCTTGCCTTCAATCATGAGACCTGTCTTCTTCACCACTCTGTCTCCTCATTTGAGAATGCATAAAGGGCTGGCCTTGAGGACAAAAGGAGACGGAGGAAGAACCATGATACAGCAGCACCAGACCTAGAACAGAATTTCCCTTGCAGCCACTGTGGCCAGGCATATGGCCTCATCAGCCACCAGCGAGCCTTCAGCAGACATGGACAGCCCCCTTCCTAAATCTTCGATTGTGAAGCTAAGCGATAATGATGAACCCGAGTTTATTTATTACTTAAAAGAAACCTCGTAGTGCTGACCTATACAAACCTTCTCCACAATTGATCTAAGCTCTCCTTTCCTCACAATCACTTAACCCTCCATTTTTCTTACATCCATTCCTATTATATCAGCCTCGACCACCAACCCCAGCAGTGTGCTCCTGGCACCCACTATTATGCTCAAAAAACCTCCCTAAACTTCACCGAAACTGAAATAGTCATAGTCTTTTTCCCAGGATAATAGAATCTAAAATGAGAGAGTGTAGTTTTCATGTGAGAGGGAAGAATTTAAAAGGGTCCTGAGGCTGGGACAGTTTAAAAAATATTTAGACAGGTAGATGGATCAGAAGGTTTTAGAAGGCTTTGGGCTGACCAAGTGAATAGAACTAGCTTGGTTGGCATGGACAAGTTGGGCCAAAGGGCCTGTTGCGACTTGCGACTCTACAACAGAATAATGTACAAGGTAAAGAAACCAATACCCTTGTTCAAAAATTTTACTATCCTTGAACACCATGATATTTAAATATTTCCTATTCATAAATGATCTATCCATGGTGAGTGATGGCTGAACTGAGAGATACTGACATATTTGTGCCAAATGTCAGCTCGTATACTTCTGCTGGAACTCGCAGTTCGTGTGCAGGTCAGCTGCAAATTTGCTTGGTGGAAGGTTTGACTGCAAGGGGCAAAAATCATCATGTAGCCATTAATTATTCAAGTTGTACAAAACTATAAAATGGTTTAAAATAAAGATTATAAAAGCCTTTGTGTTTAAGTAGCTCTACACAATGTCAGTACAAATTAACACCCTCCAGAAAATTATAAATGCTGCAGGATTTCACCTGGAGGTGACAAAGCGGCATTGTATTGCTGTAGAGTGTGCTGTTTAAACATTGCTGTAGCCTTCCCCAGCCGAAAACACCAAGTGCCATTGTTGGATTCCAGTAACGAAGAAGGATGGAGGAGCAGATCACTCTCATCCACGACCTGATTGGAGGGTGCTGGAGGCATGGCTGTGAGAGAAGTGATTGATGTGGGTAAGAAGCTCCTGCTTGTCAAAAGCAACACATGGCCACAGCTTCTCCCAGAAACTGAACGCTGTTCCATGACATCTGGAATTCCAGGGCGACATTCTCATTATACTGCTTGTGGTCTTGAAGTTTATTGCAGGTCAGCAGAAGCAGCAACATGTTGTCTGCTCTCTCCAAAATTCTTTCTATTGACCAATAGCTCCCAACTATTCAGCAACTCTTTGAAGATTAACTTCCAAGCAAGAAACTAGCAAACACCTTCACTTCCACCTCCAACGTCAGCAACAATATTACTTCTGCTATAAACATCATTAAAAAGACACTAAGCCCTGCTGAGGACAGCAGAACAGATAGACAAAAGCTTGAAGGAAAGGTAGAGAATTCCAGAGCTAAAGAGTCATTCATGAATGGAAAAGCAGGCAGAGCTGGGTAGGTGTAGATATCTCAGCAGCTTATCGGGCTAGGGTAGTGTTGGAGTATTCGCTGTCATGAATGAGAGAGGGTTGGGGAATTAGAGTTTTTGGAGACTGAGAGAACATTGGATGCCCTCCCCTTATTTGCCTCAGTTTAGATGCCAACTGGGTGTGTTGCACATTTTTAAATTTAACTATTTGTCTCAACGATATCTCACATATTTTGGGGGTTAAAATTCATCTACATGACCCGACTGAAGTTATCAGTAACAACAGCACAGCCAGATTATCTTTGAAATGCGTAACATAGTGTATGTGAGAGAAATGATAAACCAAAATAAATGCCTGGATTTTGCACTCAGCAGCAAAACCTACAATTCGAACTGAAATGTTAAACATTTCTCTCTCCACAGATACTGCCTGATCTTTATAGCATTTTCAATTTTTTTATTTAGTCCGAACATTCATAACATTATTGCTGAATCCAGATCCACCCTTAAATCTCTATGACAACATTTTCCACATAAGCAATCCCCAAATCAATGACTCTCAGTGATTTGCCCATTACTAATGCCATCTCCCACTGGAGACGCAGTCAGAAATGAATGGAAATTACCCTGCACTTGGGCCCATCACAAAAACACTGGCAGTACTGTATATATTAGGTTTTACAAAAAAATAACGCCAGGCTGCTAACTCATTTCAAAATTGCTGGGGAATTATAAATATAATACGAGATGAGGTGCCACTTTCCCCACATGTTTTTGGCAAGCAACTCCTGCACAGATTTAATTAAAAAATATAATTACAGGACTAGCCAATGCACCCTTTATTATTTCACCAGAAAGAGAACCTGAATATCTTATTCATGTCTCCAGTGCAAGAAAATTGTTTCATTTTTCAAAATCAAGGCACAGGAAATGGGTGAGGTTAATTTCCTATTTTCCAGCAATCAAGGACAAAATCTCGCTGGTGAAATTATATTTTATTTTTGTCTTCAACCTGGTTACCATTCTCCCCTTCAAATGGCATAAGATTTTTATTTTTTTTTAAATTTAGACATACAGCACGGTAATAGGCCATTTTGGCCCATGAGTCCGTGCTGTCCAATTTACACCCCATTGACCTACACCCCCGGTGGGAGGAAACTAGAGCCCTTGGAGAAAACACGCAGACACAGGAGAATGAACAAACTCCTCACAGACAGCGTGGGACTCGAACCCTGGTCTGGTCCTGATCACCATCCACATGCCAACCGTGCTATCCACTGTCATATGGGGGATGCTGGTATAGAGAGGGTGGAAATATTTAGAAGTAAATTCCTTCAACACAGAAATGAAAATCTTTAATTATCACAATACCTTCAATCATTTAAAATTAGCAGTATCATAAGTGTTGCATTTGGCTCAGTTTAAATGAAGTATTGTTCTTGTTATAGGTGTATAATGTCAATGACGGAGATACTGTCATTTCTTCAGTAGTTAATGATCTCACAGCAAATGTATTGTGGTTCAGAATTGGAATCATTCGAGGCAACTATCTTCTCGCTCGTGAAATAGGCTGTCCTTTACAAGCAACTAACGATTCCCGACAGCAAATTTGCCTTAAGTTGATGAAATTCTCAATAATGGCGGAGTTCCAAATTTTCACTGGGATGTCTTTCCACAGTTCCAACTACACATCCGTGTCAATGGTAAAACATAATAGAAGGAAACTGTTTCAGACACTAGAAGTAGTCAGAAATAAAAACAAAAAGAAAACGCTGAAAAAAGGACAGGTAGCATCCAGAGCGAGAAACCTAGTAGATCTTTCAAATTGATGATCTTATTGAGGATGGAAACATTTACAGAACCCTTCATAGGAATTACTGACATTGATTGTTGTGTTTGGAAACATAAGAATACATGGCGACCAGTGCCTCTAGCATGTTCCATTATTCAATTACATTATGACTGAATTCCATCCACCCTTCTTTAAATGTGTCAGATGCTAAATTAATGCAGCTAGTTGATGAGTCATGGATTATTGGAGCAGAGCTTGGTAGCTTCTATACATGGAGCCATATATTCCACATCTCCTCCCAAAGAAACAGATGCAAGAGAATCTCCAAGTGAGAATCAACATTCATTGCTACAAACTGCATTGGTGCAATTAACACGTATAGTATTGTAGGGTAACTTGACTGAAGGGTATTCTTTGTTTATTGTTGAGCATTGTGAACTGTATCTGGGATAGCTTTGTTGAGGTAATAAAGATGGATAGAAGCTGACTGCATTTTAATTTATGATCCGGTGAGGGTGATTCTGATATCAATACAATGTGTCAAGTTTCCTTTGTTTGCACTTAGGAAGGTAAATTAGTACTTTCTGATCAAAGTCAGGAAGGATTGCCTGTCCCTTGAGAAGACTTAAAGGAAAATCATGAAATAAGTAATGGGTAAAATCACAAACTAAGAAATATTTATTTGTAACTGATGTAGAGGCAACTATGCCCCTACCCAACTGAGATTCTTTAACTTACACAAACTTATGGAATAATACACTTCATTGTATGTTGTCTGGGGAAATTGGCAACACCTGTGGAAGGAAATGGACAGTTGACATTTCAGGTCAAGATACTTCATCTACACTGAAAGAGCAGAGGGGAGATAGCCAGTTTAAAGAGGTGAGGGGTGTTACAAGAGTTGGCAAATGCCAAGTGGATCCAGATGAGGAGGAGTTGATTGGGAGATAGAATCAGATGGAAGAGGGGGAGGGAAAGGTGGAGATAATAACTGAGAGTTTATGTGGAGGCAACAAAGGCTTGAAAACTATAGAATTGGACAGAAAATGAAGGTGAAGAGTGAAACCAATTAAGAATAGGATAGTGGGAAAATGGAAACAGTAAGGGTTGAGCGTAGTGTTTAAGCTGGTCTCCACCAGTATTTATGAGTTTATTTCTCAGGATATGTATGTCACAGCAAACCTGCTTGGTCTACAGGAGTAGGCGTGAACCCATGAACATGCAAACATGAGGAAAGATTAAAAAAAACCCATCAAGCATCAGGGTTATAGAGGCTTTCACAATGCACTCCAATTCCTGCTGAAGTGTTGTCAATTCATTAGATTCTCCACTGGAGCTAACTCATTTTTATCCTTGGGTTCTGAAAAAAGTAGCTAAAGAGATTGTGGAAGTATTAGTAATGATATGCAAAGAATCAATAAATTCTGGCATTGTCCCATTGTTTAAAAAGGGAGGGAGGCAACATAAAGGAATTTATAGACCTGTTAGCCTAACATGTGTGATTGGGAAATTGTTGGAGTTGATTGTCAAGGATGAGGTTATGGAGGATTTGGAGGCACATGACAAAGTTAGCATGTTTCCCTGAGGAAAAATGTTGCCTAACAAACCTACTGCGACTTTTTTTGAGGAAACCACAAGCAGGCTAGACAAAAGGAGATGCTGTGGATGTTAAATATTTGGATTTTCAAAAGGCTTTTAACAAGATGGCACACATGAGGCTGCTTAACAAGATGGGTGCCCATGGAATTATAGGAAGCGATACAAGCATGGGTAGAGTATTGGTTGATTGTCAAGAAGCAGAGAGTTTGAACATTCTGGTTGGCTACCGGTTACGAGCAGGAACTACAATGCCACCCCCCCCCCCCCCCAGTCAGTGCTCGGTAATTTTACGCAGAAGGTGTGGCACAATAAAGGTGCAATATTTCTGCCTGGAAGATGCTGTGGAAAAGGAGCTTTTGTGAGGAACAGATTCATCTTTAATAATATTGGGGGAGGGGGAGGGGTTGGGTGAATGAATTAGTTGTTGTTTATGCTTTTAGGATATCAAATGGAATAAATATGTTGAAGTGTGGGAAGATTCAGACGCAGGCTACTTTCAAGATTAGACATCAGAAAAATAAAACTAAAAAAATGTACAGGTAAACAGAAATTTGAACAAAGTGTTCTGATCATTCTTTTCAACATGAACACAGTCAATGCCATTATGAGTCTGTGTGCCTTCATACTTAAAACAACATTCCACAGTGCATAGCAGTAGGACTGAATTTTAACCAAGGAAGGACAATGGGTAGACAATGAACTGAGTCCAGAATGAAGGTCAGCAATTTAAATATTTTAGAGAGGTTAACGGCTTAGGTTTAACATGCTTGTAAGATTTTGTTAATAAATTCCCACAATGCTTATTAGGTCCAGAAGGACAAAAATGAAATCTATACTTCAAAGCTTCCTGGCAATTACCTCTCGTAAATTACAAGACCAGGTTGAAAATTATCCTCCGTTTCTCTGCTAATAGGCAATTAAAAATCTCTGTCCAAAATGGTGCCAGTCTGCCTTTAAGAATAAGTTTCCTTTAATAAAGCAGCCCCTAATTCAGATCCTCTGATGGACAGGTCATTCTCTCCTGCCTGGTGGAGAGGTTATGATAATAAAGTATCATCCAAAGGAGATGTTAAACTCCTAACTATCTAATGGATTTTGCTGTATATTTTGAAGAGATGCTATGCTGTGATTTGTGGACTTCTCAAGTGAAAAGAACCAGAGTTCAGCAGCAAGAAGTCCACTTATCAGCTGTGAGATCAAATGCTGATCATTGAAAGGGCAAGGCAAGGACAGGATTTTTTTTAAATTAATCGAACTTGCTCTCACAAGGACAGTCTACTAACCTAATGCAATGTTGCAAAAGTATTGCTGTGGTCTGCACATACAGAGCACGAGAATGATCAACTAAACATTTAAGTCTTGTCAGGTCTGCCTTCTTGTTTGCTGCACTCTACTGCTTGAATAGTGTGCTGATCTGATTCTGCTGTAAGATTACCTCTGGAGTAATTAGCAGACTAATTCTTTCACTTGTCTTTCAGGCCCACCTTTTATCATCTCTCCACCGGAAAATATAACAGTGAACATATCCCAAGATGCCTTCTTCACCTGCCAAGCAGAAGCAAGTCCCGAAAACCTAACATACACTTGGCTTTGGGAAGATGAAAATGTCTTCTTTAAGGGGTAAAGTCATGACTGTATTTTATTTAAATGTACTGGTTGACAGGGTGGCTTACTCAAGCCACTGCTAAACTACATTGTGATAATGCATATCCTTGGGAACTGTCTTTGTTTGCTCAATCTCCAGTTATTCTTTCCCGTGAGATGCCAATTATTTGTTCACAATTTAAATTAATTGTTTTGATTAATTGATAGAATGTAACTTGTACAGGTTTTCTGACCTTATAAAGCTCAGTTAGGAAATGAGATGCAGAAAATAAGCATTCAGGTGCAGCAAGTAACTGAAAAGATAATGAAATATTGGTTTTGTCAAGGGACCTGGAATATATAAAGATGGAAGTCTTGTTGAGATTATACAATTGTTTGGTAAGACCACATTTGAAGTACTGGATGCAATGTTGATCTCTACACGGAATGAAATATTACTTAGCAATGGCAAAGTGCAGCATTGATTCACTGGATTGAATCGTGGTGTCAGGGTTTTGGCCAAAGAAGAAAGCAAGAAAGATTAGCAATGGGGAATTTCATGAAGGCATCTACATCCAACCATGTAAAAGCTAGGTTTTACAAAACAAACTGTGCCTCATAAAAATATGATTGTCTGCATTCAGGAGGGATCCCGGCTCATAATTTAATATTAATGCAGAGATAATATTTTTGGCTCAGGTTGTGGCAACATCAGATGATGTATAATTTGGCAGTGAGAGAGTATCCACTAACTGCTCATCATGTGAGTTATCAAATCCAAGGCTGACCCTTTATTCAAATGGTTGAGACAATCAATACATCCACTTTAGAGCCGGGAATTATTCATTGCTCATCAGTCAGACCTGGGAACTTTAGATTGGATGTTCTGCATTGAGCAAGTCTATTGTTTTACCTTCTCCATTTGTTAATAATTAGTTACTTTTGATACCATTAAACATGGTTTGACAGTGCAATCAATAAAGGTGAGATTAAAAATGATGGTTGCACTGTTATTACATTGTTTTAAGTTCTGCTCCCTCACTGGATACTAAATGTTTGGTCATCATTGTGTTATTTTATTAATATGAGTTTTCACAAATTTAGATCTGGTATTCTCTTCACGAGTCTCGGGGAAGGTTTACGTTATGTGTTCTTTTCGATATTATTGTAAAAGTGTTCCTTATGAATATGCTTGCAATGTGCAGATCAACAAAGAATAATTTGTTTAGTGGAGTTAAGCAGGAAGGTCTGCAGATGCTGTGATTGTAGTTTAAAAGTGCTGGAAACACAAGAAGTCGCACAGCGTCCATATGAAGCAAAGATATATGACTAACGTTTCAGGCCTGAGCCTTTTGTCAAGGTACCTGCTAAGAGCAGATAGGCACCTGAATAAAATGGTGCGGGAAGGAGGGAAGAAGGTCCGGAGGAGGAGCACAGGCCAACAGGCAAAAGGTTATCAGTGGATATGGGGGTTAGGGCGGAAGAGAAAAACGCTGAGTGAGTTAGCTCTCTGAATGGAGAAGGAAGAGGGTGGGGAAGTGGAGGAAAGGAGATGGAGGAATAGAGAGAGAGAGAGAAAAGGGAGAGGCCTAATGGAAATCAGAGAAGTTGATGTTAATGCCATCTGGTTGGAGAATGCTGTTCCTTGGATTTGTGGGTGGCCTCAGTTTGGCAGTGCATGAGGCTGTGGACAGACATGTCCGTGTGGGAATGGAGTATGGAATTAAAATGAGCTTTTGTTAACTTATTTTATAATTTAGACTGGCAAGGCCAACATTTACTCCCCTTGAGTAGTTGTTGCTGATCTCTGTAGTGTAATCAATGACCACCCACAGACACGAAGCAAGCACTCAAAGGCTTTATTAATCAGAAAACCCAGGCAAGCTTCTACGTGCTACTGGCTCATATCCAAGGCAGGTATGAGGGAAGAGACAAGGGCTCTCAGTCTTTATTAGGGGATCTTATATGGAGGGGCAACAAGTACAGAAGGTGGGCCAGACCAATGAGGACATTCCAGAGTACCATGTTCCACCACAATCTCTCTTCTTGATTTACTGCAGTTCTGGCTCAGGAGCCCCCACTGTAAGCATGAGTAAGGGATTCCAGCATGTGGACACATTGATAATGGAGTCTCCAAATCTGCTTGTTGATGAGCCTATAGGTTCCCATATTACCCGTTACAATTAATTTTCTTAGTGGTAAAGGTCACAGGTTAGGGAAGTGCTGTCAAAAGTCTGTGCAAAAACATCTCATTGTACAAAGGGCAATAAATAAATGAATTGACTATCCCTGCAGTAAAATAATAAATCAGTCCATCAGTAAATACAGCGGGCTACTGTTAATGGCAGTCTACCTTCACAACTTAAGAGAGGTATCATTGATTGTCTCGAGAAATGGTTTCGTTGAATTGACAGCATATAACTTATGCATGTGTGCTGAGGATACAAAACTCAATGAGAAAGTGGGATGGGAAAAAATAAACATTGAAAGCTTTGACCTACAGCCTCATGTTCAGCAACAATGTGTGTGGCCACTTGCCAGACATCAGCAAGTATGCACAGTGAGTGAAAATAAATGACTATAGATTCGAGAAATCTGAAATAAAGCAGAAAATGCTGGAAAATCTCAACTAATCAGGCAGCATCTGTGGAAAAAGAAACTGAGCAGAAATGACAAATCTTCTGATGATGGGTGTTTAACCTGAAACACTATCTTGTTCACATACTGTCCGACTGGCTCAGGGTTTCCAGTATTGTCTGATTTTATAGTGAGCATACACACACTCCTTCCTCACAATCAGTAACAATTGTTACTGGATGTATCAATTATCGATCATGAACCGATTGGAGCATCTTGTTACACTTGGCAGCAGTTGTCACATCGTCATATTATCTTATATAAATATCCATGAATTGGAGACTAGTATGTGCCCATCCCACTGGGAATGGGATAAAACCAGCTCACAAAATAAAAGCCTTACTCTTATCAGATTCTATGAGAAAATGAAATGCCCAGGAGAAAACCCAGTGAACCTTCCACAGATTGCATTATTATATCATATCTGACCAACATTCCTTAAATCAATTAAATGCAAATAAAACTGTAGATTTCTGCCTTATCACAGTTTGATGGAGCAGTGTATTGCAAGATAGTGGTTTCATTATCCTTTACTTTCCCACTCTACCACCTGAACAAAATATATTGATCATGAGTAACCGCTTCTCAATCCACTGTGTTTCCATATCCATTGTGTATTGTGATTTATATTTATTTTCATGTAGCATTTCACATCTCACTGGCCCTGTTCAAATAATGTCATTATTGGAAGAACTGATACACCACTCTATCTTTTCTTGCCTTCATTGCTTCATGAAATTGATGTTGGAGCAGGCAAGCTGAGCCAAAGATAATACAAGAGGAATCTCCTTAAAGCACAGGAAGTTCCATTTATTCCACAATTCATTTCTCAGTGCATTTACCAGTAGTAAATTGAAGATGTACTGTATGACTGACTGTGTTCCTCATCTCTTGAGACATTTGGCCTTTCAAGACTATGGTGGTTATAAATAAGCATTTATGTCAGCCCTATTCCTCCTCTTCTTTTCCTGTAACCTATTGCACATGTCCACCAACTCCCTCTGCTTCTCCTGCCATCTATCTATATCTGGGGTGATTTAGAGCACCCTACTACTTGGGATGTGATAGGAAACCACGGTACGTGGGGTCTACCCACGGAGTCACGGAGACTAATTGAGTGGGGTATTGAGTACAAAAGAGGACAGCATGGTTAGTGTGGCGGTCATCCCCACACCATTTCAGTGCCAATGCTGCAGGATTGAATCCCGCACTATCTGTAAGGTGTTTGTGTGTTCTCCCCATGTCTGCGTCATTTTCCTCCTGATGCTCTGGTTTCCTCCCACTTCTAAAGACGTATGGGATTTTTAGGTTAATTAGCAGGGGCTCCTAGGCCAGAAGGGACTGTTACTGTGCTGTAACTCTAAATATTTTTTTAAAAATAAAAATTAAATTAAAATCATGATTAAACTACACATGACATTTATCAGACTATATGTGGAGCACTGGGTATAATTCTGGTCACCCAGAAAAAGGAAGGATATCAGTAGTTGGAAGGGGGTGCAGAGGAGATTCACCAAGATGTTGTGAGGACTGGATGGCTTGAGTTACACAGAGAAGCTAGATGGTCTTGGTCTTTATTCTCTGGCATAGGAGGCTAAGGGTTGATCTTAGAGTGGTCTATAAAATCATGAGGGGTAAAGAATGTTCACAGTTTTTTCACCAGGTCAGGTTTTTCAGGAAGTAGAGGGCCTTGGTTTAGGACAAGAGGGGAGATTTAGGAGGGATCTGATGGGCAAATATTTTCACCCAAAGGGTGGTCTGTATCTGGACTGAGCTGCCAGAAGGAACTATAGAGGGAGGCAAGCGGGTTGAGCCCAGAATGCTAGCATGGACAAGTTGGGCCAAATGGCCTGTTCCTACTGCATGACTCAATAATAATGGATGGCATTGGAGGTATGCTGCAGCAGCAGTAACTGTATGTCTGAACATACAGCAGACTTCTGCTCATGTCAGGGAAAGGATATTCAGCAGAATATTTTCGTGCAGCTGCAGTGTTCACGGCAGTCCTATGAGCAATATAGAGTCATGGAGAGAATCGGCAGGTTAAGAGGCCTCTCGACCCTCTGCGTCTACACCAATCAGAATTTATTGTCATGAATAGGCCACAAAATTCAGAGTCTTGCGGCATTATCAGAATGCAAAAATTCATATTATAACCATCTTTCAACATTACTATAAATTAAAAATTAAAAATAGTAGTGCACATAAAGTAAGGCAGTGTCTTTGCTTCAATGATTATTCAGGAATCTGATGGCAGAGGGGAAGAAGCTGTCCTTGTGCCGCTGAATGCTTGTTTTCAGGCTCCTGTACACTTTTCCTGGTGGTAGCAGAGTGAAGAGGGCATGCCTGGTGGTGGGGGTCCTTGAGGATAGAAGCTGCTTTCATCCACCATAAATCTACACTCAATCTGTTTTAATACCCTTTTTATTCTCCTCAAATTATCAACAGCTCCACTCAGATTATATTGCTCATCAAACACTAAATTTAAATTACAAATTTTATTTACAACACAGCAGAAGCCAATTCTAGCCATTTAAACCCGTTCTGTCCAATTAAACCTAAATTAACCTACAACCCCGTGCACTTTTGGAGAGTGGGAAGAAACCAGAGCACCCAGAGGAAATCCACGCAGACAGACAGCGCTGGATTCGAACCCAGGTCGGTGGCACTGTAATAGCATCACGCCAACTGCTATGCTAATCTGCTGCTTTCTAGGGGCAATTTACAGTGGCCAATTAACCTGACATCATTGAGATGTGGGAAGAAAACAGAGCACCATATGGCCGTAGAGAGAAACTCCACACATGCAGGCACCCGAGGTCAGGATTGATCCCAGGTCTTTTGTTCTTGGAGACCACAGCCCTGCCAACTGTGTCATCTCTTTATCCAACCTCCGTGATATTTTGTTATTTTGACAGTGAGCAGGTAAAGGCTGAAAACTTCCGATAGCAAGGAGGTTTTAAGGAGAGCTCATTTTGGAGTCCTCTGACGATTTGCTATATTTGCTTTTAGTTTGGCTCTCCGGAGCATTGTCCTCTCAAATAATAGATTACTGTTGTTCTTAGAAATGTTGATGAGTCGGAGTACAGATATTATGAGCAGTCTGAAATTTTGCTCAATCGTTCTCCACATCCCTTCTAATTTCCATTTTGCTAAATGAGCTAATTAAAAGTTTTTGTTCTGCTAATGGCATTCAAAATTGTAACAAGAGAGTTATTCACAATTAAAGGTTGATCTGACATTAAAAAAAATGCACCTAATTTGTACTGGAAACCAAATGCTGCAGAGAAATAGAAATGTGTGCTAAACAAACTCAGTTAAGTAGCAGTAAAGATAGAAATTTAAGAGGCAAAGTATAACATGTTCCATATTTAATAATCCTAACCAAAGATGAATTTCTCCTCCCATCACAATTGCTCCACAGCAGATGCAATCTCACTGGTTCTCCACTCCGCTCTGGATCACCTAAGCAACAGCAACATGTACATCAGGCTACGTTTCATTGACTATAGATTTTAACACCATCATGCTCTCAGTACTGGTCAGCAAGCCTCAAAACCTGGGCCTCTGCACTTCCCTCTGCAACTGAATCCTTGATTTCCTCAGCAGAAGATCATAGTCAGTACGAATCAGAAACAACGTCTCCTCCTCATTGACAATTAACACAGGCGCACCTCCAGGGTGCATGCTTTACCCACAGCTCTACTCGCTCTACACCCATGACTCTATGGTGACATTTACATATGACACCACGAGGCAGCAACGAGGAAGCGTGCAGGAGTGAGACATGTTGAGTGGTGTCACAACAACAATCTTGCACTCATTGTTAGCAAAACTAAGGAACTGGTTGTGAACTTCGGGAATCGAGAGAACACAAGTGAGTCTTCATTGAGGGGTCAGCAGTAGAAAGGGTGAAGAACTTCAAATTTATGGGTTTCAACATTTCTGAAAATCTGTCCTGGGGCTTCCATGTCAAGGCCGCCATGAAGAAAGCTCGCCGGCATCTGTACTTGGTGAGGAGTTTGAGGGGATTTGATACATCACCAAAGACTCTTGCAAATTTAAACAGGTGTACCGTCATTGTCTGATGTGGAGGTGCCAATGCACACGACAGGAAAAGACTACAGACTGTTGTGAACTTGGCCGGCACCATCATCGGTATTGTTATGTCTCTGTGTTATTGGAAGGCTTCTTAAAATAACTTAGAGATGAAAGATTTAAATAACAAAAGAAGACTTTACTTACTGATGCCTTCCTCCATCTCAGGAAACTGTTCACATACACTCATATACATATACATATGCCCCACAGTGGTGCACTACAGTGAGAAGAGTGTATTCTTACACATTTACAAAATAGTTCAATTATCCTGACTATATAAAAGGCATCAATCTTCATTCCATCAAGGACATTGACAAGAGGTGGTGTCTTAAGAAAGCAGCCTCTGTCTTCAAAGACCCTCTCCACCCAGTTCATGCCCTCTTCTCACTGCTAGAATTAGGAAGGAGGTACAGGAGCTTCAAGATGAACACTAATGGTACAAAAACAGCTTTTTTCCCTCTTCCATCAGATTTCTGAATGGACAATAAACCACATACCCTACCTCACTTTCATTTCTTTTGTACTTTTTCAAAAAAATGTAATTTTATAGCAATAATGCTGTCACAAAACAATGAATTGCACAACATGTACATGACAATACATTCTGATTTGTAGACTTTCCTCTCTATTTTGGACAATATATATCCAGTTGCTGGTGGGCACAACTTCACAATATAAATCTCCCTCACTAACCCAGTAATCAAGGAGAGATATTTTTCATTAATTGAATAACCAACAAACACTTGAATCCCTTCAAAAAATTTTTCCCGACAAACAGCCCACTTAAGCAGCCCACTGACTGAAAAACCCTGCATCATCAGGCAGCTCAGATACTCTCGGGGATGAAAGACACAGGTCAAAGCACAGTACACAGAGATACCATTGTGGATCGAAGAGCGGTCCACCTGTTCTACAAATGCATAATGCAAAATTTTCTAAGGTGTTTTGGAGCATTAGATCTCTGACTTCCACTAAGGAGTGGATTGATGGCCAACATGTGATGGACTGAAGGGCCTGTTTCTGCACTATATGACTATGATTATATCTGAGGAGGCTATTCTGAGTTAACTCTCTCCCAAATATCCCTGAAAATTACAGTCTGTGTTATAGAGGCATTCTAGCAAGTTAGATTGCATAATGAAGAATCCTGAAATAGGCATGTGCTCTGTTCTCCCTTTCCCCAAAAGAAAACTATAAACACGGTATTTAAAATATTGGCGACAGTAAGATGGTGGGCTAATTGCTTCCTCTTGCTGGGATAAATTTTGAGCATGTACCTTGATGAAGGGCTCAAACCCAAAACACTGGTTATGTATTTTTATCTTTACTATATAAATCTCAACATTTGACCTGCTGAGTTTCTCCAGTATTGTGTTTTTACTTCAAGCACAGACTTTTGTGTTTTACTCGGAGTGAATATTAACCCAGGGGATGCCTAGCAGATTGGTGACAAGCTTGTCAGGCCACAGTGGCATCAGTTGCTGAAGTCAGATTAAGGGTTGCTTTACTCACACCTTTAAATCTCCAATGCAATAAACTTTGATTATGTATTGAAAAAGAAATAAGTTAATTATTATACAACGGAGTCAAAGCTGATAATTTACCCCTAGAGCCTATCATTTTATTTTTCTTTATCCATAACTTCATTAAATGTTTTAGTATAGGCACATTATATTGTTGTAACAAATTTATATTCCACCTAAACAAAAACTGATGTATTTCAAATTCAGAAATACTTGCCATCTCAATTTTAGCCCAACTAGGAGGCCGTACCAAATCCATCAATGAACTAATAAATTTAAGTTGGGCTGCCTCATAATAATTTTGAAAATGTGGTAAACGTAGTCCCCCTAACTCATATTTCCAAGTTAATTTATTCAAAGCTACTCTCGAAAATTTACCCCTCCATAAAAACTCCCTAACCATTTTATTTAAATCTCAAAAAAAATTTTTATCAAGTAAATACGGAATAGATTGAAATGAATATCGTCTATGCGGAAAGATATTCATCTTAATTGTATTTATCCTTCCCATTAAATTAATGGGTAAATCTTTCCATTTAATCAAATCAGTTTTAATTTTTTTCATTAACGGAGCATAATTTAATTTATATAAAGATTGATAATTAACATTCAAAATTATACCCAGATATTTAATTTGATCAGTCCAAATTCAAATTAATAATATTCTTATAAACTGAATAATCTCCTTCACTTACCGGTAATATTTCACTTTTTTACCCAATAAACTTTATATCCAGAAAGACATCCATATTTTGTTTAAACATTCCTTCAAATGAAAAAGTGACTGAGCTGGGTTTATTAAATACACCAATATATCATCAGCAAATAAATTAATTTTATACTCCTCATCTAAAACTTTCATACCTTGTATCTGTGTATTTTGTCTTATCAACTGTGCTAAAGGTTCAATCACTAACGCAAACAAAGCTGGTGATAAAGGACAACCTTGACGAGTTGATCGAGTTAACTTAAAAGATTACAAAATCAAACCATTCATCAATACTCTAGCTACCGGTTTACTATATAGAGCCCTAATCCAACCAATAAAAGAAGGACCAAACTTAAATTTCTCCAAAACTTTAAACAAAACATTCCATTCAACTCTTTCAAATGCTTTTTCTGCATCCAGGGATATCACCATTGGATGATCTAAAGATTGTCGAAATCTATTAATCAAACTAGTCACGCGCAAAATGTTATCTGAAGCATATCTATTCTTTATAAAACCTGTTTGATCAATATGAATCAACTTTGGTAAAAATTTAGCCAATCTATTTAAAGGTGTGAAAAATTTGGGAGATTGTTTTAAAGAGGGTAAGTTTTTGTCTTTTAATCAGATGAGGGAAGATTTTGGTATTGATAAGAATTCTTTATTTCTTTATTATCAAATTTGATCTTGGGTAAAATGTATGTTTGGTAGAGATATGATTTTACCTAAAATGACTAAATTTGAGACTTTTCTTAGGAAGGTACCAGAGAAGGGTTATATTTCATTTATGTATCAAATACTACAGGATGGTATGGATAAAAAGGGTTGGGATAGATCTAAAATTAAATGGGAAGCGGATATTGGTTTTATTTTTCCTGAAGATGATTGGTTAGATATCTGTTATGATAGTGTAACTAGATTAATAAATGCACGTTATGCAATGATTAATTACAATTTTTTACATCATTTATATTTGACATCTGAAAAATTTAAAAAATATGGTTTTAATGAATTAGATTTGTGTTTTAGATGTGGTGATATGGTTGGAATTTTTTTTCATGCTGTTTGGTTATGTATACATATACAATCTTTTTGGAAGAAAATTCAGTCATTTTTAGAATATCTGTATAAGATTAAAATAGTTTTAGATCCAACAATGTTTTTACTGGGTAGTTTGCAACCTCTGAAAGGTTTGGGATTAGATAAATTCCATCTTGCTTTTGTATATTTAGCTTTATCCTTAGTGAAAAAATGTATTGCTAGTACGTGGAAAGATACAAATATGATTGATATTAATAGATGGCATAATGAGAAATATTGTTTAATAATGGAAAAAAATTATAATTATAATTTTTTTATTAATGTGGCTGTTATACTCAGAATATTTACATTTCAATTTATATTGATTAGATTTTAATATGTATATTTAATTCTTTTTTTTAATGTTCTTTCTTTTTTCTTTTATTATGACTCTCCTTAAGAGAGTTGGCTGAGGGGGGGGGGTTCTTTTCTTTTTTTCTATGTATCTATATATATATATATATATATATATATATATATAAAACATTCATGTTCATGTTTAATTGCTGTATATGTCATATATTATTTGTTTTTTGAACGAATAAATAAAATTTATAAAAAAAAGGGTTGCTTTACTCTCCAACCAGGTTCTCCCACATATGACATTGCATGTCAGTGAAGCACAAAGCTGGCCCATAGCGATTGGCAATCACGTTTCTATGAAATTGAACCTGATCCCCTGAGAGTGTCTGCTCTAGTATTTTGTAAAGGTGCTTTATATTACAATGACTGTTAAGTGATAGCCTGCGGGGCAGAAGTAACACCAAGATTCAAGTGAAGCTTCAGGCATTGTTACTGTTGCAGTATTTTGCATTGTGCACTCATTAATATTAATAAGTAAACTGCAATGTTAGAATAATTCCTGATTCTCAGCTGTAATCTATGTGAGGCACTCGGCCCTCCCTCAAGAAGGAATTCAAAGATATAAATGTCCCCCCTCCCCGCTAGCCTGGTCTCAATTCCTTCTCACTACTACCTTCAGGCTGAAGGTACAGCAGGCCAAAAATCAGAATCAGAATGTATTGTCATGGACAAGTCATGAAATTTGGTGCTCTGCGGCAGCATCACATTGCAAACATTCATATTATAACCATCTTACAACATCACTATAAATATAAAAAAATAGTAGTGTACAAAAAGTAAAGCTGTGTCTTTGGTTCATTGATCATTCAGGAATCTGATGGCAGCGGGGAAGAAGCTGTACTTGTGCCGTTGAGTGCTCATCTTTAGGCTCCTGCCCCTTTTTCTCCAATGGTAGCAGAGTGAAGAGGGCATGGCCTGGGTGATGGGGTCTTTGAGGATAGTGGCTGCATTTTTTAAGACACCGCCTCATGTAGATGTCCTTGATGGAGTGAAGCCTGCTTCCTGTGATGTCACAGGCCGAGTTAACAACCCTCTGGAATTGGCATCTCCATACCAGGCAGTGATCCAATCAGCCAGAATGCACTCTATGGTACACCTGTAGACGTTTATGAGAGTCTTCGGTGAAATAATGAACCTCCTTAGACACCTCACAAAGTATAGCTGCTGGCAAGCCTTCTTTGTGATTGCATCAATATGGAGGCACCAGGACAGATCCTTGGAGATGTTGATTAACCAGGAATTTTAAGTTCATAACCCTTTCCACTACTGAGCCCTCGATGAGGACTGGCACTTGTTCCCCTGACTTCCTCTTGGAATCCATAACCATCTCTTGGTTTTGCTGACATTGAGCGCAAGGTTGTTGTCATTACACTATTCAACGAACTGATCTATCTCCATCCTGTACTTTTCCTCATTGCTGTTTGTGATTCTACTGACAACTGTGGTCAGCAAATTGTTGATACCATTGGAATTGTGCCTGGCCACACAGTCATGGGTGTATAATGAGTAGAGCAGTGGGCTAAGCACGCATCCTTTGCGTATTAATAGCCCGTGAAGAGGAGACTTGTTTCCAATTCATACTGACTGTGGTCTTCCGATTAGAAAGTTTCAGAGGTGAGTACAGAGGCCTAGAGTTTGTAGCTTTTTGACTAGCACAGAGGGAATAATGATATTGAAGGCCGAGATGTAGTTGATGAAGAGCAGCTGTATGTATGAATTGCTTTTTTCGAGGTGATCCAGAGCTGAGTGGAGAGCGATTGTGATGATAGGTGAATTGCAGCATGTCCACATTTTTGCTTAGACACGTGTTAATTCTGTCCATGACCAGCCTGTCAAAGTTCTACTCTTCTTGGGTACCGGAATGATTAACTCTCCTTTTGATGTAGGTGGGAACTTCTGACGGCAGCAGTAAGCCTTGCGAGGGTTCACCCTTTTGAATGATGTTCTGACATCACCCTCAGAGACAGATATCACAGGGTCCTCAGCCTTTTCAGGGATTCTAGTAGGCACTGTTTGATTCTTCTCAAAGTGGGTTTTGAAGGTGTTCACCTCATCCGATAATGAATCTTCAGAATTATCTATAGTGTTCACCCTCGCTTTGTAGCAGTAATGGCCTGCACTGCTTGTTACAGCTGGCACTTATCTGTCTCTATCTCAAGCTTCCTCCAGAATTGCCACTTTACTTCAGAGATAGCCTTCTGCAGGTCGTACCTGGACTTCTTGTAAAGAAATGTAAACAATTTAGGAAGTGCAATACAGAAATAAATATGTAATAACAAATAATGGGGAAAGTAAGAGTCCTTAAATGAGTTTGTGTTTAGGAATCTGATGATGGAGGGGTAACAACTGTTCTTATACTTAGTGGAATGAGTCTTCTGGCACCTATACCTCTTTTCTGATATTACTGAGTGGGTGTGGAACCTTGATGATTGCTGCTGCTCTTCAACAGTAGTGTTCCATGCAGATTTTCTTGATGGAAGGAGTGTTTTGCTTGAAATGTACTGGGTTGTGTTCATTCCCTTTTGCAAGGCTTTCCACTCAGAGGCTTTGGTGCTCCCATTCCAAGCCGCAATGCAGCCAACCAGTACCACACCTCTGTAGAAGTTTGGCAACATTTTCAATGTCATACCAAACCTCTGCAAACTGCTGAAAAAGTAGAGACGCTGACATGCTTTCTTCACAATGACATTTGTGTGCTGGGTCCAAAATACTGACTCAGAGGAATTTAAATTTGCTCACTCTCTACACCTCTGATTCCCCAATGATCAGTGGATCGAACACCTCTGGCTTTCCTCTCCTAAAGCCCACCATCAGCTCCTTCATTTTGGTGACATTGAGTGCGAGATTGTTGATGGTGCTCCATTCAGTTAAGTTTTCAATCTCCCTTCTGTATACTATTTTCCCCCCTTTTGTACAACTCATTACTGTGATATCTACAGCAAACTTGTAGATGGTGTTATTGTCAGACTGAGCCACACAATCATAGGTGTAAAACAAGTAGATCGAGAGGGTTAAGAATGCAGCCAGGTTGTGCTCTGGTACTGAAGGAGATTGTGGAGAGATGATCTTCCCAATCTTCACTGATTGTGGTCTGGAGGTGAGGAAATCCAGGAAGCAATTACAGAGTCGGGTAATAAGACCCAGATCTTGGTGTTTGTTGATCAGTTTTGAGGGGATGATGTTTTTGAATGCCGAAATGTACTTTTTTTAAAACTTTATTTATTCGTTCAAAATACAAAATAGTAGATAACATATACAACAATTAAGCATAAACATGAACATTTTTTTTTATATATATAGAAAAAGAAGAAAAGAAAAGAACCCCCCCCCACTTCAGCCAGCTCTCCTAGGGAGAGCCATAAAGAAAAAAAAATTAAGGAAAAATTAAACATACATATCAAGATCTAATCAACATAAATTCAAATGTAAATATTCTGAATATAACAACCACTTATTAATTTTTTAAATTTGTAATTATTACAAAAATATATATTTTTTCCATGATTAAACAATATTTCATCTCGTTATGCCATCTATTAATATCATTCATATTTGTATCTTTCCACGTACTAGCAATACATCTTTTCGCTACAGATAAAGCTAAATGTACAATAGCAAGTTGAAATTTATCTAATCCCAAACCTTTCAGAGGTTGCAAACTGCCCAGTAAAAATATTATCAGATCTAAAGGTATTTTAATCTTATACAGGTATTCTAAAAACAATTGAATTTTCTTCCAAAAAGATTATATATTTTTTTTTAAAAATATATTTATATATATATTTACACATGACCAGACAACGTGAAAAAAAAGTTCCAACAGAATTACCACATCTAAAACACAAATCTGATTCATGAAAACCATACTTTTTTATAATTTTTCAGGTGTTAAGTATAATTAATGTAGAAAATTATAATTAATCATTGCATAACGTGCATTTATCAATCTCGTTACACTGTCATGACAGATATCTAACCAATCATCCTCGGAAAAAAATAAAACCAATATCCGCTTCCCATTTACTTTTGGATTTATCCCAACCCTTTTTATCCATACCATCCTGTAGTATTTGATACATAGATGAACTATAACCCTTCTCTGGTACCTTCATAAGAAAAGTCTCAAATTTAGTCATTTCAGGTAAAATCATATCTCTATGTAAAAAGCAACATCAATTTTCATTTTCTTAATATATGCCAAGACTCGCTTACACTTGATTGGACTGTTTAAACCTCAAACATTAAAAGTAGCAAACTCAACTTTGACATATCTACTAATATTACTAAATACCAATAATATCTTTATATG
This sequence comes from Narcine bancroftii, assembly GCF_036971445.1. NCBI lineage: Eukaryota > Metazoa > Chordata > Chondrichthyes > Torpediniformes > Narcinidae > Narcine > Narcine bancroftii. The sequence goes on along the minus strand of NC_091476.1, from coordinate 101,074,740 downwards.
AAAACTCAAATCAACGTATATAGGCCTTCCAATAGGAGAAAAAAGTCACAAATTAAAAGCTAACTAAAATGAAAATAAAAAGAAATAAAGAAAAAAATATCCCCCCCCAAAAAAAACTACCAAAAGGTAGTAATCCCTAAACAAAAATTGTGTGTGGGTCACCCACCAGTGGCTGATGACTAGTAGAACTTAGAGCAAATCTCTTCCTCCCCATCTGAACAAAGAATAACATCAAAATATCATAATAACATAAAAAGTAAAATAAGAATAAGAAAATTCTTTTATTCATCCAAGAGATTCCAAACTCGGAGATCCCATTTCAAAAGAAGTTGGACTCTTTCCATTCCTGTTTTTCCCATTTCTTCCATTTCCAGAACAACCAGATTTTTCTTTAGGAGACAATGGTGGACTACGTCTTTGTCCTCGTATATCTGGCAATGAATCAGCAAAAATCATTGCTTCACGATCATTCTCAATAAACCGAGATTGATAGTCTCCATAAAACACCTTCAACACTGCCGGGTAGCGAAAAGTAGACTTACAACCTTTACGCCACAAAACTTCATTAACTGGATTAAATTGACGTCGACGTTGAATGACTTCTTGATTCAAATCAGGATTTTAAAAAACTCTGCTATTCTGAATCAATAACGGAATTTGTCGTCGTCTCGCATTTTGCACTGCCAGTTGAAGTATTGCTTCTCTGTCCAAATAATTCAAACATCGAATTATTACAGGTCTCGGTGGTTGACCAGGTAAAGGTGTTCTTCTTGAAGCTCTATGAGCTCTTTCCAATACCAAGCCTCCAGAAAAAAATTCTTGCCCTAGTACTTGTGGGATCCAGTCTTTAAAAAAATGAAGAGGATCTTGTCCTTCCATACCTTCTGGCAAACCAATGATTTTCACATTATTCCTTCTGCTTTGATTCTCCAAGTAGTCTATTTTCCTCTCTAGCTCCATCTCACGTTCTTACAATTCTATAACTGATTTTTCAACCTTCAACACTTTTTCTGTTAGAAACCACTTGCTGTTTACATTCCAAAAAAGCAGACTGAAATTTTTTTAAAATCTTCACAAGATGCTTCCACAGGTGTTTTAATTGTATTCAATTCTGAACTTATATTAGCATTCATTTGGGCCATCTCATTCAGTAAGTGTTGAATGACAGCGTTTAACTGCATATATTGTAGCTCAGAAAAGCTCAGCCCTGCTTTCTCTGACGTAGTGGCAGATCCAGGTAACTGCAGCTCCTGCTGCAACTCAATGAAAGGCATTTTAGAGGTTTTACTGCGGGTCTGGACTCCCAGCGACAGCACCCCGACTTCCTCAGGGGGTCGCCGCTGGTCTCCCCCCGCAGCTCGTTGTTTTTTCACAAAATCACGGAGGAAATCAAAATCTTCAGGTTGGAATGCTGCCTGAAGCATTTCAGACAATGGAGTCGTCTTCCTGCGTGCTCCCTCTGTTAAAATCGAAAGGCTTCCAGAATCAGGATCCACTTCTTGGGAACACGCACCTTCCTCCAGAGAATGGGTAATTCCAGCGCTATCCTTCACTTGGAGAGTAGTAGACATTTTTTTTTCAGCTCCCACAGGTAGTCTTTGTAGTTTAGGCACTGAAGAAATTAAACCTGAGGCTGTAGCAAGTTGTTTAGGCCCCAAATCTTCAGTACTTCAAAAATGTAACTTCTTCTGCACTTGAGGTTTAATCTTTTTACCATTAATAGCCATAATAGTTCCTTAATATTTAAACTAAAATTTAAGAAGTTTAAACTTGAAAACAAAGGGTTAAAAGGGTACTTAAAAGTCCGGCCAGAGAGGTTGAGATTACACCTCTAGACACCCCCTGCTGAACTGTACTTGATAAGGGGCATCCTGATGTATGCATATTTGTTGTCCAGGTGTTCCAAAGCTTTGTATAGAGGCAGTGAGATGGCATCTGCCGTAGACCTTTTGCTATGATAGGCGAATTGGAACAGATCCATGTCACCACTGGAAAGGTGCTGATATGCTTCAACCCCAATCTCTCAAAACACTTCATCACTGTAGATGTGAGTGCCAGTAGTAAATTAGGCTGGTTACCATATACATCTTGGGCACAGGTACGAATGATGCCTGTGTGAAGCAGGTTGGTACCACACCATGCAGTGTGAGATATTGAAGATATCCATGAATACACTGGCCAGGAGGTCAGCACAGGATTTAAGTTCTTGGTCAGGTACTCCATCCAGACCAGATGCTTTCTTTGAACTCATTCTCCAGAAGGCAACCCACATGTTATCTTTGGATACTGAGAGAAAAGGATCAGCAGGAGACATGGGGAGGTGCAGTGTTCTTCCTTATTTGGGTGGTCAAATCGGCATTGAGTTCATCTGGGAGTGAAGCTTTGCTGTCTCCTACTGCATCAGATTTGGTTTCATAGCAGATTATGTCATTTAGGCCCAGCCAGAGCTGTCAGATATCCTTTTTTCGTCTGGGATCCCACGTCACCCAGAGATGGCATTTTGTAAGTTGTATCTGCTCCTTGTATAATGTTCTGGATCTCCAGACTTAAATGCCTTTAATCAAGCTCTCAGCAAGTTCTGGATTTCATTGTTTGCCCAGGGCTTCTGGTTAGGGAAAAATTTGGTGGGGACACACTCATCAATAGCTGTTTTGATAAAGTCTGTTATAACCCTGGTGTAATCATTCAGATCCTCAGCTGAATTTTTGAACACTGACCAGTCCACTCACTCAAAGCAGTCCTGTAACCATTCTTCAGTCTCCCACCAACACCTTCTGGCTGTCCTGATCTCTGGAGCCTCTTTTTTTAGGCTCTGTCTGTGTAAAGGCAGAAAGAATACAGCCAGGTGATCTGACTTGTCCAAGTGCAGTCTAGGGAAAGAATGGTAGGTCTTACTTATCTGGTGTAGCAGTGATCAAGTATGTTGGGACCTCTGGTACAGTGCATTACATGCTGGTGTTAATTGGGCATGGTTTTCTTGAGACAGGCTTGGTTAAAGTTGCCGAGTTAGATTTGTAGTTTATTGACCACATCATGCAGCTTTGCAGGTGTCTGTTTGTAATCAGCATCGAGAGGGATATAAACTCCAGTAACAATGACTGATGAGAACTCTTATGGTAGATAGAACAGTCTGCATTGAATCAAGATTTTATCTAAGGCAGTGGAGCAGGAGATCGACATAACCCCAGCATCTGTGCACCAGCTAAAAAGCACATGCCACCTCCACTCTCTTTGCCAGAATCTCAGTTCCAATCCAGACTGTGAATGGTGAAACCCCCTGGTCAGTCAAAATGTCTGGTGTGTTCTCTGTTTGCCAGGGTCTCATGTAGCCAATAATTAAGATTTGTCTCAATTATCTCCAATAAAGCAGTCTTGCCCTAAGGTCGTTAATTTTGGGGGTTTTTTTTATATAACTGCACATGTGCTAGTAGGGGAGGTCTCAGACCCCTGCACTTCATTCTGTTTTGGATCCCGGCACTCACCCCATGTTTCCGGCCTTGACCTTGGTGCTGGCCTCAGCCTTTAAGATCTCTGCATTCCAGCTGGCCTGACTCAGCTGTTGCCCACGAAAATTGAAGAATATTAATGTGGTTCAACAGCTGACCATTGAGAAGAAGACTGCATGTAACCGAGTATAGTGCAAGGAGACCAAAAGGTGAATATTTAAAAGGAAAGGAAGATGGGATCTCTGGAGCTGGCTGAAAGTCTCTGTTAACCACTAGCACCATATTTTTCCAGATGAAGGAATTCCACATTACTCCCTGAAATGTGCATTCACTGTTAGAAAATTTTCAAGATGCACATTGAGCAAAGAACCCATTCTTATTGATGCAAAAGTCTGCCTCTTCCATCCCTGATGGACGGATGAGTTCAGTGAATGGTTGTCTGAATTCCTGGAAGCCAGAAATGGTTTCAAATGCCAATGTTTGAGAAACAACCTGTTTCCTGACTAAATCAAAGTCAGGGGACTCATGGCTACACTTGCACAGCAATGGGAAGACCTCTGAATTGTAGTAGGTAGCAAATTGTGAGATGGGGCAAAGATCTGCTGCAGCTGCTTGGAAAGATCTATTTGTAAAGAAGTGAGTGATGACCTGATGTTGACCTTTAATGAGAGAACAATTCAAGCATGAAAGTGTGATTATAAAGTCTTCCCATGGTACCTCAATATTGTAGTGATGACAGTCTTGGAAAACCTGAACTTGCTCTCATCAAAGTCCAAAAGATGACCTGGTGTTCATGAAGACTCTGTGGGAGTAATCTCTTCACTGATGGTCTTGCCTTTAACTTTTGTGTGGTTCCTGATCCCAGCCCTGAGTGGCCATTTATGGCCATAATAATGACTGATCAGATGGAGTACATTGAGTGGAGTCACTACAAAACCACAATGACCACGTCAGTAGTTACCCGTTAGATATATTATTCCCTGTTAATTAAAATCACCTCTGCAGAACTTAGAAAGAGCCTGAAGTCAGTTCTGAAGCTGTCAATCAAGTCTCTCAGTATCAATCGGAAGTCCCTTTAAAAACGAGCAGCACAATGTCTTTCTGGACCTACTGAGACTATTCCACAACACAAGTAGTTTGAATCTTTAATCTCTGATTTACATCAGAATGGTCAGAAGTATGCTTTACACAATGGCATCCTTAAATATTCACTTGATACCAGGACAATGATTCATCATGGCTCACAAGAATCGTTCATAGAGTTCCCACTTTGTTTTGGCATTGACATAATTTGTCCCAGAAATATTAAGTAGCCTGATTTCATAAATGACAAGATAGAATTAAGAGGATAAAATAACTTGGGTAGATTTCTTGATCTACCCAAAAATATTGAATGAATTAAATATTAGTTGGTGTAATGGAAGTAATGTGCTATAATTACTTTTTTGTGAAAATCTATCAAGCACAATATAACAGAATACAATTAAAATTGAATGATGGCTGGGAAGGAGTGGCTTGATCATAAAATGCATAACATTCCTCAGTTAGCTAATAAAGGTTCTTAATTACACATTTAAGAAGTGTTCGTGGTTGTTCAGCTTTAGGAAGTGGCCAATTCCTGGAATGAGGAGCTTGTTGAATTGCACCATCTGTTTCATATCTGATATATAGCAGAACTGCAATTGCTTCCTATATAAAAGTGAAATTACTATGTGCAACATTTCACTGAATATTATGACAAAAAAGTAGTTCATTTGCTTTTATAGCTCATACTCTTACAATTCATCATAAGAGCTTTCCTTTTCATTGCATACCAGCAAAGGAAGACTTAAAAATTGATAAAGAGCAGGATAGAACATGAAATTAAACTGGCAAAGAACATTAAAAAATGAACTGTGAATCTTCTAAACCTTCTCCATTAACAATGGCGTGAAGCAAGGCTGTGTTCTCGCACCAACCCTCTTTTCAATCTTCTTCAGCATGATGCTGAAACAAGCCATGAAAGACCTTAACAATGAAGATGCTGTTTACATCCGGTACCGCACGGATGGCAGTCTCTTCAATCTGAGGCGCCTGCAAGCTCACACCAATACACAAGAGCAACGTGTCCGTGAACTACTCTTTGCAGACGATGCCGCTTTAGTTGCCCATTCAGAGCCAGCTCTTCAGTGCTTGACGTCCTGTTTTGCGGAAACTGCCAAAATGTTTGGCCTGGAAGTCAGCCTGAAGAAAACTGAGGTCCTCCATCAGCCAGCTCCCCACCATGACTACCAGCCCCCCCACATCTCCATCGGGCACACAAACCTCAAAACGGTCAACCAGTTTACCTATCTCGGCTGCACCATTTCATCGGATTCAAGGATCGACAATGAGATAGACAACAGACTCGCCAAGGCAAATAGCGCCTTTGGAAGACTACACAAAAGAGTCTGGAAAAACAACCAACTGAAAAACCTCACAAAGATTAGCGTATACAGAGCCGTTGTCATACCCACACTCCTGTTCGGCTCCGAATCGTGGGTCCTCTACCGGCATCACCTACGGCTCCTAGAACGCTTCCACCAGCGTTGTCTCCGCTCCATCCTCAACATTCATTAGAGCGACTTCATCTCCAACATCGAAGTACTCGAGATGGCAGAGGCCGACAGCATCGAATCCACGCTGCTGAAGATCCACGTCTCCAGAATGGAGGTCCATCGCCTTCCCAAGATCGTGTTATATGGTGAGCTCTGCACTGGCCACCGTGACAGAGGTGCACCAAAGAAGAGGTACAAGGACTGCCTAAAGAAATCTCTTGGTGCCTGCCCCATTGACCACCGCCAGTGGGCTGATATCGCCTCAAACCGTGCATCTTGGCCCCTCACAGTTCGGCGGGCAGCAACCTCCTTTGAAGAAGACCGCAGAGCCCACCTCACTGACAAAAGACAAAGGAGGAAAAACCCAACACCCAACCCCAACCAACCAATTTTCCCTTGCAACCGCTGCAACTGTGTCTACCTGTCCCGCATCGGACTTGTCAGTCACAAACGAGCCTGCAGCTGACGTGGACACTACCCCTTCATAAATCTTTGTCTGCGAAGCCAAGCCAAAGAGAGAAGAGAGAGTATCTTCAAAAGAATCATTGGACCCAGAAGTGAAGATTAAAAACAAACAGCAGATGCTGGAAACGTAAAACAAAACCATTAACTCTATTTCTCTTCACACTGATGCAACTTTTCCTGCTGAGTATTTCCAGCATTTTTAGTTTTTGTTGTGAACAGGATAGACCAGACTTAGCATGGATTTATGAAACCAAAGTCTACTGGAATCTTGGAGAACATGATCAGTGGGTAGAATGGATCGGGGGCGGAGGGGGGGGGTCTAATGAGGTGTCACAGAGAAATACAGCACAACTCAACCCTTCAGCCCATAAAATCCATGCTATGTAATTAGGATTTTAACTAGATTTAATTAACCAGAGCCTGACAAGGCCCATAACCACATAACAATTAAAAGGTATCCTTTTGAACTAAAGTTGCTAAATGGGCTCCTTTTGGTTTAGTGACTTCTGTATTGGCTAATATGGAACAAGCCACATAACAACAAAGTGCCATGTTTGATACCTGGTCTGGAAGTCCTAAATGGAGGGAGGAACTCAGCCATGGTCCCTGCTAGGACTACATTGACTTGGCCAATGCTTTTTTTTTAAGAGATTAGATGAGAACTGCTACAGAGTTATTTTGGCTCTTACCCTTCATTACTTAAATTATCTTGCTGAAAAGAAGTCCATTTAAATGGGATCCCAGAAATCTGGCTGCACTTGTGGCAACATTGTCCTAGTTTACTAATTCTAACAGAATTAGTTCTAACAGAACTAATTTTATGAAAACTCCCGACTGAAGGTGCAGCAAACAGTTACTCAAACTATTTGAAGAGAAAACATTGTGATCCAAAGCTGGAATCAGCGAAAGGGAACTTTTCAATAAAATTGGTTTTATTATAAAATCAGTGGGAAGGGAAAGTTTTGGTAACTTCAAAGAACAATGAGTCTGGACACAGGAAGGATCTTTATTAAATCACAGTACAATCAGTTATATCAGAGTTAACACAACCGAAACTAGCAAATGTGTCCAGACTTATACAATACACTACCTGCTGTTCCTTGTCTAACTTGACCACAGCTCCAATACTATCTAACAGCCCCAATCCCTGTATAATGCTCACTGTCACATTTGTGGCCCGAAATGTGAAGTTAATAAAACATTAAACACAAGTTTTATCAGGTAAACTTCTCAGTGGCTTTATTCTCCTGTTTCCTTTGTTCTCCTGCTTGTGTTCTTATCTCTCTCTCATACCACGTGACTTCCGGTACATCTCATACATATTCATTATCATGACACTCACCTTATCAATGAATCCTCCAGCACTGTCCACAGTTCAAGGCCTGGAGTGGAGCAGGGTTTCTCAGGACCAAAGTAAAAGAGCTACTGCATGTGGTGGACTTTATAGTAGAGTAAGCTGGACGATCTGGCCCAGGTAATCACGAGGTATAAGGAGGCCAACAGTCAAATGTCCACCCTTTATTGGCTGGTGATGTGATTTCTGACTAGGCTCCAGACGGAGAGGTTATGTGACCCTCCACAATCCACATTCCCGCCAGGTTGCAGGTGGAGAGATCACCTGACGATCCACTCTACATTCCAACCCTCGGAAGTCGCATCACTCGCCAATCATTAAAATACAAGTTAAATAGCTTATTACAAAAAAGAAATGAATACAAAAGCCAAATACATTTGTTACAGTGCATGTGCCTGGTGAATGATCAGCTAGGTACAACAGAAAGGTGAAAGTATTGTTTCAGAAAATGACAACGGCCTACCAACTCCCCATAGACCAAAAGGGTAATTTTTCTCACCATGGAGTGTCATGTCGTGGAACTGGACCCTTATCTTATTTTTATAGTCATTGAATCTCCTATGTGATTTCGCCAACTTGCCTGTGATGTGTGCGCAGCGTGTCTCACTGCCATCAGCACTGGTACAACCTTCGTCTGTGAGCAGGTAGTGTAAGGTCATCCGGCTTTCCCTTAATCCTAAGAACCATAGCTCTTCCTTTGGCCAATGTTTCCACTTCAGAATCAGAATTTCTTGTAATGAAATGCAGTGTTTTGTGGAATCGTCATCGTGCAAAAACATTCCTATTATAACCATCTTATGACATTACCATAAATTAAAAATAAAAATAGCATTGCACAAAAAGTAAGGCAGTGTCTGGTTCATTGATTATTCAGGAATCTGATGGCAGTGGGGAAGAAGCTGTCCTTGTGCCGCTGAGTGCTCATCTTTAAGCTCATGTAACTTTTCCCCACTGGTAGCAGAGTGAAGAGGGCATGGCCTGGGCGGTAGGGATCTTTGAGGATAGAGGCTGGTTTTTTAAGACGCTGCCTTATATAGATGTCCTCGATGGAGTGAAGTCTGGTTCTTGTGATGTAGCAGGCTGAGTTAACAATTATCTGGGGTTTATTCTTGTCTTGAAAGTTGGTGCCTCCATTCCTTGCAGTGATTCAACCAGGCAGAATGCTCTCCGTGGTAGACCTTTAGAAGTTCTCGAGAATTTTCAGTGACATACTGAATTGCCTAAGACACCTCACAAAGTATAGCCTCTGGCAAGCCTTCTTTTTTGATCGCATCAAATACTCGGAGATGTTGATACCCAGGAATTTGAAGTTCTTGACTCTCCGCTACTGAGCCCTCGATGAGGGTTGGGCCACGTTCCCCTGACACCTCCTGAAGTCCACAATCATCTCCTTGGTTTTGCCGAAGTTGAGCGCAAGGTTGTTGTTGTTACACCATTCAACGAGCTGATCTATCTCCTTTCTGTACATTTCCTCATTGCCATTTGTGATTCTACTGACAACTGTGGTGTCCTCGGCAAACTTGTAGATTGCATTGGAAGTGTGTCTGGCCCCACAATCATGGTGGTATAATGAGTAGAGCAGTGGGCTAAGCACACATCCTTGGGGTGTACCTGTATTGATAATCATTGAGGAGGAGACGTTGTTTCCAATTCATACTGACTGGTCTTCTGATGAGAATGCCAAGGATCCAGTTGTAGAGTGGGGTGGTGTGAATCGAGGCCTAGAACTTGTAGCTTTTTGACCAGCACTGAGTGAATAATGGTATTGAAGGCCGAGCTGTGGTCGATGAAAAGCAGCTGTATGTATGAATTGCTGTTTTTGAGGTGATCCAGAGCTGAGTAGAGAGCCAGCGATATTGCATCTGGTGTGGAGCGATGGTGATGAAAGGCGAATCGCAGTGGGTCCAGATCTTTACTTAAGCACGTGTTAATTCTGGCCACGACCAGCCTCTCAGATTCAGATTTCACATTTATTGTCAGAGTACATATATGATACCTGCTGCTTTGCCACTTTTCAGTTGTTCGATTGCCTTATATGTCTCATCCAGGGTGGGAACCTCATCCAGCTCTAGCCTTAGGGGCTGTTGAGGGAGCTGGAGCAGGGCGGAATCTTGGACTGAGCGGTTGGTACTGAAAAGAGATTGGAAGTGTTCTGACCATCGGTTGAGGATGGAGATCTTGTCGCTGAGGAGGACTTTGCCGTCTGAGCTGCGCAGCGGGCTTTGGACTTGGGGTGAGGGGCCGTACACAGCCTTTAGAGCCTCGTAGAAACCCCTGAAGTCGCCAATGTCCGCGCTGAGCTGGGTTCGTTTGGCGAGGCTAGTCCACCACTCATTTTGGATCTCCCGGAGTTTGCGCTGAAGATGGCTGCATGCGCGACGGAAGGCTTGTTTCTTCTCTGGACAGGACGGCTTTGTAAGGTGAGCCTGGTGGGCAGCTCGCTTCTTTGCCAGCAGCTCCTGGATTTCCTGGCTGTTTTCGTCAAACCAGTCCTTGTTTTTCCTGGAGGAGAAGCCCAGTACCTCTTCAGTGGATTGCAGTATGGTAGTCTTCAACTGATCCCAGAGGGTTTCAGGGGACGGGTCCGTGAGGCGGGTTGCAACGTCGAGCTTTGCTTTGAGGTTTGCCTGGAAGTTTCCTCTCACTTCTTCTGACTGCAGTTTTCCAACATTGAACCTCTTTCTGGGGGCTTTATTGTTCCTGGGCTTTGGCTTGAAGTGAAGGTTGAGCTTGCAGCGAACCAGCCGGTGGTCAGTGTGGCATTCCGCGCTAGGCATGACCCTGGTGTGGAGCACATCTTGTTTGTCACTTTCTCGCACCAGGATGTAGTCCAGGAGGTGCCAGTGTTTGGATCGGGGATGCATCCAGGTGGTCTTAAGGCTGTCCCTCTGCTGAAAAAGGGTGTTTGTAATGACAAGCCGCTGTTCTGCGCAGAGCTCCAACAGGAGGCGCCCATTGTCGTTGCACTTGCCGACGCCATGCTTGCCCAGGATTCCTGGCCAGGTTTCTGAGTCTTTGCCGACACGAGCGTTGAAGTCGCCCAGGATGACAACCTTGTCGGCTGTAGGGGTACGTTGGATGAGGTTGCGCAGGTCGGTGTAGAACTTGTTCTTTTCTGCTGGTTCCGCCTGGAGGGTTGGAGCATAGACACTGATGAGGGTGATGTGACGCTTGTTTTGAAGTGGGAGTCGCATGGACATGATTCGGTTCGAGAGGCCTGTCGGAAGGTTTTCGAGTTTGGAGGCAATGAAGCTCTTGACCATGAAGCCTACACCAGATAGGCGTCGTTCATCCGAAGGCTTGCCAGACCAGTAGAGTGTGTAGCCCGCGCCGCGTTCTTGGAAGCTGCCTACATCTGCCAGGCGGACTTCACTGAGAGCGGCTATGTCGATGTCAAGTCTGAGGAGTTCATGTGCAATGAGGGCAGACCGACGTTCAGGTCGATGGCTGTCAGTCTTGAAAGACCCCAACAATGAAGACGCTGTTTACATCCGGTACCGCACGGATGGCAGTCTCTTCAATCTGAGGCGCCTGCAAGCTCACACCAAGACACAAGAGAAACTTGTCCGTGAACTACTCTTTGCAGATGATGCCGCTTTAGTTGCCCATTCAGAGCCAGCTCTTCAGCGCTTGACGTCCTGCTTTGCGGAAACTGCCAAAATGTTTGGCCTGGAAGTCAGCCTGAAGAAAACTGAGGTCCTCCATCAGCCAGCTCCCCACCATGACTACCAGCCCCCCCACATCTCCATCGGGCACACAAAACTCAAAACGGTCAACCAGTTTACCTATCTCGGCTGCACCATTTCATCAGATGCAAGGATCGACAATGAGATAGACAACAGACTCGCCAAGGCAAATAGCGCCTTTGGAAGACTACACAAAAGAGTCTGGAAAAACAACCAACTGAAAAACCTCACAAAGATAAGCGTATACAGAGCCGTTGTCATACCCACACTCCTGTTCGGCTCCGAATCATGGGTCCTCTACCGGCACCACCTACGGCTCCTAGAACGCTTCCACCAGCGTTGTCTCCGCTCCATCCTCAACATCCATTGGAGCGCTCACACCCCTAACGTCGAGGTACTCGAGATGGCAGAGGTCGACAGCATCGAGTCCACGCTGCTGAAGATCCAGCTGCGCTGGATGGGTCACGTCTCCAGAATGGAGGACCATCGCCTTCCCAAGATCGTATTATATGGCGAGCTCTCCACTGGCCACCGTGACAGAGATGCACCAAAGAAAAGGTACAAGGACTGCCTAAAGAAATCTCTTGGTGCCTGCCACATTGACCACCGCCAGTGGGCTGATAACGCCTCAAACCGTGCATCTTGGCGCCTCACAGTTTGGCGGGCAGCAGCCTCCTTTGAAGAAGACCGCAGAGCCCACCTCACTGACAAAAGGCAAAGGAGGAAAAACCCAACACCCAACCCCAGCCAACCAATTTTCCCTTGCAACCGCTGCAATCGTGTCTGCCTGTCCCGCATCGGACTGGTCAGCCACAAACGAGCCTGCAGCTGACGTGGACTTTTTACCCCCTCCATAAATCTTCGTCCGCGAAGCCAAGCCAAAGAAAAAAAAAAAAACATATATGATAACACATACAACCCTGAGATTCCTTTTTCCTTTGTGGATGTAGCAGAATTACCGCTAATTGGAGTGCAAAAATGAACTGCACACGGCGTGAACATGTAAACAGTCAAAGAACTGCAAACAGATAATGAATGTTAACAAACTGCAATACAGGAAGAGCAAAAAAAATCAATAAAATGCTCAAGTAAGAGTCCTGTAATTAGTTCCTGATGGAGTTTGTTGTTGAGGAGTCTGATGTTAGAGGAGTAGCAGCTGTTCTGGAATCTGGTGGTGTGAGTTTTGTGACACCTATGCCTCTTTCCTGATGGCAGCAGCGAGAATAGAGTATGTGCTGGGTGGTGAGGGTCTTTGATGGGTGCTGCTGCTTTTCAACAGCAGCATTCCCTGTAGATGTACCCAATAGTGGGGAGGGGGTTACCTGTAATGTCTTGGGCTGTGTCCACACCCTTTTGGAGGGCTTTACGCTCAGGGGCATTAGTGTTCCCATACCAGATTATGATGTAGCCAGACAGCACACTTTCCATCACACATCTGTAGAAATTTGCCAGTAGTTCTGGTGTCATACCAAACCTCCACAAACTCCTGAGGAAGTAGAGGCCCTGACATGCTTTCTTCTCAATGTCATTGATGTGTTGGGGCCAGGAAAGATCCTCTGAGATAATGACTCCCAAAATCCTAAATTTGCTCACCTTCTCCACCTCTGATCCCTCAATGCTCACTGGATTGTTGCACCTCTGGCTTTCTTTTCCTGAAGTCAACAATCAGCCTCTTAGTTTTGGTGACATTGAGTGCCACGTTGTTGTTAGTGCACTGTTCAGCCAAGTTTTCAATCTCCTTCCTGTGTGCTGACTCATCACCTTTCTTTACACAAGCCACTACCATGGAATTTTGTAGATGGTGTTATTGTAGTACCGAGCTACCTAGTTGCAGGTGTTAAGTGAGTAGAGCAAGGAGCTAAGAACACAGCCCTGTGATGCTCTGGCACTGATGGAGATTGCGAAGGAGATGTTCTTACCAATCTTTGCTGATTAATGGTCTGAAGGTGAGGAAATCCATTATCCAATTATGCAGTGGGGTGTTAACTCCCAAGTCTTGGAGTTTGCTGATCAGTTTCGAGGGGATGATGGTGTTAAATGCCAAACTGTAGTTGATAAAGAACATCCTGATGTATGCATCTTTGCTGTCCAGATGTTCCAGGGTTTTGTGTAGGGCCAGTGAGATGACATCTGCCATAGACCTGTTACCACGACAGGTGAACTGGAATGGATCCATGTCACCGCTCAGACAAGAACTGATATGCTTCTTTACCAGGCTTTCAAAACACCTCATCACCGTTGATGTAAGTGATACTGGTCAATAGCCATTAAGGCAGGCTACTGCACTCTTCTTGGGCTCCGGTATGATTAACACCTCTTTGAAACAGGTGGGTGCCAAGCCCTGCTGGAGTGAGATATTGAAGATATCCGTAAATACCTCTGTAAGTTGATCCACACAGATTTTCGAACTCGGCCAAGAACTCTATCCGGGCTGGATGCTTTCCTCGAATTCACTCTGCTGAAGGCAGCATGCATGTCATCCTCAGATAAGGACAGGTTGGGATCGTCTGGATGTGGGGATGCAGAGGCGTGGTTCTTTGCTGTTACTGTCATCAAATCAGGCTTAGAAGGCATTAAGTTCCTCTGAGAGAGAAGCTTTGCCATTAGTTATTTTATGGGATTTGGGTTTGTAACAGGTTATGGCATTCATGCCTTGCCACAGCCATCCGGTGTCCATTGTTGTTTCCATTTTCTTCTGGAATGTCCACTTTTTACACATTTCATCACGGTAGAAGTTAATGCTACTGGACGGTAGTCATTTAGGCAGCTCACACTGTTCTTCTTGGGTACGGGGGTGATTGATCCCATTTTGAAGCAGGGGGGATCCTTTGACTGCAGCAATGAGAGGTTGAAATGTCCATAAACACACCGGCTAGTTGATTGGCGCAGATTTTCAGTACCCTGCCAAGTACACGGTGAGGGCTTGACGCCTGGTGAGAGTTCACCCTCTTGAATGATTTTCTAATATCGTCCTCAGAAACAGATATCTTAGGGTCTTCATCCTTTTCAGGGATTCTTCTCAAAGCAGGAAAGATGTTCAGCTCCTCAGGTAATGAAGGATCACAGCCATCTATAGTGTTCGCCCTCGCTTTGCAGGCAGTAATGGCCAGAACTCCATGCCATTAGCAGTTGTGTATTTGTTTCTGTCTCTAGTTTCCACCAGAATTGCCACTTTGCATCAGGGATGGCCTTCAGCAGGGTGTACCTGGACTTCTTGTAAAGATCCCAATCCATGGCCTTAAACACTTTTGTCCTCATCTTCATCAAGTTGCAAATTCTCTTGATTCATCCAGGGCTTCTGGTTGGTATGTGTGCATGGACACATACTCGTCCACGCAGGTCTTGAAGAAGTCAGTGACACCTGTTACATATTCATTCAAGTCTATGGATGAGTTCTTGAATATGTTTGAATCCACCGGTTCAAAGCAGTCCTGCAGATGTTCCTCCACCTCCCACTTCCTCACTGGTGCTATGGTCCTCAGTTTCTGCTTGTACAGGAGTAAAAGTACAGCTAGGTGATCAGATTTGGCAAAATGCGGTTGTAGTATGGCGTTCTTCGTGGTGGTGTAGCAGTGGTCAAGTTTGTTAGTTTCCCTGCTCTCGCATGTGATGTGCTGGTGCTCGTTTGTTCAAGTTGGCCTGATTGAAGTTTCCCACAATGATCGGGAAAGCATCCGGATGTGCTGTTAATCACAGTGCTCAGCCCCTCCAGTTCGAGCCTGATGTTAGCCTGGGGTGAAATTAACACTGAGACCAGGATGATGACGGTGAACCCCTTTGGCAGGTAGAATGGGCGACATTCCAGGTTGGGGAAACAGGACTGGGACATGACCTTCATGTCTCTTCACCACGATGAATTGATGATGACACACATGCTGCCTCTCCTGGTTCTTCCAGATGTCAGTGTTCGAGCAGCGTGATGGAGGGTGTAGCCCTTGGGCTGCAGTGCTGTGTCCAGAATGTCTGCGTTTAGCCATGTTTCTGTAAAGCACATCACGCAGCACGCCCTGATGACTCTCTGATGTTGAAGTTTGGCTTGGAGTTCATCAGGTTTGTTCTCCAAGGATTGCATGTTGACCAGGAGGATGGTAGGGAGCGGAAGCCTCAGATCCCAGCATCTCAGGATAACCTGTAGCAAACCCCACCTCTATGTCCATGTAGTCAGGTCTTCTTTACCTCGCCCATGGGTCCACTGCTGGTAGTTCCCTCGGTGTTTAAATGGTCCATGCGCTGTCCCTTTAAATCCTTTGCAATGTTTAAATGTGCTGAGTGTCTGCTGCTTGCAACTCCTGTGAAGTTTAAATGGCCCAAGATCACTGGCTGTTTAAAACTCCCACGGTGTTGTTGTACTTGCCAGACTGACAGCTGTTTAAAGGTCCCGCAGCCCGATGGAGATTGCCGATTCCGAGGTCTGCCAGAGATCTCAGGACATCCTTGTTAACAGGCAAGTTTGTTTTTGAAGCTCTGATTCTTTTGT
Source organism: Narcine bancroftii (assembly GCF_036971445.1). NCBI lineage: Eukaryota > Metazoa > Chordata > Chondrichthyes > Torpediniformes > Narcinidae > Narcine > Narcine bancroftii. Next base: position 101,058,736 of record NC_091476.1, on the reverse strand, counting down.
TGTATTTTAATTGTTCTGATTGGGAATATTTGATAATTCCCATCAGGTCAAATTTTTATTTAGGACAAATACAAAAAGGTAACCATTCAAGAAGATGCTGTTGAATAAAGAAAAATCCAATTTTGGAAACAAAAACCTGGGGATAGTTTCAAAGTGATGGTGGTCGTTTAAATTAAAAGGTAGTTTGGTCTTCATTGGACACTGATTATGATAAACACCATGTTGATTGGCTCACAGTACCATATTTCATCTCTATTAATCCAGTGGGACAAGCTTTGTTACTTAGCTCGTCGAGGTCCTTATTCTAAATCTCACTCATTGTCCTTCTACAGGTGCCAAACCTTTTATCCGGAATCCTGAAAACTGGCAACCTCTAAAAACCGGCACATTTTTTGGTAGATGACCTTTCACATAATCAATGCCTGAACTCCTATCAATGTTCATTACAAGTGCTTAACCTTTTATCCAGGATGTCAGGACTAGACACCTACTGTTGTTCAGAATCTTCCAGATTTCCCATTCCCTCCCCCCCCCCCCCCCACCCCAGTCCCCATCATCCCTGCCCCTATGGGCACCCTCTTTTACCTTTGGTGGAAAGGTGACTCTCAGCCCCCAGTACCCAGTGGGAGAGAAGCAGGCAGTGGCTGGCTCAAGGTAGGCAGAGTGGTTCCAGCTGTGTGGAGGATTATAGGTAATGAAGACGGCAATTGCTCCAGCATTGAGCCATCACTGTGATCTGGTGCAGTGCTCGGTAAACTCCAGGCTCGGCAGCATTGCACCGCCGCTGCCACATCAGGAGTTAAATTGGTTGGAGGGGGGAAAGGACAGCGCTACACTGCCAGGGTGTGCCTGAGGGCCAGCCCAATGAGCTGGTGAAGCACCTGAAAGCCACCGGCACTCAGCTACACCACCCCAATGGCCCATTCCGGCAGCTCAGCACCTCATGTCCAGCCTTCTGCTCTGAGCAGTTGATGCTAACCACCTTTTTGGATAGGTTCCCGGGCCACCCCATCACCTCCGACCGCCATCTGACTGACGCACTGTTCAAGAGCTCCTGTAAAGTGCACATTGACCCCCCCCCCCTAACCACATGCTTAATTTGGCCTAAGATGCAAAATAGTTTGGCATGGGCCCTGGGGCAGGGGGAGGGGGGATGGATGGACATGCGCCCAGGGAGGGGGGGTGACAGATGGCTGTGGGGGAGGCGGCAATGGAGGGTTGATGGGTGGCCGTGGGAGGGGGGGGGGAGACAGATGGCTAGAGGTGAGGGGGGGGCGATGGATGACTGGGGTGGGGACAGACAGCGGGGGCTAGGAGCAAAACATTTGCTTAAAGGACTGAGATCAAAATGATTCCGAAATCTGGAAGATTCTGGACAACAGTAGGTGTCTAGTCCTGACAGTCCTGGATAAAAGGTTAGGCACTTGTAATGAACATTGATAGAGTTCAGGCATTGATTACGTTAGCCTTAACATTCTTGTTGAAGTTTGCGAATTTGCTTCTGGTTCACGACATTTCAGCGTTTCTTTGTCATCGTTTGCAGTTGCTTATGTATTAGTTGTTTGAAATAAAATTATTGACATTTAACCTGCTGGCAAGGATAAAAATTAGACTATGGTTGAAGCACCAGGTTAAAAACAAACTTTGGATATTATCTCTTTTGATTTCATTCAACGAAAAATCAAGACTGGTTCTATAATAGATTACCATTCCACAACACCAGTTTTACTCCCAAAATTACATAGTGGAAATCTCCTCCAATACCTTTCAACTTGTTGTTAATAATAGAAAGGGTTTCTCCTTCATGGACACTGCCTGACTGATCGAGTTCCCCAGCACTTTGTGTATTTTTAGTTCATCACAAAAGCCTCAGTAGTAATTCTAGTTCATCAGTACAGTTTCAGAAAATTGTGTACAGTAGAATATCCCATCTCTTTGCTTGCTTCTCACTGCTAGAAATTTTCGTAGGAACTTATTGCGTAATTTCTGAGAGTTTTCTCAGAAATGACTAGCATATTGATCGTTTGGTAAGGGAGTTTAAAGCAATATAAGTCACTTCCTAGCTGGTCTGCACCAATCTATCCATAATTTGATGCAAATTGATTCTAAATTCTCCATGTCTATCTAAAACATTTCTAGTGTAAGAAATGGAAATGACCTTCTAGTGGAGTTAGAGGCAGCTCATAAGCTTATGACAAAGGAATTTTATTCTTGTTAAGGGTGGCACATTTAGTGTAGTAAGTGCCAGTGATCCAGTTTTGAATCCGACGCTATCTGTACATTCTTCCCTTGTCTGCGTGAGTTTCCTTCGGGTGCTCCTGTTTCCTTTCCCCCTCCAAAAATGTAGAGGGCTTGTAGTTTAATTGGTCTACTTGGATGGCATGGGCTCGTGAACTGGAAGGGCCTTTTACCGTGCTGTATGTCAAACTTTTACATTTAAATAGATAGATTCTTACTCAACATCTTGTCCTTGCCATATATTAGATCAGAAATATTTAATGCTGCCAGTGTGCTTCAGAATGAAACACGAAAGTCTGCAAATGGTGTGATTGTAATAAAAGCACAAAATTCTAGAGTAACTCAGCAGGTCTCGCAGCTTCCACTGTAGGTGAAGATATGTTATCGATGTTTCTGGCCTGAAGGTATGAGGAAAAGGCAGGCAGATGTCTGAATAAAAAGGATGGAAAGGAGGGAAGAAAGGGCAGGGGGAGAAGAACAAAAGAAGCACTAATCAGACAAAAGGCCATAATTGGACATAGATAGGAGGACAGATGAGAATTGATCGGAGGAAGGGTGGCTCAGTGAATGCACAGCTAGATGATATAGGTAAATGGAAAAAGTGTGCTGCAGAGTGCATTTTCCATTGCTACCTTCCTTTCTTGATAAAATAGCTGATCAATAATTGGAATAATTTGAAATCAATGGACATGAGAATCAGGGAGGCACAGTTGGCGTAACAGTTAGCGTAACACTTTTGCAGTGCTAGTGATTGGGACCGAACCTGGGTTCGAATCCCGCGCTGTCTGTAAGGAGTTTGTATACTCTCTCCGTATCTATGTGGATTTTCTCTGGGGCTCCAATTTCCTCCCACCTTTCAAAAACATACTGGGGTGTAGGTTAATGGGGTGTAAATTGGGCAGCATGTACTCACTGGGTCAAATTAGCCTGTTACAGTGCTCTATGTCTAAATTTAAAAACAATTTTTTTTAATATTATGCATCATTTAAGGGTGCTATAAGATGGCAATTTTGTAGTTCAAATTATCTTTAATTATCATGGTAATTTACAAATATACAAACATACTCTCAATACCAAGAGTACGTAAAACAGCCAAGTAGATTCCAGGTCAGCAGTCTCTATCCAGACATCATTTATCAATGCTCAGTAACTTCTTCAACGGTACTCTCTCCTTTAATGTCATCAAGTGGACAGATACACTGTACATGTCACTTCCTGTAATTGTTTGCTTGAAATGGGACATTTGATGAGAAAGAATTGTGATGTTATTTTGTTCCTCTTTGTCTCTAACAGTGACCTGAATCTGAGGGTGCGGATTTTCGTTGATGGAATGTTGATCATCTTCCGAGTCAAGCCTGAGGATGCTGGGAAGTACACCTGCATACCTAGCAACAGTTTTGGGCATTCTCCTTCAGCCTCAAGTTACTTGACAGTTCAGTGTGAGTGTCATCTTTAAAACCCAGAGGATAGGAGCAGGAGAAGGCCATTCAGCCCTTTGAGTCTGCTCCACCATTCAGCATAATCATGGCTGACTCTAGGTCTTCAATACTCCATTTCTGTTTTCTCTCCATACCCATTGATCCCATTAGCCAATATGGCCATATCAAATTTTCTTCTGAATATATCTTATGAACTGGCTTCAACAAATGGGGTAGGGATTTGTACTTGGATTTTTTTCTTGAATAGTCTTTTCCTTGTGCCAGTACTGAACGTGTTCCCCGATTCTCATGTCCATTGATGGCTTAGCTTTACATTCCAGATCCCTTTATTTTCAGCTCCATATTACTGCAGAGGCAATAGATAGAAGTCAACACAACCACATAGCATTTATTTCACTTGAATAAGTATACTGGGCTAGGAAGTTAAACAGGAAATTTCTTGCAATTGCATCTGACTAATGAGAACATGTTTTACCTTATTTAGATTGCCCCAGAACACAATTGTGTATATTTAAATTAGTTAGAATAATTCATTTTTGAAAATGTGTGCTTAAATTCCTATGGTGTGTCTGTTTTACACTATTGCTCAATGTCAAAATTGGCCTAAATCTGTCGGCAACATGCTATGCAGCATGGTACAGGAATGATTAAGTTACTGGACTAGTATCCAGAGACTTTGACTAATGATCTGAAGATGTGAGTTCAAAACCCACCATGGCAGCTGTGGAATTAAAATTCAGGTAGTTAAATAAATCCATAATAAAAGAAGCAGGAGCATGGAGCTAGCAGATTGTCATAGAAATCCATCTAGCCCATTAACGTCCTTTAGGACAGGAAACCTGTTGCCTTTACCCAATCTGTTGTGGATATCATTCTTGACTCTCAGCAATGTTATCTCGTTAACTGCCCTCTGACCTGGATCAGAAAACGACCTTTTTCAAGGACAGTTAGATTGGTATTATTAAATACTGCCAAATATGGGGTAATCTAAAAGGAGCATTGTCAGGAATCTCACTATCCAAAACTCATTGGCATCATCTCAGATCCATTCTGGGAACTGATAGTACAGGTACACAATCCTTTATCCCGACATCTAAAATCTAGAAAGCTCCAAAATCCAGCAAGTGGGGCGAGAGACCGGCAGCGCAAGTCAGGCGGGCGAGAGACCGGCAGTGCAAGTCGGGCAGGCAGGCGGGGGGGGGGGGCGGGGGGGGTGGTGGTGGGGAGACGGCAGTGCGACTGGGTGGGGGTGGAGGTGGATACAGCAGCACAATTCAGGTGGGCTTAAATCTGGCTTTCCAAAATCTGACATTCAGAACACACTGTGCCCCCAAGGGTTCAGGATAAAAGATTGTGTACCTGTACACCCAGTGTGCCATCTTGCTTAATGGGCCATTCATTTCTTAGAGTGATCTTGATGAATTCCTTGCACAATTTCTGCTTCAGACATTTCTTCCTGCACATACTGCTTGTGCCATAATTTCAAGATGCCATTTAGCACTAGAATTTAATTTTTAGGTATTTACATGGCATTTCTCCTTGTACTTAGCAAGTGTGAAATCTCCAGCAAGTTTTGCTCACGGCCTCAGCCACACTCCCCAGCCCTCAGTGTCCAGTTAAGTTTGGAAAAAAAAATTTTGCTTAACAAGAAACTCTTGCATTGACTTGGTTTGGAGAGAATGGTGAGCTGCCAACAGCAATTACGGTGCCGCCAAATGATCGATATTTTCTCATCGAGGGAACAAAGAATTGTCTCTTTATCAGATAGTCTTGGTCACCAGCATCTAACGTGATGATCAATGATTCCACTTCCTTTAAGGCAGTGGTTCTCAACCTTATTCTTTCCACTCACATACCACTTTAAGTAATCCCGATGCCATGGGTGCTCTGTGATTAGTAAGGGATTGCTTAAGGTGGTATGTGAGTGGGAAGGGAAGGTTGAGAATCACTGCTCTAGACCCAATTGTTACTGAAATATTTTGCGTGAGAAAAATTGTCATTGGTCCATTTCCTTTGGAGTTATGAAACCATGCACATAACGAGTCAATTAGGTACGATTAAAACAGTGGTTTTCAAATTTTTTCTTTCCATCCACATACCACCTTAAGCAATCCCTTACTAATCACGGAGCACCTATGGCATAGGGAATACTTAAAGTGGTATGAGTGGAAAGAAAAAAGATTGAGAACCACAGCTTTTAAGGTCCATAAAGTACAAGAAAGAAACAGAAGCAGGTGGAGGCTACTCGAATCTATTACACAGCCAATAAGATCATGATGGATCCTGTGTATCGACAACTCCGTAGGCCATATCCTCCCAATTCCTTGGCATTCAAAGATGTGATCTCAGCCTTGAATGTACTCAACGAATGCTAATCCCAGACCCTGGAGATAAAAATCCATTGAAGTTATGAACCTCTGTATTTGCATCTGTATGGAACAAAACTTCCATTTTCTCTATGGAGCAGGAGGGAATCTAAATCCTGCTGCAATCTGATAGAACTACTTCCCATCTTATAAGGAATTTATTTAGATTATACAACATGGAACAGTACAGTACAATAAAGGCCATTCAGCCCATAATATCATGCTAGCCCATATAAATTCCTATAAATTTGTCTGTTAATTTTATTTAAGAATATTAAACAAAATGTAACTCCATATCATTTTGCTGCTAGTTTATTTTTCTTCAATGCCTGACCACGACTTAACTTTGACAGGCTGTGTTTCACTTTCTGTATCTAAAATATGTTGAGTGTTCTGGCATGTTCTTGTACCTCGTGATCTTGAGTTCTTAGTTCATGCATTTAAAAACAAATTGTCAGGGTACCAATAAGTTAATTTTAAACTATTAGTAAAAGTGAAATGTTAATACTTCTTCAATTAAGCACATAATGCAATCAATGTTTCTTATTTTCTGAAAATCAAGCCTTGTTTAAAATAATTAGAATGCCTCCCAAGTGTTGAGGCATTGAAGTTATTTATTTCACAGGAAGTTCTCATTTCAGAAAGAATTTTCAGTATATCAATAACATCCAGTAAGAACTATAAATAAAATAGGATTGGGTTATTTCGACCCTAGCTCAGTAAGGTCCTTTGACTGATCTTATACTGTACTTCAGTGCTATGTTGGTTGAGAATTGCAAGATTTGGCTGAAGAAATTAGTTAATTTCTATCTTGAAATGTGACTCTTACTTGAGATCGTGATGACTAGTCTTGGACACCCCAGTCAAGGAAACAGAAAATCTACATCCATCCATTCAAATTCCATGAGGCTTTCCATAAATTTCAATGAGGTCATCTTCCTTTCTTGTAAAATTGAGAGGTTATAGTTTCAGCCAGTTTACTCTTTTCTCATTGGACGAATCTGCCATCCCAGAAATTAATGAATTTTTGTGGAACACCCTCCATTGCAATTATATCCTTTCTTAGATGTAGTGTAAAGACTAGTGCAGAATATTCCAGATGCATACTCACTGGGCTGTATGTAATAGGAGAATGAAGAAAGAGATTTCTATCCCGGCATTCAAATTATTTTGCAATCACTGTATTTGGTTTCCTAATTGGTTGTAATTAAGAAGACAATTAATGTTGACTATACAATTACAATATTCAATAAATTATTTTTTTTAATCTTGTAAAAGGTAAAAAGAACTTGGATTAATTAAAATGAAATCTTTTAATCCTACTCAAAACAATTGAGAAGAGTGAACAACATTTCAGTCTTTGCCCTCTTAATGACAATCCTGAAAATGGTACCAAAGTAATTTTTATACACAACTTGTAAGCACTGCAAAATGGTCAAATTTCATCTTGACTCTGGGCTTGCTACTGGTTCCTTCTTTTCATCTCCAGCATATGAAAGCAGACGAAGTAAAAATTAAAGTGAGGTCTGCTGTAATTTTATTAAATCAGCCTGTTATATTATGAGAGTGTGATTTAAATTGAGGATGCCTTTGAAATTGTGCGAGTACAGCTTCCCTACACTATTCTGAAATGGTCTCTGCATACACAATGGAAACTCATCAATGTTCATCAATTAAGATGAAAAATTTTTCCAGTAACATTTTTCATTTGAATTCTCGCATGAAAGCTACTGGCGGGGATAGGAAGTTATTAATTCCAGGACACCATGCAGCTACCTGGTGTGATATCAGTTATTGAAGGTTTTAATTCCCTTCCACCCCAACAAATTATATTTTATTTTGAGGGAAGGGAACAAATGAATATTTTCAATAATTGACACTGCTAGGAAACAGAATTAATCCATGTTCTTCTCAACTTCTGAAAAGGTAATACTTTCATTCTGTGCAATAGGTGGGAATATGGTTGTGTTTAATTTTGAAATTTCAACATTTGGACGAATCAAGCACACTGAAGTGACCAGAAGCACTAACATTGTTTCTTTCCCCCTTCCCTTCCCTCTATTTTTAATCAGCTAGGTTGGGCACAGGCACTGAACTCAGCCTCAGGTAAAACCATTTACATGTACATTTTTACGTTCAGGTGATTTCACTAGCTTGGCCGGGCTATTACATGGAGTATCGTGCTACAATCAAGTTTTATCAAGTTTGGTGGCTACCAACAGTGCCAATGCTTGAGCTTCCACTTTTTTTTATTAGCTTGACAGCTGTTTTTGAACAACATCTACTCTACTGAGGGGTGAAGAAAATGCTGGCCTACCTTTCACTCAGCCTTCGACATTTCTAATACCAAGTTTGATTGTACAACCATTTGGATGCAAACCATTCAGAAAAGTAATATGATAGGCATTGGAATCTGGTTAATCATTGTTTCGCTTCCACCTATTATTGAGTGTCAAAAAGCAGGGAAACAGGCTCTTATCAAATCCACAGAGCCCATGAACCAATCACGTACAAGAATCCTATATTTATCCCATTTTTATTCTCTCCTCATTCCAAAGACTCCACTGAGATTCTCCCACTCATCTACACTGTAGGGGCCAGTTAACCTATCACTTGAGAAATCGGAAACCAAAGTGTTCAGAGGGAGAATGTGCAAAGTCCACACGTGTGGAAATTTGTAGCCCAGATTCAAGGCTGAAGATGCTTTTGAAAATGCACGTCAGTAAAGAGGTTGGAACATGTTTCTTTTGTCCCTTCCTATCCCAATGCACCCATATTCATTGGATACCTGGTTTGTAGTGGATGAACCTAACAGTTTGTTTCTAATCCATTAAACACTAATGAAGAATATTGAAGGATGCAGAGTATTTATCCTATAACAGTCTGGCATAATAAATATTTATTCAGGCTCTGCTTGAAAAGCCATGCATGTTTTTAGTTGAGAGGGGTAGGATTTGAATTTCATCATAATCTATTGGGGTGGTAGGTATGCATTCAAATGTGCATTTGACAACATTTCCACTCTGATCTGTTATAAGTGAACAGTTAGTGGTATGTGAAACTTCTGAACAAGATGAACCATTTCTTGCTGTAAGTATTTGGAAAAATTACCAAGTGAATTTGGAACCATTCCAAAAGATAGACTATAACTTCCACAATAAAAATAAGCCACTACCGAACCTGAGCTGTGGTTTCTTTCACTGGGTGCAAACATCCTATTTCTGGCCATCACCTTTGCAAATTCAGATGCTCTTTTTCCTTTCCTCTTTGCTATTGCAAGCTGACTTTACCACATTTACTTAGATCCAGCAATTTAATATTAAATGTTAAAAATTGCACTTTGACCAACCTTTATTGTGTAAAGTAGCAGATCGAGTTTGTCGCTATCTGTCATTCAGTGATTTTGTTCCTGCACTTAACCTCAGGTCTTTCACACGCTCGAAAACCTAACTTTGTTAGTATTTGTGAATGCACACAACCAACAAGATAACAAACTTACAATTCACTTTTCAACAGCAAAAATCCAGAACTTCTACCCGAAAGTAAGATTTATTTCATTATTGATAGTTGAATCTTTGGACTGAAACATCAGAGTTTGCCTCAAGAAAGTAATTACATTTCTTAATAGTGTAGAATATAAATAAGTCTCATTAGCTTTAATTCTTGCTCTAAATTGGATAGATATGAGCTGGAGAGACAGAAGTACTGACTGTTACATTTACTGTAATCTCATTACTTCCTCAGCAGGGAGCTGAAAAGTTAAGAGCAGTTTGGCTGGCATCCAAACCCAGTATCTGGAGCTTTATCCCCCTCTAAAGGCTAGGTTTTCTGGATTAAATGCCACTGACTGTCCCCCCTGCCAGCATTATAGTGAGGCTCTGCATGTTTTCTATAACCAAAAATAAAAAGGGAAAATGTCTTTACATAACTAACCTGTATGGAGAGAAGCTTTCTTTCCCTTTTAGACATATTGTCAACTGACCTGTACTAACATTGGATGCAAAACAATGAAATGCCCCACAGCTTACCAAATGACTAACATCAAAACCCTTGAGAATGGCTATTGATTGCCTTCCAATTTCCCATGTGATTAAAAAAGTTATAATATGACATCAAAATTGTACAATGAATGTCTCTGTTGTTAAGTCATCAAGGTTTCATCCCTGGCTGCAGTAACTGAGATACTATAAATTTTAAATAAATTTAAACTTAGACATACAGCACGGTAAAAGCCCATGAGCCTGTGCCCACAAATACTGCAATTAACCAACAACCACTGTATATTTTGAAGGATGGGAGGTAAACTGAGCACCCTACGCAGGCATGGGAAGAACATTCAAACTCCTTGCAGACAGCGGCAGTTTCGAACCAAAATCTCTGGTGCTGTGATAGCCTTGTGCTAACCACCACGCGAACTGTGCTGCACTAAAATGAAAGTGTGCCTTATTGTTGATTAATCAACTGGAATATCAGTAAGAGCACAAGGAGAAAAGACTATAAAATACAAAATAAAGGTAGGGGTTCCATTGTTGTTACGTAATACTACATTAAGAATGTAACATACATAAAATTCTTTAACATTTGTCTTCTGTAAGGCAGACAGAGTCACCACATTGTCCAGCATCCCTCACAGAAACCTACAGCACCTGGTGTTCCTAGGTGGTCTCCCCTCCAAGTACTGATCAGGCCTGTGCCTGCTTAACTTCCAAGATCAGACCATCTCAGACATATTTAGGCTATTAGGCTTCTGTTGAACATCAGTTTACACACTGTCATCTTCAGATGGGTCCTGATATGCCTAGGACAAGCAGAAGAAATATCTGATTCGTTTCAGGAAAATTGCCTCTCCATTTTTAATCTAGTAAATTATAGGTATGACGGTTACTAGACATACATAAAAAAACTCATGGCCCATAAAACTAATTGCAAATTTGGCTATTCTCTTGCTATTGGGTTTGGAAAGCACATGCCTGTTATCTCCTCCTTCATAGATAGAACCCCAGGGTCAAGAATGGCCTGCCCACACTTTCAGAGTAGCTGAAGAGTGTTGTGAGAGATCTGCAGAGACTGAAACCCTTAGTACTTGGTGTAACAGTTGCTTGGGATGTTGCGTTCTCCTTCCATTGTTTTGCATGGCTTCGCCATGCAACCACTATATAGATTCTAGGTGCTCAGTGCCTTCCCTGAGGCTCTTTCTCCATTTTGAGGAGTCATGATCAATGAACATGTTACATTTTTCTCAGGAGACTTTGAGAATATCCTTGAAGCATCAATTCTCTGGAACTCTCCTCCCATAAATGATTTCATTATTCCTGCTTAATTAGAAATTTTCTCAAACTCATAGTTGTAATTGAAAAAAATACATGAAGTGCTTTATGTAATAAAGAGACTTCTGTCTCTTTGAGGATGGAGTCTGCTTTTTAAGACACCGCCTCATGTAGATGTTCTCGATGGTTTGATGCCTGTGATGTCGCAGGCCGAGTTAACAACCCTCTGGAGTTTATTCTTGTCCTGAGAGGTGGCTCCTCCATACCAGGCAGAGATGCAACCAACACAGTAAAAATGACAGCTTAAAGAGAATCAATCAGCTTCAATTTGGGCAAAATGTTGTATTACAACAGATCCTAGAAGTTGTGTTGCTTTGGAGATAGAATAAATATGGTATTCATCAATTAGTCCGAAAGACAATAAAGTTAACTTTATCATTGTGAAATTGTTAGGAACAATCAGCTGGTTTGAAATTACACTAGATTTGATTCTCCATTTAAAGCATAACAAAGTAATATTGGATTGTGCCATGGGTTTCCTGCCAGATGAAAATTGTATTCCATATCTCTCCAAAGTATCGACCATCACCCCTACTGCTACCGATCTCCAACAGGAAGACATAAATGCAATTCTTAATTTTTTTTTGAAGAGCAGAGATTATAATTGCCCTGCAATAATTGACTTGTAATTGTAATTTGTGACAGTAGTTTGACTGTATAATGCGACCTGCTTTGCAATCTTCACTCACAATCTAATGAACTCCCACACATTCACAGCAGCTGCACAGGCATCAAAACATTCATCAAACTCACAGCAGGCACACAATTTATGATATATTTCTTGAACTTTTCCAATCCCCTCCATATGATACACCATAGTAAATCTACAAACTAATATCCCTATATATGCAGTCGAAGAAAGATAAAATGTAAATTCTCAAGATTAACATTTTAGAAATACATTCTACTTTTATCCTTTAATGTGTACAGGTTCTTGTTTCTTATATGACACAGGAGGAGGCCAATCAGTCCACTGAGTTCCTAGGGCATGTATCCCTTTAGTCACATTCATTCCCTCCCTTTTCCCCATTCATTTGCAATTTAGTCTGCCTCACCCATGCCATTAACACCTCTGTTCTCATTTTTTCCCGTCAACCTGTGCAAGTTACAGTCACCATTTAATCTATCAGCACTTCTTTGACATATGTGACAGAACCAAAGGACCCGTTAGAAACCCATGTGGTCATGAAGCAGTGAGGTGGAAACATCAGAATCAAGATTTATTGTCATGAAATTCGCTGTTTTGTGTCAGCAAATAGCCACATATGACGTTACTAGAAAAAAAATAATGATAATACTGCTTGAAAAGTAAGGTAGTGTCTTTGGTTCATTGATTATTTAGGAATCTGATGGCAGCGGGGAAGAAGTTGTCCTTATGCTGCTGAGTGTTCGTCTTTAGGCTCCTGTACCTTTTCCATGATGGTAGCAGAGTGAAGTAGGCATGGCCTGGATGGTGGGGGTCTTTGAGGATGGAGTCTGCTTTTTAAGACACTGCCGCATAGAAACATAGAAGATAGGAGCAGGAGTAAGTCATTCGAGCCTGCTCCGCCATTCAATGAGATCATGGCTGATCTTAAAGTTCAGTACCCTGTCCCCGCCTTCTCTCCGTAACCATTAATACCCTTATACTGAAGAAATATATCTAATTCCCTCTTAAATATATTTAATGAACCTGCCTCTATTGCCCTCTGTGGCAATGAATTCCACAGATTCACCACCCTCTGGGTAAAGAAATTCCTCCTCATCTCGGTCCTAAATGGTTTGCCTATTATCCTCAAACCATGGCCCTGGGTTCTGGATTTTCCCATCATTGGAAACATCCCAGCTTCATCCATTCTGTCCAGTCCTGCAGAATTATATGTGTCTCTACGAGATCCCCTCTCAATCTTCTAAACTCCAGGGAGTACAATCCCAATTTGCGCAATCTTTCCTCAAGTCATTCCTGCCATTCCAGGTATCAGCCTGGTGAATCGCCTCTGCACTCCCTCCATTGCAAGAACATCCTTCCTTAGATAAGGTGACCAAAACTGCACACAATACTCCAGGTGGGGTCTCACCAAGGCCCTGTACAGCTGCAGTAAGGTATCCTTGTTCCTATACTCAAACCCTCTTAATATGAAGGCCAACATACCATTTGCCTTTTTAGCCGCCTACTGTACCTGCATGCTCGCCTTCAGAGACTGGTGTACAAGTACCCCTAGGTCTCTCTGCACTTCCCCATCTCTTAATCTATTGCCATTCAAATAGTAATCTACCCTCCGGTTTGTATTACCAAAGTGGATAACCTCACATTTATCCACATTGTAGTGCATTTGCCATGTATCTGCCCAGTCCCTCAATGTATCCAAATCACACTGGAGCTTCCTGACCCCCTCTTCCGTGCACACAACCCCTCCTAGCTTAGTGTCATCTGCAAATTTGGAGATATTACATCCAATCCCCTCATCCAGATCATTAATGTAAATTGTGAACAGCTGGGGTCCCAGAACAGATCCCTGTGGCACCCCACTGGTCACCGCCTGCCACTCAGAAAACGAGCCATTTATCCCAACTCTCTGTCTTCTACCTGCCAGCCAGTTCTCAATCCACATCAATACTTTGCCCCCAATCCCATGAGCCTTTATTTTGTAAGCCAGTCGTTTATGCGGGACCTTATCGAAGGCCTTTTGGAAGTCCAGGTACACCACATCCACTGGCTCTCCCCCATCTATTTTACCTGTCACCATCTCAAAGAATTCCAATAGATTTGTCAAGCACGATTTACCTTTTGTAAATCCATGTTGACTCTGTCCGATCCCTTCTCTGCTAGTCATATACTCCACTATTACATCCTTAATAATGGATTCCATCATTTTGCCCTCTACTGATGTAAGGCTCACCGGCCTATAATTCCCCGCTTTTTCTCTACCCCCCCTTTTTAAATAGTGGGGTAACATTAGCTACCCTCCTATCCATGGGTACTGATCCTGAGTCTATCGAGTTCTGGAAAATAATTCTTAAAGCATCTGCTATCTGAATGGCTACTTCCTTAAGTACCCTAGGATGTAGATTATCAGGCCCTTGGGATTTATCTGCCTTCAATCCCATCAATTTCCCCAAGACCATGTCCTTAGAGATACTGATTTCTTTCAGTTCCTCCCTTGCATTAGTCTCTATGTTTCCCAACATCCTTGGGAGGCTATTTGTATCCTCTCTTGTAAAAACAGAACTAAAGTAAGAATTTAATTGGTCTGCCATTTCCTTATTCCCCATTATATATTCCCCTGATTCCGACTGCAAAGGACCTACTCTGGATTTCACTAATCTTTTCCTCTTGACATATTTATAAAAGCTTTTGCAGTCGGTTTTTATATTTGCAGCAAGCTTACTTTCGTAATTTATTTTTGCTCTCTTGATTAATCCCTTTGTCCTCCTTTGGTGCATCTTGAACTGGTCCCAGTCTTCGGTTGTGGTACTTTTTTTGGCCAATTGATATGCTCTCTTTTTGGACCTAATGCTGTCTCTAATTTCCCTTGTTATCCACGGTTGAGTCACCTTTTTTGGTTTATTTTTATGCCAAACTGGTATAAACGATTTTTGCAATTTCTCCATTAGATCTGTGAATGCTTTCCATTGTCTATCCACAGTCAACTCCCCCATAAACACCACCCAATCAATCTTACTCAACTCCCGTCTCATACCATCATAATTCCCTTTATTTAAATTCAGGACCTTAGACTCAGTTTTAATTTCATCACTCTCCATGTCGAGTGAGAATTCGATCATATTGTGATCGCTCCTACCCAAAGGGCCTCGTTCAACAAGATTGTTGATTAGCCCTTTATCATTGCATAATACCCAATCTAAAATGGCCTGCTCCCGAGTTGGTTCCTCGACATATTGGTCTAGATAACCGTGTGGATGTTCTCGATGGTTTGGTGCCTGTGATGTCGCAGGCCGAGTTAACAACCGTCTGGAGTTTATTCTTGTCCTGAGAGGTGGCTCCTCCATACCAGGCAGAGATGCAACCAACCAGAATGCTCTCCACGATATACCTCTAGATGTTTACAAGAGTCTTCGGTGACGTACCAAATCTCCTTAGACACATCACAAAATATAGCAGCTGGTGAGCCTTCTTTGTGATTAAATCAACGTGGAGGCTCCAGGGCAGATCCTTGGAGATGTTAACACCCAGGAATTTAAAGTTCTTAACCCTCTGCACTACTGAGCCCTTGATGAGGACTGGGTTGTGTTCCCCTGATTCCCCCTGAAGTCCACAATCATCTCCTTTGCTTTGCTGACGTTGAGTGCAAGGTTGTTGTTACACCATTCAATGAGCTGATCTGTCTCCCTCCTGTATGTTTCCTCATTGCTGTTTTTTATTCTGCCAACAACTGTTGTGTCATCAGCAAACTTGTAGATGGCATTGGAATTGTGCCTGGCCTCACAGTCATGGGTGTATAAGGAGAAGAGCAGTGGTCTAAGTACACATCCTTGAGGTGTGTCTGTGTTGATAATCATTGAGGAGATGTTTATAATTCATACTGACTGTGTTCTTCCAATAATAAATGCAAGGATCCAGTTGCGGGGGGGGGGGGGGAGGTGGGGGGGTGGTACAGAGGCCTAGAGCTTGTAGCTTCTTGCCAGCACAGAGGAAATAATGGAAATGAAGGCTGAGCTGTAGTTTATGTATTACTGTTTTTGAGTTGATCCAGAGCTGAGTGGAGAGTCAGCAATATTGCATCTGCTGTGGAGCGATTATGATGATGGGTGAATTGCGGTGGGTCCAGATCTTTACTTTCATCACAGTAGAAGTTAGTGCTACAGGGCCGTAGTCATTGAGGCAGCCCATGCTATTCTTCCTGGGTACCAGGAAGCTGGTGGGAACTTCTGACTCCCACAATGAGAGGTTGAAAATGTCCAGGAACACTCCAGCTTGTTGGTTGATGAAGGTATTAAGTACCCTGCCATCAGGGCCTGACGCCTTGTGAGGGTTCACCCACTTGACTGATGTTCTGTCGTTGCTCTCCGAAACAGATATCACAGGGTCCTCAGCCTTTTCAGGGATTCTAGAGTCATTGTTTTTGGTGGTTCTTCTCAGAACGGAATAGAAGGTGTTCCGTTCATTGGATAGTGAAGCATCACAGCCATCTATAGTGTTCACCTTCACTTTGTAGGCTGTAATGGTCTACACTCCCTATTATTGATGGCATGTATCTGTCTCTGTCTCTAGTTTTCTCCAAAATTGCCACTCTGCTTTGGAGATGACCTTCTTCAGGTTGTACCTGTACCTCTTGTAAAGATCCCGATCCCTGGCCTTAAACACAACTGTTCTTGCCCTCAGCAGTTTGCAGATTCTCTGATTCATCCAGGGCTTCTGGTTGGGGAACACCTGGTATTTGCATGTGGGCACACACTCATTACGCAGGTCTTGATGAAGTCTGTGACACCTGTTGCATATTAATTCAAGTCTATGGATGAGTTCTTAAATATGTTCCAGTCCACCAATTCAAAACAGTCCTGCAGATGCTCCTCCGCCTCCCTTGACCACACCTTTAGCATCCTCACCACTGGTGCTGTGGTCCTCAGTCTCTTCTTGTATGCCGAGAGTAGAAGTACAGCCAGGTGATCAGACTTGGTGAAGTGCGATCATGGTATGACTCGGTATGCATTTTTTTCATGGTGATGTAACAGTGGTCGAGTATGTTGTTTCCCCTGGTCTCACATGTGACGTGTTGGTAGTAGTTTGTCAAAGTCTTCTTCGGGTTGGCCTGATTGAAGTCTCCCACCATGATTGGGAAGGCATCCGAATGTGTTGTCTCATAGCTCTTTATCACAGTGCTCAGTCCCTCCAGTGCCAGCCCGTTAGCCTGGGGTGGAATGCACACTTTGACCAGAATGATGGCGGTGAACCCTCTCGACAGGTAAAATGGGCAACATTTGATCGGCAGATTTCCAAGTTGGGGGAGCAGGACTGGGACATGACCATCACATCTGTGCACCACGATGTACTAATGATTACACAAATGCTACCTCCCCTGGTTTTTCTAGATGCTGGTGTTCGATCAATGCGACGGATGGTGTAGCCCTTGGACTACAGTGCCATGTCCAGAATGACCATGTTTAGCCATGTTTCCATAAAGCACATCATGTAGCAAACCCTGATGTCTCTCTGATGTTTATCTCTGGCTTGGAGTTCAAGTTTGTTCTCCAAGGACTCTACATTGGCCAGGAGAATGCTAGGGAGCTGAAGCCTCAGGTCCCAGTGTCTCCGCTTGACCTGTAGCCCCCTCCCCAGTTCAGCTGGTTGGGTCTTCTTTACCTGACTTGTGGGTCCATTGCTGGAGTTGTTGTACCTGCAGGATTTGTTGTTGTATCTGGTTGAGCTGTTTAAAGCTCCAGAGTTGTTGTTGTAAACATTAGCCATTTGTCACCATTTCATTATCATTATCACCATGAGAAAACATTGAATGCATTTCAGATATTTTCACATGTACCCAGCACCAGAGTGACAACACATGATTTGGCTGCCAATTTAACCTTTGTCCTCAACCTTAGCCCATTATGTTTCAGATCCAGCACGAGTTGTCAATATGCCTCCCATCATTTATCTGCCAGTTGGAATGCCTGGATACATCAAGTGCCCAGTGGATGCAGATCCTCCAGCAACCCAAATCAAGTGGACCAAAGATGGACGACCACTGAGGATTGAGAAGGTAACACTGAGGATGTAAGGGCTTGGCTCTTGATGTAGGCCAGAGTCCAAGATCTAGTGTCTGCAGGCATAGTGATCTTCCCTCAAAATTTAGTGAAATTTAATTTCATTAAAAAGTCAGCGATTTGATTCAGTAAATAAATTCTTTACTCAGAAAAAATTTGAATAAATAGATGTAGTTCAAATTATGTCTTCCATGCTCCAAGTATTCCAGTTCAGGATGGCCCTTCACTACCTCTTCAGTTCAGACAACCATTAGGGATGGGCAATAAATGCAGGCATTACCATTAATATTCAGTGTTTCAAAAAGTTACTTACATTTTTCCTATAATGTGACTATTCTTTTCCTTAGATCTCACTTTATTGCCTCCAGTACCTTGTTAAGGGATATTGACATAATTTGCATTGAGAATTTTTTTCTCTCTGGCTAATGTATTATATTCTCTCAACTTCTCTATAATAAGCCTAAGTGTATCAAAGTAGAATTATTGACACTTTTCTTCCCCTTTTCCAATGGAGAATATTTGGCCTCTTATCTGGAATCTGTAAGGGGATATTAGATAGTCTCAGGTCTATTATACATTTCCCTCTATTCCAGCCTGGCACATTGACATAATAACCCTTCATCTAGGCACTGGTTGGAATCATGATAATTAAGCAAATTATTCACCTGTGAAGAAGTCTTACAGCATCTTTCTCAAAGTTGAGCTGCTACAAGGAGTAGTTTGTAACATGTTTGAGCAAAAATGAAGAAAAGGTCATCTTGATGCAAAAAAAACTTGTTTAGCTGATTGTCACCTGTAGAATGTAAAGGTGGAACTGCTCTTTGAATTGAATCTCAAGATTGGGGAGAGTTTTTGCCAAAGGCCTTGCCGTTTATGCCCTAAGGTTCAAAGTGAATACAATACAGAGGTTGTGTCCTTCAAATGGACATCCTTATTCTGAAATTGCAGGATGATGTCAGGTTGTATTACAGCAGTGGTTTTCAAACTGCCCCCTTAAACTCACCTTAAGCAATCCCTATGTCATAAGTGCTCTGTGATTAGTAAGGAATTGCTTAAGGTGGTATGTGAGTGGGAATAAAATGGTTTGAAAACCACAGTTTTAGTCTTACCTAATTGACTCGTTATGTGCACGATTTCATAATTTCAAAGGAAATGGGCCAATGACCATTTTTCTCAAGCAAAATATTTCAGTAACTATTGGGTCTAGAGAAGTGGTTCTTAACCTTCCCTTCTGTGGTGAATGTCTGCCAAGCTGCCTGTCTTCACCCCCCCCCCTCCCCCCGCCTCTGGTGAGCCTTGCTGTACTAACATTGGCTGTGCATTATCTCTACTGTTAAGGACACTCTCCTTGGGTATAACTGTATATGCACCTATTGTCTTTCATTATTGTACCATGAGTTTCTGCTAATAAAAGCCATGATTATTGTTTGACCACATCGTCTTTGTCTACTTCATCAACTGGCACTTCACCTTCCCACTCACATACCACCTTAAGCATCTCTTACTTATCACAGAGCACTTACTTAAGGTGGAATGTGAGTTTGGGGGGTGGGGGGCAGTTTGGAATCCACTATATTACAGTGACATGCAGATCTCAGAATGCAAAGAGGCTGATGGACTACATTTTGTGACCGTGCTCATAGCCGAATAGAAGTGATATCAGCTGGAGCATCTTGCCAAATTCCACTGTACAGCATTTAGGTGTAAGCACTTTGTTGCGGTGCAATTGCAAATTAGATGGTATAATGCAGTTTAATTACAAAGAAAAACCTCTTGCAGATTGAAATAGAACAATAGTCATCAATAAAAGAATCAAATGATCATCTGTTAAAGTGAGTCTGAGGTTGCTTGATAAAGAAAACACAAATGCAGTTGAAAACTTTTTAAAATTCACTTTACAGAACACGAGAACTCTGTTACACCAAGAAGCACTGCCACAAGAAGTTAGTCTCACCCCAAGTGAGTTTGCCTGGTGGTCATAAATTTCCAGCCCTCCAGAACATTCAAACAGACTCCTCCATATAAGTACATTTCTTAGAATTCTCTTGTGATTCATTCACTAGGGTCGTGTCCCTTACCCAGTGATTATTAATCTTTCAGTTTCTTTGCCAAATATGGGGTTGTTGTTCTTCATAATTGGTTTCAACCTTGTTTAACTATCAAAACATACCATGGAATGGTCTCTGCTATATTATTTTAGTTACTACTTTAAAACTTAAATTCTCACATCAAATTACACAATTACATCATCCCTTCTGCCGCACCCTCAATCCTGATCCAAACCCTAAGCCTAATCCAATTCCAATTTTAACATTACCACATATCCCAATTCTGATCACATATCTAACCCTGATATGGCACGCCATCCACACCATAATCCTGATCATTCATCTGACCCCAAATCCTGATTCTAGTTGTTGATTTGATGTCAGCCAGAAGGCCCAGCAACTTCTGATTCACTTCCCTATGGACACAACTTG
The DNA here is from genome assembly GCF_036971445.1 of Narcine bancroftii. Taxonomy (NCBI): domain Eukaryota; kingdom Metazoa; phylum Chordata; class Chondrichthyes; order Torpediniformes; family Narcinidae; genus Narcine; species Narcine bancroftii. The sequence goes on along the minus strand of NC_091476.1, from coordinate 101,038,187 downwards.
TCCTAGAGAGTGCTTATTTTTAACAGTAAAGACAAACTACAAAATATTGGAGTTAAACAGGAAAGTCTGCAGATGCAGTGATAGTAGGGCAATAGACTAAAGTGCTGGAGAAACTCAGTAGGTCCTGCAGTGTCTTTAAGAAGCAAAAGATAACAGGCTGAACCTTCGTCAAGGTATGAGCAAAAGGCGTGCTTTGATGCCCTTCCCAATGCATGCAGTGTACTGTCAACTTTTGTATGGACAGGGTGGCCAACGGATACAATTGAATCTGTGACCAGCAAGTGTTTCTTTGTAACCAGGTTAACGTTGAATGACACAAGGTTTGAATGAGCACCCAAGTAGTGAAGTAAGCTGCACAGTAGCTAGATGCATATTTTATTTGATACAGTTTTTACTCTGAATCCCAAACCTTAAATCACTACTCTTAATGGAGGCTTAATATGGAAAACACGGATTACTTCATTATCTCCAGTTTCATTCAATTAGCAGGTGACAATTATCTGTCTTATTAACATTGCTGTGCGGAATGGAAAATTTCCTTTAAAGCTGGTCCATCCAACAGAAAAGCTATGTTAAATGTCAACATTTTTAACAGTAGTACGCTTTTACCTGTAGATAGCACTTGACAGTAATGTTAATGTTTAATATTACCTAATATTAGCTCCTGAAATAATGGGAGAATTTTTGCACAAAGCCTTTGCACCTTCTCTTCCCATATACCTCTTCCCTTCCTCTCATCTAGTCTTTTGTTTCCCTTATATGTGTGTCCCATCCTTGGAAGTTATTACATTAATGAAAACATTTTAGAGAGGGTTTGCTGTTATCAGAAGCCAATTTGGTCCACAGAGAACTATTGTATGTGACAATGTGGTGAAGCCTATTTATCAATTTACTAATTTCTATAGTTAACTGTTTTTTGTAAGTTTAAATGTCTCATGACTGAACGAAACTGCAGTGTTCCGCACTATATCCAAAGGGTTACTATTTTGCCCTTGTTATTTTGTAAGATACCAAAAGATGGAGACTGAGTTACCAATGATAGTTTGTTATTTATTTTCTTTGGGCCTGTGAGGCTGTATGTCCGCCAACACACCTCATGGTGATTAAATAGAAACCTAAAAAGATCAAAACTGTGAATCAAGATAATGTTCCAAAAGCACCAGATCTCCTGCTAGCTACATGGAAATTAACTATCAAATATATTTATGTATATAATTTTCTGTATATTGCTGCATAAAATGATACCTGTAACTGCAGTCCAAAGCAATTTTCAAAAGAATAAAGTGAAAAATGTAACCATCTTCCACATCCCCACATTATCAGCCAATAAAAATCAAATGAACTTATCCAACTAAAAAATAATTAACTGTTAAGCCAGGTTCTTCACAATTTAACTCCCTATGCATTAGGTTGCAAAATATAACCCCTTCTTCTGTGCTACAACAGGCCACTTCACATTGCTTTATCAATAGTGTAGAAAGTCCAGTTTGTAAAAAGTGAAAGTTATGCCAGTAAAGATAGCTGACAAATTAACTGTGAATTAACTGAAAAAATAGCTGAAGGTAATGTATTTTGTAATGTCTCTGTGTTATGTGGGAGGCTTAAATAACTTAGAGATGTAAGATTCAAATAACAGAAGAGACTTTACTTACTGATGTCATCCACCATCACAGGACACCGTTCAAACACACTCATATATACATATAAATACACCCCACAGTGGTGCACTAAAGTGAGAAGGATATATTTTTATGTGGTTACAAAAATAGTTCACATTATCCTGACAATATAACATATTTAAGCTGTTTACTAGGATAGTTAGAGGAGAGGTAAGGACATTTTTTATGACCCAAAATGGCACTGGAGTCTCAGACTCCCCATCACATTTAAAATTATTTGGATGCCCTAGTTTCTGGTGCTATGGATCCAGAAGTGAGATCATTCTAAATACCTTTATTTTGGTCTCATATGGACCAGCTCTGCCTTAAATTTCCATTGTTCCATGATTAATTGTGTTTGCCTCTCCCAAACTTCCATCCCTTCATTTTATACATATGTCCTCTGGTGTTTGCAATTCCTGCCCTGGGAAGCAGATGCTGTTGGTCCACCCTATCTATGCTCCTCATAATCTTGTAGACCTCTATTAAATTGGTGGCCATTTTGCAAAATCTACCTAGGAAAAACATTATTGCAGACCATGATCCAATTTAAAACTATAATTTTTAATATTTTCATGCTTTCTTTCTCTCTTTTGAATTGCTTGACATGAAGAGGGAAAAAATATTTTCTATGCTGTCAAACTGCATTTCGCATGAAATATAAATCTGAACAATATTTTCAGTAAACTTTCAATCTGCATGTTGCTTGCTCCCATGTTTATTTTTTGACTTCATTAATTAAAATGCAAATTTAAGCAATATTCTGTGGTTAAAGAAAAGAACAGCATTGGGGATCTCTGATTGGTCAAAATCTCCTGGAATCCTGCTCCAATGATAGCATAGTCCTACTATTTGCTAATTAGACAGATTTGGGGATAGGAAATAAGGAGATGCAAAGAGAGAATTTTTGTGCAAATCCAGTTATCCCCAGATTCTTTCCATCCAATTCATTACATCTGTAAAGGAAATCATGTAGCTAGTCAGGCTGCTATATTTATAATATGGAATTTGTTGCCATATACAGTTGTGGAGGCCGGATCGTTGGGGAGTTTAAGGGAGAGATTGACAGGTATCTAATTAGTCAAGGCATCAAGGGATACGAGGAAAAGGCTAGGACTTGGAACTTTTCAGTTCAGCTCAGGGTGGGTTTGCAGAGCAGACTTGTTTCTTTTTCTTGTGATTGAGATGAAAAACCTATTCACCAGCTTCTCTGGTGTTCAACAGTGTGATGTCTGCACACCTTGGGAACCTGTTGCTCTGCAAAAAAAAAGTACCAGATGATCTTTCATGCCCATTTAAAATAGGCCAGACTTTAGTTTAACTTCTTTCTTGAGGTCTCAGCATAGATTATGAACTCGATTCCTGCAGTGGAGTTTGAAAGGAAGTGAGCATGCTTCCAACTGATTGAAGGAGCACTTGATAATTCTTATATGGCAGTGAAATTTAATGAGAAGATAGAATCTTTGAACTGGAAGGTCAGTCCCCTCCACCATCCATGATATCACACCCATACCCTCCACCATGTTAAGCTGAAATATTTGACTTCTATTTCTATCTCTCCACAGATGATGCATTACCTGCTGAGTTTTTTTCTGGCTTGTTCAGTTACTCTTTCTTATTGCCAGCATGTGCTTATTTTTTTAAATTCAATTCTACCTAGTGTAATATTGTTGATTATTGTTCAGATTGTGTGGTAGTTGGATGGTTCTCCTCATTTACAGTAACTTTTTTTTTCGGCAGTTTCATGGATGGAATTTGCTGAATGATGGGACTATTGCACTGGAAGAATCCACAGAAGAAGCTCTTGGCACTTACACCTGCATGCCTTACAATACTCTAGGTACCATGGGACAATCTAGCCCTGCTCGACTGGTGCTTAAGGTAAACTCAAAATGATTAATGCATTCCTACCTACAACTTTATAGAATAACATTTTCTTTGATCACAGTCTGGCAGCCAATCTGCTGTAACCATTAGTTCAGTTAAAGCATACACACTAAATTCTGGATCCATTTGAAATGATGGAATCTTTTTTGGCTGTTACGTCAACTTAATAATTAGAGTCAAAAAGAGTTAAACAAGGTGACATGGTTGGTGTGGCAGTCAGCACAATGTTGTAACAGACTCAGCTCTTGGGTTTGAATCTGGTTCTGTCTGGAATGAGTTTGTACATTCTGACCATGACCTGCATAGGTTTCCTCCAGGTGCTCTGGTTTCTTCCCACATTCCAAAGACGTACAGAGATGGTAGGTTAATTGGGTGTGTGACAGATTATGTTGTGTTTGCATTGTATATAGATATGTTTTTGGGAGATAAATTGGGGCAGGTTTTTTATTGTAGGTCACATACAAACACTTTAAAACAGATCTTATTTAAAATACTGGAGCTCTGCTCATGCTAGACATGTCGGTGCCAAGAGCCTTTGCAAAAGCTTTGGAGAGTGCCCATGTGAATTCACTAATGGAATGTTGTTTACAAAAAGGCAACAGGTGAAAGAACTTGTTTGAGCCGCAGACTGTCTAGAGTGGAATTTGCTGTTCTAAGAGGGTCATGTGGTTTTGCGAGCAGAGAGAGGGAAAAAAGCAGGTTTTCTCTCTGAGAGAGAGGGAGAGGGAATTCAGTTCTACAGTTCAGCAACAGCAGCTGGGACTGGAACAGGACAAGCTGGCAAGCTTGTGGAAAACCCCATTTTGGAAGACAGGTTGTGAGTGCTTAGTTTTTGTGGTTCATGCAAAAGGAGAGGATTGGCTGTCTAATATTTCACTTGAAATAAGAGAAACAAAAAGGAACTCTGTGGTGACTTGAAAGAAAGAGGTTATCATCTGGAGAACCCTGTGGGGGCAAGTTTCTTTGGCAAGACACTGAAGTGGCTGATTAAAAAGGAATCATTTGTGGGTGTCCAGTGAACAACAAATATCTCTCTGAAAACTGACAAGAACCTTCCTGAGTGGTAACCATTTACCTTTCACGGACCAAAGCCTGGTGAACTTTATAAATGTTAAATTCTGTGCACAGTATAAGAATGGCCTGCAACCAGAGAACTTGGAGGAATGAGAAGTGAGATTGGACTGTGAATCAAAGAACCTTTCTGAACTTAAATACATGTGCACTTAGAATTAGAAGGGGGTTAAGTTAGGTTAGTTAAGTCAATAGTGATGTTAAAGTGTGATTCTGTTTTCATGTTTAAAGATAATTAAAAGCAACTTTCATTTAAGTAACCGTTTGTCTTGATGAATATCTGTGCTCCTGGGTTTTGGGGTCCTCTGGACTCGTAACATTTTTGAGGGCTTGTCCTTTCGGATTGAAAATTGGAATTTTTGTGATTTATTAATTAATTATTGTTTTTTCAAGCGAATATGAAGCTTATGTGTGGAAAAACAGCTGCAATGGATGTTGATACATTTTTGTCACAACCATCACCTGCAGAGCTGCAGAGCAAGAGAAAAGAGGAAGTGATGGTTATTTCTAAGGCATTAAAGCTGACTGAAGTCAAGCATTGGATGAGGAAAATACAAATACACAGGATTATAGTGAAATATTATATAGGTGAGGGAAAATATGTTGAGAAAGTCTTAGATAATTTTCCGGAGGATAGATCTTTTGAGTTGTAATTGGAATTGGAGAAATTGAGGGTGGAAGAAGAAAGAGAAAAATGAAGGGTGGAAGAGGAAAGAAAGAAACTGAATTTTGAGTTGCAGAGACAACAATATGAGGGAGAATAAACTGAGAAATGGAGGAAATATGAATTAGAGGTAGCTGAAAGGAAATTGAAAGGGACAGACGGTTTCCATTAGAGGAGTTAAAAACTGAGATGGAGGGAAGTAAGAGAAATTAGGCTGTAAGTCCTGGGGAGAGGCTAGTAGAGAGGTAAATCTAGTTCCTCCTTTTTATTAGGGAAATATAGATACATATTTTCAGCTTTTTGAAAAGGTTGCTGAGAGCTCGAGATGGCCAAAAGAAAAGTGGCCTCTAATGCTCCAAAGAGTATTGAAGGGAAAAGCACAAATTGCATACTTTGACTACAGAGCGAGTGGCAAATTACGATATTGTTAAACAAGCAGTATTGAAAGCTTATGAGTTGGTTCCAGAAACATACGGACAAAAATTTAGGAGTTTGGTGAAAACATGGAATCCATCTTATATGGATTTTGCTCTGGGAAAATCTGTATGTTTTGACTGTTGGTGTGCCTCAGAAGGAATAAATAATGATTTTGACAGATTGAGAAAATTGATATTAAAAGAGGAAATTAAAAGGTGTGTTCCAAATGAGATTAAATTATACATGGATGAGAGAGACGTGGGGACATGGCAGCAAACAGCTAGATTAGCGGATGAATTTTCCCTAATTCACAAAAATACATTCAGAATAGTAAACATTTTCAGAGAAATAATGTGGAACAGATTAGTAAACCTGAAATTAAGTCCTGGGAGAATATTAAGAGAAAAGATGAAGGTGAGGTGGGAAAGGACAGAACTTCTGGATTTGTATGTCATTTTTGTAAGAAACCTGGCCATGTTATTGCAAATTGTCTAGTATTGAAAAAGAGACGAGTAAAGAAAGTTTTACCAGAAGCAAGTACAGGTACACGATCCTTTATCCGGAATTCTTGGGGGACAGTGTGTTCTGAATTTTGGATTTTTCTGGATTTCGGAAAGCCCACCTGAATTGTGCTGCCGTATCCACCTCCACCCTCATCCAGTCACCCGGCCATCTCCCCCAACCGCAGTCCCTTGGCCGCCCGAACATCTCCCCCAACTGCCGGTCCCTCAGCCGCCTGGCAGTCTCCCCCAGCCACCTGGACATCTCCCCTGACCGCGGTCCCTTGGCTGTCTCCCCCGACCGCCGGTCCCTCAGCTGCTCCCCCAACCGCGGTCCCTCAGCTGCCCGCAGTCTCCCCCAACTGCGGTCCCTCGGCTGTCTCCCCCGACCGCCGATCCCTCAGCTGCCCGCAGTCTCCCCCAACTGCGGTCCCTCAGATGTCTCCCCCGACCACCGGTCACTCAGCCGCTCCCCCATCCATGGTCCCTCAGCTGTCTCCCCCGACCACCAGTCCCACGGCCACTCCCCCAACTGCAGTCCCTCTGCTGTCTTCCCCCAACTGCCAGTCCCTCGGCTGCCTGGCAGTCTCCCCCAGCCACCTCCCCAGACCGCCGGTCCCTCGGCCGCCTCCCACAACCGCAGTCCCTCGGCTGTCTCCCCCGTCTGCCAGTCTCTCGGCTGTCTCCCCCAACCGCCGGTCCCTCGGCCGCCTGGCAGTCTCCCCGATCCCCCGACCCTCATCCACCCAGCAGTCTACCCCGGCCGCCGATTCCTCGGCCGCCCAGTCGTCTCCCCTGACAACAGTCCCTTGGCCGCCCAGACGTCTCCCCCAACCGCGGTCCTCTGCTGTCTCCCCCAACTGCAGTCCCTCAGCTGTCTCCCCCAACCGCTGGTCCCTCGGCTACCCAGCAGTCTCCCCTGGCTGTCTCCCCCGACCATGGTCCCTCGGCCGCCTGGACGTCTCCCCCGACCGCGGTCCCTCAGCCATCTGGACATCTCCCCTGACCACCAGTCCTTCGGCTGTCTCACCCGACCGCCGGTCCCTTGGCCACCTCACCCAACCGCCGGTCCCTTGGCTATCTCCCCCAACCGTCGGTCCCCACTTGCCAGATTTTTTAACTCTCTGGTTTTTAGGTGTCCGGATAAAGGATCGTGCACCTGTATTCAGACAGTTGAATTTAAGGAGAGCAGATGTTCCAAACCTGGTAAGGGTGTCATGGATGTTTTCAAACCTTTTGTGTCAGATGATTTGGTTTCAGTAAAGGAGGGAGAATCACAGGTTCTAGTTAAAATTCTTAGTGATGTTGGGGCTGCTCAGTCACTGTTGTTGGAAAATGTTTTAATTCTTGATCAGAAGACTGACACAGGGGAGACAACTTTGATTACAGGTGTTGGAGGTGAGGTAGAGTCAACATATTGCTGAATTCAGAATTGGTTAAAGGATCTGTTGCACTGCCGTAATTTCAAAGTTACTCTTGCAGGATGTCTCGTTTTTATAAGGGAATGATTTGGCAGAGGATAAAGTTGGGTCAGTTTTGAGATTAACAAATCAGCCTAGTAAGGATGATGTTGAAGAGGATTGTGGGATATATCTGCATGTGCTGTTACAAGGTCTTTGTCTAAGAAAATGATGAGAGCTGAGGAAGATCCAGTAGATAGAGACTTGCCCAGAGCTTCTGAAATAGTTTTGAAAGAGCAGGGTAATTGTGAGAGTAAGGATTTCTTTTGTCAAGAAGAGAGTTAATTCAGAAACAGAAAACAGATGCAGATCTTATTGACTTAAGGAATAAAGCAGTAAGTGAACAGACGATTAAAGAAATGGCTTGTGGATATTACTTTAAGGGTGAATTGTTGATGAGGAAATGGAGACCTCTTGATATTCCTGGTAATGAAGAGTTGGGGGGGGGGGGGTGTGATTCATCAGGTGGTTGTTCCTAGAAATTACCAGAATGAAATTTGAAATCTAGACCACAGTAACTTGGTGTAAAAAAAACCATGAATAAGATTTTGAGACAATTTTTCTGGCCTGGTTTGAGGAAGGATGTTGTAAATTGGTGCCAGAAATGTCACTTTTGTCAGGTTGTGGGGAAACCTAACCAGGATCCTCCAGTAGCTCCATTGGAACCTATTCCTGTTGTTGGGGAACCTTTCACTAAGGTTATTATGGATTGTGTAGGTCCCCTGCCTAAAACTAAGTCTGGGAATCATTACATTAACAATTATGTGTACAGCATCGAGATTTAGAGAGGTTATACCATTCAGGAATATTAAAGCCAAAACGGTGGTAAAGGCTCTGGAAAGACTTTTCATAGTTTTGGATTATCGAAAGAGATCCAGAGTGATCAAAGATCTAACATTATATCTGGGTTGTTTCAGCAGTTGATTTATGAGTTGGGAATAAAGCAGATCACTTCATCTGCAATACCATCCTGAATCTCAGGGAGCTTTGGAAAGATTTCATTCTATTCTTAAAAATATGATGAGATTTATTGTCTGGAGAATAGAAAAGATTGGGATGAAGGTATGTTAACTATCATTAACATATACAAGTCTCTGGCGCTGATTGCTTGAGGGTGTCTGTTGCTTGAATTCCAGATGCCAGCGTTTTACTGTCATTGGCATCAAAAACAATGTAAAGCTAATCTTGGTTTCAATATTTGAAGGTTAACAGTTGCCCTCTAAGATTTAATACTACAATACCCCTGTTAACTATGACCTCTCAGAATTTTCACTATGATTGAGTGAAAAGTACAACCACTTGGGAGATCAGAGGTGGAGAGGGTGAGCAAATTTAAGTTTACAAGTTAAAGGAGCAGAAGCAGGCCATTAGGCCCTTGGAGTCTGTTCTGTGACTCTACACTAAGCTGAATTATGTTCACACCTAGTTCCAATTTCCAGCCTTTTCCCCATATCCCTTGATACTTATCCATTTCCTGTTTAAATGCTCCCAGTGATCTGGCCTCCACTGCTTTGTGTGGCAGTGAGTTCCACAGATCCATGACCCTCTGACTAAAGAAGTTCTTCCTCCTTTCTGTTCTAATTGAACAACTTCTAATTTTAAGACTATGACCCCTTGTCCCCGATTCAACCATCAAGGGAAACATCTTATCCGCATTCACTCTATCAAAACCTTTCAATATTCAAAATGTCTCTATGAGATCCTCCCCTCATTCTCCTATACTCCAACCAATACAACCCAAGAGTCAAATGCTCCCCATACACCAGGCCCTACATTCCAGGAATCATCCTAGTAAATTTCCTCTGCACCCTCTACAGCAACATCACATCTTTTCTAAGATATGGGGCCAAAAACTGTACATAGTTACTCTAGATAAGCTCTCACCAGTGCCCCCGTAGAGTTATTAACACCTCTCTGCTCTTATACACTATACCTCTTGAAATTAGCCTTTTTCACTACCAATCCCACCTGGGCATTAACTTTTAGATTAACCTGCACAAGGAAGCCCAGGTCTCTTTGCACCTCCAAGGATTGAATTTTTTCCCCATCCAAATAGTACTCTGTCTGTTTAATTCCACTGCCAAAGTGTAGAACCAAGCACTTCTCAACATTGTACTTCATCTGGCATATATTTGCCTAGTCTTCCAATCTGTCTATTTCCTTCTGCAATTTTATGGTTTCTTCAACAGTTCCTTCTCCGTCACCTATCTTTAGTGTCACAAAATCATTCATTCCACAATCCAAATTACGGAATATAAATTGCGAAACACTGCTTGTTAGAGGCAGCCATCCTGAACGGTATCCCTTAATTTCAACCCTTTGCTTTCTTCCTATCAGCTAATCTTCTATCCAGTCTAACCACATCACTGTAATTCCATGGACATTCATCTTATTTATCAGCCTAACATGCGGCACCTTATTGAAAGCCTTTTGAAAATCCAAATATACAACATCCACAGCCTTCTCTCTGTCTATCCTACCTGAGATTTCTTCAAAAATCTCTAATAGGTTGGTCAGGCATGATCTACCCTTTAAAAAAAACCATGCTGACTAGGACCAATCCTGTCATGCATTTCCAGGTATTTCATAATTCCATCCTTGAGGATTGATTCTAATATCTTCCCAACCACCAATGTCAAACCTATAAGTCTTTAGTTTCTTTTTCTCTGTTTCCCACCTTGGTCCCAATGGAACCACATTCGCAACCTTCCAATCTCCTGGAACCACGCCAGAGAATAATGATTTCTGGAAGATTGTCACCAATGGATCTACAATCTCCAAAGCCACCTCTTTCAAAACCCGCGGAAGTACCTTGTCCAGTCCGGGAGATTTAGTAATCTTTAATACATTCAATTTACCGAGCAAAATTTCACTAGTAATCTTAACAGTATCCAACTCTACTCCCTGAAGCCTCTGTTATTAGTAATGTCCTCTACAGTGAATACAGACATAAAATATTGATATAATTCTTCTGCCATATCTTTGTAACCCATTGTAATTTCTCCAGCACCATTTTCTATCGGTCCTATGTCAACACATGTCTCTCTTTTATTCTTTATTTTTTTTTTAAACTCTTAGTATCTTTTTCTATATTGTAGTATCTTTTTCTATATTGTTTGCCAATCTCCTTTCATAACTCATCTTTTCTTTCCTTATGACTTTATTTCTTACTGTAATTTTCTAAAGGAATCCCAGTCCTCTGATTTCCCACTAGTTTTAGCTTCCTTGTATGCCCTCCCCTTAGCTTTTATCTTGGCCTTAACTATTATCTTGGCCTTAACTTCTTTTGTTGGCCATTTTGGCACTATCTTTCCTTTGACTAATTTCCTTTTCCTTGGAATATATCTATCCTGCATGCCTTTTATTATTTGTAAAAATGTCTTCCAATCCTGCTCTGTTCCTCCGACTAGTTTGCTTTTCCAGTCGACCAAAGCCAGTTCTTTCCTCATATCTCCATAGTTGCCTTTATTCCACTGAAAAATTGATACATCTGATAAAATTTTTTCCTTTTCAAATTTGAAATTAAATTCGACCATGTTATGGTCACTGCTTCCTAGAGGTTCTAAGACCTTTAACTCCCTAACGACCTCAGGTTCATTGCACATGATCCAATTAAGAACTGCGGATCCCTTGGTGGGCTTCTTAACAAGCTGTTCAAAAAATCCATCTCATAGGTTCTCTACAAACTCACTATTCCGTGATCCAGTAAATTATTGTTTTTCCTAATCCCTTGCCAAGTTAAAATCTCCAAGAATTATTTTGATACTATTTTTGTGACACGCCCTTTATATTTCTGTCTGTATCTCAAAGTCCACCTCCTGGCTGGTGTTTGGGGTCCTGTATATAACTGCCAATATAATATTTTTGCCCTTAGCATTTATTAATTAAACCCATACTGATTCTACTGCCTTAGACTCTATATCCCTTCTTTCTAAAGATTTAATGTGATTACTGATCATCAGTGCCACCCCTCCACCTCTACCCACCTGCCTATCTTTCCTATAGACTGTGTATCCTCAGATATTGAGCTCTCAATTGCACGTCTCATTGAGCCATGTTTCAGTAATGGCTACAATGCCATACCTTTTTAGTTGAATCTGAATGACCAGGTTATCTACTTTGTTTCTGATGCTACGTGCATTATAGTGCCCATAAGCCCATTATCAATGTCGTTTGTGCTGTATTCCTGTTGAACATCTCTTTCTCCCATCTGTTCACCTGCCTTTCCTTTATCTTGTTATTGACCACCCTTTTACTATTAATTTCTTCCTCTGTTGTCTCGCTGCTATCCTATTCTCTTTGCTCTCATTTTGATTTCCCTGCCCCTGCAAAGTAATTTAAACCCTCCCCAATGGCTCTAGCAAACCCTCCTGCCAGGATATTGATCCTATTTCAGGTGCAACCCATGCCTTTTATAGAGGTCTGACCTTCCCCAGAAGCAATCTCAATCGAGGAATCTAAATCACTGCCCCCTACACCAACTTTTTAGCCACGCATTCATCTGCCATAAACTTTCTATTGGTGCCCTGTCTAGCGCGTGGCACAGGCAGTAATCCGGAGATTACAACCCTCGAGATCCTGTCTTTTAACTTTCTATCTAACTCCCTATATTTCCTCTTGAGGACCTCTTCTCTACCTCTCTCTATGTTATTGGTCCCCACATGGACCACAACATCCGGTGCTCTCCCTCCCCTTCCAGAATGCTGCTGAGACAATTTGAGACATCACTGACCCTGGCATCTGGGAGGCAACATACCATCTGGGAGTCTCTAGGCATTCCAGCAAACTTCCTGACTGTCCTCCTAACCAATGAATCCCCTATTACTAATGCTCTCTTCTTCTCAGCCCTTCCTTTCTGAGCCAAGGAGTCAATCTCTGTGCCAGAGACTTGACTGCCTCTACTCGCCCCTGGTAGATCGTCCCCATCAGAAGTATGCAAAACAACATACATATTGGTGGTAAGAACATCCGCTGGGGTACTCTGCATTACTGGTCCCTTCTTTTTACCTCCCCTTGGGAGTCACTATCTCAGAGAATCTTTCCTGGATCCAACACACTAATGGAATTGTGAAGAAAACACATCCGCAACTCTACTTCCTTAGGATTTTGTAGAGGTTTGGTATGACACCGGAAACCCTGACAAATTTCTACAGATGTGTGGTGGAAAGTGTGCTGAATCTACAGGGGTCATCTACTGGGTGCAGTCTAGGAGATCACTTTGTTGAAGCACCTCGGCTCTGTCTGCTACAATAGATTGGATCTCCCATTGGCCACCTATTTCAATTCCCTGCCCCATTCCCTTACTTACATGTATATCCATGGTCTCATGCACTGTCAGACTGAGACCACCCACAAATTGGAGGATCAACACATCATCTCCCATCTGGGCACTTCCAAATGAATGGCATTGACATCGACCTCTGACTTTCATTAACCCCCCCCCTCCAATTCTTTGTTCTTCACCTTCCCCCAGCTCTATCTCTCTCTCTTTGCCCTCTGCCTCCTTTCACACAGTCGAAATCAATTCTCACCTCTCCCTTGTCATATCCAATTAACACCTTTTGTTGATCTGGACTCCTGCCCCAATCAACTCTTATGATTTTCACACAGCTTTCGCGGGATTTTACCGTTATGAAGAGTCTCTGATATCCCGGCATTGGTCATTCACACAGAGATGACCAAAACTGCAAATCTCCATTTCTTTCCATGATTTTATACAGCATTCTGCGAACAAAAGGGGTGGGGCGTGTAATTCAACAGCGTCAATGTCTGCATATGTTGTCACATATAACATACTGTATTTGACAGCATGTTAGACCCACTTTTTTTCCCCAAAAGATGGCTCAAAAATATTCCCCCACTTTTATATGCCAGGTTGAAATTTGGCTGATAATGGTGAGTAACGCCGACAGTAACAATGTCGGTCACCACACTGGTCATTGTGTTGAGAAAGTGTCTGATTCATGAAAGACGAGTCTGGACACAAGGGTTCAAATGTTACTTCTATTAGCACACAACAATTAATAGAAGACCGTGGAAATAAAGAACATAGGCACACGATATTACAGAGCATGGGAAAAACACAATTTAATAAGACATACGTGCACAATGTATAAAGGAGTATGGGAAAATACAGGCACAATTTAATAAAATATACACCCACAATATGTAAGCGAGCATGGGAAAATACACAGACAATTTAATAAAACATATGCACACAATTTATAAAAGAGTGTGGGAGAATCTACTCCAAGTATTGATTGAAAGAAGTGGATTTTAAAACTTGGTCTTTCTACTCACGTGCCACCTTAAGCAATCCTTTACTTTTCACCACTACCTATCGTTGGGGGCTGGTGGTGGCAGGATGTTGGTGGGGGAGTGTGGCGATGGACTTAAGACTGTTCAAAGAGGACAAACCCACAGACCAGCTTGCTCACAATCTGGCAGACCTAGTGTCAAATCTAGGGTTTGGGTTAGGGTTCAGGTTAGTTTGTCAATATGCAGGCAGCAGGATAATCATCCCAGTGTTCACTGGTCTCCTCTCTCAGGTTCTGTGTCACTTAAACTACCACTTTTGGTTGGCCCATGCTTTCATTATCATGTGCCTGTTTCTAGTGGGATCAGATGTGCATTTTGCAATGTCCTGGGGTAAGTTTATTGTCTGCATAGTGGGTGACCTTATATTCACACCTTAGGGTTGGGTGTGGAATTTGGGATAGGGTTAGGTTAGGCTTAGCGGCCCACAGCAGACAATGGGCCACGGGAGAGTGCAGGCAGCAGATGGCCGGCGGGCTGTGGGAGAGAGCAGGCAGCATTTTAAAAATTACAAATATGCTAAGAAAATTACGGTACACAATACACTTGGCCCCATTCCAGTTTTGAGCGTTTTACACAGCATTCGTTTCGGGAAAATGGGAATAATTTCCCAGAACACAGCGGCTGCATAAAAAACATATCTGTCTCCACTCTGAGATTTCCTGTTTTTTGCTTATTCTTTCAAAATGTTGGGAATATATCTTTATCTCCTTTGGATGCTGCAAGACCAGCTGAGTTCCTCCAGCATTTTGGTGTGTTTTTACTACAATCACTGGATCTGCAGACTTTTGTGTTTCACCACCAAGAGTAGGTTCAGTAACGATTAGGCAATTCAAATCTCGGGGTTTAAGTGAAGTGAAGTTTTTTGTCATCTGATCGTACAAGTACAATCAGGCAAAAGAGTCCTCAGTGCAAAACATGCAGACAAATAATTACAAACGCAGGACAAATATTTCATCTATAAAAATATATAAATAAATATCGTTTTGTACAAATGAAAGTCTCAGATGGTTAGTGTGAGCAGTTCCATTGGTCATTAAGTATTCTCATTGCCTGTGGGAAGAAGCTGTTCATCAACCTGGTGGTGCTGGTTCTGATCCTCCTGTATCTCTTCCCTGAAGGAAGTAGCTGAAAGATGCAGTGTGCAGGGTGGAAGAGATCCTCAATGATTTTACACACCCTCTTCAGACAATGATCCTGGTAGATCAGGTCAATAGGGGGGAGGGGAAGGGAAACTCCCATGATTCTCTTTGCCATTCTTCTGGTCCTGTGGATTGACCTCTGATCTATTTCTCTGCAGCAACTATACCACACTGTGATGCAGCCGGCCAGGATGCTCTCAATAGAACTCCTATAGCAGGTTGGCATAATAGTGGCAAGTAGCCTTGCCCACTTCAGTCTTCTCAGGAAGTGCATTCACTCTTGTGCTTTCCTGACAAGTGAGGAGATGTTGAGCCTCTATGATAGGTTACTAGTTAAATGA
The DNA here is from genome assembly GCF_036971445.1 of Narcine bancroftii. Lineage (NCBI taxonomy): Eukaryota > Metazoa > Chordata > Chondrichthyes > Torpediniformes > Narcinidae > Narcine > Narcine bancroftii. The sequence goes on along the minus strand of NC_091476.1, from coordinate 101,022,732 downwards.
ATCCAAGGAACTTGGTGCTCTCCTCTCTCTCTCTAACCTGAATCTACCTGGGTTTGTCTGATCTGGGAAGCTAAGCAGGCACAGGACTAGTCAGTACTTGGAGGGGAGACTCCCTAGTAACACCAGGTGCAGTAGGTTTCTTTGAGGGGTGCTGGACAAAAGTGGCAACTCTCTGTCTGCCTTACGATAGACAAAAGTCAAAGAATTTCATGCATGTTACATTCTAAATGTAGTATTATGTGACAATAACCTTTACTGCGGAATTGTTCATGTGTAGTGGAGGGTGGTCATTCCTGCTCTTCCTGAGGTCCACAACCATCATGTCCACGTTGAGACTCAGGCTGTTGCTCTCGCAGAATTTCACGAGATTTCCACCTCTTCTCTGTTCTGCGACTAATCTTTGCTGCTGATGAGGCCGACGACTGTTGTGTGATCTGCAAACTTGATGACCCTGTTGGAGCTGGATCTGGCAATGCAGTCGTGGGTCAGTAGCGTGAATAGGAGCAGGCTGAGCACACAGCCCTGAGGTGTGCCAGGGCCCAGCGTGATGGTGCTTGATATTCTGCTACTGAACCAGACAGACTGTGGTCTTTCCATTAGGAAGTCCAGGATTCAGTTACAGAGAGATCCCAGCAAGGACATCTAATCCACCAGTCTCTGGAGAATGAGATAATTGTAAATATTAACATCGTTTTGAAGATATGGCACATGAGAATGTAGGGAACTGAAACAGAAATGATGCAGAAAGGGAGATTCTATTCTGGAGCCATGGCTCATGGCAGAGATTTCTAAGGCAGAATTGAAACACGAGGCCCACAACTCTTGCAACTGCTATCTCCATGCTGTTGAACACACAGCTCAAAGCAAAGTTGGCCTGGTCAGTTCTTGTCAGCTCATTGGTACCAAACCGAAAAGGGATTTCATAGTCATCTTTAAGCTCAGAGGATGAAAGAGCAAAGTCAGATTCAGAACTTATTGTCATAAACATGCCACAAAATTTGTTGTTTTGCAGTAGCATCACTGTGCAAACATTTATATAAACCACCTTTCAAAATAAATAAAAATATACAAGAAAAAGTTCATTGTTCATTCGGGAATCTGATGGCAGCAGGGAAGAAACTGTCCTTGTGCTCGTCTTCAGGCTCCCGTACCTTTTTCTCAATGGTAGCAGAGTTAAGAGAGCATAAATTAAGAGAGGATGGTAGGGGGTCCTTGAGAAGAGAGGCTACTTTCTTAAGACACCCAATCTCTTGTGGACATCCTCAATGGAATGAAGTCTGGTGCCCTTGATGTCGCAGGCCGAGTTAACAACCCTCTGGAGTTTTTTCTTGTCCGTACCAGACAGTGATACAACCAGCCAGAATGCTCTCCATGGTGCACTTGTTGAAGTTTTCACGAGTCTTCGGTGACATATCAAATCATGAATACTGAACCATGAATACAATCCATGTATTGAAGAGCAATTGTTTGTTTATTCAGACTTCAGACTCTCAGCTTTGATGCTCTTCTTCTGGGGTTGGGAGGCAATTTTTGCATCCAGTGCTAAACTCAGTGCTGGATTAAGGTATTGCAGGGCCTGTAGCATAAATTTTAAAGGGGCCCTATATTGTGGCGGCTGGCAGATGTGCTGTCCTAAATAGTGCCAGTGGTGCATGCACGGTGAGGGGGAAGTACTTGCATTGAAATTGCACTTCCCCTCTCCTCCCCTCTTAAAACTTACACATTTTATGAAAACAAAACTTACTTCCAGTGGTAGCGGCGGCCGGCTCAATGCAGAATCAATGGCTGCCTTCGTTACCCATAATTCCCTACATGGCTGGAACTGCTCTGCACTTCCCTGGCACTTTCATTGGCAGAGCTGTTCCAGCTGCATGGGGGATTATGGTTAATGAAGAGACCATTACTCCTGCATTGAGCTGTCTCCGCGAGCTGCTGGAGTGGCCCAATCAGATGCTGGAGCGGCGCTCCCGTGAACTATGGCAGCATTGCATCCCGCTGTCGTGTCGAGAGTTAGATGATGGGGGAGGGGAGGGTGGGGTGGGCGACGGACAAAACCTTAAAGGTGATTTTAGTCTACTATCACCTTCAATTGGGGTTATTAACACAGACTATCATTGTGGTTTCTCGTAGCCACTGAACAAAGATGAAAATGAAAATGTTTAAGCTCATAATTCATAGCACTGCCATAAACGGCAGAGCCCCTTTAAAATGCAGACCCGTACATATGCTACTTTCACTACTGGCTACACTCCAGCTTAGCAATTTCTGTACCTGCTCTTCAAGCCTTCCTATTTATTATCTTCCTTCACTTGTCTGCCCTTATTATGCAGTGACTTTCAGGAAAAACATTACCTTGTGATTGATTGTGTTTTAAAGGACTCAACTAATCTCCATACATGTACAGAGGGATCCATTAGAGCAAGATATATATGATACCCCTCTCCAGGCACAAAAGTAGGATGGATTTTAAAAGATACTGCTACTTGAATTTCCTTGGATAATACAACACTATTTTATTTTTAGACATATAGCACAATAACAGGCCCTTCTGGCCCACAAGCCTGTGCCACCCAAATTAACCTACAACTCCTGTATGTTTTGAAGGGTGGGAGGAAACCCACACAGACATGGGGAGAACATCCAAACTCCTTACAGACAGCACCGGATTTGAACTTGGGTGGCTGGCGGTGTGCTGCTTTATGCTGATATTCTTCTTGAAAATATGAAATCCTGCTCCAGTGAGAATTAGAAATAACTTTATTACTCAAGGTGACACAACGTAGCACAGTGCTATTACAACGCCACAGATTGGCATTCAAATCCAATGCTGTCTGTAACGAGTTTGGATGTCCTCTCTGTGTCTATGTGGATATCCCCCTGGTGCTCCGGTTTCCTCCACTCTTCAAAATGTAGCAGAGTTGTAGGTCATTTGAACAGCACAGCTCATTGGCCGAAGGGCCCTATTACTGTGCTGCTCGTCTAAATTTAAATTTAAATAAGTTTTTCACATTTACCAAATGTCGGTTTGCTGCATTTTTATTCTGTATTGATATACTTGGCTGGCCTTTATGATCCCATTATCTAAGATCAAGTATCTGTGTTCACAGGATACTTTGTAAGGTATTATGTGGGGGACAATACCAACCCATTCGTGTCTGCTGTATAATTAGCAATGTTTATTCCCTTAGTAAAAACTCAGAAATGCTGAATTTAGAACTCAGCAAGTCACACAGGGTCCATAGGAGGTACAGATACAATATATTACCAACATTTCGGGTCTGAGCCCTTCCTCAAGGTATGAGTAAAAAGCATGCAGGCGATTATATTGAAAAGCTGGTAAAAAGGAAGGAATGGGAGAGGGAGGAGTACAGACCAACAAACAAAAGGTGTTAATTGGATATGATAAGAGGACAGGAGAGATGAAAGGTGAGAATTGATTGGGGAGGGAGTGGTTATTGTGAAAGGAAACAGAGGGAAAGGGGAAGAGAGAAAGAGAGAGAGAGAGAGAGAGTGGAAGGGAGACAGAGGGAAAGGTGGGGGTTGTGAGGGAGGGGGAATTGGGTTGATATTAATACCTTCTGGTTGGAGGGTGCCCAGACAGAATGCAAGGTGTTTTTCCTCCAATTTGCAGATGATCTCAGTCTGGCAATGCATAAGACCCCTCTTAATGTTATTCACTTGCTTGTCTTCCCCATTTTCAAATCCTCCATGCAGTCTTTGATTGCAGCATGGTTGTTCCTTGTGTTTCAGATCAAGTACAATCTGTCATGTGGTTTGGCTACATCCCTGGATTAAAGGCACAGTGCAAAGCCAAGTTTGTTGCGATGATGTCGGTGGTTTTTATTGAGCTATATCTTTGTTTCACCACATCAGATTAAAGGGAAAAATTATGATCTACATGGTTACCTATAAATGTAAATGTGTGAGGGGAAATATCTTCAAAAACTAACCATCTTTAATTTTTGAGTCAGAGCTAGAATTATTGGTGGCTGTTTTAACAATGGCACTGTACTTTAAGAAATATGGTTCTAAATGATGCCCAATGCCATCTATTGAAGCAGAGCTAAGAAAAGATATTGACTTTGACTGAAGTAAGGTTCACGAGCCAGGTTAATCAAACTAGGGAGCTCAGTGAATTATTGGCTCTCCATTTTAAAACCACACCTTGATATTTTTTTACATCCATTATAAATGTCTTTGTCAATATTCATGATATAAGGTCATGGTGAACTTACTGAATTATAATTACTTTATGAACAGCATGTATAAGCTTGAGGAACAATATTCAGCATTAGAAACATTACCTGAACTGCTCCACAGAGGAACAATGAGCTGAAAATTATTACAGTGAGGAATGAAAAAGATGCCACAATTCCTGCACCTTTATTTTATACTTGTATTTTGTATAATTAGTGGTTTGTACCTGTGAAAATAATGAAGCCATTTCTTTTTCACAGGATCCCCCTTACTTTACGGTGCTCCCAGGCTGGGAATATCGGCAAGAAGTAGGCCGAGAATTGGTCATTCCATGTGCTGCTGCAGGTGATCCATTCCCTGTAATCTCCTGGAGGAAGGTATCAGAACCTTTGCTTTTCGCTTAATGAAAAAAAAGCTAACAGGGAGCTGCAGAAATTGGTTTACTTTCTTTCATATGATAGTTACTAATCATCCGAGAAAGGCTCACTGATTCACTGGATGAGAAAATCTTTATGTAATTCTATCTGCCTGAATGTGTGAGGTGAGAGTGGAGATATAATTTTGGAGCTCTGAATGACAATTGCAGTGAGATTGGGGTGTGGGGGGGACGGAAGAAAGGGGATTTAGATTCAAGAAGTAAATGCATGTCTTAAAGGGCCCTCTGGAAATGGACCCTTACCAGGTCAGACCTCTTTAAGCGGTGTAGAAAGTGACCTCCAGTTTACGAGGGCATGCCTCTGTGTGGATAGACCACACATGTTTAGATTAAATTTGTGCATATGATACTGGTGTGTTTTCTACTGTGGGCTAGCTTTGTGGCACAGTTAGTAGTGCACCAATGAACCATGAACTCAACCCTGAACTCTGGAGCAATTTGTGGGGAGTTCTCCATGTGACTGTGTGTGTTTCTCCCGCATACCTGATTTTCACCCACATCCATAGTTATGCACTTGTTAGGTTAATTGCCCTCATTAATGTGCAATGAATAGAGAATGGTAGAATCTGGTTGGGGGGGGAAGGGGTTTATGTATGGGAATATAAAAAGAATAGATTACTGGGAATTGTAGGTGTGAAATGGGAAAACTGCCCAAACGGCCTCCTATAAAGTAAAGTAAGGAAATATGGAAATGAATGTCTCACTATCTAGCAACATCATCCATGTTTGGTTCGATTCTATCTGTAACCATGTCATATGCCTGGAGCACCTTCTGGAAATTTAGGGACCCGTGCAAATTTAAATCATATTTTGACAGTGTGTTTGCTTAAAACTCTTTGAATACCCTTAAATACAGACAAAAACATATTTCTACATAAAAAAACAGCAGGACTGAAGTATTGACGTGCAGTTCTCTTTGGCATCACACGATGACCGGTCAATTAATGTGGTCTTTTGCCCAACATGGGGCAGCACAGTTAGCTTAGCAGTTAGTGCAAAGTTGTTGCAGCTCCAGCGATCGGGACCGAGGTTCAAATCCTGAGCTGTCTTTAAGGAGTTTGTACATTCTCCCCGTATCTGTGTGGGGTTTCCTCGGGGGGGCTTCAGTTTCCTCCCACCATTGGAAATGTACCGGGGGTGTAGGTTAATTGGGTGTAAATTGGGCAGCATGGACTTGTGAGCCAGAATGGCCTGTAACCATGCTGTGTGTCTAAATTAAAAATTAAATAAATTTATATCAAGCCTGTCCAAAATTGTTGATTTTAGAGAACAGGCTTTTAAATTAAAAAAAAATATCTGCCATAAAGGAGGCTGGTTTATTAAGAAAATTCTTCTAACCATCATCTTTTTTCTTTTATTTTTGGACTGCATTTGGTTTCATTTGTTTATGTCTCTCTGCATTTAATCACAGGCTTTTGATTGGTCAGACACTGCGAATTGTCATGCAGTGTCATGCAGTACAGCTTCTTCTGAATAGAGCATTTTTTTCAAAATAAAATCTCAGGGAAAACAGTATATCTATATCTATAACCCCTTCGTGTGTGCATTGACAAATAAATTTATAAATATTGTGGAACACACCATCAACATAATCTAACATTTCCATTATAAATGATAAAGGAATGCTACAATATGATAACTGGATTTCTAGGCATTTTTAAACTGCCTTGTAAAATGGGTTTAATTGGGCAATTTGCCTGTTTAGCACCTCCCCTTTACAGGGCAGTTTCAAAGGGTCTGACATGGTTAGGCATGTCAGAAATCAACCAGGTCCCTGCCCTACCTCGGCGGTAGTCAGGGAACCCATTAAAATTTAACAAGGTCACGTCCTCCCTTGATTTGAAAGTGAAAATGGGTGACCCAGTTACTTCTGTGACATCAGCGCTTACACGCTGGAGTCACAGGCAATCCCCGGCCGAAGGGTAGAGGGGTCCCCATGATCGGCAGGCCGGGGGGAATGCCACAATCGGTGGGCTGGGGGTGGATGCCATGATCGGCGGGCCAGGGGATGGCATGATCAGCTGCCACGGGGGGCAAAAGGGTCGGGTGCCATGGAGCTGGGGAGGGCAGCACGATTGACGGTGGGAGGGAGACTGACAGCTGGTTGGGGGGGTACGGGGGGACCAGTTTGCATGACGCATCACATAACAAGTCATTGCGGGGACGGGATTCCCCCTTAAGTTGCCGGGTTGGCGATTTACTGGGGCTATACCCCCCCTCAGCTTTAAAGGGGCTGGAGGCACCTTTGCCCCATTAATCGTTCCTGGGTCCCAGGAGGGCTACCTGGGTGCTGCAACTTAAAAGCATCTACTGAGTGCATTCGATTCAGATTTAAATATACCCAACCTCCAGACCACAATTCTTGCTGATCTCATTCAGGCAAGATTTACAAGCTGGAAAGGAATGAGCTGTAAACTTAGGATGAGGTTGGACTCTGATTTGTGCCATGTCTAGAAAACCTTGTTCAATTACTATGGAATAGGAAGCCCTGTTCTTATTTGGTGCACTTTAATGTTTTATAGTATCAGTCCTTTGAAGCCATAAAAAAGTTACAATTGCCACTGTTTTAAATTACCATGCCAATCTGTTGCCCACAGCAATGAGATAAATGACCAGATTATCTGCATTAGGCCTTGGTTAAAGGATAATAGTTGGATAAGATAGTTAATTTCCCCTCTCATTCATATTAGAAGATATTTCATTTCCTTCTGAGATAATAGATGGAGCTTCAGTTAAATGTTTCATTTGAAGCAGAACTGATTTAGTCAGAACTGAGTGTTTGTACATAGCCAGCAACTCAGGTACTCCAAAATAGCTCAAGCCAGCAAGAAAATTCCAAATAGTTTGGAAATGACAGGTTATTAGTGCAGTGATTAGCAAAACACTGTTATATTACTAGCGACCGGGTTTGAATCCCATGCTGTCTGTAAGGAGTTTGTACATTCTCCCTGTGTCTGCGTGGGTATCCTCCAGGTGCTCCGGTTTTCTCCCACCCTTCAAATTGTACTGGGGTTGAATGTCAATTAGGTGTAATTGGCCAGCACAGGTTCATAGGTCAAAAAGGCCAGTTACCATGCTGTATGTTTAAATTTAAAATTTACATTTGACTGCTTTAACAAACAAAATGGATAATACAGTCTGAGTGAATGTAGATAGGCATTTGATAAACTGCTGCATGGAATGTCATGGTACAAGCTTAGGATTTATTATATTGGGCTAATATACTTGTATGGAGGGAAGACTGGTTATCTCACAGAAAACTGGCAGAATTGATAAAGAGAACATTTGTGTGCATGACCATTCAGATTAGCAAGCTCCAACTCATGAGATGCTGTAGGGATCAGTGCTGGGGTCTCATATTTTTAAAGTAAGGGTATGAAGAAATCAAATCAGTTGGAAAACTAAATTCTTGGGATGCTACAACAGGCAGCAAAGGGAAACAGACAGTGGGCAGATAAAATGTAAAGTTGGAGGTTGTGGTGGAAAAAGAGAATCTAGTAATAGAAATGGCAAAAGGCAAATGAATGCTGGGGTTTCAAGATTGTCTTCAGAAAAGAAGTAGAAATTAAAGATGCAGACATAAACAACTAATTTGGAAGATTAATGGGGTTTATTGCAATAGCTGTGGAATACAAAAGAGGAGAAGTCTTGTTGTAGAGACCATGCCTCACATGATGTTTTAGTCTCTTTATTTAAGGAAGGATTTACGAAACTTGGAGGTTGAGTCAGTGAAGGGAGGATTGATTATGAGATGAATGGGTCATTTGATAAGGAACATTTAAGTAGATTAGGCCTCTACTCACAGGAGCTTAGAAAAGTGAGAAGTGATTTAACCATGGCAACACAGTTAGTGTAGCTGCTGGGTGGCAGTTAGCATAGCAGTTAGCGCAATGCTGTTACAGCGCCAGCGATCAATACCGGCGTTCGAATCTCGCGCTGTAAGGAGTATGCTTATTCTCCCCATTTCTGCGTGGGTTTCCACCAAGGGCTCCAGTTTCCTCCCACTGTTCAAAACGTACCGGGGGTTGTAGGTCAATTGGGTGTAATTGGACGGCACAGGCTTGTGGGACGAAATAGTTTGTTACTGTGCTATGTGACAATTTTTTAAAAATCAGAAACATAATCTCAGTAAGTAATAATCAAAGTACTGGAAATGTTGAAAAGATTAAATAAAAACACAAAAATTCTGGTAATACTCCGCAAGTCAGGCAGCATATGTAAGGTAAAAACATCATGAGATGGGACCGGAGAAGGAGTCACCCAGTACTAAGGAGTAACAGAATGCAGATGTGACCTTGTACACTCAAGATAAGCTTGGCACTAACAAGCTGATGAGCAGCAGACTAACAGTGAAGGGTAGCAACAGCTTATTCATTGGACAGTGTAATGGTATGATAATTTACTAAGTATGTGTCCTGAGGTATAAAAAAACACCACTTGCTGATATCAGGAGAATGCGCCTTCTCCAACTAACACTGTTAGTTGCAAGTGTTACAATCTGGTAATAAAGAACCTTGATTTCGACTCAATCTGGTGTCTGACTCACTCATTCTTGAACAAAGCAGACCTAACACATAACAACCTGGTCTTCATTTCTCTGTCCCCAGATACCACCTGCTCTGCTGTTTGTTTCCATCAATTTCCATTTCACATCACAATCTCGGATTAATAGGGCAGCTACTATTAAAAACTAAGACAAGGAGGAATTTCTTCTCTCATAAAGTTGTGAATCTTTAGAGAGCTGTGGCCTGCTGACTCATTAGATACATTCAAGCATGAGGCAGGGAGATCTTTGGGCCACAGAGGAATCAGGAGTCATGGGAATTAGCCAGAAAATGGATTTGAAGTCAATGATCAGACCACTTATAATCAGATTGAACCGTAGAACAGGTAGAAGAGGCTATGTCCCTTTATTTTCAGGAAATCCCCCTTCAATTCACCAGTTTCACATTTTCATTCCCATTCCGATCCAGTTTATCATAGAATCATTGATCTGAACAGAACAGAAAGATGCCTTTCATCCCACCACAATAATGCTGACCTATTTATCCATCTACACTTATCCCCTTGCCTGCATTAGGTCCACATTCTTCAATGTTGCCTTTTTGTGTCTTATTGTTTCTTAAATGTAATCTTTAAATAATATATGCTATAAGTCAAAGTTTTATTTGTGTCTCGAAGCCAAAGTTTTTAATGTAATATGCCACAGAATAAAAGCTAATTGTATTCATAAACATAAGAGATTAAATGTTGAATGTAGATAATTTCTCACATTGGAGAGCATCAGTTGTAATAAACAGGAAAAATGGCATTCAAAATTAAGGATATAAATGGCTACTGAGGCGAGGAATCTCTTTCCAGCATTAAACCTATTTTCTGTCACATAAAAAGGGCTTTTGGGAATATGGACAGATTGAAATTTTGTGTATTAAGATTTGAAATGCATCCTGGATGTTTGTACAATTATATGAATGCTTCTTTACTGCAAATTAGCTGGAAAGATGGTCGATATGGTTTACTGCAGTCCCAGGAGAAGGGGACATAATTATATGCCACGCTGGTTTATTTTTAAGTACTGATGTTTTCCATCTTCGCTCTGGGTGATTTTCCAATATGGCTTTGAATACCAAGTGAGTTCAAAAGCTGAAAATCACTGTCTAGTTAAAGAAAATTAAAAAAAAAATAACACAAATGGTTGCTTTATGAAGCAGGGACAAAAGGTGCAGCAGGAAATGGAATGTGTTTTGTAATCAGATATAAAATTTTGAAAGTATAATCTGTTTTTTTTGTTGGAACATCTGCCTGTTCAGCTGCTTCAGGGAACAGGAAGGCACTAGGCATTCACTTTTTGTGAGAGAAAAATGCTCATCACTGCTCTTTGGGATGTAGATTTAGATCCGTCGGTGTTAAAGGATTCAGGCCTCATATAGGTGCTCCCATCCATCCATTCAAGTTGAAAGTATGCACAATGCTGTATTATATTCACAGATCAAAGCTGAATCCTCTGCGCATAGGAGAGGTCAAAAACAGATCATCTAACTACTTTGCCAAACACCCTGATCATTTCGTGAATGCGATCCTGAACTTCTTTACTCTAGCCCTTTATTGCTCCGTCAGACTCCCAAACTGAACTCTGTCCTCGAACTCCTGCACTATGCAATTGAAGCTCTGTGTCAGGTCGTGGAGCAGCATCTGATATTGTGACTGGACACATTCCAGTCATCCAGACACAACATAGAGTTCAACCACCTCAGGTGCTCAGCATCTCAAGCATTTCCAGTGTGTGTTTCAGATTTCAGCTATTTTCCTTTCATAACTTCAGAGAGTGATCCAGCTCCACCATTCACATCTCTCTTACTTCTTATTACAAAATCACACATCTTGCTTTTCATTCTTCCTTCTCAACAATTTTCCCCACTTCTACTGAATAGCCTTTGATCTACAGTATTAGTTCAGTGTCTCTCTCCACTGAGACTGCCTGCCCTGCTGAATATTTCTGCCATGGTCTGTTTATCTTTGGCTTGGCTTCTCGGACGAAGATTTATGGAGGAGTGTGTCCACGTCTGCTGCAGGCTCGTTGGTGACTGACAAGTCCGATGCGGGACAGGCAGACACGGTTGCAGCGGTTGCAATGGAAAATTGGTCGGTTGGTGTTGGGTGTTGTGTTTTTCCTCCTTTGTCTTTTGTCAGTGAGGTGGGCTCTGCGGTCTTCTTCAAAGGAGGTTGCTGCCCGCCGAACTGTGAGGTGCCTAGATGCATGGTTGGAGGCGAGATCAGCCCACTGGCGGTGGTCAATGTGGCAGGCACCAAGAGATTTCTTTAAGCAGTCCTTGTACCTCTTCTTTGGTGCACCTCTGTCTCAGTGGCCAGTGGAGAGCTCGCCATAGAACACGATCTTGGGAAGGCGATGGTCCTCCATTCTGGTGACGTGACCCACCCACCATGCTCTGCTGGGACCAAGGAAAGCTGCCTCAGGACCTTCGTGATGCCATCATCATCACCCTGTACAAAAACAAAGGCGAGAAATCAGACTGCTCAAACTACAGGGGAATCACGCTGCTCTCCATTGCAGGCAAAATCTTCACTAAGATTCTCATTAATAGACTAATACCTAGTGTCGCCGAAAATGTCCTCCCAGAATCACAGTGTGGCTTTCGCGCAAACAGAGGAACTACTGACATGGTCTTTGCCCTCAGACAGCACCAAGAAAAGTGCAGAGAACAAAACAAAGGACTCTACTACATCACCTTTGTTGACCTCACCAAAGCCTTTGACACCGTGAGTAGGAAAGGGCTTTGGCAAATACTAGAGCGCCTCGGATGCTCCCCCAAGTTGCTCAACAAGGTTATCCAACTGCACGAAAACCAACAAGGTCGGGTCAGATACAGCAATGAGCTCTCCGAACCCTTCTCCATTGACAACGGCATGAAGCAAGGCTGCGTCCTCGCACCAACCCTCTTTACTATCTTCTTCAGCATGATGCTGAAACAAGCCATGAAAGACCTCAACAATGAAGACGCTGTTTACATCCGGTACCGCACGGATGGCAGTCTCTTCAATCTGAGGTGCCTGCAAGCTCACACCAAGATACAAGAGCAACTTGTCCGTGAACTACTCTTTGCAGATGATGCCGCTTTAGTTGCCCATTCAGAGCCAGCTCTCCAGCGCATGACGTCCTGTTTTGCGGAAACTGCCAAAATGTTTGGCCTGGAAGTCAGCCTGAAGAAAACTAAGGTCCTCCATCAGCCAGCTCCCCACCATGACCACCAGCCCCACCATGACCACCAGCCCCCCCACATCTCCATCGGGCACACTGAACTCAAAACGGTCAACCAGTTTACCTACCTCGGCTGCACCATTTCATCTGATGCAAGGATCGACAAAGAGATAGACAACAGACTTGCCAAGGCAAATAGCGCCTTTGGAAGACTACACAAAAGAGTCTGGAAAAACAATCACCTGAAGAAACACACAAAGATCAGCGTGTACAGAGCCGATGTCATACCCACGCTCCTGTTCGACTCCGAATCATGGGTTCTCTACCGGCATCACCCACGGCTCCTAGAACACTTCCTTCAGCGCTGTCTCCGCTCCATCCTCAACATTCATTGGAATGACTTCATCACCAACATCGAAGTACTCGAGCTGGCAGAGTCCGCAAGCATCGAATCCATGCTGCTGAAGACCCTCGGTGGGTGGGTCTGTTTATATATTATATCAATTCAACAGGGTTTAAATTTATGTAGCTAGCTGCCTTATTAAATAAATTTGAGTAGCTCTGTCATGGTGAAGAGGAAGAACTAAGTTCTGTTAGCTGCGTGCTGAAAAACTGGAGCACAAATCGAACATGATTAGTCAGACAATAGGAGAGAAGTTAGGGGGCACTGTCTAAAATGGTGGCAAAGAGAGATGTCCTCAAAATTTAAAGATGATTGGTTAATTGTTTGATGTCTCGTATCCCACTGGATTACGGAAAAGGAGCTAGACAGAGGATTTGGTTGGTTAGCTCTTTAGTTGGCTGGCATGGACAGACTGTAGTGGAGGATAACCTCCTGTGCAGTGTGATTTGAAAATCCTAGAGTAATGCCTTCTTCATATTTATCAATTACATGCTGCCTTCATGGAGCCACGTAGAAAAGTGCAGAAATATAGGCTGGGCTTCATTCTTAAATTAGACACTTTAGTGCTTGTCAAGACTTTTCCCATCATGTCCCTACCCTCATGTAGATATGTGCCAGGAGGTTCCCATGGCAGAAATGGTGCTTGCAAATCATGTCTCCTTTTGGCTTTGATGATATTTCTTTCACTGTGCAAGTTAAAAATTACATGATCCAATTTCTCAACTGAGCAAGGATAAACCAGTTCCCTAGAGTGCACAATCCAAAGGAAGAGGTTATTTTCTGAACAGTTTTACTTGTATTTATATATTTATGGGAAAACATTGATATTTCTTATTAATTTTACTAACTTCAATAAAAATAAAGCAAAAAATATTCTTACAACTGAATGAAAATAATTCAAAATATCGCTATCGCCTAGTATTGATCCATCTATTCTCATTAACAGGTTTAGCGTTTACAAGACAAAGCCATAGTCAGTCCGTGATGCAATATTAAACCGAGAAAGATTCTGCGGGCCTCGGCCTTGACTACAGATGCTGGCCACAACACCTCTTCCTGATCACACTCGAGCTCTGTTCCCTAACCAAAACAACAAGCCCAGTTGTTGCCCCTTCAAGCTGCTTGTGGCACATATTTTAACCCCACTGTTCAATCTCTTTACACAGTCCCACAGCAACCCAAGAGCGAGAAGGTCATGCAATGGCAGTGTATGTGACGGAAGGCTTTTTAGCACATAAGGTGCACAGGTTGCCTGCCACACTGTCAGTCATTTTACTATTAAATGGTTTTTTGTCATCCAAACAGCTCAATTCTCTCTTTTCTTACATTTGTACCTTCCTGAGCATCGCATGTCCAATCTTTCACCTGGATTTATGCGGGAAGAGGGAGATGTGTTAATATGATTAGAGAAGGGATCTGAGTATCTAAGTGGAAGTTTGGATATTGAGAGGGAGAGGAAAATGTATTAAAACGCAGGCTGGCTTGATGTAGAGTTGAAAGCAGAGCGTAGGCCCAACTATCAAACCATCAAACTGAGCCAGTAACTTTATTTCTGTCTTTCCAGGTGTTGCCTGTACTGAGAACATGCAACAATTTCTGCTTTTATTTACATTGCAGAGCAGCATGCTTTCAATTTATTTTTCAGAAGACCCTTGGGTATTACCTGTAGAAAAAAATGATGGGGGTCTATATTGAAAATTAATCACTCAACCAAGGCTGCCAAAGAATGGGGATGATTTGGCCGATTATCTCATTGCTTTTTGTGAGGCTTTACACTGCCTAACTCCATTGCTGCATTTTTCGAATCAGTGAGCAGAATACCAGATTGATAGATCAGCTGGGATAGACTTTCAAGCATCCTGAGTGGAGGCAGAAATATTGTAAGTATGTTTGAAATAAGTCTTTGCTTTGTTTTCTACTTAAAGGTAGGGAAGCCCAGTAAAAGCAAGCACAACATTCTTCCAAGTGGCAGCCTACAATTCAAAGCTCTCAGCAAAGAGGACCACGGACAATGGGAATGTGTTGCCACAAATGTGGTCACGAGTATCACTGCCAGTGCACGTCTAACTGTAATCGGTAAGAACATAAACCTGCCTTTGAACTGCTTATTTGTTTTACCTGTATCATGAGGTTGCTGTTTAATTTCATCAGTTGTAACATCCATGTATGTATAATTAGTTGGTGTAAAAATAATAATTAAATGTTAGTTCTAGGTCCAATGTGTATTTGGGTCTGCCAATATAATGTTGCCAGCTGGTGTTTTTTTCAGATGTTCCTTTCATGAACCTGCTTATTAAGCTTGCATTCTGGAAAACAAAAACTGCTTTGATGATGAAACAGAATTTACTAGTTCCTGTTCCTGATCTGGGGGTTTGCTTATATTGCAAAAGATCTCTGAAGCTGAGTATAACAGCAAATTGATGGTTTGATTTTTCTTAAAATATCACACTGTCTCTTTGTCGCAAGTTTTCTGTGCCTCTTGATTTGTTTTTGGAATGTTTGTAATTTAATGATAACTTGCCTGTATTTTACTGTTTTGACTGTAAAGATGCCTCATGGCAGTGGAATCAGACCATAATAGAGTGCATAATCTAAAGCTTGATCAAAGAGTTAAATTTTAAAAGAGAGGTGGAGATGGTATGGATGGGAATTCCAGAGATGAGAGCATAGGTGCTCAAAGATCCAAATGCCAATGACAATAGACAATAGGAACTGAGTAGGCCCTTCGGCCCGTCGAGCCAGCACCGCCATTTTACAGATCATGGCTAATCACTACTATCAGTACCCCTTTCCAGCCTTATCCCCATAACCCTTAATTCCTTTGTCCACTAGAGTCTTATCTAACTCTCTTTTGAACATAATCAGCGAATCTGCCTCTACCATCCTCTGTGGCAGAGCATTCCACAGATTCACACTTCTCTGGGTAAAAAAATGTTTTCTCATCTCCGTCCTAGAGGGCCTACCCTGTATTCTTAAACTATGCCCTCTAGTCCTCGTCTCCCCCATCATTGGGAACAAGTAATCCGACTTCACCCTGTCTATCCCCCTGATGATTTTGTATACCTCAATCATGTCCCCCCTCATCCTTCTAAACTCCATCGGATACAAGTCCAGTTTTTCTAGCCTTTCAGCATATGTCAACCCCGCCATCCCTGAAATCCCTGACATCTAAGAAAAAAGTGTTATTTTATACTGGCATTACATCAAAGGTTATCAGAAGGCAAAGCGTGTTTAATTGGAGGGAGCTTCAGAATGCAGGAGAGTGTGTTCTCCTAGGGTACCCTGTTTTATTCCTTTGTGCATTAAGATTCTGAATCTATTCCAACTTCCAATTGAAAGGAATTGATAAATAAATCTTCACACCCCCCCCCCCACCCCCATCACTTGGTCAAAGACCCATTCCATATAACTGAAAAGAGAAATTATAGAATGAGGAAATAGCTGATGAATTAAACAAATATTTCATGTGTTCACACAAAATAGGATAGGAAACTCTTCTCAGCAACGATGGAGAACTGTAGATTAAGAAAGTTTAGAAAAGTGGTCAATCTTTAGGATGCAATCACTGGCATCTTTGAATTGTTTTAAAGTAGTGGTGACGGAGATATTGGATGCTTTGGTATCAACTTCTAAAATTCATTTAGACTTTAAATTGAAAATTGCAACTGTAATCCTGTCATTTAAGAAAGAAGCAAGATAAACCAGATTATTGGGTTAAAAGCGAGGTTGTTCCCCCAAAAACTCCCCTAACCCAGAATAAATTACTATCCGTGACCATGGGTAACAAGATCCTAGACACCTGGTGCCAGAAAGGGCTCAGGTGTATCGAGGACTGTTATGAGAGGGGGAAGTTCATGTCATTCGAGCAATTCAAAAATAAATTTGATCTGTCACATAGGATCTTCAATTAAGATCTATTTTGAGGGGCAGTTTATGGCCCTGCTGATGTGTAGTGACAAGGAGGCTCTAATTCAAAAGGGAATCACGCGTAAATTCATTTCTGATCTGTATCTCCTGTTCCAAAATGAGGGCCCGAAACCGGGCCTCCATAAACCAAGGCAAAGATGGGATGTAGATTTTGGAACAGCAATCCAGGAGTGGTGCTGGTGTAACTTGTGTCAAGACAGAATGACACCAGTTGTTAATGCTAGATATAGGCTGGTGCAATTTAATTTCCCACACCTGCTATACCTCACTCCACAAAAATTACATCAAGTATAGTCAGAGATTTCAGAATAGTGCTTTAGATGTGGTGTGAAGACAGGAACCTTTGTACATCCAACCTGGCTAAGCACCAAGGTGAGATCCTTTTGTGTAGAACTACGGGACATTCTGGTGAAAATTACAGGGGTGGGATATTCACAGGACCCAGGGTTGTTCCTGTTGGGGGATATTATGAATGTGAGTCTGAGACTCTCCAAATATCAAATTCAATTTGTAAAAGTTGCCTTGGAGAGAAAGAAGACTCAATGCAAAGTATTCTATAAAGGGGGAAGATTGATCTATATTGTTCATAAAGCATGAGGCTGTAAAATCAAAAAATAAAATTTTCAAAAAAATGAAAGAAGCAAGATAAATCAGGGATTAGTGATTCAAATTAAACAAGAAAATCTGTAGATGCTGTGATTGTAGTTAACACAAAAAATGGTGGAGAAATCTTTAAGTCATGTAGCGTTCTTTATGTAGAAAAGATAGATACATAACAATGTTTTGGCCCTGAGCCCTTCATCAAGGTATAAACAAAAAGCAGGCAGGCGCCTGAATAAAATAATGGAGGGAGGGGCTGTGGGAGGAGGACAAGCTCTCAGCCAAGAGGTGGAGTAGGTAGGAGGGCACAAGAGAAAAATAGCTGAGAAGTGATGGGGGGGAGGGGATAGTTCTCTGAATGGAGAGGGAAGGGGGTGGAGATCTGGAAGAAAGGAGACAGAGGGATGGGGAAGTGAGGGAAGCAGGCGAGTGGCCTAATGGAAGTCAGAGGTCTATGTTCATGCCATCAGTTTGCAGAGTGCCTAGACGGTATTCTATTGAACTATTTATCATTGTAATTGAACTGACATCAGTGGTAAAGAAAATATTAGAATCTATGGCAAAGGAAATTCTCTACATTAGGAAATTGTAGCAAATTGGGCTCAGTCTGCGTGGGATTTGTGAAAAAAATGATATTTGATCAATCCATTTGAGTTTTTTGAGATTATAAGTACTGGAATAGACAAGGTAAGATCAATTGATGTGGTGTATTTGAATTTTTAAAAGATGTTCATGAAGGTGTCATACAAGAAACTATCAAGCAAAATTAGAGTGAATTGAGGATTGGTTATTAGAGCAAAAACAGTCAGTAGGAACAAACTGATCATGTAAAGGTGAGAGGTTAAAATGTGTTACTGTTCAAAAAGACTTGGGTGTCTTTGTATACCGAATTTTAAAGTACAGCTACAACAAGCAATTAAAGAAGCAGATGGATATTATTACAAGAGGATTTGAGTACATGAGTAGAGACACCATTATTTAAAACCTTGTTAAGATTACATATGGAAGGTTGTGTACTTATCAGCTCTCCCTGAGAAAAGATACACTTTTAATAGAAAGGGCAGCAAAATTTCACAAGATCGATGGTTGAGTAGGCGGGCTTGTCATATGAGGAGATATTAAGCAGACTGAACCTATGCTTCAGAGAGTTGAATAGAATAAGAGGTGATCTCATTGAAATGCTTTAACATAAATGAAGTAGATTAATCTTATCTACTGCATTTATTCAAATGTAATGGCTAATCTTTGAATGAATTGGGTCTCACGGTCAGGTCAACATTTCTATGCCAAGAAGACCTGCTCTTCTCCCTCATGTACTTATCTAGCTTTTCCTTAAATGTTATTTGTATCCGCCACTTCCTGTGTAACTGATCATTGCGTTCTCTTCCTTCTTTCTGAATATAAGAAGATTAAAGAAGTACAGAATTCTTTTTTCTGATATCGTGTTGCTTAAACATTTAACAATTTAACATTTAACAGCTTAAATGGAGACCTCTTATTTTGCTCTTCACAAGTGAGACTTGATTTTTGTCTCTGCTGGACAAAAATATTTCTTTTTTTTTCATAGTTCTCTTTCATTTTGCCGATTGGCTTCAATATTCAGACTGTCAATCTTTAACTATCTTTTCTACAAAGATGAAATATCTTCATCCACAAGTTAAACAACATTCTCTCAAACAATAACATTGGCTTGTCAACTGAAATATAGGTTACTTCTCTCTTCACAGGCTATACTCAGCTGCTTAAGTATTTCCTGCATTTAATTGATAGATGGAGACCTAAATAGGCGAGGTGTAAAGGACATTGTGAAAATGACCTGGTATAATTAAAGTAAGATGAACATAAAACTGTCAATCAAATAATTAATTCCCAGTCATAATGCCCCTTTTGATAAAACTGAATGTCATAAATGGGCTTATGTCATTCTTAAGTAAAATTATTGCAGTTCTTTAGCTGAAATAAAGAATTGAATTTGCTTTACATTTTTTAGCAAGCTGCTAATCACAAAAATAAATGTTGACATTTGTAGATTTAAGTCAGGACTATTGAAGGAACTCTACCAGTGGTTCAGTGGACATTACAATGTTGGTGATGTATCTTCACCTTTGCTACATAAAGGCACTGTTTGACCTGCTGAGTTTCTCCAGCATTTGTGTGTGGTTTATTTTACTATTATGTTTTGTTGGTTATAATAAAAACATAGCCTTCATTTTCCACTAGCGGTGAGTACAGGTTGTATCAAAATTAGAACAATAGGTTCTTTTTATAACCAAACTGCTTAACCATGGCATCTCTGTGAAATGTTCTTCAGTCTATTCAATTGCAAACTGAAAATGGCACAGGATATTTAAATTAACAAATTCAAAATTATTCAGTATCTAATTAACAAATTAAGTGTTTTACATTCTCGATTGAAGAGCAGTGGAGGGTGTTAATTTTATAGAACACAAAGGTGCAAATTAATAGATTAAATCTGACAACTCATTAGCTGATAACATGCAGAAAAAAACATCTTTGGTGTGTGCAATGGAAGTTATTCACTTTATGAACCTAATGAGCTTGAAGCAGTATGATTTGTAAATCTATCTCCTTTTTAAATGCTATAGTTCCACAATGAAGCCTCCTGCTACATCTCATTAACACTGCCAATGTGTGCCATTGCAAAAGTATGACAGAACAAACATGTTCTACTTAAAAAGCAGTCTTGCTTCACTAAGTAACACTGCCTCAGGAAATGGGCATAATGGGTTGTGTTTTTCCAAGACTGGGAAAATCAACTTACAAAGCAAACCATGACTATAGAGTTCTGTAGTTTGATAATGTGATTGCCCTCTTTGTTTCAGTTAGTCCTGAGCTTTCCTCCATCCATGTGGACTTCATATGGTTAGCCTCTGTGAACCATTTACTCACAGGCCAAAAGGGTAAACTGGCAGAAGTTGCTTGGGACAACTGTAGTGCAAGTGCAAATTCTGTGCTGTTCTGACATGCTCTGAATTGTAAACTTCACAACAATTTAGCACAAAGGCAACCTGATCATACTGCAGAACAAGCAGGTTGATTCCAGAGATGAGAGGGTTAGCCTATGAGGAGAGATTGAGTCATCTGGAACTGCACTCACTGGGATTTATAAGAATGGGAGGGAACCATATAAAATGATGAAAGGTATAGATACAATAAGTTGTTCCTATTGGTGGGGGAGACCAGAACTACGAGACATAGCCTCAAGATTCAGGGTAGTAGATTTTGGACAGAGAAGAGGAGGAACTGCTTTTCCCAGAGGGTGGATGAATCTGTGGAATTTGCTGCCCATTGAAGCAGCAAAGGTTTATATTTGTCTTTAACATTATATTTAAAATGATAAGGTTGGAAAGATTTTTAGCTGGAAGGGGAATTAAGGGATATGGGGAAAAGGCAGGTAGGTGGAGATGAGCCTGTCATCAGATCAGACATGATCGCATTGAATGGCGGAAAAGGTTTGACAGGCCAGATGACTACTACTGTTTATATGTAACATTTCTGTATTGTATGACTGAAAGTTCAACTGTAGAAGGTTGACATAAAGCAGGCAAGGCTGTCGGACACCATCATGTCAGTCTTCTACAGGAGTTGTATTGAATGCATCCTGGCTGGCTTCATCACAGTATGATACAATTGCAGTAGAGCATTGGATTAGAGGTCAATCCACAGGACCATATGAGTAGCAGAGAGGATCACTGGAGTGTCTCTCCCCCAATTAGATGTGATCTACCAAGATCATTGTCTGAAGAGGATGCGCAAAATTATTGAGGACCCCTTCCTCTCTTTCAGCTGCTCTCATCAGGAAAGACACAGGAATATCAGAGCCAGCACCACCAGGCTGAGGAAAAGCTTCTTCCCATGGGCAGCAAAAATGCTGAATGACCAAAGCAACTGCTCACACAAACCATCCGAGACTCTTAATATTTACTAAAGAAGTTTATTTATTTATTGTAATATATGTATTTTTGTCCTGCATGTGGAGATCCATAGAACACTGAAGCACAGAAACAGGCCCCTTTGGCCTTCTAGTTTGTGCTGAATCTTTTTTTTTTGCCTAGTCCCATTAACCTGCAACCAATTCATAGCCCTCCATACTTCTCCCATCCTTGTCCAAATTCTTCTTAAATCTTCAAATTGAGCCCGCATTCATCACCTCAGCTGGCAACTCGTTCCACACTTCCACCACTCTCTGTGAAGAAGATCCCCTAAAATTTTCTTATTTCACTCGTAATCCATGTCTTCTGATATGTATCTCATCTACCCTCAGTGGAAAAAGCCAATCTACATTTACTCTGTCTATCCTCCTCATAATTTTAAACACCTCTATCAAATTTCCCTTTATTCTTCTACGCTCCAGGGAATAAAATCCTAACCTGTTTAACCTTTCCCTGTACCTCAGTTCCTGAAGTCCAAGCAACATCCTAGTAAATCTTCTCTGCACTCTTTCTAATTTATTGATATTTTTTCTGGAGTTAGGTGACCAAAACTGCACACAATCCTCCAAATTTGGCCTCACCTATGTCTTATACAATTTTACCATAAAATCCCAACTCCTGTACTCAATGCTGTACTTTGATTCATGAAGATCAATATACCAAAAGATCTCTTTGCAACCCTTTCCATCTGTGTTAACACTTTCAAGAAATTATGTATCTGTATTCCCAGGTCCTTCTATTCTACCACACTCCTCAGTGCCCTAACATACACCATGTATGTCCTTTCTTGGTTTGTCCTTCCAAACTGCAGCACCTCACACTTGTCTGCATTAAATTCCATCTGCCATTTTTCAGCCCATTTTTAAAGTGGTTGAAAACCTTCTTTGCTGTCCACAACACCTCCAATCTTAGTGCCATCTGCAAACTTGTGATCCAATTTGCCACATTATCATTCAGTTCATTGATATAGTTGACAAGCAACAAT
The DNA here is from genome assembly GCF_036971445.1 of Narcine bancroftii. Classification (NCBI taxonomy): domain Eukaryota; kingdom Metazoa; phylum Chordata; class Chondrichthyes; order Torpediniformes; family Narcinidae; genus Narcine; species Narcine bancroftii. The sequence continues at coordinate 101,000,514 of NC_091476.1, read as the reverse complement.
ATTCCCAGCACCGATCCCTAAAGCACACCATTAGTCACAGGCCTCCAGTCTGAGAAACAATCATCCACCACTACTTTTTGGCATCTCCCGTCCAGCCATTGTTGAATCCAATTCACTAATTCACCATGAATACTTAGTGTCGAACCTTCCTGACTAACCTCCAATGTGGGTCCTTGTCAAAGGCCTTAATAACAACAATGTAGACAACATCCACAGACTTTCCTTTGTCAACTTTCCTGGTAACCTCCTCGAAACACTCTATAAGTTTTGTTAAACATGACCTACCACACACAAAGCAATAATGACTATCCCTCATCAGTCCATGGGTATCCAAATAATTGTACATCTAATCTCTTAGAACACCTCCAAAATATTTGCCTACTACTGACATCAGACTCACTGGTCTATAATTTCCAGGATTACTTTTGGAGCCCTTTTTTGAACAATGTGAGCTACCCTCCAAACTTCCAGCACCACACGCTTGGCTAAGGACATTTTCAATATTTTTGCCAGAGCCTCTGCAATTTCTACTCTAGCTTCCCTCAAGGTTGTACCTGTGCAATCGGATGATAATAAAGTTGAACTTGAAGTTTATGATACTGGCTCAGTGTAAAGAAAGTACTTGTTCAGAGCTTTTAATATCCCCAACTGCCTCAAGGTGATAAAGGATGCCATTGTGCATATTTTCCAATCACTTTAATGCCGTTCAGTTTGATGCCTGGGATGTCTTAGCTGCATGATTTAGATCATACATACTCAACGGGGCCCTATACTCCACCGGAGCCACAGCACATTCAAGTAAAAGACTAGTTTTCTTTTCGCATCACGTAACATAAATATTGTTTATGGTTTTTTTTTAATGTAGTCAGTAGGAAAGAAGTATAGAAACCAAAACTTGACTGCTTCACAGAGAAAGGGGCCCATAAACCTTGAGCAGAGTTCAAGGAGGCCATGGCCAAGAAACAGTTGAGAATAGATGGTTCAGGTTGGTGTTTGTCAGCAACTGTGATTTACATAATGTCCGAGGATATCTCAGCTGACTCTGATAAACTGCAATCGCAAGATTCAACATTCCTTTATTCAGATTTCAGATTTATTGTCAGATTACATACATGACATCACTTTCAACCCTGAGATTTCTTTTTCCTGCGGTCATGGCAGAATTGCCACTAATTGGTAGTGCAAAAAAATAAACTACACACAGCTTGAACATGTAAATAATAAAAAAACTGTATACAGATAACGAATGTAAACAAACTGACTGTGAGAGAAAATATAATCAATAAAGTTAACAAGTAGGAGTTTTTAAATTAGTCCCTGATTGAGTTTATTGTTGAGGAATCTGAAGGAGGAGGGGCAGCAGCTGATCCTGGACCGGATGCTGCGAGTCTTGTGGCCCCTATACCTCTTTCCTAATGGCAGCAGTGAGAACACAGCGTGTGCTGGGTGGTGAGGGTCTTTGATGATTGCTGCTGCTCTCTGATAACAGCGCTCCCTGTAAATGTACTCAATAGTGGGGAGGGTTTTGCCTATAATGTGCTGGCTGTGTCCACTACATTTTGGGGGGCTTTACACACAGGGGTATTGGTGTTCCCATTACCAGACTGTGATGCAGCTGGTCAGCAAACTTTCCACCACACAACTTTAAATTCTTGCCGGGTAATATTATACGAAATTGCCCTCTGCCTACCATAAAGCAGACAAAGAGTCACCATTAATGTAGACTGGCACCCCTTATCATGCAAGAGAAAGAGAGGCAAAAGAGAGTCCCTTTGAAGACATTGAGTGTCCGTGGATTTGCCTCCAGACCTCCCAAAGCCTCTGCAGCCACACAAACTCCTGTTCAATCCCTCATCAGCGTCTCGAGCTCAAGATCCAAACTCTGACACTATTAGCATCCGAGGTTCTTCGCGATCCCCTTTTGCCCTCCACACCCTCGCGAATCCCGGCTCCAATACTTGCTTCCCATGAGCCAGTCTCCAGCAGTCTACAGCCCGTGTTGGTCCCCTGACCACATCGACCGCAGCCTATGTGGGTCCAATCTAAAGCCGATAAGCAAGAGAAGTTAAAGTGGATGGAAGAGGTAATCTTCAGAAGGAATTTAAATGTATCTTCTTGATAAAGAATGATGACAATGGTAATGAGTTTATTGTCAAAAAAATACAATATATTATGGATCGAAATTCTACTTGCAAGAGCCAAACACACCTTCTATAAAAAAACTCCAATAGTATGCATTGAATTTCCCTGGTACGGAAAAGATAATAAATATTAAGTATTGGTAGATAATAAATATTCACAGTTGCAGTTAGTGTAAGAAAAGAAACATTTCAATCATTCAGAGAGATCATTTTGTGGTGCCAGAGTAGTTTATGGTTTGGGTAGTAAGACTGCGAGAACGTGCTGGGAAATGGGACTAATGGTTATCAGTTTCCAAGAGTCAGCACGTTTAAAATGGGCCAAATGACCTCCTGCAGTGCAATATTACTTCATGAGATAGCATCTTTGCCAGTCGAAGCAGCATCTTCATAATTAATCACAGACAACATAACTTTTAATTTCAAAGGGATCTTGTGTAAAAAAAAATCTTTACGACATTGAAATATTAACTTGTGTAAAATCAGGAGGAGCAAGGAAACCCATGAGGGGCTTTATTTTCTCTGTGTGGCTTTTTTATTAGTTAATTTGTTCAAATTAAGTTTTCATCTCCATTTATTTAACATAATAACAATTATTGCTTGTGGAAAATAATATATATTAACCAGTGCAGTCAAAATAACTAAAAATAATAAAATAAATTAAATCATATTGTGTCTTAATTCCTCTGGTTCTACAGGACTGCAGTAATGAAATCCAACTGTGAATCTTTCAATATAAGAATCTGCTGTTCTATATTGATAAAAGTCCACTGGTCACTCACTTATCTGAAAGTTAAAGCAGAACATGATATTCTTTAGTTGTAGATTATCTTTCCCATTTTAATTCTGTAATTAATGTTATTTTAAAATTAGCATTCTTAATAAGATCTGCTATCTTGAGAGCGGTTCATTCACCACATACAACATATGAGGGAAAATGTAATTTTTTGTGCTATGTCCAAGAAACTTTGCACACTAGCAGGTTTACCATTTTGCTGCACAATACCCCCTCCATAAATCTTCGTCTGCGAAGCCAAGCCAAAGAAAGAAACCACAGAGGAAATCATCCTCGTCATGTTACAAATGTTGGTTATGTCGTTATTACAAGAACATCTTAACAAAGGGAAAATTTAATCTTGCAAGAAATCTATTCCACATTCTAAGTCAGGGCATCCTTCAATATCTTTGAATTAGACGCACTGAAGTATGTGAGTCATTTTAGATTAAGTCCTTCACACTGTCCTTGATCTGCTGACAAGCGGAGTGCCAGAGTGCATTGTCTCAGCATAATTTCCCACAGGTTTCATCTTTGTTGAAGTGTTTGTGTTTATATTTTATTTTTACATAATTTTATAATTCTATAATTATTTCTGCATTCCTGTTCATGGTGAAATAGCAGTGTATGCTTGTTCTTCACTCCACCCTGAATCTGTGAAGATAGCTGGAGAAGTAGCCAGTTACCTCCTGATAGCATGTCAAAGAGACTTTTCAATTTAGACCAATCATTATCTATGAGGGTTTTACGAGAAGAGTGACTTCTACAGCAAAGGCTTTCTGTTTCATTTCATACTTGACTGAATGCTGCCTGCACACTTCCTCTCATTCGTCAAGGTTATATTCTGTCACCATTTTTTCAGGTAGCTACTGGAATTTAGATGAGTTTCTGCTCATTATGAATTGTATTTTCTTGTTGTTCCCTTGGAGCTAGTGTCATGTGATTTAGAACAGCCATTCTCAACCCTTTTTTGGCTATGGCTCCCCTTAGGACCCTGCTCAAAGTTTATGGGCCCCCTTCCCTGTGAAGCAGTCACGTTTAGATGGTTTCTTCCATACTTCTCTCCTACCGACTACATAAAGCACAAAAATTATTTTATGATTTCAGTCCATGTGGAGGATGGCTGATTTAGAATACTATTCAGACATTTTTCACATTGGTAGATGTTTGCCTAATTAATTTACACACTGAGACATAACTGTATCATCAGTAGAATTGTAACCAAAATTGTAAACAAATCTCTGCAGGCAATAGTGTACTTGTTTGTAACAAAAAGAAAAAATACAATATGGTTTAAACCAGTAACGTGTGGTGGAGAATATCTTCAAACCTCAGTCATCCATGTAAGTTTATGTATGGTGTTAGGATTGGAAAGTCTTGGCAGATTTTTCATTTGTATCCTGTTAGACTCTGTAAAGACCATTATTAATTTCCTGTTTGGCAGTAAGCAGCTAAAAAGTTGAAATAGCAGATCTTTCCACCCTTACTGTTTCATTCTTGTATCCCTTTTTAATTGTTTCTCAAACCCATAAAAATGGTTTTGAGAGCAATGAGTGAGACAAATGGAAATTCAGAGAGGCAAAAGGGGAGAATCTGGAAGAATATTGTGGAAAATTATGGGTGACACATTTAGTATAGCAGTTAGTGCATCACTGTAACAGCGCCAGGGACCAGGGTTTGAATCCAGCGCTGTCTGTAAGGAACTTGTACATTCTTCCTGGGTCTGTGTGGGTTTCCTCCAGGTGCTCTGGTTTCCTCCCACCCTTCAAAAAACATATGAGGGTTGTAGGTTAATTGGGGTATTTGGCCAGCACGGGCTCCTGAGTCGAGGGTCCTGTTACTGTGCTGCATGTCTAAATTTAAATAAATAGATAAAAAATAGAATTACTGTTGGATTAATATAAACTGATGCTTAATGAGCAGTGCAGATTCAGTGGCTTGAAGAGCCTGTTTCTTTGTGGTATATCTACATGATACATCAATTAAAAGGAATTGATAGATCAACTGATGGTGATTGGATCTTGGAACCTTTAGCAAAATCTGAAATGATCTTGGGATAATCGACCAACAATCAGGACCATCATGTTTGTACGTAATATAACTCCAAACATTGACTATTTTCTACATGATGCCCTCAGCAGTTTTGCCAACACCACTTGACCACCTTCAGTGAAGTCCTGCCTTGATCTCAATGTTAGGCTCACCTCACCTCCGTACTTCAGTTCTTAGACTTGGGCTGTGGTGAAGCATAGAGCTGAGGAATGCTGGTGAACCCCAACTGGGCAATGGTGAGCAGTTCATTGTTGCTTGGAAACACTATTTATGAAATTTTGCATCACTTTGCTGATAACTGAAGTGCAAACTGTGGAAATAGTAATTAATTGGGTAATAATTAGCCAGATTCAATTTGCTTTTCATGAACAGAACCAATCTGGAGAGGTTTCAATATTGTTTGTCAGATGCCAGTGTTACATGGAACATTACCTCACCATACAGGCCCTTCAGCCCACCTATGTAAACCTTCTCCACAACAATCTAATTTTTCCCCTTTCTCACACACATAATCCTCTATTCTCCTTACATCCATGTGCCCATATAAAAGTTTTTAAAATGTCCTTAATGTACCAGCCATCTCCACCTCTCCCAGCAATGCATTCCAGGCCCCCTCTCAGTTTAAAAAAAAACTATTTTTGACTTCTCTTCTAAACTATCCTCCACTCACCTTAAACAGATGTCCTCCAGTATTTGCTATTGTCGTCCAAGTAATGGTGCTCCTTGGCTGAGCTGCTCCTTGGCTGAGTCGGGGTGCTGCTTTATCAGAGACTCTTGTTTTGATGTACATCAATGCTTACAGATGTTTCCTGACCTCACACAGAGTGAAATGAATCAAATGAAGATAGGCTTCTGTGATGGTGAAGAATTCAGGAGGAAGCCAAACCCCCACACCACATCTGATTGAACATGGCAGAAAATGCTTCAGCCTTGTCTGTCATACTTGTGGGCTGAGTCCTCCTAAAGTTTAGCACGGGGGCTTTTCTGCAGTCTGCTCCTTTCAATGAACTGTTCAGTTGTGTCTTCATTTATTTCACAACTCATAGCCATATATTGAAAAGTTTACATCCCGACAATGTTCCACCTCATGCTGCTTTGATCAATTTATTGAAATTAATCCTTATTTCCTGGATATGCCAAAACTAACCCCCAAAATAAATATGCTTCACCTTTCCACAATCCACATCTCAACTGCACCTGAGGGATGCCGTCTCCTGAAACTTAGTCCCACATCATTAATTTTCACGCAGACTCCCTCTCCCCATCAGCTAATTTGCTTACAAGACTGTTAGCTTGGAAATTGCCCCCAACTCTCTTATTTTATTCTGGAATACTTTGATTGCAATGTTTATCTTTTGGCTGCGATCAAATGGTAGTGCTAAATCACAACTGAATGTTGTCTGATACTGGGTCAAACAATGAAAGATAATGTTCCGTTACAATGCCTGGAAAAGTCCATTAGGATAACAAACTTATTCCTAATCTTGTTCATAATCCTCAGTATCTTTTCTCCAGTAATAAAGCTCCCTATCTTTTAATTCTGTCTGCTTTGTAGGCTTACACCATTGTTCTTCTGTGGGTAACATATCATTGGGTGGAAGAATCCACTGTACCTTTTCTTAAAAACTATTTTATATACTTTCTAGTTATTTTAAAAGAATGTATTTGTTAGTGTGTTTATGTAAGATATGGAAAACAAGGAATATTACAATGGAATCATGTGTTTTCATGACAACGGATTTAGTAGATTAGATAAATGCTGGCACCGTGAGATTTAAGTTTTCACTTTTCTTCTTCTTTGCAGGCACAAGTCCACATGCTCCGACCAATGTTCGGGTCACAGCCACGATGACCTCTGCTAATGCCTCCTGGGATCCGGGTTATGATGGTGGATATGAGCAGACATTCACAGTCTGGTATGGCCCTGTGTGAGTCATCCCAGCATGCCTTGCCTTCCACCATTTCTTTCTCAATTCTTTGCTTCCAATTATTGTTCTTTATGCATTAGGGGCTTTCCTATGATAATTTGCTCTTTGCTGTTCTTTGGCTTGGCTTCGCGGACGAAGATTTATGGAGGGGGTAAAAAGTCCACTGCTTGGCAATTGAATAACTGAAGGCTGTTGATTTAGAGCAAAGATGCTCTGTGGGCTTAATAGTTTTTGGGCTTACTAACTGCCATGACATTTCATTTGTTCTTTATCATTCTTTTCTGATCGAGCTGTCCTGTTATGCTTGCAGTAGAGTGCAGCTTCTTAGCCCATGTAACCATGCAATTATACAGACTTATTCAACCTGTAATCAGTAGCTCTTATCCCCACTGTTTCAACTACATTCAAGTCTTGATCTTGCAGGTAAAATGTTAATGCCTTGGTGAATCATCCTAATTCATTTTACCACCATTTTTTTGCTTGCAAAAACACCACCCTTGAAAGTCCATTACCACCCTATGGGAAACACCGTGGGGGCCTCCTCGAATAAAAGTGGTGGTACCTTTTGATATCATTTGCTGTGGCAGAGCACAATTGAATGAGACAAAGTGTGAACGTTCAAGATATTTACTGCTTTATTAATGTAATGGTTACATTCCTCCTGTCACTGGCTGGAGACACCAATTATATATTTAAAGTATGTTAAATATTTGGAATATTAGAATTGTGGATTGCATTTTGAAAGCTCTTTGATTTTGTTTGATGGTGTTACGTACTCCATTTATAATTTTATTGGTTCTTTGCGTTGTCCTCCATCACAATGCAGTGGTGCCTTTAATCTAGCACCAGCTGTACTCCGATAAAATCCTTTCCTCACATCATTCTGACAGTGAGTTCATCTCTGCAACAATGGAATACAAATAATCAAATAACCAGATTTTAAGCAAGAGAAATCACTGGGAAAACTGGGTTAAGGACTCTGTGTCAAGTGGAGGGCAAGATTAAAATATCACACCAGATATCTTATATTTAAACTGCTGCCTTTAACTTGGACTCATTTTAAATTAATGTTGTGTGGGCACACAATGATTCTCACACCAATGTACAATGACAGTTTTAAAGAAATCCACAGAGATTTAGGCATTCAAGATGCCTAGTAAATATTCAGAGGATTATAAGGTACTAATTAAAGACATGGGAGCAGAATATAAAATGCCTATTTGTTCTCTGTCTCCCCAAAGAAAGAACTCGTAATGTAATTGGCCACACTGACAAATTATAGATAGTGTGTGGCAGACTCAAGGCACTGCCTGTCAACTTCACGTACTTACCTTCAGTTTCATATCGAGAGTATATTTTACCACCTCCTGCATGTGTGTTTTCTTTGGGTTTCTGAGGTGCTTTAGCCGACAATAAGATGGATAAGCAGGGTTTGTCATATATACCACAAGAGGGTATTAGTTTAAGATCAGTGGCTGAAAGACTGTTTGGAAGTTAAAGGCTTCTGGTATTGGGTTCAAAGTTTCCTAGACCACCAGATGAGCAATTTCCGCCATGTGTTGGCTTGCAACATCCTTTGTGAAATGATGCTGAACCCTCTTCCAAGATTCCATTGGCAACCTCATCCTGAAAGGTTGCCTGATGTGTGACTTGACTGAAATGTTAGTTGTGTTCTGAAGTTGAGATCAGAGAGATTAACCCTGTACCTGACTGAAAGTCTGTGAATCTAATCTTGGTTCCTGGAAATATTTGGATAACATCCAAAGACAAATCACTGAATTGCTCTCAAAATCAAATTCATAGGATATTTACATACTTCTGTTTGCATTAGGGATGTGTATGTGTATTTCTAAAAGCAGTAAAACTAAATTCCTATGGGCATCCCTGTCTATATTGCTAAATCCTCTAGAAAGGTGATCTGCAGCTGAAAATGTGGTGTTGGCTTTATAGTCCAAATCCTGTCCTCCAATGCTGTCTGTGTAGAGTTTCTATTGTCCCCTGTGATGCCATATGTTTCATCCCATGTCCAAATGATATGTAAATTGGAAGGTTAATTGCCTCCAGTCGGCAGGTATGTGGGGGAATCTGGGAGCAATATTTGGGAATATGGAGGGAATAGAAAATGGGTATAACATAAAAGGATCAGTGGATCCAAGTGCCTGGGGCCATGCCTGAAATTTTCAATATATAAATTAACTTCTCTGTGGGATAAAATCAGAAAATGCTGGAAATATTCAACAGGTCAGACCACATTTATCAGAAGGGAAACAGAGTTAATGTTTCAGGTCAAAATCCCTTCTTCAGAACCAAGGATGAACAAGGCAAGACAGACAGATGGAAATCCCATTGGAGAGCACCATAATTTCTTCAGATTAGACATTTCTGGAAGGGGAGTGGCAGCAAAATCACCAAGTGCAGTACATAAAAATCAAAGACACTTCAGATGCCTGAAATCCAAAAGAAAAACAGAAAATGCAGGACGTAGTCAGCAGCTTTGTTTCTCTTTCCATAAATGCACCCTGAACTACAGAGTATTTCTAGCTTTTTCTAGTTTTCTTTTAATTTCTAGCACCTGTAGATTTTGAACATGCCTGAGGGGGTTGTCAAACTTTACAAAAAGAGCAGCTTGATCCACTTAATTCTAAATCTATCATTTTTCTCAAACTGTTTTATCAAAATAAATAAGTCAGACTCACTTCTTTGTGTCTTCCTCCAATCCTACATCCATCCAATTCTGGTCACTGGAGCATCTTCATTACTCCATTCCATTTAGATTTAAGGCATCCTCTCAAGCTGACCATTACAGAATGTGAGTGTGTGTCAAAAATGCACGTTGTTGTTCTTGTGGATGCACTGTAGTGCATTAGCAATGTACGAAGATGAAATTGATGAAACTTTGCAGTAATGTTACAATGACCTTCAATCCAACTGTCTGATTATCCTGGGTAAATGGCACTGGATGAACAGAAATTCCTAGCAACTAATTATTGGGGAAGGTGGCGAACTAAGCCACTCCATTATCAAACCAGCGTCTGTAGTTGGGGCCCCCGCAGGATCAGGAATTCCTGGGGGGGGGCACAAAGACCTCTGGGACATGCCTGACTTCAGAGGTCGGGTGATTGTGATAGCGCACCAACTGTAATTATTTAAACTCCTGCGAAGATTCCATTAAACAGTTCTGTTGGTGCAGCTCACTGACAACTTCTGTTGTGTTTTATTCATTGCACCACTCGCTACAGGAGACTGAAATCATCCACTTTTATTCCCATCACAATTTACATTCCCAAGCCTCTGAATGATTCCATCTCCCTGCCTGTAGTCTGGGGACATATTTTGGGGAAAAGCAATTCAATCTCTATGATGTGGCCTTGCCTTAGATAAGCTGCCTGCTGAAATTCTCAACCATACATTGTCATCTCTAGAAATGACGTATCCCCTCGTCGGCCTCTCATTGCCACCATCACATGACGCTTCCCAAACTTCAGGTATAAGCCCCCAAACTCACACTCATCCCCGTTCAATCTCTGCCCATAATTTGGTTCTCAATTAGCTAAGCTCTCAATTTTATAGTTGTTAATCTTACTACCAAATCACTCAACACTTTTCCCTCTGTATCTCTATACCATTCTTGCTTATATTCCTCCAATTGTGGCCACAATGTCCCCAGGCCAGCTCCAGTTTTCCATTATCTGCAGACAATTTGTTTACCTCAGTTCCGGTCACTTGAACATATTTTTGAATTACTCCATTATCTGTGGCTGTGTCCCCCTCTACCTCTTATCTCCTCTAAGATTTTCCTTTCTTTTTAGCCCAATTTCCATAATATCCCCTTTTATGAATTAGTATCAATTTTTAATAAAAACTCTAGTGTAGTAGCATTTAACATTGTGGAAAGGGTGACACCATTAGTGTAGTGATATCACAGCAACAGCGATCTGGGTTCAAATCCTGTGCTTTCTCTGGGGAGTTTGTCACTTTAGCTGGAGAACGATGCCACATATGCCAGGCTGCTGTTCATTGACTTCAGCTTAGAATTTAATACGACCATTCCCCAGAGACTGATGTAGAAGCGATCCTCGCTGGAACTCGACACCCCTCTTTGTAACTGGATCCTGGATTTCCTAACAAAGGGACCACAGTCTCTCTGGACCGTTATCAAAATATCAAGCACTGGTGCACATCAAGGCTGTGTGCTCAGCCTGTTGCTGTTCAGGTTACTAACCCACGACTGCATCGTCTCATCCATTGGTCTCATCAGCAACAAAGACGCTCGTGCTACAGAGAAGAGGTGGAAAATCTTGTGATGTAGTGTGAGAGTAACAACCTGAGTCTTGATGTGGACAAGATGAAGGAGATGATCATGGACTTCAGGAGGACCAGCAAAGACCACCCTCCACTACACATAACAGCTCTATAGTAGAGAGAATGGAGAGCATGGAGACCATCAATTCCTTGGAGTTCACTTTCATGGACACACATCTTCTCACTTGTCAGGAAGGTGCAACAGTGAAAGCATTTCCTGAAAAGACTGAAGTGGGCAAGGCTACCAGCCACCATTATGTCATCCTTCTATAGGAGCTCTATCAAGAAAGTCCTGGGAAGCTACATCACAGTGTGGCATGGTTGCTGCAGAGAAATGGATTGGAGGTCAATCCAAAGGACCATAAGAACAGCAAAGAGGATCGCTGGAGTCTCCCTCTCCCATCCCCCATTGACATGATCTACTGGGAACGTTGTCTGAAGATGGCACACAAAATCATAGAGGACCCCTTCCACCCTACACACAGCATCTTTCTGCTGCACTCATCAAGGAAGAGATACAGGAGTATTAGGCTAAGGAACAGCTTCTTTCCCCAGGCAATGAGAATGCTGAACAACCAAAGGAACTGTGCACACTAACTATCTGAGACTCTCGTATTCATGAAACAATAGTTACTTATCTTTTGTATAGATGAAATATTTGTTCTGCATATGTATTATTTGTCTGTATATGTGCTATGTCGGGTTGTGTGTCTGCGTGTTTTTGCACTGAGGACTGGAGAACACTGTTTTGCTGGGTTGTACTTGTACAATCAGATAACAATAACCTTGACTTGTACAGTCTCACCATGTCGGCGAGGGCTTCCTCTGGGTGCTCTCTTTTCCTCCCACCCTTCAAAACGTACCAGGGTCTTAGGATAATTGGGGTATTGGGCCAGAAGGGCTTGTTACCATACTGTATGTCTAAATTAAAATTAATGTAAAAAATTTGTTTTATTTTTTTTGGTGTTGTGTCTTTTCTTTCTTTGGCTTGGCTTCGCGGATGAAGATTTATGGAGGGGGTAAATGTCCACGTCAGCTGCAGGCTCGTTTGTGGCTGACAAGTCCAATGCGGGACAGGCAGACACGGTTGCAGCGGTTGCAGGGGAAAATTGGTTGGTTGGGGTTGGGTGTTGGGTTTTTCCTCCTTTGCCTTTTGTCAGTGAGGTGGGCTCTGCGGTCTTCTTCAAAGGAGGTTGCTGCCCGCCAAACTGTGAGGCGCCAAGATGCACAGTTTGAGGCGATATCAGCCCACTGGCGGTGGTCAATGTGGCAGGCACCAAGAGATTTCTTTAGGCAGTCCTTGTACCTTTTCTTTGGTGCACCTCTATCACGGTGGCCAGTGGAGAGCTCGCCATATAACACAATCTTGGGAAGGCGATGATCCTCCATTCTGGAGACGTGACCCACCCAGCGCAGCTGGATCTTCAGCAGCGTGGACTCGATGCTGTCGACCTCTGCCATCTCGAGTACTTCGACGTTAGGGATGAAAGCGCTCCAATGAATATTGAGGATGGAGCGGAGACAACGCTGGTGGAAGCGTTCTAGGAGCCGTAGGTGATGCCGGTAGAGGACCCATGATTCGGAGCCGAACAGGAGTGTGGGTATGACAACGGCTCTGTATACGCTTATCTTTGTGAGGTTTTTCAGTTGGTTGTTTTTCCAGACTCTTTTGTGTAGTCTTCCAAAGGCGCTATTTGCCTTGGCGAGTCTGTTGTCTATCTCATTGTCGATCCTTGCATCTGATGAAATGTTGCAGCCGAGATAGGTAAACTGGTTGACCGTTTTGAGTTTTGTGTGCCCGATGGAGATGTGGTGTTGTGTCTACAATAGTCCTAAACACTGTGGACACAATCAGTGTCTCTTCATAGGATACAATATTTTACCTTTGGTTGCTGAAAATAAAATTCAGGAAAATAAGAATACCACAGCACTTGATGCTATTGTTCAAAATTGCCAAGGGCAACTTACGCACTCAGACTGCCATTTCAAATAAGCATGGCCTTTTCTGCAGTGTAGCTCAATATTGACGTTGGACAAAACCCCACACTTCCTGACCCATAAAAAGATCCACTGTGGCATTTCGACGGTTCCACGTGCACAGATATTTTAGTAGTGGACTGGTGCATCGAAATCTCCCAGGTTTTGTGAGTGGGAGATGTTCAGGGCACATTGCTGAAAAATAATAAAACACAACAATGCAGTCATTCTCCCAGGAACAAAGAATCAGTATCACATTCATCCTGATTTGTTCATTCTAAAATTAATGGCTCAAGAGACACGAGATGTACATCTGCTAGAGGCTTCCTGAAAACGTCACTTTATTTTTGAGAAAGTGAGAATGCAGAATCCATCCTTAAAGCGTCCATATTTGCAACAATAAATATCTAATTGAATCTATTGTTATGTTTGATTACCTTTCTCCGTAGATAGGGTGTAAAATTGGACAGTAACCCATCATTGCCAGTTTGAGGTGGGTGTGACAGGTTAATGGTCTGGTTCTCTTTCTGTTACCATAGTAACTGCACTTAAGATATTTGTTATTGCTTCATTGCTGTGAGCACTCTTGGGGCATCCTGAAGATGTAAAAGAAGCAAAATGTAATTTTTTCTTTTATTGAAGCAGATACAAAATATGCATTGATGGAGCTGTATTTCTGTGTAACTAATAATTTTATGCATTTCCAATATAGCTATTCAACTCGTTGCTCCTGAGATAGAATTTGAAAGGGCTGCACTGTTAATTCTGTTCCCTTAGTTTCCCCACAGCCCTGCAATTTTGAGTATGCATCAAATTCCCTTTTGTCTTGTAAGCTTCAATCAGCTCACAGTCAATATCGACTGAAGGATAGACATCCTAGATCAAAGGCAACATATCTCAATCCTTCAGCTCAATGGCCACCTATTCCAGGTTGTGCTAATGAATGTCTCTGGATTTCTTTAAAAAAAATGTAATTTGGAAGCAAACCACAATTGTAGATGAGATCAAGAACTATTAAAAGAAGCACCTTCTGCAAAATAACATTGGTTTGAAAAGTCTGGCATGGAATTTTAACCAATCCCCACCCGGCGAAAAAAAATAATGCATTGAAATATCACTTGGAGGTCACACAGTGTTTTTTTTTGTTAGTCGGAAATCTACATTCAAGCTTTAGCTGTGGTGCTGCAGCATAACCAGCTGTGACACATCAGTTAATGAGCCCTTGTCAGTCTGTGTGCCCCTGTGCCAGTGAAGTAATTTATCGGCAGAGGATTTTATCAAAGGTTAAACTAACCTGCTATATTTTCTCTTTATCTAATTTCATTAAAATGGAAATCACTGTAGGTACCACTGATTGTAAGGCGGCCATGTAATGACTTTCACACTAGTCAGTATGAAAGGCAAAGTCTGTATGCAGACAGGATGCTTTGTGGTAAATTTGAAAGTCTACTTCCTTCATTTCAAAAAGTCGAGCAGCAGATGTGAAGGGGACCTCACAACTGGGCGGCATGGTTAGCGCAATGCTGTTACAGCGCTGGCGACCGGGGTTCGAATCCAGCGCTGTCTATAAGGAGTTTGTACATTCTCCCTGTGTTTGCAGGGGTTTCCTCCTGGCATTCCAGCTTCCTCCCACTGTTCAAAAACATATCGGCATTGTAGGTTAATTGGGTGACATAGGCTTGTGGGCTGAAAGGGCTTATTACCATACTGTATGCCTAAATTTAAATAAAACTAAATTTATATTTAAATTTAACTATGAAGGAGCCCAGAGAGATAAGTTATTCTATTGCAGCTTCTGAGCAGATTTTCAAGTAAACCTCTGGTTTAATATTTTCGATTTATTCTAGGCACTTTGATGAAACATTTGATTTATGCATTTATTTTCCACTGTACTACACTAGATCAATAGGGTGTGCAATGAGAGAGGTTCTAATCGTATATTTCTGTTCAATTCAAGTGGAAAATTTGAATTATGGAGGTCCATAATTATAGCACCAGTATAACCCAAAAAGAGGCCAATTTGGGCAATTCAGCCCTTGTCAGCTCCTCATTGAGCAATCCTATCAGTACCATTCCCCAGCTCTTTTCTCTTGACCCTGCAGTTTATTCTTCCTCAAGGAATAATGGCTCCCTTTTGAAAGCCTTGATTGTCACCACATTCTTATAGGGAGTGATTTCCAGCTGATCACCACCCTAACACCTCCTTGCTGCAAACAAGATTATGCAGGCATTCAAGGGGACATTTCACTGTCTCACTCATGTGATTAAATCTGGTTCTGCAATGCTGTCACAGCACCAGTGACTGTGGTTCAAATCACACGCTGTCTGTAAGGAGTTTGTACGTTCTTCCCGTGTCTGCATGGGTTTCCTCCAAGTGCTCCAGTTTTCTCCAGCCATTCAAAACGCACCGGAGATTGTAGGTCAATTGGGTCTATTGGACTGCACTGGCTTGTGGGCTAAAAGGACCTGCTACTGTGCTGTATGTCTTCATTTAACATTTAAAATATAATACTGAAAAAAAATTAAAGGATTTTCTATGCTGTTGCACTGATCAAGTAACAGAAATCTTCTTCCATAGTTTGTGTGGGTTAAAATACAAAGGGAGGGCTCTGCATAATGGTTCTGAGAATGACACCAGAAACTTGAGCAAAGAATTTGAAGCTCAGGTTCCTAGATGGTTGGGCCAAGCACAGACTAGAAGGGCCAAAGGGCCTGCATTCTGTGCTGTAATATTCTATGGTTCTATTGAAAGGTCGCCCCTCAGACTGTGAAGGATTTGCTTGGAACAGAATAATAAGAGCATCTGTTGGAAAAGAAAACAGTTAATATATCTCCGGAGCCTGCGACATCTCCGACTCACGGCATTTGCAGACTTGATTGTTTCATTTCATATATCTTGAACAAGCTTCCTGTCCTGATGAGAGCTCTTTGACCTGTAATGCATCAGCCACCAGTAAGATCCTGTAATGATTCAGATTAATTGATTTACTGATGTATTGGCCTTGTCTTTCCAACTTGCAAAAATTGGCAATCCAATATATTCTAAAATACTGGAGCCCAGTAATTTCAAGGTGCCATATACTTTAATTTGAGTAAGGTTTATATGAACGCTTTTCTAACTTTCAACATTTGCACCAGTCTTTACTGTATAAATGATTTAGATATTGTTCACAAAGGCTTTAGGAAAATAACCAACGTGATAACGAACTCTGATCACTCTTGTATCCCCACTCACTCATGAGGCAGAAGGTACATGATTTTTAAAGCCCCACCACCAGATTAAGGATAGCCTCTTTCCTGCTGTTATCAGATGTTTGAAAGGACTTCTAATGTATAAAATATGATCTGTTAATTGCACAATTCCTAATCGTCATGGCAGTTTTACTCCAGTTTTCTCTGTAATGCCACATTCTGCCATTCTGCTTTATTTTGTACTGCCTGTTATATTTAAGTATGGGTTGCCTGGAAAGTACACACAACAAAGCCTTTCACTGCTTTTCGAAATATTAAAAGATTATTGTCATGTACAGAATAGTACAGAACATGTAATATTACATTAAATTGCCATCTTCCTGGTACAAGGCAGACAAAAAGTTACCGTTAGTGTCACCTGGCAGTAAGAGAAGCAAATGAAAATCCCTTCAGAGTTACTGAATGTCCATGAATTTGCCTCTAGCGCTTTCACAGTCTCTGGAATCACACAGACTTCTGTTCGATTCATTGGCCACCCGAGCTCCGGACCCAAACCTTCCACACATGATCAGGAGGCCTTCAGAGCCAGAGGCCCTTTGGGAGCTCTTCTTGCCCTTATCACCTTCTTGAATCCCTGGCTCTGAAACCTGGTTCCCACGAGCCAGTCTCCACAGCCTGCAGGGGTCCCCTGACTGAAAGTCGCCTGCAGCCCCTCACTGGTCCTGTAGGGTCATCTCCTCTGCTTACCCTTTTCACCTTCTCAATATGGGGGGCTTCTCCCTGTTTTTGATGCCCTGCACTGGTCCACTGCCCCCCTGGAATCGGCACACCTTATGGCTGCTACTGAACACAGGCATCATCATCTTGCACACAGACCCCGCAGTCCAGGATCTCAAATTAGTTAATTGGATATCAATAAAAAATATCATTGAATAAATAAATATTTAGATAGATAAATAAATATATAAGTAGGATATTTACTTATTTATAAATATATAAACTCCGCACAGTTTAATGTCCACAATACATTCTGTGAAATTTGGGTGTTATGCAATGTGAACTGTGTGAACACCATATTATATACTTAGCAAAGCTATATGCGATACTGTAGTGTATCTACAAACTTTTTATTTGTAAATAGGGATTAGTATTGGGACTGACACAGGGGTGTGGAGAGAGCGGGGCAATGGAATCAGTGTGGGGATTGATACAGGGCTGTGGGGAGAGAGTGGGGCAGTAGGATCAATGTGGGGACCGACACGGGGCTGTGGGGAGAGAGTAGGGCAGTGGGATCAGTGTGGGGAGAGAGAGCGGGGCTGTGGGGAGAGAGTGGGGCAGTGGGATCAGTGTGGGGAGAGAGCGGGGCTGTGGGGAGAGAGTGGGGCAGTGGGATCAATGTGGGGTCTTATACGGGGCTGAAGGGAGAGCGGGGCAGTGGAATCATTCTGGGGACTGACACGGCTGTGGGAAGAGAATGGGGCAGTGGTATCATTGTGGCGACTGACACAGGGCTGTGGGGAGAGAGTGGAGCAGTAGGATCAGTATGGGGACTTATACGGGGTTGTGGGGTGAGTGGGTCAGTGGAATCAATGTGGGGACTGACACAGGGCTGTGGTAAGAGACCAGGGCAGTAGGATCAGTGTGGTGACTTGTACGGGGCTGTGGGGAGAGTGGGGCAGTGGGATCAGTTTGGATATACAATTTCCTATAGTTAGTGATCACTTTTTCTAAATTGCTGCAGACTTGCTCATGGTAACTGAATAATTACGGGAGCACGGACATATATGCGGTTGGACGTTGCCCTGATGGGCGTTCAAATAAAATAATTACTAGGCAGTTTAAAGCCAGTACGGGCCTGTCGACATTAGGACCGAGAGGTTGAACCCTGTAGAGCAGCACCATGTCTCCGCTCTCCCGGGTCCACACCAGCAGCAGAGCTGGTTTTCAACTTAAAGTAAATTAATTTACCCACTTTGACATATATTATTGTTAGGAAAGAATGTTTCCTCCTCAAAATATCTGATTTAATGTGTCCAGGATGATGGTTTGTTATTAAAATGGCACAAAGTAGAGATGAGGCACAGAACTGGATTGTAGTTGGAAGTGAATGGAATAGAGGGAGCCCAAGATTGGTGATGATATTCTATTACTGTTGGGAGATCTACCAAGTGAAAAACACGCTTTACTGCATCTCAGTTGTGATGGTGGGATTTAAAGGAGAGCAGTTCTGTCAATAAAATAAGAGGCTGATGAAGTAGACCATGTATCTTTGCCACAATCGAGTCTGTGATTTCAATTCTGTTTCATCCTACCACCCTTTTTCCATTTTCCAACTGCGAGCTGGCCTCAAAGTGTGCCTCATGCCAAAAACGGATACTAACTGTCTTGTTCTGCATTTTCCACAGGGTAAAGAGGGCTATGCTGGGACCCCATGACTGGCTTTCGCTGCCTGTATCCACAGGCCTGACCTGGCTGTTGGTGGAGGGACTGGAGGCTGAGACTGCATATCAGTTCAGTGTGCTCGCACAGAATAAGCTCGGAACAGGGCCCTTCAGTGAAGTTGTCACTGTGAACACACTGGGTGAGTAACATTTATTTAATGTATGTACTATGCTTTTCCTATCTGCAGAATCATTTCATCTGCAGGACAAAAATAATTTAGATTTGATTAATTTATGGGCCTTAATTTGTCCATTTTTAAACCTCCATGGAAAACCATACTGTGGTTTTGGACCATGGTATACTGACACCTGCATTCAGTTTAAGCCCTATTTTGGCAGGCAAATAGGTCTGGCTTGGCCAGCAAGGACAAGTTGGGCTTTAGGGCCTAGTTCTGCGCCATGGACCTCTATGATTATGACTAACTGGTGTGAAGTGCAG
Source organism: Narcine bancroftii (assembly GCF_036971445.1). Lineage (NCBI taxonomy): Eukaryota > Metazoa > Chordata > Chondrichthyes > Torpediniformes > Narcinidae > Narcine > Narcine bancroftii. Next base: position 100,981,270 of record NC_091476.1, on the reverse strand, counting down.
AGTGCGTGAATCCAATGTGTTCAGCCAATTTTTGGTTTTCTGTGAGGAACTGTTGAAAGTGTTGAGTGGCTGTTGGAAAGAATCTTATTTTTATAAAATGAAGCTACCATTCTGGCAATTTATTTGCTTCTAACATTATGGTTAATTAGGATATAAGCAAATTATATTGAGCCCTTCTCTGGAGCACCAAATGCTGGCTGTGCATTGTACCAAAAGTAAACTGTGTTGTGTTAGTGAAAAGAATGTTTGATGGCAACTGTCTGATTGGAATTGAGGTAGAAATTTGAAAACAGAAATTAGAGAAGGTAGCAAAATGAGGTTTATGTCTGTCCTAGCACGGGAGCGACCTCCTTCGGTGGCGATAGTACTACAGTTAAACTGAGCTGCCAGTCTTTTCAATGGAGAATTAATTACCTAAACACCCAGTTCCAATGCTGAATCATCTGAATGAATGTTGTCATCAGATCCTGTCTCCATGGCACCATAGAGTGGCTGTGCAAAATTCTGCAATGGAGGTGAGGGGAAATGCAGGGGAGGGGAACCCTCACAAACCTATACATTTCCCGATTTTCATTCTGCAAGTGCCACTGGGAGGTATGGGCTCATAACAGGATGATTCTTCGCTTTGGTGGTAAACCACTGTACGTATATATTTATCTGTCTGGGCACACCCATTGGCTGACGGTATCTGTGGCCCCTCCCACAGGCTCCTGAATAAAGGTGACTGTCCCTTAGCCCCCTCCTCAATTCAGGGCAGTCGACCAGCAGGGATGTGCCGTCATCCTATTGCGAATAAAAGCCCATCAGTTTTTCTCAACTTTAGTCTTTTGAGTCATTGATGGAGCATCAGCTTTGAATTCATTAAAAAGACTGCAGGAAGCAATGTGCATCAAAACTGCTGAGTAATTAACCACTGAGGCTGAGAACTGAGATAAGTACATGTACTGGCACAAGAGCATTAACCTTCACTGCTGTAGTTCTTATAATTTAGTTTGCTGACACATTTTTTTCAATGGAGAATGAACTACCTAAACCCCAGCCTCAATTCTGAATCATCCAATACAAAACTGTATTGGGAAATCATATATCAAAACTACTGAGCAATTAAAAGCTGAGTCTAAGATGCACAGAGGACAATCTCTTTGCCAATCTGTCGCAGGATTTGTTCCTTGTTTAACAGTGAGTTTAAAAAAGGTCCAATCTCCATCAGTAAGAAAGAGGTGAGCATCACACATTGTTCAGATATTATCACCAGTTAAAATAATGCCAGAAATGCATCAGCTGTGCTGAGACAGATGGAACCTGGAAGTACCCAGACTGATTTCCCAAGGGGAAGGACCTCAACTGGGAATGTATGAAAATGTCAAAATATTTGCATATAAAAAGAGTTGCCACATGTTTCAAATTTAGCTACTGTGGAAAAAAAATGGAGAGGTTATGGCTGTAAATTTTGGTTTGCTCAAAGGTTATTTAAACACTTACCAGTCATTTCCAAATACAGTTGTGACAAATGCCAACAACAGTATTTTGTTCCTCATTATTCACTTCACTTCCCATCTCCATTTTTCCTCAGCTGTAATAGTGCACAGACCAATGCTAATTTGAGTAGATTGTAGTGAATGGTGCGGTGAACAAAGCACAACAGAAGTCATCTATGAGCTGAACCAACAGAATTGTTTAATGGAACCTACGCAGGAGTTTAAATAGATACAGTTGACACGCTATCTCCATCACCTGACCCCGGAAGTCGCACACTTCCCATAGACCTTTGTGCCCGCCAGCCACCAGGAACTCCCAATCCTGGGGGGCCCGCAACTATGGACGCCGGTTCGATAATGCAGTGGCACAGTTCACCACATGATCCCCCAGAACCAGAGTTCCAAGGTGACACCACAGTCTAGCTAATATGGCTAGAACGGACCGGCAGAGGCCCTCTGTGCCGGGGGCATACTGTCTGTACCGTTTGCTCCAGGTCCAAATGTGCTGGCTTAAGATGATCCATAGAAACAGTACCTCGTTTGCCGCCCACGTCTAGAACAAACATGGTGGTGTCATTCCGCAGCACCTTAAAATGGCCGTTGCAATAGCGTCCTGTGGGCATCTCTGCGAAGAAACCTATGCTTTCAGTCCTTCAGCTTGGCTGGAACGTAGGAAGTTGGAAGCCTATGCCAGATGGTCGGGACCGGCTCCAGTGCACCCATTTTCTCTCTCAGGAATGTCAGTAAAGAAGTGGGAGACTCCAGCTGCCCACATGCTGCTGGGATGAAATCACCTGGGACTGTTCAGGGGACTCCATACACCAATTCAACCGAGGAAGTAGCTAGATCTTCTTTTGTACCACAGTGTCCTGATCTAGCGATCTAGCGAGGTACTGTTTCTATGGATCATCTTAAGCCAGGGTAATTCGACCATCCACTCCAGACCCTTGAGGCGTGCCATGTGAGCTATTTTCTTGTGTCAATGAAAATACTCCTCTATACCGTTAGACTGGGGATGATAGGCTGTAGGACAGTGCATCTGCATGCCCAGTAACTGTGCATAGCCCAGACGTGAACGGTGCCCCTCTGTCAGAAGAGATGTCCATAGGTAAACCGAAAAGGGCTATCCAATGAGCGATGAGGGCTCATGCACAAGCTGTAATGTAGGTGTCCAAGAGTGGAACAACCTCTGTCCAACTCGTAAATCTGTCCACCACAGTAAAAAGGTGAGTAGCACCTCTGGACGGGTGTAACAGCCCGATTATGTCGTCGTGGATATAATGGAACAGCCTTTGCATCGGGGTTTGACATGGAATACGTGTCCTTGCCCAAATGCCAACTTGCTTGCGCAATCCATGCCACATGAATTTGTCTGCCATAAGCCTTATCGTCGCTCGAATAGAAGGGGGAGCCAAACCGTGTATGGCGTTGAATACCCGACATCGCCAGGTGGTAGGGATGATCGGCTCGGTTGTCCAGTGGACACATCACAAAGCAGCAAGGAATTTGCTGGTACAAACTTCACGCAGCTGGCAATGAGGATGTCATCCAAATACATAAACACAAAGTCCTGGTCCCGTCCTATTGCCTCCATGACTTGTTGAAAGGTCTGGGCTGTGTTCTTCAAACTGAATGGCATTCGGAGGAACTTGAAAAGCCCGAATGGGGTAATGAGGGCTGTTTTTGGAATGTCATCTGGATGAACTGCATACTAGGTCAATCTTGGAAAAGATCTTAGCGCCATGTAGGTTTGCTGTAAAGTCCTGTATATGGAGAACTGGGTATCGATCTGCTGTTGTAATTTCATTAAGGCGACAATAGTCACCACAAAGCCTCCAGCCACCAGATGCTTTTGCCCATCTCCTCCATTCTCCTGAATTCTCCCTTGGCCAACTGCAGTTTTTCTGGAGACAGCTTGCATGCTCATGTATGTAAAGGCTGTCCATTCCTCGGGATATAGTGCTGTACTCCATGCTTGGGCTGAGCCGTCATGAACTGCGGAGAGACAATGCTCAGAAAGTCTGCCATGATTTTGGCGTACTCATTCTCCAAGTGGGTCACGGAATTGTAAAGCGAATGACTCAAATGTCTTGGAATTAACCAGACAGCAACCTTTTAGATCCACTAGGAGGTAGTGTGCTCGTAGAAAGTCGGCATACAGCAGTGGCTGAGACATGTTGGCAATGGTAAAGGACCAACTGAATCAGGAAGAGCCAAAATTGAGCGGTATTGTCCTTACGCTGTACATTCTGATGCTGCTGTTGTTGGTGGCTGTCAGGGAAGCCCCATACTTTCTAGAATGTGTATCCAGGGCAGGGGTGGGGGTGGGGGGGGGTGCAATCTCTGCTCCTGTGTCAGCAAGAAAATGCCGAACCAAATGCCGATCCCACAGGAAGAGGAGGCTGCTCTTGTGGCCAGCCATCGTTGCTACTACCGACAGCTGGCCTAATTTTTTTCCCAGGTGTGAGTAGGGGGATTGGCACCAGCAGGCAGCAGTTCCCACCTTTGGTGATAATAGCACCACTGCTCTCTCCCAATGCCTCTCGCCACCAGTCTGAGACCGCACCTCCATCAGGGATAAGTAGAGATCGTGCCCTTTGGCGTGGCGCCATCACACGATCAATAGTCGCTGTTTGGTGTGCCATAGCTCATCCATGTGGGCAGCCGGTCGACGGAGATCACTGAAATCATCATCTGCAAGGAACAGACAGATGTCCTCTGGCTTCTGTTCCAGAAAATCTGCTCATAGAGAAAGCAGGGTTTGTTCCTGTCCATGAGTGGCAGCATCTCAGCGCAGAAGGCATGCAATCACCTAGGCCTTCCATATGAAGGAGCTTTACCACCCTGTTGCTCCAGGAAAATCCAAAAGTACGAGTAATAAGAGCTTTGATAGCTCTGTACTTATCATTGCCTGAAGGCTGGCGTAAGAAGACAATGATGCGTACCACAGTGTCCTGATCTAGCGATGTGATGACATAGCAATATTTAGTAGTGTCAGCGGAAATCTGACCAAGGTGGAATTGAGCCTCCGCCTGCTCGAACCAAATCTGTGGTTGTGATATCCAAAAAAAAACGGTAGCTTGAGTACAACGGCATTCTGCGTATTTATAGCTAGGTCCAAAAAAATCATTTTGGACCATCAAACTCACCACTGTAACAAGTGTTGCAGTGAACAAAAGACAACAGAAGTCATCTGTGAGCTGAATCAGCAGAATTATTTAATAGAATGGGCAACTAAAGCGGCATCATCTGCAAAGAGTAGTTCACGGACAAGTTTCTCTTGTGTCTTGGTGTGAGCTTGCAGGCGCCTCAGATTGAAGAGACTGCCATCCGTGCGGTACCGGATGTAAACAGCGTCTTCATTGTTGGGGTCTTTCATGGCTTGGTTCAGCATCATGATGAAGAAGATTGAAAAGAGGGTTGGTGCGAGAACACAGCCTTGCTTCACGCATGGAGAAGGGTTCAGAGAGCTCATTGCTGTATCTGACCCGACCTTGTTGGTTTTCGTGCAGTTGGATAATCATGTTGAGGAACTTTGGGGGACATCCGATGCGCTCTAGTATTTGCCAAAGCCCTTTCCTGCTCACGGTGTCGAAGGCTTTGGTGAGGTCAACAAAGGTGATGTAGAGTCCTTTGTTTTGTTCTCTGAAGAGCCAGCTCTTCAGCGCTTGACGTCCTGCTTTGCGGAAACTGCCAAAATGTTTGGCCTGGAAGTCAGCCTGAAGAAAACTGAGGTCCTCCATCAGCCAGCTCCCCACCATGACTACCAGCCCCCCCACATCTCCATCGGGCACACAAAACTCAAAACGGTCAACCAGTTTACCTATCTCGGCTGCACCATTTCATCAGATGCAAGGATCGACAATGAGATAGACAACAGACTCGCCAAGGCAAATAGCGCCTTTGGAAGACTACACAAAAGAGTCTGGAAAAACAACCAACTGAAAAACCTCACAAAGATAAGCGTATACAGAGCCGTTGTCATACCCACACTCCTGTTCGGCTCCGAATCATGGGTCCTCTACCGGCACCACCTACGGCTCCTAGAACACTTCCACCAGCGTTGTCTCCGCTCCATCCTCAACATCCATTGGAGCGCTTACACCCCTAACGTCGAAGTACTCGAGATGGCAGAGGTCGACAGCATCGAGTCCACGCTGCTGAAGATCCAGCTGCGCTGGATGGGTCACGTCCCCAGAATGGAGGACCATCGCCTTCCCAAGATCGTGTTATATGGCGAGCTCTCCACTGGCCACCGTGACAGAGGTGCACCAAAGAAAAGGTACAAGGACTGCCTAAAGAAATCTCTTGGTGCCTGCCACATTGACCACCGCCAGTGGGCTGATAACGCCTCAAACCGTGCATCTTGGCGCCTCACAGTTTGGCGGGCAGCAACCTCCTTTGAAGAAGACCGCAGAGCCCACCTCACTGACAAAAGGCAAAGGAGGAAAAACCCAACACCCAACCCCAACCAACCAATTTTCCCTTGCAACCGCTGCAATCGTGTCTGCCTGTCCCGCATCAGACTTGTCAGCCACAAACGAGCCTGCAACTGACGTGGACTTTTTACCCCCTCCATAAATCTTCGTCCGCGAAGCCAAGCCAAAGAAAGAAAGAAGAAGATTTAATAGAACCTTTGCGGGAGTTTAAATAAATAGTTGGCACGCCGTCACCATCACCCAACCCCAGATGTCCTTTGCCAGTCACTGGGAACTTCCGATCCTCCGGGGGCCCGCAACTACGGACGCCGGTTTGATAATGGAGTGACGCAGTTCGCCACAAGATTCGCATTTCAGTGATAGTAATTGATACACACAGGAAATATGATTCTTCTATTGCATTACACAGATTGTTTGTAACTTCAGATATTATTGTGATGTTCTTGCACACAAATGCATATTGAAGTATGACAATGAGAAAAGAAGGCAAAGTGCTTTCCCCGATAATAAGTCAATCACGAGAGTGAAATTGATGGTTATCCACAGTACAGTAGGAGATTATGTATTCACAAGGGATTATGAGAACTTCACTGCAAATACCAATTTTGATAGAAACCTTTAGAGGAGAAGTGGATAAGGAAAAACTATGCAAGAGGCAAGGAGGATGGATTTGTATTGGCACTACTGCAGGGCTGTAATATCTATCGTTAAGACTGGCAGGCTATCTTTTCAATTGAGAATTAAGTACAGAACCTCCAACTCTCAGATCCAATACTGAATCACCGAATGCAAAACTTGCTGATTTAAAAACCATAAGTTAAAATCAGGTACATCACAAAATATGGATATATTACAGAATCATGCGCAAGGAAATTTTAATATTTTGACCAGATTTAAAGAAGGAAAGTGTTTGTGTATGTACCTTATGAGCACAATGACATGGCTTTGTGATGCAACAAACAAGCCTTATATTTTATGAGCATTTTAAATGGCAAAAACAAAAGCCTCAGAAAAAAACTAAAATGAGGAAATTGTGTAGATGTTCAGATTATTAGATGGTGACTATACAGCTGCATGTTTGTGATCTGCTAGTTGTTTACTTTTACAACCTCTTCTGCAGTCATTTCACCACAAGTTCCTGCCATGGTCACTCAAATCTGGAAACGAACCAATAAATAGGATCCTTAGAAGTTCTCAGCCTGACCACCAGATGGCAGAACTTGCAGTAGAACGATACCACAAATGAAAAACAGTATACAATCCACCAAGAAACTCATCAAAGCTAAAGTGTCTTCTTTATTACACGCACTATGATCATTTTGTGCATAGGCATACCAGTTAAAAATTTATGGGCACCAAATTCGACTCAGCAATTCCTTAACTTGGCAATCAATCCCCTAATGCACTATTCCCTGATGAGCTCAATGATCCAACTCCCTCCCAACTTTAAATCTGATTTATATTTCACAGAAACATTTTTGCTGGTGAGAAAACTTAAGATTGGTTGGTTGATCAGCCCATCCTGTTGCTTACACCCAAATTGAAGACTGTAGATGCTGTAAACCTGAAACAAAAGCAGATAATTATGGAAAAACTCAGTTGGTCAGGTAAGCTCGGTGGAAAGAGAAACAGTCAACATTTCAGGTCTGCATTGCTTTGCTGGAATTTGTCAAGAGAGGGATATGCGTAGGTTTCAGTATGAGAGAAGGTAGGGGAGGGGTGGTTTGAACAGAGGGAATTCCGTTTCAACTCATCATCTTTCTCCACCACTCTCCCTCTTACTGAAGACCCCTCTCCCATTCTTGATGAAGTGTCATTGACCTGAAATGTTGACTTTTTCTCTTTCCATGGATGTTACCTGATCTATTGAGTTGTTCCAACATTTCAGCTTTTATTTAATATACAAACATACATATCTCAGCAAATGAACTATGAGGAGGAGTGGACCACCTGACCCAGCTCCACCTTTTAATGAGATAATTGCATCGACATGGAGTCTCCGTGTCAGTGCAATCATGAAGCAGGCTCGCCAGCAGTTATACTTTGTGAGGTGTCTGAGGAGATTCAGTATGTCACCGAAGACTTCTATGGATAGCATTCTGGCTGGTTGCATCACTGTCTGGTACAGAGATGCCATTGCTCAGGTCAAGAAAAAGCTCCAGAGGGTTGCTAACTCGGCCTGCGACATCACGGCCATCAAAATTCACTCCATTGAGGATATCTGAAAGAGGCAGTGTCTTAAGAAAACAGCCTCTATCCATCGGGGAAAAAAAGTACAGGAGCCTAAAGTTAAGCACACAGCAGCACAAGGAAGCTTCTTCCCCGCTGCCATCAGATTCCTGAGTGATCAATGAACCAAAGGCACTGCCTCATTTTTCATGCACTATTTTAATTTATTTTTGTGTTGGTTTATCTGAATGTTTGCACTACGATTCTGTCACAAAATAACAAATTTCATGACTTGTTCATGACAATAAATTCTGCTTCTGATCTGATTGTTGCCTCAACTCTACAATCCCAACGAGAAGTGCTAACTGTCCACCCACCTTGCTTATAACACACTTGAGTACTTCTGCTTTAAAAATATGCATATACTCTGCTTCCACTAGCCAATGACTTCTCGCCTTCTGATGGAAAGCACCTTGCCTGCCTAAACAAGGAAAGCCCTTAATTTTAAATAATGACCTCTAGTTTTAGATTATCCCACCAGAAGAAACATCCTTTCCAATCTACCCTGCCAAGAGCACACAAGATCTTAAATATTTCAATCAACTCACTGGATACAAAATCTAGCCTGTCCAACCTTTCCTTAAAAGAAAACTTGCACATTCCAGGTAGTGAGCATTAGCTTTGTCAATCCTCTCTGAAATGTTTCCAACGCACTAAGGATACTAAAATTACACATGGAACAACAGATTTCGCTATTGGCCTACATATTATGATTAGTGTAGTGGTTAGCGCAATGCTATTAGAGCGCCTGCAACCCAGGTTCGAATCTGGTGCTGTCTGTAAGGAGTTTGTACGTTCTTTCTGTGTCTATGTGGGTTTCCTCCAGGCACTCTGGTTTCCTCCCACAAAATGTACCGTGTCTGTAGGTTAATTGGAGTATTTGAATCGCATGTACTTGTGGGCTGAGGGCTTGTTACTGTGCTGTATGTTCAAAAGGGCCACCAAATTCAAACTGGTGACAACAAAAAGAGAAATTCTGTGCTCTGAAGCCGAGAAAATCTCACTGGCCACTTTTTTTCTCAGATCAATGACAAACAGACACCTATCTAAAAAATCTTGCCCATTGATAGTTACACATATTCAGTCTTCTTGCTAGAAATGCAATGGAGTGCTATTAAGCGCATTATAGTAAGTGACGGACCTCAAAACCTAAGATAATATTTGGGAAAAGGCAGCATTTTCCACATGGCTCCAAACTCTTGGCAGCAACTCTTGGGTTTGTCAAGTTGTCCGTAGAAGATGAATTTTACTATGTCTCCAGGTAGATCTTTTGTGATCCTGGATAATGAAGTCAGCAAGATATTTGATCCTTTCACGTGGCACCATAACTGGGCCAACTTCTTCCCTCACCATTGCCTGGTACAGATATTTTTAAGTAATGTCCAAACATGAATATTTTATATCCATGAGACCAGTTATAAAATCAGTAGAATCCCAACTGAGAACACTGGCTTGCTGAAGACCAGAACTACATCTGGACCTTAATGATTTGCAGGATTCCACAGACCACACAAAGCAATGAATTCACAAAGATTCACCAAACTTCAATTTTTCTCATACTTATATGAAGATTTTCTAAGAAAAACATAACTAAGCTGCTAAGGAATTAATATCCTTGTGGTATTTGTCATAATAAAATTAAATGGAAGTAATTGAAAGGCCACAAAGTGTTATTCACCTTTATCATGACTGCAAAATGCTGAGTGATAGGTTCATGTCAACTACTTTTAGTCTGGAGCTTTATAGGGTGACTGTAAGTGCTCGTCCAGGTAATTTCTGACATGTCTCTGTTGCGTCAAAAAGTGAGACACAGATCCCTCACTATTCCTCAAGTGAAAAATGTTTACTCACTTTTCTAATTATCTTAAATCCACATCTCATTGTAGTTAAGCACTCTACTAATGAACTAGGACCTGCCTTATATGGTAGCCTCTCGGCCTATGGTCAATTCCTTTATACTGCTTTACTATATTATCAGTCTTCCAATCCCTCAACACCACACTTATAGCAAAGAGATTTAGAAAAGAGTCTGGCATACAATATGTCACATCCTGTTACTTTATAGCTAGAGAGAGGAAAAGTCATAAAGGGGAGTAATAATTTATTTCTCAATGCAGAAGTGTGTTATGGAGTTTGTGTTTGGAGGCTCTGTATTGCATTCAATATTTAATGGTTTTATTACTTTAGCAGAAGGATATATAACCTTACTCACTCTTTCAGCTTTCCCTGTTACAACCCGAGAGCCATTGGTGCTGCTTTCTCCACCAAGGTGCCTAACAGCCAATCGAACACACCAAGGAGTACTGTTGTCTTGGCTTTCACCAGCCAACCACAGCTATCCGATCAACCATTATATCATGGAGTTCCGTGTGGGAGAGAGGTGGGAGATTTTAGATGAAGCAATACCAGGGACTGAAACAGAACTGCTGACCAAGGAGTTATCTCTGGTAAGGCATGAGCAATCAACAACTGAAACAATCTTCAAAGAATTCTCAGTGGATGCAAGACAGACCTACTATATTGGCATGAGGTTTAAATGATGCCAATTAGCATGATTTATTTGGGGTGGGTGGGGTTAGATTTAATTTGTTGAAACTGGATAAGGTTTTTAAATGTGATCAGCTGAACCAATAACATTGTAGAGCAGCTTCCCTTGCACCCAAAAATGGGTATTAAGTCAACTGTCCTGTAACCATACAATGCCTTTTGGAAGCACATGGTCAGTGTGTTCACCATCTGAGTGCTCTGCCTCGTCTCTAGTCCTGAAGATATCCTGAATGGGGAACCTGAATGACAATGGGCCACACATGGTGTCTGAAGAGCTTGGAGGAGTACTCCCATACCAGAGCACTGGAGCAAACCAGTAACCTCTCTTCAGCTGGTGTTGGGCAATTCATGGTCTGCCTAGCCCTCCCCTGACATGGAACTGATGCATCCTTTCAATGGAACCTGTTCACTCTATTATCCCATCAGATTGGTACATTTTTGATATAGGGACTGATCTTTCAGCGTGAAACCATTATTGAACCCAACCAATTTGAGTAGATGAATTTTGGGCAGGTGAACTGCTTCCTCTCTCCCTTAATGATCAAGGCATCAAAAGAGGTCCTTAGAAGGCTTTTGCTTTACAATCTGGACAATGCAATGAATTAACTATTTCAATGGGAACAAACCCACCTTAAATGAATAAAGTGAGAGTTTCATCTTTCTCATGAGCTGAAAACCTCTCTCTAAAGGCATAAAGAACACCTGGAAGGGGGCTAGAAGACTTTGGATCGGGCAGGGGTCATCCACATCAGGCAGAGCTTCTTCAATGAATCAAAATGATGGCAGAATGGGCAGAGGGCTGCAGGTGTGGCCTTTGCCTGAACACAACATGCAACCCTACTCCAAACATTAAAGTACAGGTCATTTCCTGTTGAAAATTGGCATACAAATTCTCAGAGGCAAAAAGGACATCCTTGTAGAAAGACATTTTAGGGCAAATGTGATCTCAATTTTAATATTTAAGAAGAATTTGGACAGGTACATAGATGGGAGAGTATGGAGGGCTATGGACTGGTTAGTGGGACTATGCAAAAAAAATGGTCAGCACAGACTTAAAGGGCTGAAGGGGTCTGTTTCTGTGCTGTAATGTTCAATGATTCTAGAATAGGAATCAGACTTTACAGAGATAATGGAATAAAATGTAGATGTTTTATTTTCTCCATCTGTCAGGACTCTTGGTATGAATTCCATGTAATGGCTGTCATGCAGGACCTGATCAGTGAGCCAAGTAATATCGTTGGGGTTTCTAGTTCAGGTAAGGGTAAGTTCAGATATGATCTCTATAATGAAGCCTCCACTCGATAAAGATTGAGAGAAGTCATTCAAATGCATAGGCCACTGTTGTTTGCTGTAACCACTTTTCTATGCTCTTAGACATCTTTTCACCCCCTGAGGTGCCAGAGGAAGGCCTGTCACGACCAGTTGTGGCTGGGATTGTCGCCACCATTTGTTTCCTGGCTGCAGCCATTTTATTCAGCACTCTGGCTGCTTGCTTTGTGAACAGGCAGCGGAAACGGAAAAATAAGAGAAAGAGGGGTAAGTCGGAGCAGCCTATCATTTCAGGGAGGGACACATATAGACTCAAAAGGCAAATGTCCAGAAATTGGATTGTACCCATTTTCCATAAACTGAAGTGTTCAAAGGTAGAAGTCACAAGTGATAAGTTACAAGGCAGCAAAAAAAAATTGATCAAATATCTAATCTAGCCAGCACTCTTAAAGATCTCTCATCCTAGTTGACACCTCCCTCCTTCCAATAACTCCTTGATCTCCCCAGAGCACGGTGAGTCAATCATGCTCTAAAGCCATTGTGACAAGTCTTAACCATTGATCAAGGAATTTGCAAACCCCAGTTTTCAGTTGTAGAAGCTTGGATCTGTACAAAGGGTTGCTTCTGCTTTGGAAAGATGAAAATCTCAGGATGATATTCAACATATAAAAGCAATATCCGGGGAGGCATGTTAAAGCATTTAGGTTTCAATACTCTCAGCTTGTTGAATGGTGTGTTATGACACTTGTCGCATTTATGATGTTTAACTCCAACAATGACTGTTCAGTAAATAATACACTGTGTGCATGTTGATGATGCCATCACATTTGCAAAGAGCCAGAGTGTCTCTCCACATGGTGCAGCAGTGTCTTAATTCTAACAATGCAAGCTAGGCTCTGACCTCTAGTGCACTCCATTCCCCCGTGGCCTCATGTGCCAGGTACTCTAATTCCTTCCACATTCCAAAGATTTGCTGATTGATTACTGTAAATTACCCTGATTCGTTAGATAGGATTTGGGTGGGGGGGAGTGGGTGGGGATCAGAAGGAGCCAGTAGGCACGTGAGAGAGAATAGCTTCAGAAAAGTAAATGGAGGAATGGTTTTATGTGATAGCTCTGAGAATTGGTGTAGATACAATGGGCTGAATGGCCTACTTCTATGTTTGAATAGAAATATTTTAAAAATGTGAGAGGGAAGTGACATCAGTATTAGGCGAATCATGCCAGGAAGCACCTCATCTGATTTCCTGATGGGCAGGACCATACCAGGAAACCAGAGCAAATACAGCAACATTGATGGTTGTGTGTTATTTATGCATAAAAAAATAGGTACAAATGGGGTTTCCCTCATCCATTTTATGGGATGACATTAGCCAACTCAGACTGAGACCTGTATTTGTAGGATTCAGTAATTTCCAGGTTGCTTTATTGGACAATAGCCAAAGGAATGGAGCATTGATTTGGAATCAATAGTTAACACAGCATTTGTGAGATTTAAGTTATTATAATTAAATAAAAATGGAATTAAAAGTTAGTTTTGATAATGGTAGTCATGGATTTTCAGAAAATACCACATGCTTCACAGGGAAATCTGATGAAATTTGGCCTCCGTGTGCTTTCAGGCCCAACAGTTTCTCTTAACTTCCTCCTCCCTTCAGGGATATTTCTGGACAACACTCAATGTCATCCTCGCCACCAATGTCCACATTCCAGGATTGAAAAAGGATTTCAGATTTATTGTCAGAGTACATACACGAAATCACAAATTAATGGCTTTATTTAATTCAGTTAAAATAAATAAAGCCACAGCCAGGTGCATTGCTGTTCTAGAAGGGAGAAATCCATGGGTTCATTCTCTCATTCTGTGGTCAGCCACCACTCTATTCATGATGTCCCTAAGTCAGGCAAGAGAGAAAATAAAGACTTCTCCCCAGGCCAACCCCTCGCTGCTCTTGGATCACATCAGCCATGTTCTGGAACAGTCATTCTCAACAGGTGCCATACAGCCCCTCTGGTACATTGTTTGACCTGCTAAGTTTCTCCAGTATTGTGTTTTTAAAGAAACCAACTAAACTTGACTGCTTCACTGGGATGTCTCCGATGTTTCCTCAGATGTCACCACTTTGATTCAATATGTTCCAAAAATACTCATGGTTTCTTCCTATTTATTGTTCAGTAGTTCTGGCTGATGTCATATAGTATACCAAATTGTCTTCTTTTATCACAGTTTTAAAAGTAAATGAAAATAAATAGCTTATTGTTGTTAATGAAAGGTATATGGTCGAGTGTGTATCTATCAGAAACAAACTGCTCTGCTTATCAATGAGAAATAAATAATAAGGCTGGACTCACAAATCAGTTTGCATGGGGATTAGCAAAAACACTATTACCGTGCCAGCAACATGGGTTCGAATCCGGCAATATCTGTAAGGAGTTTGCTTGTTCTGTTCATGATCAGGTGGTTTCCTTCAGATGTTCCAGTTTCTTCCCACCCTTCAAAAATGAAGGGGGTTTATCAGCTGATTGGTGTATTTGGGTGGCAGGGGCTTGTGGGCTGAAAGGGTCTGTTACTGTGTTGTATCTCCATATATATTTTTTTAAAAAACATCCATCAATTGCCTTGAGAGAACCACCAGATTTGCTCAAATTTGCCTGGATTCTTGGCAAGTGCTTTTGTTGATTTGCTGCTTCATTTATTTAATTTCCAAAAGTGTTGGCCCCATATTCTGCAGTCAACGAATCCCTAACTTTTCAGTAGTATTTTTCTGATTCCCCTGCCCTTGGGGAAATGGGGAAAGCATTTCCAGAAAGGAGAAGGGACGTCAAGAGAAGAGGATCAAATGTAGACGGCTTGAACCACAGCTCCAGTGACAAATACTTCCTTAGTTGTAATTAAATACTTTTTACTTAACAGCTTGTGAAAATGGCCCTTGATAGAATAGAATGTGTTATATTTATCAATGAACACCTGAAGAATTTTGAATCCAGGCTTCAGGAACACTATGAAGTGTAGTAGAAAGAGCTAAAGGAGCTCAAAATCTACTTAAACAAACCACCCTACCCCAACTGTGGAAGAATCTGCATTTCCCACATTGGCCTCAACAGTCCACCTCGGAATCCACAGAAATGGAGTGGAAACGAGTGATTGTCAAGCATGAGGGGCGAGATGAAGGAGGAGGAGGAGAAGAATTTAAGTAATAATAGTGTGAAATTTGAAATATCATGCTCAAACAATCTACTGTTTTACTTGAAAATTTCCTAATTGCCACTGTTAACTTAGGCTGCACATAGGAGACATTTTTTTAAAAATACTTTGTTTTAGATTTTTCATACATGTAGTATATAATCATTCATTTACATCCATCATATTAGTATAGATTAAATCTGACTACAAAAGAGAATCACACCCCTCCCTAACCCCAAACCAAGTCAGTCATTACTTACGCATTTTAGATTATATAATAACATAGTGAGAAAAATGAAAGGAAAAGAAAAACTGCTGGATTGTACCAGGATAGGCCATGGTACACCAAGTGTGTGTGTGTGTGTGTGTGTGAATATGTATTGTGCTTTTTTTCTCAAATTATAAGTAATTTTTTTTCCAACAGGACACATAGGGACATATTTAAGGCAGAGATTGATATCTTCTTGATCAGCCAGGGCATCAAAGATTGTGGGGAGAAGGCTGAGCAGTGGGGCAGAGTGGGAAAATGGATGAGCTCATGGTTAAATGGTGGAGCACATTTGATGGGTTGAATAGTCTAGTTCTGCTCTTATTTCTGATGGCGTTTTACATACTTTCAGAATTTTTGCACACAGTCTTCCAGCACTTAATCAAAAATCAGGACAAATGTATCAAAGTATGATGGGTGACTGAGTGTGCAAATAGAGAATAATTCCTGTTTTACATAACAACACATTCATTTAGCAAAGAATAGAGAAGTGATGTACTTTTCATTACATTTTTAATGTTAGTTCAGTCAAAGATTAAAAATCTGAACGGATGTCAGAAAATGTAAAAGGAACTAGCAACATTTTTGATGAACTAAATATTGAGAAGAATTGTTCATATTTTGCAAAACTTAGGCATCAAAAGCTCAAGATGGTCATATCAGTACAGCTCAATATTTTTGCTGGAAAAACTCAGCAGGTCACGCAACATCCTTTGGAGTAAAAGATAACTGTTTCAGGTCTGGATTCTATCTGCATACTTCCTCATTGATCTTAGTATTTTTGCACTTTGGTAACTTTGACATACAGTATTTCCAATATGCTTTTCATTCATTAATTTCTTCTTGGGATGCATTAACTATTCTTCTAGGGATGCATTTTAATGCTTGCTCATTGCTCTGAACCCACTCATTGAATCTTGAACCTTCCAGTTCCATAACAATAGTATTTTTGGAAATCCATAGTTTTCGTCTCGTGGTGAAGGAGGAAAAGTAATGCATATCCAGACCAAATCACCTCCACTTCTCCTTCATGATGGTTGTGCTTGAGAGGCTGAGAAATTACCTCAACTAGTATCTGACAAATTGCTGCATTGTTCCATGTAGCTTGTATAGACTTTAAATGATGAATGAGGTAGTTGCAGATTCCTGAGGCAAGGATGATGATCAGGGACCTTGGTCTGTCCTAGATGTCATTGACTTTCATGAGTGATGTTGCATCTGCACCTGAGCTTTCCATTATAAACCTGATGAGCTTTGTGGAGGCTTCAATGAATCAAGAAAAGAGCCATTCATTTTTCTCTGTTTTTAAATCAAGAGTGAAGTCCAACTGCTTCATTTAGCTTTTAGTCACGTTAATGGTGAGAGTTTGATTCTGGTCTGATGTTGATGTTGAAACAGTGGTGGAAGTATGTACTATCACTTCTGAACCCAAGCCTAAATGTGATCAGACTGGAATGGAATGCTTCAGGCTGCAAAATGGAACCACTAGAATCAGCATCAATCAGGACCACCCTCACATTATAATGGAAGGAAAGTTGATGGTGATTTGATGATTTTGCAACTTCTGCACTGAGATCTTGCCCTTAACACCTTATGTCAGCTTGATTTCAACATCTAGCAGATGGACCTCTTGGCTTCTTCCAAACTTCAAATTGTTAGGGAAAAGTGCTTTTCTACAAAATTGCACTGAATATGTTGATAACTGATTAAATTTATTGGAAAGAATTCTGTCTTTAAATGATATAGGCTCTAGATCAACCATTTTGGCTGGAGAGTTTCCAATCTGTTGTTTCAATGACCAATTAAAGGGTAAAGTGCTGTTTATTGTGTTGTATCTACAGCATTTGCCAAATGGAATATTGGATTCATTGACCCTCAAATACAACCTTTGGTAGAATCCTAAAGGATTAGTAAGAACAGAAGAGGTTTGCCACTCATTTTAAATTGCAAGCAAGGCATGTGCCTGCTATAAGCCTAAGATTTTTGATTGATGCTTGATGAACCAAAGGAATTTCATCCTTCCAGCATCCACCAGAGCAGTATTCCTTGATTTAGAAAGAGTTCATTTACATATCTATTTGCACTCTATTGAATAGTGTGCCACACTCCAGGCATAGAATGCCCAAATATGTCCAGCATTTCTCCTTCCACAAAATTTTGCTTAACAAAACTTTTTTCCAGGAAAACTTTGGCTGCAGATGGATGTGTGCACCTGCAGAAACTCTTCTTAAAAAAAATATGCCAAAAAAAAATGCCATAATCCTATCTCAGCGCTCATTTGAAAGCATCTGCTTTGCAATGCTACTCTTGTAAAGACTTTGTTCAGGTGACATATTCAACACATTATATGACACCAGCTCCACCGGCTGCAGAAATGCCCTAATTCTCTAGATGCTATCAAGATGAAGAATTTCAAGGAGAACCTCTTCAAAGAGTCTTTGATTGTCATTGTTTTGGACCATTTCCCCCCACCCCCCCCCCCTCTTCCTTCCCAACACAGATTTGTATGCTGCTATAAAGGACCATGTTAGTCTTCCGGATAAACAGTGGTACAGGCGAAGTGGAAGCGTGTAATCTCATAGCTGTATGAGGCACTGAAAGTATTAGTTCATTGGCACTGAGTAAATTCGCTTGCATTGCCAGCTATAACTAAGTTATATCCAATTTCACTGTTCAAAGATAGAATCTTTGCTTCCCATTTAGTTCAGCACCACTGCTTTCAACTGAGGTACTGATAAGTTTTCATCTTCCAGCATATCATGGGGTAAAATGAAAGATGCCAGGGTCTTTCAGGATGTGTGCTTATAATGGAAAACTGTTATGAACATCCCTTGACAGATTTATCTTCCAGACAATTAGTTGAATTATCAGAAACAAGGGCTGGCAGGGCATCTTAAATACTTACATGCAGCATTACACCAGTATTTTGTATGCATGATGGCTATCCTTATAAAAGTCAATTCTGCAGTGGAAGGAAATTTTAGAATCAAAGTATAATGTATGCACATTACTGTAATGCAGGTCTCTACAACCTCATTCTTTTATGTTTTGCTTCCTCTGTGCATGGTCGTTTTGCTCTGTGCTCCACCAGAATGAGTTGTTCTTGTCCCATGAAGCATGGTTCCCTCGCTCCAGATTTCTGGCAGCTGGCCAATTGATCTGGCTTTCCTCTCACTTCTGCATCTAATGGTATTACTCAATAACTCTCTGCCCTTTCCTTCCCAGCAGTATTTCAGTTTACAGCCTTCAGTGGCAGAGTTGTTGCTTTGACACTCCACGAAGTGACTTGCTGTGTGAGTGTTGCAGTTTCCGCAGGCCGAAAGTGATATTTCCAGGGCACACCAACAGCAGTTGAAAGATCTCACTATTTTAAGTGCCATTGAGTCATAGACATGGCATGAGGATGCAGAAGATTGTATGATAGAGACAAGAGTTGAACAATATCAGGATGGAAGGATTTAAAACCCTGAATATAAAAAGGGTGCACTCAAAGGTTCAGTGCATAATACGACTCACTGATATATCAGACTGTCTTTAGCTTTGCTGTTTTCTGAATCTTATTCAAGGTAATGCATGAAGTCATAGTTCTTCTGCAGACTTACTACTTAATGAAACTCCAATCAGGAAGGAAGCAGAAATGGCTCCTATTTTGCTGCAGGAAGTGGAAGGGATAGTTTTCACAATATATAGCAACGTGATACACCTGAAGAAAATTCTTTTGGCCCATGAGCAGTGACATCAAGACACATACCCCATGAATTTGGCTCTTCTCACCTTTTTTAGTTTGCTGCATTTCCAGAGTCTCCGAAAACAAAGCTACCCTGGATTAAAAGTAAGGACTTTGTTAAAAGGATGACAGGTAACCTCTTTAAAAGTTTTGCCCAGAGCAACCTACTTCCCGAGAATGGATTGGATGCATCTAAGATTTTAGCAGTTTACCTCCCATCTGCTGAAGGTCTCCAGTCCTTGAGAATTAACTGCCAGCACTTCCAAATCTCTTAGGGAGTTTTTGGAGAATATGCTCAATAGAGGCGTTATTCTGAACTTGCAATTAAAGCACTTGGTTAACATTACAAAGGTGCAGTCTACATGTGAAGGATCAATCAGCAAAGATTGCTGAAAATAAAATGAGTTGCACCTCAATTTATTTGAAACCTTAATTTCTTGTATCTATTTATTGAATATATATGATGTGAAAATTCCATGTGAATGAGATTGGCTTCATAATTCATGATATTGAAATTAAGTTACTTCTAGCTATTGCATTGCACTCAGTAAACTGAAGGATTCCAAGATAATTAAAACATTTTGTAAGCCATACTCCAACGTCATGAATTCTGCTTATTTCTTGCTACTGGCAAAATAATGTATTTGACCTGCCAGTACATCAGCAATTATGAATTGACTATTCTGTATTTGAATGCCAAAACAATGTTGAGAAGAAATCAAAGTATGTCTCTGTTTGATGATGTATGTATTCAATAAATTAAGAAATGTTTGACCACTGAAATGGAACTCTTCCATTTTGACAAATTATCACTCATCCAGTTATTTTTTATTGATATCAACCTATTTATATTCAATGACAGTCATATTGAGGGAATCTGTGGTGAGGTAACAACATTAATAACTTACAGACAGATGAGTTGCAAATCCTTCCATAATGTGTTTTATCACCAGTGAGAGAGTCAGTCCCAGTGAAAGATTTTCATCTTCTGATTCTATGCAGTCTGTCCATATTAAAATGCTCTTTTGATGCCAATATAGGTGCTGTTTTTCCCTGTGGTCTATTCCTCTGAGGAATGGGGTCACCCAAAACATTTTTTTTCATATATAAATACTGCTGCTATCTGACCAATGCAGGCTAAGCTCTGTTCTCTGAGCCACACGTATTTACATTTCCAATTGCTGGGGAACGTAACAAGCGAGGTCTTGTGCCATAGATAGGCATTGACATGATAACCAATGCTAGCATAACTTTATTTTTGGATGGAACCTCGTATATAATACACATCTAAAATATTATGACACAAGAGCATCTCATCTCATCCCAATGGAAATGAAACTCTGCAGAGCAATGAACTGCCGAGATCACTCACTCTCAAGATCTACTCCCTTGTATTGTACCATGTGAGCTTGCTTTATTATGATAACATTCTGTGGCCATACTGTTGTTTGAAAAGTATTTCAAATATTTAATGGTTTGATTTCCTTCCAGCTGTTTAATGCACATGCTTGTTCTTCTCCAGATCCTCCTCTCTCAATAACACACTGCCGAAAGAGTGTAGAATCCCCGTAAGTAACCAGCCCCTTTTATCATTTTGTCCATGTTCGTTTGTCTGTGATAAATCAATGTGATTGATTTAAATCATTCCCTCAGAGATGATGGGCAAACTTCAGTGTAAGATCAATGTTAGACTAACACTAGACTTTGTTTTACAATCAATAAAAAAAGAACAAAAATAAATGGTTGTTCTATAATGTGCTGCTTGCAAGTGAGCTGAAGTCTGGCAACTTTAGTTGCATAGATCCTATTAAATAAGAACCTAAATCTATATGTAATTTACAGTTTTCCTACAGGATGCTGGAGGATTTCTTCTTAAATCATTAATCTGTGATAATTATGTTTCATAAACAAAGTTTGGTATGAACTATACACAGCACATTAATTCACCGCCAAATGGCTCTGGTATCCATTGCTGTAAAACACACATCAGTTGGCAGTATTAATCAACTAACTGTATAAACTCCCTTATTATTACTTTAAATTGCATTCTATTCATAATATTGATGCATAACTGATAAAATGTTCCCTGAATGAGGGCGATCTCCATGAAATGTATTCTCACTGCCACCACTTCATTAAATTAATATCCAGAAGAACTTGTTATTGATGAATAATGGCAGCAAAAGCAATAAAATAATGCTTTGCTTCACTGGACAATAGCAAAATTGTAAACATGAAAGTATGCAGGGTTACTGTTACCTCTGATTTTGGTCTCTCAGATCTTCCTCAGGAAAGGTGAGTCCCGAAAGCGTGAGAACACTCCGAGCTCCATCAGACTCCTCGGAAGATGCCCAAGCCATTCATGCCAAGATGATGAGTCCTGGCAGGGAAAGGGAAATGTCCCTGTACAAAAAGACGAAGCGAGCAATAACCAGCAAGAAGTACAGTGTCTCCAAGCATGAGGCTGAGGCTGATGTGACCACCCCTATCGAACTCATCAGCAGAGGCCCCGACGGACGTTTCATCATGGATCCTGCAGAGATGGAGACATCATTGAAGACGAGGAGGATTGAGGGCTTTCCTTTTGCAGAAGAGACAGAAACTTATCCTGAATTCCGGCAGTCCGATGAGGAAAACAACGAAACACTGACTCCTACTGCCATTATGGGCTTGAAGCCGCAGCTTTCACCTCTTTCATCGAGTCAAGAGTCATACCTACAGCCACCAGCATACAGCTCATCGTTCCAGAAAGCAGACGAAAGCATGGGAGGCTTAGATGCCAGACTACAAGCCACCGGCCAGACAAGGCGACCTGCTAAAGGTTACTCTCAAAGCCAGTTTTATGGCTACCTCAGCCATAGCTCAGCAGACCAAGAAGGTCAGCCATTTTACATGCCAGATATCAGTCCTCTCAGTTCAGTGATGTCTTCACCTCTATTACTTGCTGAAGGACCCTTTGGTCATCCCACTCTACCCGCAGATCACGGAGATCCCCATGGACAGCACTTGATCACGTCCACTAGCACCCTGCGTTTGACCCATACTCCAACCACAATGCGGTCTCCTGAACCATGGAGAAGGAAGAAATTGTCTATAAGCAGCATTGAAAGCTCTCCAGTTCTGTTCTCGCACCATCAAGATACACCTGAGAGTACACTGCCAAAGGCTGGTCTTCCAAGGGGTGGCCCCCCATCCTCACTCCAGGGATCAGCACCCTACCCCAGTGTGCTGCAACTGGAGGCACCAAAGAGTCAGACTGGCAAAGCTCCCAGCAAAACTAAAGGATATGCCGCTCTCTCTCAAAAACATCCACATCAACCTATGCAACAGACCAGCCACGGGCAGCTAAAGTATACCAGCCATGGTATAAGTGCACCCACATTGCCTTACACTGAATCAGCCAGCCAGGCTGGTCCCAGTGGCACAAGCACATTCAGTCTGGACACCAGGTGGTACGAACCACGACCCAGACCCAGACCTAGCCCCAGGCAAGGCAGAAGGACTGAGGCCAGTTTACACCAGGTGGTTCTACAGCCTTCCCGGCTCTCCCCTTTGAGCCAGAGTCCTCTGAGTTCCCGACACGCCTCCCCAGAGATCGCATCCCGTCCACGGCCTCGACCTAGTGTTATGCAGCCCTCCCGTGGCATCTTTCCTGCAGGTATCTCTGTGGAGATGTCTGAAATTACCCTTCAGCCTCCTGCTGTTGTTAGCTTATCCAGAAGGTCCTCTCCGTCCTCCTCACCAGCACAAAGCAGCACTGCTGGCCAGGGCAGCAGACGAGGAAGCCCCAGTTATAGACCTCACCTGGCACTGACACCTTCGACAGGCAGCTACACAGGATCCCTTTCCCCTGCAACAGGGTGCAGCGGGCTTTATAGTCAGATCCCTTCCCAAAGGAGGAGAAGTGAAGACATTCCTCCTTTTGAACACCCACCTTCACACTTATCTACTTCAGGGTAGGTATTTGAAAAAAGAATGTTGAACCAGATTGGTTGGAAAGCAAGTTTGATTTCTTCCTTATGATTTATTGTGGAATTCCTGTGTCCCCGGATAACTGCCTTTATGTGTGCATGACCCTTGACAGTACAACAGAGTTGTTGAGCTGGGGAGGGGAGAGACAGCTAAAATTAGACTAATGGTGTCACAACTTAATAAGATTTTAAATATGGATAAAGATCTAATGCAACTGTAATTCATCAGAATATTATTTGTTGTCAAACTCATGGGCAAAGGTCACAAGTAATATCTGTCAGGACTTCAATGTTTAGTGAAGGAAATGATTGTATAAATAACATCACTGACAACTGAAACAATGCCCAGTGTTTACATCATTAGTATCTTAGATTTTTGGAGTCACTGGCTAAATAATGGAGTTTGCCACTGCCCTCATAAATACCTGGACATGTATACCTAGGAATCTCTGTGACGTGAATTTCACTTTTGCTGGCATCAGTTGGTGTTAGACACCACCTCCGGGAACTGTCTGGTGTCCAACTATAGTGATGTCATTGCTGAACAGCCAATCACATAGCAAAATGGAAAGTAGGAAAACCACATGCCAAGATATTCAACCCTGGTCAGTTGCCCCCAAATGCATTGTATAGTCTCACTCAAAATTCATTCAGTTGAGTTTCAGAATCAGAGTGTACCTCATTACCACTGCAACATTCACAATACAAATTGGGGATGAGTTTCTCAGCAACAACATTTGGTTAACTTTTGAACCTCCCATTCAACATTCCAAACTTTATTTCACACTCTATAAATGTTTAAGGTAGAAGTTAAATACATCATGGACTTTTAAAGCTCTTTTATAACCATATAACCATTTACGGAGTGGAAACAGGCCATGTTGGCTTTTCGAGTCCGCACTGGTTCACTAGAACAACTGCACTAGCTCTCATGTAATTTCCCAGAAACAATAACAAAACGACCATTAGTATCTGAAACCACACTGTGCATAGTAATGGGAATATTTTGATTAATAAGGATAATTTTAAATATTTTTACCTGAGGAACTCATGAAACATGCAAAATATTTTTTTTTAGGTTGTTGACCAGCAATTCTGGCTTGGTACAGAATTAAAACTCAATTACATCTTATACAATAAGATGGAGCATTTTCAGCATTTTTCATTTTGGGAATAGTTAGTAAATGCCGTAAAACAATGCAGGATGAAGAGTAGCAAGGAATTTCAGTTTCAGAATAAAGTTGTTTAGGATTTCTCCAGAAGGCTCTGTTGGATTTTCCATATTGAAATATTTTGGACTGCTAAGATTGGCCAGATATTGTAGCACTGACTGCATGGGGTCCCATGCAATTACATTTACACTATAAAAAAAATCATACGAAACATCACCATTGAAATTGTCATCAGTATTTCGATTACATTCATGTTTTCCCTTCTCATGAAGGTTAATGATCCTAGAAATTACTGTTTGCCACATTAAACTAAGAAGATCATGTACACTCCATTGACATCGACTGTTGCCATTTTAACAGGTGTACTCATCCATTCATTTTAAATTGAAATTTCATGTTAAGATCTTAAGCATGTGTGCACCAAACTGCAATTGAATATTTCTAATCTAGTGATAGTTTCAGCAAACCTGAGTTGAACCATGCCTAATCAGTGCAAAATATAATGTGATTCCTTGCAAGAGGGTAAATTATTTACAAATTTAGTTTTCTAAATGGAAAAGTTTTTGCAAGATAATCAATAACAAAAATGTCTCCAAAATCTAGTGCAATACATTCTCACAAAATAACTGGAAGTGAAGCAAAATGCCTCTTCATTCTACCCCAACATCAAATACTGTACATCATTCCTTTCAAGTGAAACATGATGTTTGCTCTTTGTTTGAGTCCTAAGGTAACCTCGTGTTTTTTTTTTAAAAAAGCACCATATCCCATTTCTAGCATTGAAAAAATATTCAGATCTGAACTTGTAAAGATGCACTGGAGGTTTTGGTACCAAGTCATGCTGTTGCCATCCAATCAGACAATCCCATGTTTCATTTGGGTGCCCATCATTCACACTGTTGGGGCCACTTGTAGACCAGCCAAGCATTTCTATCGGTAAGAGAAGGAAGAAAAGGCATGATTAGGATGTTTTTCATTACACAAGGATTACCTGGTTGCTTCAAAAATACTTAAAAGAGACTGAGATTAACCCGAAGAAGGTGTAAAAGTGGAAAAAGGAGGGTCAAGATAGTCAAGGCTTGGCTTTACTGACCATATTGCCATAAATCGTGAGTTTACAAATTTACAGAATGTTTATTCAAGGAATTCATTAGTGCAGCCAAAATTCTGCTGATGCAATTGCTGCAGAAAACCTTGAGCAAAGTTCTGGGATGATTACCTCTCAAAATCCTTCTTCTGCATTACAACTTCCTGGTTTACCCCTTCAGCTGGACTGTTAGCCCAGGCCCTGCAAGAACTGCCAACTTCACTGCCAATTTACAATGAGCACAGTATTCCACAGAAGGTGAGATATTCAAGGTGTTCAGCCACTTATATGTGTTTTGGGCTTACGCCATCACAGAAATTATCTATCTGGCCACATCCAGGGGGCCAGTTAAAAGACTCTCCATATATGATAGATGAATCGATCAGAAGGACACAGCTAACAATGAACCGATAACTGTCTTTTTGTCCAACTTCTAACAGCAAGCAAAGGTTATTATGTAACTGATTCAATTTGAGAAAGCTACTGCTGTAGTTGTCTGGAAATAGCGTCTGCTTCCTTCAAAGCTGAGTTATTAGCTAACAAATTCCCCACTGCAACTTTCTAACTAGTGCTCTGGAAGTTCGGATAAACCTGCCATGCTGAAAATCTGAAACGATGTCTTTTGTTTTATTATATACTGGTGTGAATTAGTTCACAGAGATCTATTCTCAATTCTGATATGGATATGTATCTATATATTGTTTCCATTATAAAAGTTTGTAAGTTTCTTAAAATTGGAAATGCACGTCATTTGATAGTTCAGTGATTTTGTATTGAAGGAATGAATGCAAACTGCAGATTAGTAGCAGGGCTTTTCTCCAGCTGATTTATGTTCAAGTTCAGATGTCCAGAAATTAGATGAATACAAAGAAAAAGAGCAACAAGTTATCTAAATGACCAGATTAAACACTCTGTTAAATGCTTTCAGTATCTACATGTCATGTCTTTCCATATCAAATTGTGCATTTGCTATTCAGGTTTTGATTCTTGCAATCTAACCAGAGCTGATTAAGGTTCAGTCCTTATTAGTTAATTATTTAACATCTAGCTGCGTAAAAAGAAACAGGATCGATCAGCCATCTTATACCAAAGGTTTCTCTGGAGGAAGTTTCAATTTGAAACTAGAATCTCAAACTTAAAAGAAGGTGAAAAATTAGGAAGAATGAGTTGAAAATTGGATTAAAGGTTTGAACACAGAAAAGCAGCAGCAGACAGTTATATAACTATATGACCATATAACAATTACAGTACGGGAACTGTAACCATCTCTTCCGGAAGGTCATTCCACTCTGTCACCACTCTCTGAGTGAAGAAGCTTCCTCTTATGTTACCTCTAAAGTTTTTCCCCCTAACCCTTAACCTATGACCCCTCATTCTAATCTCACCTACCTTCAAGGGGAACAGCCTATTCACATCTACTCTATCTATCCCCCACATAATTTTATATACCTCTATCAAATTCCCCCTCAACCTTCTACGCTCCAATGAGTAAAGGCCCAGTCTACTCATTCTTTCTTTGTATTGTAGATACCGCAATCCAGGCAACATTTTAGTAAATCTTCTCTGCACCCTCTCTACCTTGTTGATATCCTTCCTATAACTTGGGGACCAGAATATTCCAAACTTGGCTTCACCAATGCCTTGAACAGTTTCAACATCACCTCTCACCTCCTATATTCTATGCTTTGATTTATAAAGGCCAGCAAACCAAAATCCTTCTTCACCACCCTATCTACATGAGAATCCACTTTCAAATAATTATGAACCATTATTCCAAGATCTCTCTGCTCCTCTACAATCCTCAATGCCCTCCCCTTCACTGCATATGTCCTATTTTGATTATTCTTCTCAAAATTAAGCACTTCACACTTATCTACATTAAACTCCATCTGCCACCTTTCAGCCCACTCTTCTAAGTAGTCCCCAAAAACCATCCTCACTATCCACAATTCCCCTTATTTTTGTATCGCCCACATATTTACTCATCCAATTTATCACTCCATCATCCAAATAATTAATGTAAATGATGAACAACAAGGGACCCAACACCAATCCCTGAGGCACACCGCTCATCACTGGCCTCCATTCTGACAGACAGTTATCCACCATGACTCTCTGACATCTACCCTCTAGCCACCATTGAACCCATCTGACTATCTCAACATTAATCCCCAGCGCCTGAACCTTCCTCACCAAACTTCCATGAGGAACCTTATCGAAGGTTTTATTGAAATCCATATAGACTTACATCCACTGCTCTACCCTCATCAACCTTTCTAGTTACTTCCTCAAAAAATTCAACATGGTTTGTCAAACATGACCTTCCCCTCACAAACTCATGTTGGGTGTCCCTGATCAATCCCTGCCCCTCTAGATACTTATATATATTATCGCTAAGAATACTTTCCATTAGTTTACCAAACACCAACGTCAAACTTACTGGCCGATAATTGCTGGGCCTACACTTGGAACCCTTTATAAACAGAGGAACCACGTTTGCAACATCCCAATCCCATGGCACCACATCTTTCTCCGGTGGCTGTTGAAAAATTACTGTCAAAGCCTCCGCTATTTCCTCCCTGACTTCCCTCAAGGTACTTATCCACCTTTATATACCTCAGAAGTTCCAACACCCCCTCCTTCCTAATCCCTGTGTTTTCCATAATTACCCCTTTTGCCTCACTTATCCTACACAATTCCATATCCTTTTCCCTAGTGAATAACGATGAGAAGAACTCATTCAATATCTCCCCCATCTCATTGGATCTTCACACATTTGTCTGCTCTGATTCTTTAGTGGACCAATTCTGTCCTTCACTCTCCTTTTGCTATTCACATATTTGTAAAAACCCTTCAGATTTACTTTTACCCTGTTCGTTATAGCCACCTTGTACCTTCTTTTTGCTATCCTAATTTCCTTCTTAAGCTTCTTCTACAATCCATGTATCTTCCAAGCATTTCGTGTGTGTGTGTGGAATACGTCCTGTATTTAATGTAGGCCTCCCATTTATCTCAAACCAACTTCCTAATCTCCCTTGAAAACCACGGCTCTCTAGAACATTTGTCCCTGCTTTTTATCCTAACAGGAACATAAAGATTTTGCACCCTCAAAGTCTCACCTTTAAATGTCGTCCAATTCTCCTCTACCTCCTTCCCAAAAAACAAACCAGCCCAAATCCCTTGCAAATCCCTTCTCATTTCATCAAATCTGGCTTTCCCCAACTCAAAAACCTTCATCATTGGACCAGACCTATCCCATTCCATAATTATGTTGAAACTAATGGTACCATGATCACTGGATCCAAAGTGCTCCCCAACACACACCTCAGTCACCTGCCCTGTTTCATTCCCCAACAGTAGATCCAACACTGCCCCTTCTCAAGTGGATACCTCAACATATTGCTGCAAAAAACTATCCTGCACACATTTTACAAATTCTAAGCCATCCAGCCCTTCCGCTGAATGTGTCTCTCAATCTATATTAGGAATATTAAAATCCCCAACTAACACAATCTGCACTTATTGCACATTTCAGCTATTTCCTTACACATTTGCTCCTCTATTTCTTACTCCCCACTAGGTGGTCTATAATACACCCCAATAATTGTAACCTCACCTTTTCTATTTTTAAATTCCACCCACACCTCTTCCCTTGATGAGCCCTCCAATCTATTATGCATCAGAACCATTGTTGTATTGTCCCTGACAAGTAATGCCATACCCCCCCCCCCCACCCCTCCATTCTATCACACCTATAGCAGGAAATCCAGGAATATTTAACTGCCAGTCACATCCTTCCTGTTATTCTTTGAGTTAAAGAAGATTTCATAATTTTCACTGAGAAATAAATAGCCAAGAAATGGATCAGTTAACTCCAATTATTCATATGTAAATTGGATGAAAATCAATTGAATCTGGAGTAGATTGTATTGCTAATCATTTCTTAGTTAATAGTGCCCATTGTTATATCACAAAACAGCAGCAATAGAAATTCACCAAGACAGTGTTATTTTTAAAACATTATATTTATTAGCAATTACTAATAATATAACATCTTACTTAATCTACCCCAACTCTGTGCAAATATACTTGTGCGTGTGCGTGTGGGTGTATGTGTGTGTGTGTGTGGAATACTCAAACCATTACAGCTTAGGCCCAATTCTAGAAAATCAATTCAAAGTTCAGTCTTCGAAATCCTGTGTTGAAACTCAGACTTTTAAACTTGCACAGAAGTAATCACGAAGGAGGTGAGACACTGACTAATCAGATGGCTGAAAAGTCATCAAGCCTTGTTGAGTTACTTCTAGAGAAAAATCATTTCATATGAATGATTGTCACACTCCCCTCTTCCTTGCATGGGGGAAATGAAACATGTGACTTCCAAAAAGCTTCCAAAACCCAGGCATGGGTTAGTTGAAATGACAATCACTATAGTCACAATTCAATGAAGGAATTAGCCTTCTTCCTTTACCCAGATATGGATCAATCAAAATGACCATTACAAAAATTCCCCCAAGAGGGAGAATCCGCTGAAATGTCCATTTCCACACAGTCGTTCCACCTCTGTGTTTATCAGATGGCTGGCTGATCAATACTGAATTCTATTTTTTTAAGTGTCCCAATCACATGACTCATAATCACATGACCACCTTTCACCATCTGTTTTTCCTGAATTAAACAACATTGTACTTGGTCTTAGTTGAGAACATCAATCTTGTTTATAGTTTGGACTTGATGGTACCATGCGGTTTGTAAATGTTGTTAAAACTGTGAATGGTTGCAGCCTGCACCAACCCCCAAAGTGACACTCACTAAATAAAACAGAAGCTTGTTAATACCATCAGTAAATTAGACCAGGCATGTCCAATTCAAGTTAGGACTTCAGGTGTGCACTAGTTTCACAATTCCAATTTCGACCATTTACTGAGATAAAATAGAGTTCAAGGTAAAACCAGCAACCATCATGAATCAGTCACTTGCACCACCTTGCCATTATTTAATGGAGAACCAGCTGAGGAAAGGGAATATTGACTGAGAGGCCTCCGAGCTTACTGCAGACTATTCCACCAACTTCCAAAGTCCACAGAAAGTGCTGAAGTTAATAGGAAATATTTTTCCCAGCATTTAGCGGCTGTGATGCTTATTCAATGTTTGCATTGGTGTTAACACTGCAAGAAGTACTCCATTACCAATGTTTCTCCATGAGGCGTACCTGACTGCAGTAAAACCAGCAGCCACTACAGCAGTGTCACTTGATGGCATAATGAAGGATATGATTGGCCCTAAATCAGGATGCATTTTAACGCTGATATATTTGAAATGATTTTTTACCAAAAACTAGTCAAATAGTACAAAATTCAAATGATATTGCTTTAGGATGGCATTGTCATCAACTTCTCCGGTTTCCATTAAGACCTCCCTCCCACCTCTGTCTGTCTGTCTGTCTGTCTGTCTCTCTCTCTCTCTCTTCCTTCTAACCTCTGTCTCATTTCACAGAGGCAAAAACAACACCCTCCCCCAATCAATTCTCACCTTTCCACTTTTCAAAACGTAAAGGGGTGCAGGTCATTTGGGTTTAATTGGGAGGAATGGACTTGTGGGCCAGAAGAGCCTGTTACCATGCTCTAGGTCTGCATATTAAAATGCAGACCTCTTCTCATTTGCTGGAAGCTGATTTCCTCTTTTGGGGTCAGGAATTGAAATTGAAATGATCTCCATCTGGAGTCCCTTTTTTTTGCTTTATCATCCTCTTGGAGACTAACCTTCTGTGTGGGTGTCATTCATCAAGTGGTCTAGAGGATCATGTGTATTTCAATTATATTCAATTCCTTTCATCGTTTAAAAAGCCCAACTTCTTCATGTTTCCTGACTGGAGAAACAAAGATGTAAGTATGAGTTGTGCAGACACAGAAATTATAAAATGGGTATAAACAGGTTAAGTGAATGGGCAAAAACACATTTCATGGAGACCTGGGAAAATTTAAGATTATTCACTATTGGAGGAAAAAGTGAAAATCAGAATCTTATTCAAATAGTTTGAGACCATAGGTGACCTCGTAAGAGAATCAGTGAAGTTGTCATTCAGGCCAGAAAGTGATTAGAACACAGAAATGAAGTTGACTTTTATTTCAAGGAGATTGATACACAACTATTAGGAAGTCTTGCTGTAATTGCAAAGCACTGATGAGGTGACATCTGAAATATTGTGCCTCTGTAGCAGGCCGAGGTAACACCTCGTTATTTAAAGAATATACTTGCCTGGCAGGCATGCAATAAAAATTTAGCAAATTAATTCTTGGAATTTGTTGGATGTAAACTGTCTGTAAGATCATCTGTTCTATCCTCATCTTATATTGAATTTAAATAAGTTCACCTATTTTCGTAATATCGTTTGCTAAGAACTGTTAAACTGTGATAGAGTTACATTGCGTTGCCCTTTTAATTCTTTTTTTTTCAATTCCGAGATGGGGTTTTATGGCATCTGCCACCCTTTATTTTCCATTCGTAAATCAGAGGGAGGTGAAGGAGAAACTCAAACAATTTGGTAGGGCTTTGAGCCAACCATAGATTTCTAAGATAGGGTGTTATTTGGAGAAAATGTGCTAGTATTACCATATGCCTCCTGTCATTCAGCTAATAAAGCCATGTATTTGCAGGACAGCACTGAAGAAGCATTGGCAAATTATGCTGGGCACTTGTGGTTGGTACAAATTGTAGATATACAGTGATGATGGCGGAGGGAGAGAATTACGATGGGGAAAGGAGTGCAAATTAAATGGACTGGTTTCACCTCCAAGCTGCTTGAATGGAGAGCCATCCATCTCAAACTTAATTTATTGAGGGAAGGCTTTGGAAATTGGGAGTTGGACCATTTGCGGAATAATACCAGTGTGTTGATCTGCTCTTGTAACCAGTTATTTTCTATGGAAGAGGTTTTGGTGATGGTAATATCATTAAAAGTGAGTGAAGGTGACTCAACTGACTCTTTTGGAGATGGCCATTCTCATTGTCTATAACATATGAAGCACAAACATTTGGCTTGAGCCTAAGTATTATCTATTCTAATGTGTGCTTGTGGACTAACTCATCATCTTACAATTAATATATGATTAAGAGTTGCAAATAAAACCAAACACTGAGAACCATCACCTAAGATCCCTGATGTTTAATTAGTTGGGGGCAAGTGATAGCAGTTGAGCAGCTATAGATGATTGGTCAAGGCACTGTTATGAAGATCTACAGTAATAATTGGCTCCCAACAATCTTTTGATAGGTATGATACCAATCTCCCAATTCCTCAATGGGTTACATACTGCCAGGGCTCCATAATACCATATACAGTAAAATGTTATAACATCAAGGATAGTACATATCACTTCACCTTTGGAATTCAGTTCTTTTAACCATGTTTGTACTAAAGTAATGGTCCTATTGGAAGCTAAACTGAGCACAGCTAAGCAGGCTATTTTTGAATATGATGAACAATTCAATCCATTTCTTTATAGATGACTGTATGGATCCTGCTTTCAGGAGACGGGACGCAGCAAGACAATTTTCCACATTGTTGGGGATGGGGGTGTCTATATTGTAGCTGGACTGCCAGTACTTTGGCTGAGGACCCAGTGGCTTTGGACTACTGCAGCCAGGTCCCATGGACTTAGCTGTATCCTGTGCTCTCAGTCATTCCTTTACAATATGTGGTGAATCAAATGAACTGAAGACCAGCATCTTTCTCTTCAGCCATGAACCCAAGATCAGTCCTCCATTCGAAACCTTGGTGCAAAAATTGTTGCAAAGCCTTCAGCTCTGTCATTTTCAGTTCCTTGATAATTTCACATTGATGGGACAATCACATATTTTAAAACCTGGGTTAGTTTCAGTTTCTGAGAGGCTTAATCCATCACTTCAACAGATGTGTGTTTTAATTGCTCTTTCATTTAAGTTGTTGAGAATAAAAAGCATCCCCTTCAGTCTCAGATCAGTTCTTATTATTACAAATCATGGGTTACGTTGTAGAGTATTGAAGTTTGCTGTGAAGAATCAAGCCTTCATTTGAAGAAATGCCAAATGTTTAAATGTTAAAGGAAAAGGTTTAATATCTAAGAGAGAGCCTATCACCAAAATAAAGCCAGGTATGCGTGTGCCTGGAAATTCATTCCTGCCAGCAGATCTAAATGCACTTCATAGATACAGCATTGTATTCATACACTCACTCTGAAGTGTAGTTCCATTGAAGACAATGGAACTGTGTTCAGAGATGATGGGAAGGCTTTGCCTTTAATCATGAAAGATCAGACATTGATATTGCATTTGATTAAACATTAGTGTTTTCAACTCCTTGATAAGAAATTGAGGGGAGTGATGTCCCTACATTGCATTGGATTCTGGCAGTATGTGTAATAAGTTTAACAGTATTCATACTGCGCCTGCAGTTAGCTAGCTATCAGCTAGTTGGGGCTATTTTTTGAGTCGATGCGTATCCTTTCCATGAGCATTTGCATCTCACTCCATTCTAACATTACATGTTTATGAAAGTGTGCTCCCTCATGAATCAGTAGGCAAGAAAATATAGAACTATGCATTATGTCAATCGCATATTTCTTCTTAAAGTGTGGCTAGATAAATACATGTGTTATCATCAACAAAAGAGTTGAAAATTCCATTTTGAATTAGTTGTTGCTGCATCTATTGAAGGGTTAGAGAAAATCGCTCATGTCATGTTAATCACATAAAATCAAACCAAACTGGATATTCTACAAGTGCAGTTAAAAAGCTGGAACATTAAGCTCAAATCTTAAAGGTACCTTGCAGAAATCTGGGAGATTTTTATTTTTAATTTCATTCTGTCAGTAATTGGCTTTCACTTGGTAATATGAAGTGCAGTGTCCAATTTACACCAGCAAATATAATAATTGTCATAATTTATTTGGGTGAGGGCATTTTTTTGCTAGGATAGAGAGGTTGAAAATTCCCTTATACTCTTAATGTATTGGTATAAATACTGAAATTACTAATGTCAGATTAACTTGCTCTAAACACTTTTATATAGTTACTTGGACATCTTACCAAAGATAAATACTCAGAAACAGCTGTTGTTCCATTCCAAAGGATGTGATACCAGCTGTGGTAATTCTTTACATTTAGGGATGATAGCTCTATTTTTTCCTTCTGCTACTTGCATAATTATGTATATACCCAGGCTTGGCAGCATTGAATCTATACAAACATATTTGGGAAATAATCTTCAACATGCAAATTTAAGCCTCAGCATTTAAAGGTGCATGGACTGAAGACCTGAGATATGCCCACCAATCTTAACATAGGTTCTGTGAAGTCTGTGCTACAAGATGTTAGCTCTGGATGGCATTTTACTCAGAATTGCATGAATAATTCTGTAAAGTCTGTACTACAAGATGTTAGCTCTAAATGGCATTTTACTCAGAATTGCTGGAATAACTGCAATTCAGCCCTGGGACAAACTCAAAGTCAAGGTGAACAGTAACCCCAGAAATAAAGGTTATCGTCTGTTTCTTGCCTATTAAAGCAGCATATGCAGTAAATTTTGACGTCCTCTATTGATTTCTCAGCAATCTTGAATACAATATTCACATTATTTTATTGCCATTGATCTCCTTACCCATAGCAATAGCCTAGGCAGTGTGAAGCATATGAACTTGTGCCAGTTACAGTTTGGATTGGTAGCAAAAGTATGAACTAACACCAATTTGGACCAGGGTAAGAGGCCTGTCAAATTGTGTACCTGCTTGACTTAGAATTGTTTCTTTGTCTCTTCATAAATGCAAAGAAAATTATTTCTCATTGTGTTGATGAATATATTGGAAAGTATAATGAATCTCGACAGGTGCAAACTAATTAATTATCTGTTAACAAAGAATAAATTGGAAATGGAGAGGAAATTAGTATGTTTTTATCATGAGAGTCTACTGAGATGGAAATGAACTATTGCATAAAGCTCTGGAGGAACTAACAACAAACGCTCTACTTATACATTGGTGACTCCATAACTATGATGTACTCAGCTCTTATATCAAGGAGGGAGTGGCAGGCAAAATATTTTGATTTAGTCATGCTGATTTGAATTTGTGCTCTTCTACGATTGAACTCCAGGAGTCTTGGTCCAATTTACCGACTCCATCAATCAGGGTGTGATAACATGGGTTGGAAGAATGATGTTAATGTTGCCCTGAGATGTGGTAACCCAAGGTCATCTGATGTGCTCAGTCACCGCATTCATTTTCCCTTTTCTCAATGAACTCTTTCCTGGGTGAGCTGAAGGTAAAAGCTATCATGTCTTGTCACTGTGCGTGAAAACTCTACAATCGTTTCTTTTTAATGAGAGTGTTTTTCTGTTTGTTCAGGTTCCTGTTTCATTTTCATTGATGTCAGATGCTCTGTGCGTGGAACCCACTGACATTATTGAGCATTCCTCTCATGTACCTGAATGTCACCATTCGTTTAATGAATTTTCTTCCAATTAAATGGATCATTCAGAGTCTTAACTGCTTTGTTTTTGATTAATCTCAGCTATCACGGCAGTGTTGTTGTGACCAGGTCCTCAACACCTCAATAGGTAAGGGTTGAATCCATGTCTGAAAGGGGAGCAGCAGGCGGGGCTTTTAATCTCATTTTTCCTTTAAAGGGGAATACAATACTTGGAACCTTCATTGCCCTCCATCTTTCCCTTCACATTCAGTGTTCCTGCTTTTATGTTTTCTGTGTTATTTCCTCATAATTCCCAACTGTGGAATCTCTGTCCTAAACATTTTCTGTTTCGACAGCCAATGAATGAGGCATGATTTTTTTCACAACCACAGCATAGTTGCTGCAGGTTCATCCTGCTATAGACGGTTGCAAACCGATCAAGCTATTATTTATTTTGTCCTGTTTAGTCAACTCACCCATTCATGCGATTAACAAGCAGAAACTTTTCTTCCTGACCACCAAGAAAACCCACTCAAAAGACGTGACTTTCCTCAATGACTTATAGATCAGTGTTCAGGACAAGCATTAACATTATCTGTTGAATCAAACACCATTGTCCTCTTGTTTCAAATTTGTAACAGGACTGATTGCTAGGTTTGTTCAAAGTGTCAGAACTGATCCCAATGGGCAAAATATCTCATTATTTCTTGTATGATTCTATGCCCAGTAGACTTGCTGATGGTGCAACTAACGGAGCTGCTGCCTCACAGCTGCAGAGGCCAAGGTTCTGTCCTGACCTCCCGTGCTTCTGTGTGGAGCTTATACTTTCTTTTTGTGATGGCATGGATTGACCCCCAAGTACACAAATTTCCTTGCACATCCCAAAAACATGGAGGTTGATACATAATTAGCCACTGTAGATGCCCTGGTGTGCAGATGAGAGGTAAAACATGGGAATATGTTGATGGGAATGTGAGAAGAATAAAATAGTATTTATGTTGGATGGTCAGTGTGGACTTGATGGGTCAAAGGACCCGTGTCCACACTATAATTCCCCTTGGACTCCTTAATTATGAACGTTTGAAAACAAAATAGCAGTTTTTCGTAAAAGCACAGAGCAAAACATCAAATCTACCAAGTGGTGATAGTTCCCCAATTATAAGCATGTACTTACTTTCCATTTTTTTCTCAGCATTACACAAAGTAGTCACCAGTTTAATATTTGGAAAAGATAGTTCCTTAAAGTTCAAAGTGACATTTTCAGTGAATATATCATGAAGGAAGTACTATAAATTCTGAAAGAAAATCTCATCTCCCGAAATTGTGAAACATAATCAATGCAGCTTTTTTGATGCGGTATTTACCTCATTCAGTCTTCAGTTCCTGAAGTTAGGCAGGGATGGCAGTGATTTCCTCAAAGCTGTAATGATCTGCCACTGATCTGCCCAGTTTAGTAACAGGTGAATGGTTGACAAACCAAGCTATAATTTTCTTTCTGATTTGAAATATTCTGGGTGTCAAATGATATTCCTCAATGTGCTTATTTTTGCTGCTTTGACGCACCTCTGTCTTTCACAACATAGCTCACTCGCAATCCACTTGGACTGTCGTCCTTTCTGTTTTTCAAAAACTGTAGAAAAATTTTCTCAAGAAACAAAACTCTTCTGTTATTTAATGTTCTTGTATTCCCCTTTAAAGTCACATCTGCTAAAGCAATGCATGCTTTCGCTAGTTCAACATTGTTGCATTTGTCTTCTGAGTGACGCAATGTGATTGTTCCAAAGCATTTCCCCTAATCCTGCCATTCCTCCCCTCTGTTAGCATGGTGAAGCCCATTACTGATGAATATTTATCTTACTAGACACATACAAGTGATGCTCTGTGGCACAGCAGTGTAATCATTTACTAACCATCATTAATTTCATATTGCAGCAAATTTAGGGAGTATCAAAGAAATTCAAAGGGATTATTTTGAACTGATGAGATGACATTGTATTGTAAACCCCTGGTATCCAGCACCTATGGAGTCTGGTAGATGCCGGTCAAGTGTATTTTCTGGTTGCTTGGGACTTACTCTTAAAATGCCTATCTAATGCACCTACATTAAGAATAAACAGTTTAAAAGACAAAAATACTATACTGTACCTACACTGAACAAACCTCACTTACATAGATATATAGATAGCTTAAAGCGTTTTACTGAATTTTCAGTCACATTCTTAGAAAGTTTTTAACTGTTGCTACATCTGCAAGCTTCACCCCTCCACAAAGTGGTCCGAAAAACGAACATTACAGATAATTAGCCCCCACTTCCCCACCTTGACAGATAAAGCCTTTGACCGGAGCAACTCTTACTAAGCAGGGATAAGGAGACACTTTAAGAGAGTCACCCCAGCGTCGAGCGGCATCAACTGCTCTTCATCCTGGGCGACACCGTTGCCGTTTTGCACAGCTTCATTCAAACAGCTGCTATGAGCAAAGCATGACCAAGGCACTCCACTGGCTGAATATTTGCTCCCATTTTCACCAAAGGTAAATGTGTTACCTCAGAGAACATTTATTTTTGGAGTTTTAAACTTATGTATTGTTACTATTAATTTATGCTTATTTATTTTAAATTTATTTTCCTTGATTTTTCTTTTTGTCGGTTGCTTGAAACTGCTGGTTGCTTGAATTCCGGATACCAGGGGTTTTACTGTATAAGCTAAATAAGGATATCATGAGTTTTCTGTGATTGACGGGTTTGATGAAACTGAGAAGGATTTGCCTTTTCTGTGACATGTCATCTACTTTAGGGAAGAGTAATATATTTCACACAAGCAAAGAAATAGTGTCTACAGGTTATACTATTGTGCTATTTCACTTTAGCTGAGAGCATTTTTCAGTACCTGCCAAAGGTTTTGCTACTGTATAAACAGCCTATGCTTCAGGTTGAAGAACAAATCACTTGTAATATGTGATGAAATTAAAGAAGGGAGTGGGTATGTCATTTCACCTCTAAAATGGCCTTCGAATGAAAGCCAACAGATAAATGATTGCTACTCCAGAAAGCATGATAGGAGTCAAAATAAATAATGACTATATTCTTTTTGAAGATTGCCTCCGACAATGAAACTGGCTTGTTATTAGCATAGATTTTTTTTTTAATTGCATGTGTAGCATTTGATAATTGCATGCTTTATATTTC
Source organism: Narcine bancroftii (assembly GCF_036971445.1). Classification (NCBI taxonomy): domain Eukaryota; kingdom Metazoa; phylum Chordata; class Chondrichthyes; order Torpediniformes; family Narcinidae; genus Narcine; species Narcine bancroftii. The sequence goes on along the minus strand of NC_091476.1, from coordinate 100,942,269 downwards.
ATTTGTTCAGTTGTACTTCTTTTCTGCAGGCATTGCATATGTACTACTTCCCTGAAAGCTTTGTTTAGGATGAACCCTAATGTGCACCGTTCTCTGGACGCAATTGGCTGGAATCTAGCCAAATATTGATATAACACTAACCTATACCAGCAGACTTAATTTATGGGTATTGTCACATTTGCATCTTTCCTGGAAAATTAGTGAACTGTAAGTGAAGTGTTAGATGCATAAACAATCACATTTCCTAAGATTTTCAAAAGCTTTAAAACAGTAAAGATGTGGTTCATCTGGCCAATCATTTGTTCTTGCACCTGATATTAAGTAACCGGTTGGCTTCTCTCAAACAGATCCTTTTTCTGCTCTCATTGCCTTTCTCCTGTATTTAGCAGACATGACCTGTTGACAGGTGAGGCCCAGATAGTAACTGCTACATAGTGTATTAGCAGAGTGGCTTATCTTCACAAATGAGCAGTGAATGTCAGTGATCGTCTGGACTACAGAGCATCCAACTAAATCTATTTAGATACCTAAACATGGTAGTTTATGTTGGGCATCCTTACTTTGTATTAATGGAGCAGGAACAGCTTCAAATAGCATGGATAGACGCCATCCCTTGCCATGAGAAATAGAGGTCATCTAACCTTTTAAATTGGCCATTTGACTAAACATCCTCCTTATTTCATGTGACCGGCCTCTTTTTATAGTTGAACCCTTAACCTATCTCATGGAGCCAAACCCATTCAGTAGTGCGAGTGTTCTGTGGGCTGCACCTTGAGATTTCATTCCTGTCCTCTTGACTAGTTGTTTGCTTCCTAATCCATGCCCATGAGCACAAGCCATTCTGCCAATTCTGTGCTTAGACCCTTCCACTAAATGGAATGCCAGTCTATAAACCGTGGCATTGTGTTTACATTGGCATAATCCCTTTCCATCTCTTTATCTAATGAAGGGCTTTGGTGCTGCACGGAAAGGGGAACAAATGTCAACATTTAAAGTTCCAGATAAACATTGACTGGCTGTAAACTCTATGTGGAGCATGTGAGCGAAAGGTTTCAATGAGATAGAGTGAAGGCAGCATGGCTGCTCTCCCTCCAATGTCTCAGACTCAAGCCACAATCTCTGTCTTCCATTTCTGGATTAGGGAGAGAGAGTAAATGGAGGTTTTCATCTTCTTGTCTATGTAAGGAATAAAGAGAGGGAAAGGTTGCTGATTACTGAGATGCTTTGAGAATGTATAACTCAAAGTAAATTCATGCTTTTGGTGTGCCACAGTACTGATTGATATCTGTAGTCCAGTTTGCTTAGCACTACTCAACCAGGGACAGTCTTCTCTATTCAGTAAGAGAGTAATCTAGCCAGAGATATACAATCAGACCATAAGAGCTTCAATAGATATGTTAAGAGAAAAAGTTAATGTGTTTCCTAACAGACTCAGATTAGGAGAAATTATTTTAAGGAATAATGAAATGGCAAAAAATTAAAGTACAAATGTCTTCATGGAAAAAGACATGACTAGCCCCTTGGAAATAGTGAAAGAAAGCAGACTAGAAGAAAAAGAAAACTACAATTGTTTTAGTGATTATTGAAAGAATTCATGAAAATATAACTTGATAAATTCCCAAAATAAATCACCTTCATCCCAAAGTTTTGAAAGAGGTGACAACAAAGCAAATGGAACAGTGGTTACCGTCTTAAAAATTCCACATCTAGAACAGTTCCCGCAGAATAATAAGGCCACACTCAAAGAAAGGAGAGAGAGTTAAAAGGGAATCTTTTAGGGCCACATTTGTAGGGTAGATGCAAGAATATGTTATTGGAAAGTGGATTCGACTCTTTAATCCATGCTGACTCTACTATTTTTGAAACAGAAATCAATTTAACAAATCTTTTAAACTGTTTTGAGTTGTAACGTAAACTAGATAAGGGAGAACTTGTGGTGAATTTGAGCCTTTAGAAAGCCTCTGATCAGGTGCCAATTATAACATTTTTTAATAATTAGGACATGTGTAGTTGGAGTAATTGAGGATTGTTTACTAGTGAGAAATCCAAGGATTGGACAAGACAGGTCATTTTCAGATTGGTAGGCTCTGATTGGTGGGGTGTTGCAGGGATCTATGTTGAGACTTTAGCTGCTCAAAACTGCAAGAATTAAATATAATATATCCAAATTCCCAAAATAAATCACCTTCATCCCAAAGTTTTGAAAGAGGTGACAACAGAGCAAATGGAACAGTGGTTACTGCCTTAAAAATTCCACATCTAGAACAGTTCCCGCAGAATAGAAGATACCAATTGTAAGGCCACACTCAAAGAAAGGAGAAAGAGTTAAAAGGGAATCTTTTAGGGCCACATTTATAGGGAAGATGCAAGAATATGTTATTGGAAAGTGGAAGCTAAGCTAGGCACTGGTGTAGGCTTTGAGGTGCAGAGAGCTTTCAGGAGGAAATAAATTAGCTGAATAAGTGTGTAAAGACATGCAGAAGCAATATAGTGTGGTAAATATGAGATTATCCATTTTGATAGAACAATTATAAAGCAGATCTTTTCAAATGGGAAGAGATTGAAAGATGCTGGCATTTAGAGGGACAGATCTCATTGCATGTGCATCACTTAACATTAACATGCAGAGAGCAAAAAAGTGGAATCACAAGTTGCATGTTACCTTTTAATGGAAGAAGATTTGAAGACAACAGTAAAGGTTTTACATCAATTTTATCAGGTTCTTGTGAGTCTGTGTTTGAATGTTTTGAATATCATTTACACATCTGGCCTCCTTACCCACAAAATGAAATTGTTGCTAAAGAAAGGATGCACCAAAAGTTCACAAGCCTGATTTCTGGAATAGTGAAACTTCCCCAAAGGAAGAGTAAGCAGGTTTCTTACAGACCTGGTGAGATAGATGCAAGGTTAGACGCACGAATGTGATGTCCAGCAACAGGCATCAGAATCTCGAAAAGGTTGGAGATCCAGGTCAAATGTGAGAAGGGGTTTCTTTATCCAGAATGTAATTAATCCTTGTGATTATCTACCCAAGAGGGCAAAGGAGGCTCAGTCACTGACTGTATTCCAGACATAAAAGAAATCAAAGAACATGTGATTGGTGCAGGAAAGTGGCGCTGAGGAAAAAGGTCAGCTGTGAAAGATGGAGCAGGAATGAGAGGCCAAATAGTTATTCCTGCATGTATTTCTTATGTTGATAATTTAATAAATGCAAATACGGAATAGCTATGAGAGATATAGATGCCTTTAAATGGCATCTCAGAGATTCTTGATTTTCCCTCATTGGCTAGATTGCCACTAGAATTTAATTATAGTTCCAATACATCCCTCTAAAAAGTGAGGGACTGTTTAACGGAGCAGTCACTGTCAGAGTGGGCTGATCAGAGTGGAAAGGCTTTGGCTCAAGAGGCTTCAGTGAAAAGGGGCTGAAGTGGTGGTGAAGGAGTAAGAAAGGCCCACACTATTCGAGGAATGAAAAGGATTCAGCAGGTAGGCAAAGGTAAAGGCAGGTTTTAGATATCATATTTTTTCCTCTAGTCATAAACAGTGGGAATGGCAGCCAAGGCAGAGGAATGCTCCTCTTACAGAATTTGGGCCATCAGACAAGCCAGCAGTATCTCTGATGACTTCATCTGCGAGAAGTGCATCCTGTTGCAGCTCCTGACAAACTGAGTTAAGGAATTGGAGCTGGAATGGATCATTGGGAAGGCAGATGGGATGATAGACAGGAGTTACAAGGACATTATTACATGAGATGGGTAGATGGGTGACAGACATGAGAGGGAAAGGGAACAGACAGTAAATGAAGGCATTCCGGTGGCTGTTCCCCTCAATAACAAGTATACCATTTTGAATACTCTTGGGGAGACAACCTACCGTGGACAAGCCACTGTGATCAAGTCTCTGGCACAGAGTCTGGTCCTGTGGCTAAGAAAGAAAGGGAAGAGAAGAGGTGAGCTGTAGTGATAGGGAATTCCATAGTTAGTGGGACAGAAAAGAGGTTCTGTGGAAGAGATCGAGTATCCCAGATGGCATGTTGCCTCCCTGGTGCCAGGGTTCTCAATATCACAGATCGAGTTCACAGCATTCTCAGGAGGGAGGGCGAACAGCCAGATGTCGTTGTCCATATAGGGACCAATGATGTGCGTAGGAAGGGTGAGGAGGTCCTGCAAGGAGATTTCAGGGAGTTAGGCACTCGTTTGAAGGACAGGACCTCCAGGGTTGTGATCTCAGGGTTGCTTCCCATGCCATGTGCTAGTGAGGTTAGAAATAGGAGGCTTAGCACATGGCTAAAGACATGGTGAAGGAGGAAGGGCTTCAGGTTTCTGGATCATTGAGTTCTCTTCCAGGGAAGGTGGGACCTGTTCCGATAGGACAGTTTGCATCTGAACTGGAGGGGGACTAATATCCTTGCGGGAAGATTTGCTAGTGCTGCTCTGGTGGGTTTAAATTAGATTTGTAGGGGAATGGGAACCAGAATCCCAGAGCTGATCGTGGGAAGGAGGAGGGAAAATATGAAGTGAAAAATTGCATCCACCTTTTGAAGTTGACAGGATGAATGTGGTGGAAATGTTCTTAGCTACATCTGTTTCAATGCAAAAAGTATTGTAGGAAACACAGATGAGCTTAGAGTGTGGATCGACATGTGAAATTATGACATTGAGGCCATTAATGAAACTTGGTTGCAGGCGAGGCAGGACTGGAAGCTCAATGTTCCAGACTTCTGTTGCTTTAGACATGACAGAACAATACGGGGGCGGGGGGTGTGGGGGGGATGAAAGGGGAGAAGTGGCATTTCTCTCGTCAGTGAAATTTTGGCTGTGTTCAGGTAGGGAAAACCAGAGAGCTTGTCTACTATGGCTACAAGGGAGGAGCTGAGGAATGGAAAAGATATGACCACACTCATGGGGTTGTATTATAGATTGCCCAATAGTCAACCAGAATTAGAGAAGAAAATCTGTAGAAAGATAGCAGATATCAGGAGGAAACAGAAGGTAGGAGTAGGAGATGCATAGTAGGAGATTTTAATTTTTCCACATCTTGACTGGGACTCCCATAATATAAAAAAGCTGGATGGCTTGGAATTTGTCAAATGTATTCAGCAAAGTTTTTTAAATCAATATATAGAGGTATCAACTAGAGAGTGAAATACTGGATCTCTTATTAGGGAACGAGACAGGGCAGATGACAGATGTTTGTGTGGGAAAACATTTTGGGTCAAGTGATCATAATGCCATTAGTTTCAAGTTAATTATCTAGCAGGATAGGTCTGGGCCTCAGTTGAGAATGGTAGAGAGTGGGGAATGGAAAGGTAGGTTCAATACCCATTGGTGGAGGGATGGGCAGGCCAATTGGGATGAGAATTGCTTGCCAGAAATCATGAGGTGGAGATGTGGGATTCAGCTGCCCAATCAAACAGTTCAGTTGATGGTGGAGGTTCAATGCAACCTGCAGATCATCGGTTGTTAGGGAATAATTGGTAGAACTGATGAGAGATGACTCTTTGAGAAGGTACTGTGGGTCAAGGGTCAGTCTGTTAAAGAGGAGGTATTTAGTTGTAGATGGGGCTTCAGCTTATGGATCAGTATAGGGAGGACAGATAAGAATCACTAAATTGGATGAGGTTGGGTGTTGTCATTGGGGAAACTGGATATGGAGTGCCCAAGGACAACATGACTTAATACTGCTGTATTTCTGTCAATAATGCTAAAACTGACACACATTCCACAGTGTACCAATACAAATTATGGAAATAGTGTTCATGTATGTCATTGCCCCTTTTGGTCTTATCGAATCAGATAGAAAATTAGTGATAGATACAGTTTAAGTTCTTAATTTTCCATTGGATTTTGTGTTATTCATTTCAATTAAGCCATGTGATGTACAAAAACAATGCAATTTGCTCTCCGTGATAAAGCTAAGAGACATCCATTTATTTTCATATCAAATCAAATTACTAGAAATTCAAGCTCTGTGTAAAAATATATGAAATGTTCTTGCATGTGTAAAATTGGGAAAACTATAGTATCTTAGACAATTGTAATAATTCTTACTGCTTCTAAATTTTCCCTCTTTTATTTTGATTTCACATTTCCATTTTGAAAGGCGGGTGGAGAATCTGCAAATCAATAACTGAAAAGAATGATAATGCACTTTCTATAGATGTAGTTATTTACCACATTAATGTACACTCCCATTTGAATAAGATATTGTACAATAACATTGTCTTGTACTCACCCAGCACAGCATCCACAAATTTGAGCTGGGGTCAACTTGTGCAGACTCAATTGTGGAAAATTCCTTCAATGAGGAGTCAGGGGAGTTGGTATGCTGTTTACCATTAGCATGGACAGATTTGTTCTGGAGCATTGAAAGAGCAGGTTGTGAAAGTATCATTAATATAGAATAGCAGGTACTATCCAGAGGCTTGTCTCTCAAGAGTAGAAGCTGTCTGCCATTACATCTAAATGATAAGGTATGAGTCATGCTGAATGATTACTTGCTCTCAGATTTGTCAAAGCAAACAAGAAAATTAAACGTATATCCTCCCTTTGGCAATCCTCTTGGTAATCCCACAAACATTAAAAGAAGTTGCAGCATAGCAGGTTACAAATAACTCATGGAAACGGAAAACCAGCCGAACACTCGATTCAGAGCTTCAGATGAATAATGATGTGGGGAGATGCATACAGAAAAAATTAGATCTGACCACCTTTATGGAGGCAGGTTAAGAAATGCACTTGTCCTTAGGATGATCTTACTCATGCACTTACCAGTACTCTCCCAACCCTCCTTCCCCTGTTTCAAACTTTAATCAAAGCTTTTCACTTGCAGACATCTTTTTGCAGGTTTATGAAGTCTATTTAATTCTTAAACATTGTGATTGTCATCAGAGTGAAAGCAAAAGAAGCAACATTAAACGGGCTTTTTCCACAGACTCGTTTTTGAAGCAACCTTTGGCCCAGAATGAGGGCTAAGCCCAGAGAGGCATTCATGGTACATTTGGATAAATTATTCATTAGATAAGACTAACTGAAAACTAGATTTGATGATATGAAAATATGTGGTGTAAATTAATCATATTAAGTTTTTATTGAATACTCAATGTAGATAAATCTAGTTATGTTTCAGAAGCTGATGGGATTTTACTTGAAGAAAAATGCCTCATCTAAAAAGAAACAGAAATCCCATTTTGTGTAGAGGAAAGAGTTGGAAAATAAACATTTTTTTTGTGTAATTTGAAAAGATTGTCATGCTTAGCAAGCTAATAATTGGTGGTGTTAGGGGGAATCTATAAAAACATCAGTCAATCCTGTCCAAGATTTGCATAGTCTAGATGCAAAATAGAATCATCATATCACTGCCTTAATTTAGCATGCAATTATCGTAGATCATCACAGGTTGATGCTGCTGGTTCATTACACCAAAAAATTGTTTCACTGAGATCCCCTAAGTAATCTTCTTAAGACACTCCCAGTCATAAACATAACAATATAAAATAGTAATAGGTAAAAGAGCTTTTAACTATTCATGCAGTTTTATCAAGATAGGTCAAGTTTATTGTCATCTGATTGTACTAGTACAAGTCTACAAAACATCATTCTCTGGTCCTCAATGCAAAACATGCAGACATACAACCAGACATAAAAGACATACAAATAATATAAATGCAGGACAAGTATTCATCTATACAAATAAATAATTAAATATTGCTTCATGAAGATGAGAGTCTCGGGTGGTTAGTGTGAGCAATCCTTTGGTCGTTCAGCATCCTCAATGCCTGTGGGAAGAAGCTGTTTCTCAGCCTGGTGGTGCTGGCTTTGATACTCCTGTATCTCTTCCCTGACGGGAACAGCTGAAAGATGCTGTGTGCAGGTTGGAAGGGATTGTCAATACTTTTGCATGCCCTCTTCAGACAGCAATCCTGGTAGATCACATCAATGGGTGGGGGAGACTCCATTGATCCTCTCTACCACTCTTATGATCCAGTGCATTGACCTCTGATCCATTTCTCTGCAACAACCGTACCACACTTTGATGCAGCTGGCCAGAACACTCTCAATAGAGTTCTGATAGAAGGTGAACATAATGGTTGCCAGTAGCCTTGCCCTTCAGTCTTCACCAGAGGTGCAGGCAAGGCTTCTGCCCACCATTATGTCAACCTTTTATAGGACCTCTATAGAACCTTATACTTGTGTATTCATATTAATTTAATCATACAATTTTAAAGAGGAACTGTTCACCCGCTATTCTTCATGGATTCAGCCCTGTTGGTTAAGAAAACCTCTGCCAGCAGATAAATCTATTAACCACAATGCTTAAGTAATAAATCATGAATGTTTTTCAGGACATGATTTTCTCTTAGTTGAGTATGTCTGCTCCGCTTGGTTACAGGCTGCATTTCTCCTTTGATGCCTTCCCCCTGTTGACCAAACGAGAAAGCTATTATCTCAAAATAATTAATTAACACTGTGAATGGGCAACTTGCAAAAGGAATATGATAACCTTCAACTTAGAGTAATGGTCTTAAATGAGACGTGTTCCCATTTGTGTATTATGTAATAATTTATGTTTTTTGACAGTTGTGCAACAAATAGCTAACAGAATTCTTCTAAATATATTTGATACAGATGAGTTTAATTTCTGTGCTGTCTGTCCCGTCCCAGATTTTATATATTATAATTATTAATGTTTTTACCTGCTAAATGTCTACTATTTATAATGTAGCTGTACTATGAACACCATAATTAGCTTTTTTTAATTAATAGATCTACTTTTCAAGATGCTGATTTTGATACATTTGCAGTTTTATACTCATATGAAAGAGGGCTAGTCGGCATTGATGAAACAGATGCAACAAGATTGTTTATGAGATATAAAGTTATACAGAATCAATAAGATTTAAACTAAAACGTGGCATCCGTGATAAATGTGCTTCATGTTCTTTTACCTAATGTATACACCAATGGGAAATTGTTACCTGTTACTAAATTATGACTACAATTTCTAATTCTCATTGGTCTAGGGTTACCAAGTGTGCACATAAAGAGAATTTATGTCTGGGATGAGGCACTTCACAACTTCACAACATCTGGGCAATATGTTTAAACACAATGCCAGTTCACCTGTCTCCCACTCTGTTCCACTCTCTTCCATCATTGGAAGGATCATCCCTTGGTCCACCACATCCAGTGAATTAGATTAAAATTATTGCCAAACATCCAGACTAGAACCGAGTCCACAGATACCTGAATTAAATGAAAGATATAGCAGCTTATATTAGTTATTTTCCTTATTTGTTTCTATTGAAGTCAATTGTAGCAAATTTCAATACGGAGACACCACTACAACTGTGCATTGGATGCAAGTGACCAAGGATGAATTTATATTCTAAATGATTTATAGTGGCTTCAATTTAACCTTCTTTGGCAACTTCCCTCCTGTTTCTTCTACCACTCCACAATTATATCTCTTTGCCTTTGTATCCAAACCATTCAGCTTTTATTGTGGTATAATAATTTACTCCATTTTTAAAGCCATATTTGAATTATAATGAAGTGGATTATTCCAAATAAAGTACTGCAGAGCCAGGATATTGGAAGAAAAAATAATATTTTTTTACCTATTAAAAATAGAAAATGCTGGAAATACTCATCAGATCAGAGAGCAAGTATCATCGACCTGAAACATTATTTCTGTTTTTCTCTCTCAACAGATCCTGCCTGATCTGCTGAACATTTCCAGCACATTCTCTTTCGCAATATGTTTTGGATTTACAGCATTTTTTTTTATTTTTTGTATTTCTATTGTAATAATGTAGAGAATAGAGTTTACAAAAAGGAACCCCTTAAGTTACTCTGATAAACATTCATTTAAAAATAAATTGTGTTGAAGTATTTCTCACTGCCAAATATATAATTTCCTTATCTCTAATTAAAAATAATAATATCATAACTGATTGCCTTGACATTAGTACTGGAGCAGAACATTAAACAGGGAATTGCTGAAGGTTTTTACATAGTTTGTGTTAGTCTGTTAATGAGATTTGTTTTAATTAAAACATTTGAGCACATTTACGATGATTTGGATTTGGATTACTTTTGAGGCTACCCGATTATATATGAGGAAGATAAAAATGTCAGGAAAAGGCTCAGTGAAGATTTGCTGTTTAATCTCCTAATCTGACAATTTATGTGAAAAAGTCCAGAACTGAGGGTGCACTGCATCCAATGAGGTTAGCCCACACAGACCATTGGACATAAGGCAAGCAGCGAGCCACTGGTGGCACTTCCCATTCAACTTGTCCTTTTAGAGAACTTCAAATAAACCAGACAGGAAAGTTAATGGGCCAGATCCTGATAATATTTAGCCTGCAGTTCTGTAGAGAAATGATGGCTGACTGCAGTCAGCATGTTCTGCACCACCGCACGGCAGTGTGGAAGAACAGATGCATTGGAGGTTAGATGACCTCTTGCTCCATCACACGCCATTGTGTGCATAATGTACTGAGATGTGGGGTCGGACACACTTCTGCTGAAAAAGGTTACCAGCCTCCATTTAAAAAGGTAAGTTTACCCAAGAATTTTGTTTTTCACTGTTTCAATTAATTTACAGCAGCTTCATGTCTTTTGAAATAATTATTTTTAATTATTTAAATCCATTTCAACATTTAAAATCATGAAGGTGGGGTTGGGGAGGGAACTGAGGACAGGCCCTCAGGGTGTACTACTTGCTCATAACTTTGCAGAACGACCTCAGAACTGTGGCCTGCCTGTTGCTGACAACATGCAAGATTGGCTGTGGGGCTGATGTAAAGGTCGAGTGCAGGAAGAGGGCCAGATCATGTGATCCAGCCCAATATTTCATAAATTGTGTATTGTAATTGCTCTTCTCCATTTACTTACATATATTGCTTCACAAAATTTCTTTTCCTCCTCTTTAGGTTCCTCCACAGCACTTGGCATTCCTTGCTGAGAGGCAGGGTTGGCAAGCTCCATTCAGGTATATGCCCATGCTCCTCTGTAATTCCCTGTAATTGAGGTGCTCACAGTTGACTAGTGGTGACACCCAATCTATTACTTCACTGATGTCTCGTTGACCTGTGTCCTCTCCCACCACCACAACCTCCCCTTGTTCTACCCACTAACAGTCCTACCCAGTCTGTGAGCTCATGCGAACAGTTGTAACAGTGGAACTGGACCCAGTCATTCAGTGGCATAATTTTTTGTTTTATCATTCTGCTAAGAGTCCTGCACTAAAATTCAGGAATATCCTAAGGAGCTTTCCAAGCACACCCTCAATCCCATGAAGCTGATCAGAAACCTGACAAAATGCTCCACACATATCAGCAATCAAATACAAAGTTTTATTGACACCAAGTAAGCTCGAAGATCATTAAAATAGAACTAAAGGATCCAAGTCATTTTTTTTATAATCTCTTGAAATGCATGCTGTACAAAATGGAAATATAATACGAGAGCAATAAAGCACTCAATTTCTCCATTTTAACTGCCAATATTTCCACTGAGACCCTTTTAGTGTTTTGAGCAGACAAAGAATTCCCAGAGGAAGTCAGCAGGTCAGACAACATCCATGAGTAGAAATCGTCAGTCAACATTTCAGCTCTGAATGCTTTATCAAGAGTATTTTATACAAATGAATCTTGATGAAGAGTTCATATCTGAAATGTTCTACCCATGGATGCTGTCCTGAGTTTCTCTAGCAATTCTTTAATTGCTCAAGATTCCAGCATGTGTGCTTTCTCCTTTGGCATTTTGCTGAGAAAATCCAAATATTAACTGAACATTGTACTTGTAGTAGCACCGCAACAAATAGTTAATTTCAATGAAAGTGTGTGAACAAAAAGAGGCACTGGATGGTGTGATTAGCCTTCTCAACTGACACAAACTTGGCTCAAAGCCAATCAGCTGACTTTTTATATGATGACTTAAAAATCAGACGTGGAACAGGAAATCTGGCGTGCTGTAAAATGGGCTGAGTATTCACAATGAGCACCTGTTGGTATTTCTAGCAAATGCCCAAATTTGTCTTTGTTGAAATAATTAATGCTTTCATTGCCTTCCAAAAATGACAGCAATATGGGGATCATTGTAGAAACGTAGAGGTAAGATTTAATCCAAAATGACAGGAAACCTACCCACACCAACTTCACTTCTATAACTGCATCCAAATACAACAGAATTTCCCACTAAAACTTCAAAGATAATATTCAATGCAGAAATTTGTTTTTAAATGCACTTAATTTGAATTCCTTTTTTCTGAGCATTGATCTCCAGCTTAAGTATTTTTTCCATATCTTCTTGACCTGTGGTAAACTCCATGCAAGGAGGGATTTAGATAACCGACTCTCTGAACTCTAATATTACTGTTCTGAGTCCTTGGAGAGATTCAGGAGTGATGATATCCACTCAAAAAGATTATTCTTAATTGCCTATTGACCATTAAAGGATCATGTTACCCTCAAATTAGGATCAGTAGCTTTATTCTCTGATCAACATCAATGCCCTTTTATCTGAAACACCTCCCTGTTATAGGCAATAGTCTCTTGTAAAATGGCATTCAATGTTCTAGTAGTTATCAACTCGGGTGCCTCAGCCTCCACAATTTCACTCCACTCCCATCTTCTTTGTACACAAAATTTACTTGCAAGTGGCTTCTCCGGTCCAATCTTGAGCCCTTAATCTAGTAGTCATTTGTTTAATGCTTTGCAGCATCCCTGTCAAGTATCAAGTACTTGGAACTAGCTGTCCAAATACCAATTAGAATTTCTTAAAATTGCATTGGCAGTGGCCAGAAAATGTATTGGGGTTACTTGGAAGTCTGATTTCCTTCTGGGTATATCCTGATGGAATATGGTAAAGCATAGTTTTGTTCCCCTGGAGAAAGTATCTTATAATCTAAAGAAGTATAACATGTTTTTGCAGGTATGGCAGCCATACTTGCAGAATTCAGGGTTGAACATTTAAGGATACTTATTCTATACCTGAGTTCTACATCCTTGCTCTTTCCCCTATTTGAGATCTAGGCAAGAAAAGGAAATGGATCCTGGATCCCGACAGTTCCTCCTCTTTTCCTGCTTTTCTGTTTTTTTTTCTCTCTTATCTATTTTCTCCTTCTTTCTTTTCTATTTTTCTATATCGTGGTTTTGTTTTGTGGGAGGGGAATGGGGCTGTTTGGAGATATGGACAACTTGTACTTTCTCATTTCAATTTATGTATTCAGGTAATGATTATTTCTCGATACATGTTTGACCACAAAATTAAAATAAAGTATTAAAAAAAAGTATATGGAACATTGTAGCACCAAAACCAGCCAGACAATGTGGTGTTTCAACCTGTCACCTAAAAATCAAAGTGGACCTAATTTTCTCGCCATGATTCTGAGATTCTCTCTAATAAATCCAGGATCAAGCCAGGAGAATTGAATGAACCCAGAGTGATTAAAATGTGGAGTTAAGATGAAGAGGACAAAGATATTGTAGATAAGGCTGGGTGCATGTGATGGAGAAGTGAATGATGAACATTTAGATGAAGATGTGTTGAATGGGGCAGTGAAGTTGAGCATTGGCTCCGATCGTTTGGGCCATTTGGCCTTTTTCTAAACTATGATTTCTTAGCAAATCCATATATTGGGGATTACTCAGTATTAAGACTCGTGACCATGAGCCCACACCATTGTTAGTATACCATTGGTTTAAAACCTCAAATTATTTTGCCCTCTGTCATTAATTCTCAATTTATTTAGTATTTTTAAAGATGATGCTGTAGTTAAACAGGAAGCAGATAACCAAGTAGAAAGTATAGGAATCTCAAAGCCACTATATTCAGTTACATTTACTGGTCGACCTTCTATGGTGCTTTTGATAACAGGGAAACACTGAAAATTTGTCAGCTGTTGTAAGTATCATTTATTGGTGGTAATTAGATTTCTACATATGGTTGAACATATGTACAGTATTATAGTGAGCAGAATCAGTAGTAAATATTCTCATATGATTAGCACCAAAACCCAAACAATTTTCTCCTCAAGATGGTCTGTACCAAGTTGTATTCAGATTGTTTAAGACTGAATAGAATGGGGGGAATTGGTCTAAGAAAGGTAAAAGAGGCAAGGAGGCTAAAGGATGAGGTAAATGAAGAGGTCAATTCAATGGTTGGATATTTAGAGGCTAAAACTGAATGTTGGAAAATTGTATTGTTGCTGCAGATTTCATATCAATGAATTTTGGTCAGTAAAGGAGGCCTTCAGAACTTCGAGTGACGCTGTACATTTGGGAGGTGAAGGGAAGCATTGGGTCATCATTTAATTTGCTAAGCACTTAATTTTTCTGTGTCATCTGGTGATTTGTGGTGTGTTAATATTATTAGCTTTCACTACTTACCATTGCAAGTGCCTATTTCAGCACTGCTTGCTGTCCTTGCTTTAACTGTAGCCATTTTAGAATGAATAGAATATTAGTCTATTGAAATTAATTGTTGCAACCTTCATATTATTTTTAATCGAAGATGGCTGAATAAAGAAAATTTCCTTTGAAGAATGACATTGATTCTGTTAGGTTTAATGTTTATAACATCAGTGATATGAAATAGTTCTGGCTCTGAACGTATGGTTGGGTTACTCGACTAATGATATTAAACCTATGATCATTGTTCATTTTAACTCAATTATGTCATTATAACACTTAACCAACACTATAATCACTGGGCTCTCTTCCAGGGAAGGTGGATCCTGTTCTTACAGGATGGTTCATACCTGAACTCAAGGGGGAATACTATTATCCTTGTAGAAAGGTTTGCTAGTGCTTCTCCAGGGGTTTTAAACTAGATGGGGGGGAGGGGATGGGAAACAGTACCAGTAGGGAAGTTGAGGGGGTAAAAGATAAATTGAAAATTTCATGTAATGAGAGAAGTCAATGTTGTACATGCTGGCAATTATCTCAGGTGCATTTATAGAATTTCAATGCAAGGAGTATTGTAGGAAAGGCAGACAAGCTTAGAACATGGATTTGGCATGTGGAATTATGATATCGTGGCTATCAGTCAAACTTGGTTGCAGGAGGTGCAAGACTGGCAACTCAATGATACAGGCTACCATTGTTTTAGACACAATGGAATGGGGGAAATGAAAGGAGGAGGAGTGGTATTGCTCATCAGGGAAAATGTCACAGCTGTGCGCAGACTGAACGGACCAGAGAGCTCGTCGACTGAGGCTATGTGGGTGGAACTGCAGAGTAGGAAAGGTATGACCACACTCATGAGGTTCTCTTATAAACTGTCCAATAGTCAATGAGAATTAGAGAAGCAAATCTGTAGAGAGATAGCAGACTGCTGCAGGAAACATAAGGTTGTGATAGTAGGAGATTTTAACTTTTCACACATTGACTGGGACTCCCATATTGTAAAAGGCTGGATAGTTTAGAGTTTGTCAAATGTGTTCAGGAAAATTTTCTAAATCAAAATATAGAGGTACGAACTAGAGAATGAAATACTGGATCTCTTACTAGGGAACGAGACAGGACAGGTGACAGAAGTTTGTGTGGGAAAACATTTTGGGTCCAGTGATTATAGTGCCATTAGTTTCAAGTTAATTATGGAGAAGGATAGGTCTGGGCTCTGGGTTGAGATTCTAAATTGGAGAAAGGCCATTTTTGAGGAAGTGAGAAAGGATCTAGAATGCATGGATTGGGAGGAGTTGTCTTCAGGCAAGGCTGTGTGAGGTAAGTTGAGGATCTTCAAAGATGAAATTATGAGAATACAGAGTTTGTATGTTCTTGTCAGGATTAAAGGCCTAATAAACAGGCACAGTGAGCTTTGGTTTGCAAGAGATATTGGGGGATCTGATTCTGAAGAAGTGAAAGGTGTGTAGCAGGAATAGGCAACATAGAGCAAATAAGGTACTTGAAGAGTATAAAGAATGCAAGAAAAACCTCAAGAAAGAAATCAGGAAGGCTCGAAAAAGACATGAGGTTGCTTTGGCAAACAATGTGAAGGAAAATCCTAAGGGTTTATACAGGTATATTAAGAGCAAAAGGATAGTAAGGGACAAAATTGCTCCCCTTGAGGATCATGAAGCTAGAAGAGATGGGGGAAATCTTAAATCATTTTTTTAATCAGAATTTATTCAGGAAACTGGCACAGAGTTGTGGGAAGTAAGGAAAACAAGCAGTGAGGTCATGAAACCTATACAGATTAAAGAGGAGGTTTGCTTGTTTTTAAACAAATAACGGTCGATAGATTCCCAAGGCCTGACAAGATAATCCCTCGGACCTTGAGGGAGATGAGTGTAGAAACTGCAGGGTAGAAATACTTAAAATGTCCTTAGCAACAGGTGTTGTGCCGAAGGATTAGAGGGTGGCTCCTGTTTCTCCATTGTTTGCAAAAGGCTCCAAAAGTTACCCTAGAAATTATAGACCAGTGAGCCTGACCTCAGTGGTAAGTAAGTTATTGGAAGATGTTCTTAGGGATCGGGAATACAGGTATTTGGATCGCACAGCTTTGTATGTGATAGGTCATGTTTAACCAATCTTATAGAATTTTTTGAGGAGGTTACCAAGAAAATTGATGAAGCAAAAACTGAGGATGTTGTCCACATGGACTTCACTATGGACTTTGACAAGGTCCCACTGAAGGTTAGTCATAAAAGTTCTGATGCTAGGTATTTATGGAGAGGTAGTGATCTGGATTTGACATTGGCTGGACGGGAGAATCCAGAGAGTGCAGGTGGATGGTTGCTTCTTAGACTGGAAGTCTGTGACTAGTGCTGTGCCTCGGGGTTCGGTGCTGGGACCATTGTTGATTCTCATCTCTCTCAATGATATGGATAACAATGTGACAAATTGGATCAGGACATTTGAAGGTGACACAAAGATTGGAGGTGTTGTGGACAGCAAGGAAGGCTTTCAAAGCTTGCAGAAGGATCTGGGCCAAATGGAAAAATGGGCTGAAAAATGGTAGATGGAATTTAATGCAGACAAGCATGAGGTGTTGCATTTTGGAAGGACAAACCAAGAAAAGACATACACAGTAAATGGTAGAGCACTGAAGAGTGAGGTAGAACCAAGAGATCTGGGAATACAGGTACTTAATTCCCTGAAAGTGGCTTCACAGGCTGTAAAGAGATGGTTTGGCATATTGGCCTTCATAAATCAAAGTACAGTACTGACTATAGGAACTGGGATGTTATGGTAAATTTGTACAAGACATTGGTGAGGCCAAATTTGGAGTATTGTGTGCAGTTTTGGTCACCTAACTACAGGAAATATATTAATAAGATATAAAAAAGTGCAGAGAAGATTAACTAGGATGATGCCCGGACTTCAGGAACTGAGTTGCAGGGAAAGGTAAAACAGGTTAGGATTTTATTCCCTGTAGTGTAGAAGAATGAGGGGAAATTTGATAGAGGTATTTAAAATTATGAGGAATCTTGACAGAATAAATGTAGGTCGGCTTTTTCCTCTGAGGGTAGGCGAGATACAAACCAGAGGGCATGGGTTAAGTTTGAAAGGGGAATGATTTAGAAGGGACATTAGGGGGAATTTCTTTGCACAGAGAGTGGTGAGAGCATGGATCAAGCTGCCAATTTTATTTTTTAAGAAGGATTTGGACAGGTACATGGATTGGAGGAGTATGGAGGGCTATGATTGGGGTGCAGGTTAGTGGGACTAGGCAGAAAAATAGTTCAGCACAGACTAGAATGGCCAAAGGGCCCATTTCTGTGCTGAATGATTCTATATTATCTTTCAATAATTTTCACTGTTTTACTTGGCCAACCCCAAACTAATTACTAATAATATACATATCAGTCCATGATTTACCAATGCTTTGAGTGATGTGCCATAGTATTATGCATCTGTTTGCTCCACAATATGCTCTGTGACCTTTGAGAGAGGACAGGGAGGCAAATATATGAGAGAACTCAGCCAAGGTATCCTGGTGCCTGAGTATAGGGACAGAGGTATCAGTTCATCCTCTCATCTGAGAAAATGCATTCTATTATTAGAAGCACTAAAGAATGAAAAGAAAATAAAGAACTTGGAACATTTTGTTTTCTGAAAGAAGCCAATGAGTGGATTTATAATATATACCAATTATAATTTTTAGCATGTTGAGATTGGAAATATTTGGATAAAATATGAAAATGTACAGCAAATTATATCCTTTGACCTATTTAATGGAGTGTGGGCCTGGTTCCGATAGACTGTGGACCTCTGATAGACATCTAACCTCGCAGTGTCCCTTGGAACCACCGAGAATAAACTATTCATTACATAAATATATATATATTTAATGCAGGACTGTCTGTGTTTTCGGTGCCTAGACAGGAATTAATTCTGACCACTGGAGCAAGAGTGGATCTTTCCCAATTTAGATGGCATGTTCTTCCCGTGTTTTCAAAACATATACCCCTCCTCTATTACAGCTGTACCCCACCCTCTGTTTTTTAGTCACTCAGACTATTTCAATGCAGGTAAAGAAGGCAGATTAAATGTGAAGCAATGCAAGGCATTACAAGCTTGTCCAAATGAAGCAGGCAAAGCCCAACATTCAATTTAGGGTGAGCTTCGGGCTTTACTCTTGTGAGACATGTTCCATGTGGCTGAAATTGGACCATGATCATTTTCCACCCTCATGCTCCTTCCTCTTTACAGAGAACCAGCATCTGACAGAGTGCACAGTGATATGGACTTCAGTTTGCCAGGTAGAGTTCAAGATTTAAGGTTTCAGTTCCCTTTATGGTGACTTTGAGATTTCAGGCCATTTTTAGATGGACAAAAACACCCATTAGAAGGCTGGCAGCTCCCATGAAGATGAAGTAATAATTTTATATTATTTTTACAAAATACTTCATTTTGTATTCAATACTAGCAGGACACGTAGCATTTCCCAGGAAATAAAACATTCAGATGTTGACTACATGGTTGAAACAAAATACCCAAAAAACTTTTCGGCTCATAATGCACTGGCTTTGGCCACTTGCTTTTATTCTGAATGTACATTGATGCACAGCACTTTAACTAATTGAGGTGTTCTTAGTGCAAGTTCAAATTTGTTTATTTTACATTTTTGAACTTCATATGACCATAAAAGTTAAATGTGGTCATGACATTCAGCATCAAATGTTACCACAATTATAGTCAGCAGTAATGCAAGTCAGTGCTAGAATTCTGTTTCCTGCAGCCTGCTCCTTGCATGTCTGGAAGCATCAACAGTGAGGCGAGACAGATGTTCCTCTGCTATCTCTTGCTTTCTCCTTTGTCTAACTCTATGGGCTTCTGAAGAGCTTCTGCCAATGTTGTTTTGCTTTTTTTTATCCCATATTGACTTGGGTTTGACCACTTGTTTGTATTCTGAATGTGCATGGATGCACAGCACTGTAACTAATTGAGGTGTTCCTGGTGCACGTTTTAATTTTTTTTTGAAGTTTTGAACTTTATATGACCTTAAAGGTTAAATTCAATGAGGTCATGATATTCAGCAACAAATGTTACCACAATTACACTAAACAGTAATGCGAGTCATTGTAAGCTGGTTAAAAAACCACTTTTGAACTTCATATGACCTTAAGGATGAAATTCAATGTTGTCATGACATTCAGCATCAAATGTTACCCCTTCTGAACCTCCTTGGACATTTCTACAGTGTTCCATATTGATTTGCATGGAGATCAGGCAAACAAACAGACATACATGCACAAATATATGTTCAATTTCCATAGATAACAATATGCAAAAATAGTTCAAAAAAGAAATGGGAATAGGATTTGATCCAGATGTGAATTAGCAGTCCATTGCTTTATCCTCACACCCATCTCTTTATAATATTCGTCCAATCATTCCTCTCCTCTACCAAATTATAACTAGGCAAAGCCTGAGGACTGGGAGTGTATCAGAACATGGCTTCTTCTTGGAGAAGATGGTCCCTGATCCAAGGGAATGAAGAGATTGGGAAATATAAAATTATAAAACTTTAAAAACCTACATGCATTCAAGGCAATTTGACTTGAATTCACTTTAATATCTTAAATCCACTCTCTCCAAACAAATAGTTGAATTTTGGTTTGGATGCTATAACAACATATTTCAGTAAGTTGTTATTTTACTGTAGCGAGTTAATGTTTAGTGAGGATGGAGGTTTGCAAGTCAGACTAACTGTTAAAGTTGGATTTTTTTCCCCATCCCCTTTCTGCATCTCTGCTCTTACAGGAGGCCTCCAGATACACATGGTGCGGCTGCTGTACCTGAGAGCTTCGAAGAACTGAGATATCAACGTGTGAGAAAGCCCAAAAAGGCAACCCAGCTCCCTTCAAAACCACGCCGAAAAAACAGTGAGTGATATAGTGAACAGAATAAGGGCTGAGAACGAGATAATTTTCGAGAGGACTGATGGCCAATGAATAATGCATTCATATCTTCCACAAGTTCTTTGTCAAGAATATTTTAACTGCGCGCTTCATATATTTAGCATTTGATTTTACAGTAGATTATGCAGTATTTACATTGGAACCTTTGAACCATTCATGTAACATTCTTTTAGATAACACAAAGTGATTAAATTAATGACTTTAATTAATTTAATGCTGATATTTGGGTGACATGGTTAGTGTAGTGGTTATCACAACGCTATGACAGTGTTAACGACCGGGGTTACAATTCCTTGCTGTCTGTAAGGAATTTGTATGTTCTTCCTGTGTCTGTGTGGGTTTCCTCCGGGTGCTCCAGTTTCATCCCACCCTTCATAAATGGACAGGGATTATAGTTTAATTGGTGTATTTTGTAAGGCACAGGTTCGTGGGCCAGAAGGGCCTGTTACCATGGTGTACGTCTAAATTTATGTCTAAAACTTATGTCTTGCAAATGTTTCTGTTGTACCAATAAGGGCAGCATAGTTAGCGCAACGCTATTACAGCACCAGAGATTGGGACCGGGATTTGAATCCCGGACTGTTTGTAAGGAGTTGATATGTTCTCTCTGTGTCTGTGTGGGTTTCCTCGGGGGCTCCAGTTCCCTCCCACCGTTCGAAACATACCAGAGCTCAAGGTTAATAGGGTGTAAATGGACGGCATGGGCTAGTGGGCTGAAATGGCCTGTTACCATGTTGTATAACTAAATTTAAAAAATTTATATTTAAATCTCAAATTGTCATTCATCAGTTTCAGTTAACCCAATTAATCTTGGTAAATTGGAACTGGAGAAAAGAATTAAAGTTCATGGCAAGAACTGAAGGCAATACATATTGTCTTCTCAATAATTAATTATAAAATATTTCTATTCATCCAACCCTGGGTGTTGAATTTTGGCTGTAATGAGCAGTCAGTAGAGCTGTTGATGGCTTGTGGACATGCTTGTGGAAAGTGACAATATATTCTTAGATAACTTTGCCAGTGTAGATGAGAAACAGGAGGGGCCCAAGATCGTTGAAGTCATTGATCAGCGAGAAGTTATTCCTGATGATTCCCTGGTACCGTTGGTTCGATAAGTTTGAACCAGGTCCCATGTTGTGGATGACAGTGAAGAAGCGCTGGAATAGGATGGTGTGGTCTAAAGCTGCAGGTAGGTTAAAAAATGTATTAAGATTCATCGCTATCACTTTGGTTTCAACACTATAAGGAGTTAAGAAACTTGATTGGAAAGGTTCTAACCTGAAGTTAAGAAAAGATGGACACAGATTTGGAAAAGACCAGCACATTCATGTGCTTTGGAAAGGATTGGGTGTTTGTGATGAAGCAGTTGATCTTTGGTTCTTTGACATCAATATGACCTCCAGGCATCCCAGAACATTGATGTAAGTTAAAGAGGAATATTTGTAGCACAAATTTTCAGACAACCTCTTTTAGGTAAAAATCAAATCATCAAAATATATCTGTTTATTCTATCTTTAGGATAGCATTGCTTTTAGATTATAAATGTCAAGTGTGTTTAAAAAAAATCATTTGTTGCTTCAGGACTTTGCCTGCATTTTAAATAATCAACACCTTCAGGTTGCTTGTGGCTTCAGTCCTGTTAATAGACCGTAATGTTTGCTTATTTCAAGCAGGAATACAACTTAACACAAATGGGTTTCTGGATCAAAACAGACAGAATGTACTTCCACATCACTATTTTTCTCTCATCAGTAGCTTCTTGTTTTCTTGTATGGTATCAGATATAGAAGACCATATCAGTCTGAAATTTAATATAAATGTTGGATCAGTGTCAAATAAGACTTTTCATTAGGTCATTAATGCTGTTGAGCACTAACATCAAATTTCCCAACACTTGTCTTGATCATATGTCAACCCACAATGGTCTCACTGTTTGTTGTCTTGTAATTGTACAGCTGTAGAACTGAGTGCTGAGGACTAGACATTTTCAAACACATTCAGTTAACACTTAAATGAATAACAAATCATTATCAACTTACTGCTCAGAAAAAGAAGGCCCATTTTTTTTCTCACACCAACAGAAATAAATTCCTGGCATTCACTTCGTCGGCCAACTAACTTGTTGCAATCAACTCTTTTTGTTTAAGAAAACAAACATCTGTATTTCTAAATATCTCGCTATTTTTCCCAGGTTAAACATTTTGCAACTCCTCCATTAGTCTACTCATTTAGTCATCATCAACCAACACTGCATCCTAGACACAGCTGCTGTTAAGCGCCCTAATCTCTTACAATTAACATCTCATTGATATTTTTGTGAATTATACATTTCTGATTGTTGCTTAATTACTTAGCTCTTTGTGTAAATTCTGATAGTCAAATTCACAGCATAAATTCATTGATTGAATCAAATAATCAGCTAGTAGAATTTTTAAGGAGAATCTTGGATCTTCTACCAGCTACTGCCTGGTAGGAGAATTGAAGAAGTAGCCAATAAACTGCACGTAGGGCTTTTGCATCTATACACCATGGTAATCACTAATACTCCATTAAATGTATAGGAAGCAATGATGAGAAGTATAAATAAAATTACCAATAGGAAGTGCAGTGATGCAGCCCAATGCCTGAACTGGGAATTGTCTATCCTACTGCTCAACATTTGAATCATTAAAAATGCAATTCAGCATCACTGTGATGGAAACTTACCACAACTTCAAACATGCTGACATTTTAGATTTATTCTTATCTTACTGTTATAAAACTGATTTTATATGGTATATTGCCATTCAGAACTTAAAGAGAAACAGATCATGAAGTAATTATTCTCAATTCTGATTCTTGCTAGTTTATGTAGGGTTTATTATCAATTAATATATCCTGTCTCATTCTTTCATTTAACTAGTCATGCAGCGTTCAAAATTGTTGACTTTGTTTATCACATTTAATATGGTTTCATGTGAGGAAATATATTTCCCATTCTGACCGTTTTATTTTTCTTCACCAGTTCTTTTACAAGATCATAACATACAGTGACATAAGTTGGCCCATTGGCCATCGAGTCTACTCTGCCATTCTAATCATAACCTAAACAAGATGAGAGCCCATGGAATTACAGGAAGGATACTAGCATGGCTAGAGCGTTCGGCTGGTCAGTGGGAAACAGAGAATAGGTAGAAAGGGATTCTATTCTGGTTGGCTACCAGTTACCAGTGGTTTCTCACAGGGGTCGGTGTTAGCTCATTCTAATCATGAGCTCATCCATCTGCCCACGCAGTCCCACTGCCCTGCTTTCTCCCCGTAACCCTTGATGCCATGACTAATCAAATACCGGTCAATCTCTGCCTTAAATACCCCAATGACCTCACTTCCACAGCCACCTGTGGCAACAGGTTTCACAGACTCACAACCCTCTGACTCAGTTTTAAATTGATGCCCTTATCCTGAAATTATGCCCTCTTGTCCTTGAATTCGTACCATAGAAGCATCCTGGCCATATCTGCACTGTCCAGGCCTTTCAGCATTCAAAATGTCTCTATGAGGTCCCTCCCCACTATCCTTCTGTTTTTAATGCTCTTCCTTTTCAAATAGCATGATTCAAGAATATAGCAAAGGTATGTGATAACATGGTGCATATATTTGTGAGAATCAAGATCGATTTTTACTAACCAAGACAAAAGAGTTCTTCAAATGCTGTCTCACAAGCATCATCTACAGTTGAATCATGAGCTCCTTGCTCCTGTGTTCAATGCCCTGACCAATGAAGGCAAGGTTGCCAAATGCTTTCTTCCCCATCCTATGTCACTACCTTTGTGCCCTTCTGTCGCACTGTAATAATGTAATTCAGTGATAAAGGGATTGCCTTTGCACGGTTGCACATTTAATACTTGCTAAAATACTCCTTTGAGAAATATGTAGGCTCTCATAATTACAGATGCAATCTTTGAACGAGCTCACAGGCACACACAGGAGAAATGGTTATATGGTCTTCAGCATGTAATAAAGGTGTCTATGCTGAACTGCTGACTCCAATCAAGCTAACTGTCAAACTCTGGGAGTTCAACAGAACCAGTGAGGGGTGAAGGAATGTGAAAAAAGCAGCCACCAGTTTCTAAAAATATAACGAGCGAGTGGAGGGTCAAGCAACCCAGCCCAGCGTCAAAATAAAGAATCTATGGTTTATTTCTGATTGGATAAACATAATCACTGTCCTCCAATAATAAGTTCTCCTCAAAATCAGTTACAAGCTGACGTTTGTGTGTAGAATCAAACCATCAGGATTGCGTTCAAAACTCAACTTTGTTCTGGTCATCATGAAATATTTAATTTACCACAGTCTTGTTACTACTGGATCAATTTAACAAGGGATTTGACTAATTGTCTGTCATAATGTGCTGGAGTGTTCTCTCAGCCACCTGCTGAACTAAGGCTCTCTGTATCTTGCAGGTGCTTGAGGGGATTCGTGGAAAATATAATACGTTAGTTACTCTGAACAATTGTAAGAGCTCCCTTCCTGGAAGGCATATGCAGAACTATATTTGCCAAAGGTTAAGAAGAGATCTAGATTCTGGGCTGAAAATGTGCACCAAAGCTAGTCAGAGAAGTGAACTTGACAACTAATGCTTAAAGACAAGCTTAAGATATCTTAAATCTTCTGCCTGGATAAAATGTTATCTCTTACTTTCTTCATATGACAAAACTGATTATTGAAAGCATTTTCTGATCAAGTTGGTTTTCACTATTTAAACAATAGAACATCCATCATGTTTTTTAAAAAATTTTCTAATAGAGTTTTTCAAAAGTACTTAGTCTTCACAATGAACACTGCAGAATAAAGCTGATACCTTTTAATGTCCTTGCCTAGTTGCAAGACTACATGATCCATATGTCTCTCTTCCAAAGTACCAAATACTAATTGGCTTCATCACCCAGAGCTAGGGAGTGAAAACCTAGTATCGAACTCCCAGTCAATGTGCCAGGGGAAGTGTTGAGTAAGGGTAAGATGAGTTCCTGCTGCAATGACCAAAATAAACCCCCATTATCTGATCTATATGGAGGATGATCAAAAGCACAACATGCTGGGGAACACCTGATGCAAGTGACAGCGGATGAGTTTGTTTACTTTGTGCATTTTGGTTTGTTTTTCATGCCATGAAAGAAGCTGTAGGATTATAAAAGGTGTTGATAGAATAGCCAGTCAAAATCTTCTTTTCCCATGGTCGGGGTACCAAACGTAAGAGGACATAGTTTTAAAGTGGATTTGAGAAGGATTATTTTACAGAATGATCTATGGCTGGACCTCACTGCCAGGAAAGATGGTGGAGTCAAATGCAATCATGCTGTTTAAGAAACAGTTGGACAGCTGCTTAAATAGGCATTGCATGGAAGGATACAGACTTAGTGTGAACAAGATTAATGTGGGTGGGCTAAACAGTCAGCACAGACATGATACCATTCAACTTTGAGAGAAAATCTATAAACTGAAATTTATAAACTGGCAATCTGAACATTTAATATTTCAGCCTTTGCACTGGTTATGAGAAATAATGGTGTTTTCTTCAAGAAAAGATAGTGTTCAATATTATTTTAAAATTTGTGTTGCCCCTCTGCAGGTACAAATAATGCCTTGCAAAGAGATCAAAGGGTGATTCTGTTCCCAAAGTATTTATGGCCGACCAAATTAAGATATAGTTGCCAATAATTAAATATTTTTCTTTTTGGTTAGGTTTTCCAATCTCACAGGTCCAGCAGCCCGGTGAATCTCAGGTTCTCCAGCCCCAAGGCATTCTCTACCTCCAAAAGAAGAAGAGACACTCTCGTCAGGACCCTTATGCTTATTTTTCTGCAATGAAGGAAGAGTTTCACAAGTACAGACACCAGCCTGAGGATGAAGTGGCTATTCTGGGGAAGGTGGATCATGAAGAACACCAAGGGCAATCAACCCTGCTTAAGTAATCATCATTAGTTTAACAAAATATTCATCAAGATTTGTGAATCAATGTATAGAATGTGTTTCCCTGCTCAGAGAAGTCGAGTATCAACCCCGTGGTAGAAGTTAGCCTTATGGAAACAGCAGTATTATAATGCTATTTTCTTTGCTACCTATGCCACAATTCAAAATATCAGCAATTGCATTCAGATATATATCCCATGAAAGGTCTAATTAAGGATGGCAATATTTTGATTTGCCAACCTACTTAGTTGAATTGCTTGAAGAAATTGCTGTGAAGAAACGTGTAGTTTGTAATAATTTTATGCCAAGAATATGAAAGCACATCTAAATGAGGAACATTGATCTGTCCATCAATGCCATATCCCCTCCAAGATGATGTCATTGTATCGATGTAACAGGTCATATGGCATATATCTTGTGAAATGGTATGTGTGTTTCTCCAGATCTCGCTGCTTTACGATGTCACCGTTTCTGATAGTTACACGTGCTCCATCTCAATCTACCACTTAAGATGGCATCATTCAGGTGCTGAATTTATCATTTGTGTACAGCACATCTAAACAGTGAAGTGATACTTTGCCAAGGAGAAAATTTATAATGCAAGTTTAATGTTGAATGGCTCAAGCCTGCTCTCATTTGTTAATATTTGTCTGGCCCTTCTTTTATTTCTATTGAAAGGCCCTGATATTCATTTTATTTTACTAGTCTCAATTAATTAAACTAATTTTTAAAAAGTCATAATACATAAAAAATGTTAAATGCTGCGTAAGATGGTACTAATTTATTTATTAGGTTTTATGTTTTCTCTTTAGCTTAACATCACAATTTTCACAATTGTATATTCAGTGATTGAGACAAACTGGATTTTAGAGGTGGATAACAACAATGAGTAATTCACCCAAACAATCCTATCATTCTATTAAAGGCAGGTAAACAGGTGGAGGAAATAATTTGTTCACCTTGTTCAAGATCATTTTAAATGTCAAAACACTGACAGAACTGACAATCTTTAAATCTTTCCATGAGTTTTCAATTCCAAGACCTGCATTTAGTAGCAAATTGGTCCATTATGTTTTTATCACTGAAGTTGGTAACCTTAACATATTTGATAGATTGCTTGTTTCCCACGTCAAAGTGGATTAATTAATTCTTTCACCTCCTCCTGTTCTTTACAAAGCCCTGTAATAATTTTGGCTTGATAAAAATGGCAATAAAGCAGGTTCCTAGCCATGAAGTTGAATTCTATCACAGGGACAGGCCAACTTCTTCATCAGGCCAATAACCTATGTAGTTATATATGGAGATCACCATTGGGATTCTTTGTTAGCAAATCTGATTACTTACATTCAAATTTTATTAAATGAGCAAACATCCTGTTTTTATCAGTGGATGTATGTGTGAAAACCACAATCTCATTGTGTGATTGGATTACTTGGGCTTTTAAAAGAATCAAGTGGGTTTTATATAAGGAAATTGAATTAAATTTTCAAAATCAAAATGATCAGTGTGAGCCTCTGAATATTGCAGATTCAAAATGAATTAATAACCAATTGGACATTTCAAAAGTAAGCTTAGCTGATATGAATTAATAAAATGTCAGTGGAATATTTTCTGTCGTATAAAATCTGGCTTTTAATAAAGTAGCAATCAAAATGTACATTTGAAGATTTAGCTGCTTTACTTGTATTTCTTTGAGGACAAATGAATAGAAGAGGGGTTACTGACATGAAATAGTGTTGTAATAGCCAGGATACATTTCCACTCTTTATTAATGTGCAAGACTTGTTAACTGTCATTGACCTATCATGTGGGATAGTCCACCCTAGTAGAGTTCACCCCAGCTGCAGCGTATCCCTCTTTTTTTTTTTGCATTTCAGGTTGCAGTATTCCTTTCTGTCAACAAATGTGCATTCAACCAATTCAATGTAAAATAATTTAGTTGGAATTCTGAAAAAATTCTCAGTAATGGAGATTAAAAATGAAATTCCGTACCTGCAATTTAATGTTATATCAGAACCCTTACGTTGGGCAATAAAGTGCTATTTTGGTGTTCAATATAATATTGCTCTGTTAACAATTTAGTCCAAATCTTGAAAAATCATTTTAAATGAAATATTGCCCTTGTAATCATTGGTAATGAAGCATTGGGTATCCTTGCATAAAGCATAAATGGAAAGCTTAGGAGTTTGTGGAAGTGGCCACTTTGTAAACGGTCTCCCAGAACTCAGTGTCTCAGCTGGGATATCCATTGAATAGCCTACATTGATTGATAAGTACGAGGAATATGACTCCCATCTCTCCATTGGTTCACACTGCCATTGCACTATTAACAGCGCAACCTGAGATTTCCATAACATCAGTGTGTATGGTATGAATGAAATAGTTGATGATGATTGTTTGCTTGAGGGAGCACCCACTCATGATATTCTGCAATATTTTTTATGAACGCATTGAATAATTGTTACTGAGAAACCAGAGATTTCTCTCATAACCTTTAGATGCAATCAGTACATCCCCTGTGTGAAAGTTAAAGGCAAATGTACTTGAATAATGACATCCTTTTCTGTATTTAAATTCTTTTTGGCTTGGTGTGAACACATCTAAAAAAAAATGTTATTCAGAAATGTACTGACGTTATAAATACAAGAGATATATTTATAGTGCTATGTAATTAATGTGACATCTGCCTCAAAAATATTGGATAGGAACATTATCTCTTTGTAACAGTAATCTTTATGTACAGAGACATTTTTACAGATGCTTTATTAATGATGCATGCAGCTTAAAAGTCAAACATACTTTGAAGAAATGTAGAGGAAAATGAAAGTGAAATTACTGTAGCCAGGAAAATGTATAAAAAGATAAACTGTAGGTTATTAAAGTAGTTGTTTCGCAGAGCAATCTGCTGCATGGTAGACCTTTGGAAGTATTTGTTGATGTGAGCCTTAGGGAATGAAGTTTAGGGATATATTTTCAAAGTAACTGGTATTTCCCACGCAACATGCTGCTTGCTTGTTTGCATAAATGGAGGGGTTCTAAAATGTAAGTATTTATTCTCTACACAAACTGAGTAAAATAGTAATAACAAGCATTGATCTCCCCTGGGTTAGATCACCTCTCAACCTTCTAAACTCAGCTTTATGCTAATAATGCCATCCTTGAAGCATTTGACTCATTCTGTGTTGTACCATTTGCAAGGTCATTGTGCCAATCTAATCATAGTCATTACAAATCAATAACTAATTACAGGGAAATTACTTCCTCACACTAGAATATTACAAGTATAGATTTTTAGTCTGTAATAAATAACCTTTCTCTCATAAAGAACAGTGGAAGAATGGTACTCACTCCCCAAAGAGGCTGTAGTTGAATCAATTGAAATGTTCTTTTACCCAGGTTTGTCCTTTACGAACAAAAAATGTGAATAAGGAAAGAATAAACTAAGATAAAAGGGAGTGAGAGAGATGAGTCAATATTTAATTGAAAATCAGTAGGCTAGAGGAACAAGGTTTACCTACCCTGTTCAAATCAGATTCCAGTGGCATTTCCAGTAATTTTTCATCAGTGTGCCATCCAGGTAAAATAAGTTCATCTGATCATGTTCACATCATGACTCTCCAGGCAGCTACAAGGCCACAGAATGCTAGAGCACTGTCTATACATTGGCAGCGCATGACAATGGGCTAAGGTACAAGTCTCACCAACACGATAACATAAAATGAGCCGACAATAAACTTGAGAAATATGAAAAATGGCATTGTAAAATGAGATATTCAAATTGATGTGACTAGTCATGATTTCTATGCATTAAGTGATTCCATCATTGCATTTGCAAACAAAAAGCATTTGACTCAGTAATCAACCACTGCTTCCATCAATTCTGCCTCCAGCTAAATATCTCCCAATTCCTCACATCTCTTCTGTTGTCCTCTTGAACTTTGGTCATTTATTTCAGAACTCCAATATTCCAACAATAAATGGTTCCACACACTTCCTTCCTTTCTGCTCTGCACCATGTGTGCAAATGGCCACTTAGTAAGAAGGGACCAATGCTTTCTCTAAATTCCAAACTTGGATATATAATTTAACTTTAAATTAAAGGGATGGGATTAAGAGAGAATGAAATAAAAGAAAGAATTTTTTTCTTTTTCTAAAATGTTTAACACTAACTGTACTCTTCAGGAATGAAACTCCATGTGCAAAATTAAATTTTCATAGCTGGAGAAGTAAATAGGCAGTAATTATAGTTACATATGAATGCATCACCCGTAACACTTGGTGGGTACAAAGTCTCAATTTCATCACAGACTCTGCCATTAAAGTACTGATAGACAACTTCAACCATAGCTTCTGGATTTTCAATTAGCTGTGTATGTGACAATGCTACATGTTGCTATTTTATTCACTGAAGTCATGCTGTTAGAGTCACTATTATTCTTAATGCAGTTTTTCTTTTGTCTTTTGTAATTAATCTATTAGAATACCCTCACCAGAATCCTTGAGTGCCATGACTATAGTAGTCACTGCAAGTCATTTGAGAAAAGCTTCTAACTTTTATTGATTTATTTAATTGTTTATTTGATTTGTACATTACCGGCATGAACATTATCGATTGCTCATCCCAAATTGTCCTCGAAGAAGTGATGGTGAGTCTACTTTTGAATTTTTTTCAGTCCTTCAAATACTGTCAAGTGTTTTCTCTAGGCCCGCAACATTTCTTCAGAATGTAGTTTAAATTTAAATTAAAGATTTAGACATACAGCACGGTAACAGGCCATTTTGGCCCACAAGTCCATGCTGCCCAATTTACACCCCATTAACCTACACCCCCGGTATGTTTTTGACTGGTGGGAGGAAACTGGAGCCCCAGGAGAAAACCCACCCAGACAAAGTCCTTACAGACTGTAGGGTTTCGAACCCCGGTCCGGTCCCGATCGCTGGCACTGTAAAGGTGTTGCACAAACTGCTCTGCTAACCGTGTCACCCTCACACGAGAGGTTTTTTTAAAAGGAAATAGTTACTTTTAATTTTTCTGTCTCTTTTATTTCACATTCAGGATAGAATTAAAAGGTGATCAGAAAGTAAAATTGCCATTGTGGACATTGTGCCTTTTTTAAAAGTTCTATTAAATGAACATTAGAACTGTCACTTTTATATTTTGATTATCCATCATCATGCATTTTGGAGGCCATTTTGACCATTAGATAGTTTTAAAGACAACATTGCATAGAATATTTTTTATTATAATCATCATGTCACTCTACAGAAAAGAAAGCAATCAAAATATGTTTGTTAGGGTATTTCAAAATTCCTTTTGTTTTACTATGAAATTTCTAAGGTGGTTGAGTGGTCAGTGCTCTTTCCATTTCCTTATTAATAGAATGTAATCCAAGATCGTAAAACTGAAGCGAAGCTTGTGTTGAGCAAAATTTCCCATTACTATTTCCCTCTATTCAGCAATCCTACATGCTTTCCAACTCACCTTTTACATCAATTGAGAATTTTGCCAATATTGATTTAATATCCACATGCCTTTCCATTGCAAGGGCAATCCCTAGCAATATTTTAGGAATGTTCCCACAACAGCACCACGCTGAAACTTCGGAGATGTTGCTTCTCAATGGCAGCTCTAGAAATATTTCATGTACATTCTTCCCAGGCTCGGATTTTCAACTCCTATAAATCTGAAAAGGAAACAGAAGTTAGAAAAGAGTGAAGGAATGACATAGTCACTTCTGTCTCAGCATGACTTTGTAATGCATGAAATGTGTGTTTGACAGAGGATGGGGCATTATCTCATTTTGAGTATCACTTATCAGAAAACATTCAAGGGGGTTAAGTAAATAATATAAAAGCCAGAAATAGCAAATGAAATCTGTAAAAATTTAAGCAGAAAATACAGTGGATACTATAACCATAGGAGTATCCACATAGTACAGAAACAGGTCATCTCAGCCCCTCTAGTCCGTACTAATTTAAATGATCTCCTCTAGTCCCACTTGCCTGCACCCTGCCCATAACGCTCCAATCCCCTTATATCCCCGCACCTATCCAACTTTTTGACCCTGCTGCAACCGCCTCTTCAGGAAGGTCGTTCCACTCAGCCACCACTCTCTGAGTGAAGAAGCTCCCTCTCATGTTACTTCTAAACTTTTGCCCCTAACCCTTAACTCATGACCCCTCATTCCAACCTCACCTACCCAGAAGGGGAAGAGCCTATTCACATCTACTCTATCCCCCTCATAATTTTAAATACCTCTATCAAATCTCCCCTCAACCTTCTACGCTTCAATGAATAAAGATTGGGTCTAATCAATCTTACTTTGATTCTAGATACAGCAATCTCGGCAATATTTTAGTAAATCTTCTCAGCACCCTCTCTACCTTATTGATATCCTTCGTATATTTTGGGGACCAGAAATGCACACAGTATTCCAAATTTGGTCTCAACAATGCCTTGAATAGTCTAAACATCACTTCCCAGCTCCTATATTCTATGCTTTGATTTATAAAAGCCAGCACACCAAAAAGCCCTTTTTACAACTCTATCCACATGAGATTCCACTTTCAAAGAATGATGAGCCATTTTTCCAAGATCCCTCTGTTCCTCTCCATTTCTCAGTCCCCTCCCCTTCGCTGCCTAGGCCCTGTTCTTATTATTCTTCCCAAAATGAAGCACCTCACACTTATCGACATTAAACTCCATCTGCCATCTCTTCTAAGAAGTTCAAATCCTTCTGCAGTCTCTGAAAACCATCTTCACTATCCACAACCCACCCTCCCCCATTTTTATATCATCCGCATATCTACTCACCCAATTTACCACTCCATCGTCCAAATCATTAATGTAAATGACAATAAGGGACCCAACACCGATCCCTGAGGCACACCACTCATCACTAGTATCCATCCTGACAGACAGTTATCCAACATGACTCTCTGGCATCTACCCTCTAGCCACCGTTGAACCCATTTGACTACCTCAACTCTAATACCTAGGACCTGAAACTTCCTTACCAACCTTCCATGTGGAATCTTATCGAAAGCCTTACTGAAATCCATATAGACTACATCTCCTGCTCTACTCTCATCAACCTTCCTAGTCACCTCCTCAAAAAATTCAACAAGATTTGTCAAGCATGACCTTCCCCTCACAAACCCATGTTGGATGTCCCTGATCAGTCCCTGCCTCTCTAGATACTTATACATATTATCTCTAAAAATACTCTCCATTAGTATACCGACCACCGATGTCAAACAAACTGACCTATAATTGCTGGGCCTGCGCCACCAGCGCTTTTTAAACAGAGGAACCATGTTTGCGATACACCAATCCTGCGGCACCATGCCCCCTCTAGTGACTTTTGAAAAATCACTGTCAAAGCCTCTACTATTTCCTCTCTGACTTCTCTCAAGGTCCTGGGGAAAATCCCATCGGGACCTGGAGACATATCCACCTTTATATGCCTCAAAAGTTCCAATACCCCCTCTTTCCTAATCCCGACGTTTTCCATAATCACCCCTTTTGCTTCTCTTATCCTACACAATTCCACATCTTTTTCTCTATTGAGTACCAAAGAGAAGATCTTGTTCAATATCTCCCCCATCTCATTCGGCTCCGTACACAGTTGTCCACTCTGATTCTCTAAGGAACCAATTTTATCCTTCACTCTCCTTTTGCTGTTTACATATTTGTAAAAACCTTTCAGATTTGCTTTCACCCTGTTCACTATAGCCACCTCATAATTTCTTCTCGCTTTCCTAATTTATTTCTTAAGCTTCTTTCTACAGCCTTTGTATTTTCCAAGCATCTCATTTATACATTCTTTCTTTTATTTAATGTAGACCTCCTTTTTAATTTAAACCAACTTTCTAATCTCCATTGAAAGCCATGGCTCTCTCAAACTTTTGGCTTTGCCTTTTATCTTAACAGGAACATAAAGATTCTGCACCCTCAAAATCTCACCTTTAAATGCCCTCCAATTCTCCTCTACCTCCTTCCCATAAAATAAATGAACCCAAACCACTCCTTGTAAATCCCTTCTCATTTCTTCAAATCTGGCTTTCCCCTATGCAAAAACCTTAATCATTGGACCTTTCCATAATTATATTGAAACTAATGGTACTGTGATCACTGGATCCAAAGTGCTCCCCAACACACACCTCAGTCACCTGCCCCATCTCATTCCCCAACAGTAGATTCCACACTACCCCTTCTCTAGTGGGTACCTCAATGTATTGCTGCAAAAAACTATCTGCACACATTTTACAAATTCTAATCCATCCAGCCCCTTCACAGAATGTGTTTCCCAATCTATATTAGGAAAATTAAAATCCCCCACTAACACAACCCTGTGATTATTACTAATCTCTGCTATTTCTTTACACATTTGCTCCTCTATTTCTCTCTCCCCACTAGTGGTCTATAATACATCCCTGCAATTGTAATCTCTCCTTTTCCATTTTTTAATTCCACCCATATCACCTCCTTTGACAAGCCCTCCTATCTATCTTGCATCAGCACCGCAGTAATATTTTCCCTGACAAGCTATGCCACACCTACCCCTCTTACCCCTCCAATTCTATCACACCTAAAGCAGCGAAATCCCAGAATATTTAGCTGCCAGTCACAACAGTGTCTATCCACACCTTCAGCTCATCCACCTTCCTTACAATACTAGAATTAAAGTAAAAGCGTTTCAGAGATTTCCAACATATTTCCCTCTGACCCTATCTTTACAGTAAAATCTATTATTTATTACCATCACCCCTCCTCCATCACTGCATCGATCTTTTACCTTCTCGACCACCTGTTTTTCCACCCCCAACACGAGTTTTTCAAGGTTTTATTTCTTCAATGAAATGGTAGAGAAGCTGACCAGGATCATGGTGACTGTTCCCATCCCAACTTATTTTTTTTTTAAAAGGAGAGCATTGTAAATGTAACATGTAGATAACAGACACAGAACCATGTTCTCAACAGCCAGGCTGTCTGTGGGGGGGAAGCATCATCACACCACAAGTGACTCAAACATTAATTATTCATATTAGAAAGGAAAATGTTAGTTGTGTTCCATTTTATTTCAGAAATGTAATTTTTTTTAGTTTGTTCTGCATTGAATCATAGTCTTTTCCAAGTAGTCATTTATTATCTTGCAAATTATTCTCCGTGGCATCCTATAGATAGACCCCTGCATCTTGAGACCAAAAATGTTGGACTCTAAAATTTGGTGGTCATGAAGCTTTCTTTTATTTTCTAAGGAATAAAATTTAAGGAGAATGTAGAAGGCAATAATATTCCAATGAAAAAGTGTCTAGGAAATAAAAATATGAATAGACAAGCTTAATCAGTACACTGCTTTTCCAACAATTTTCTCTTCCCAAGTTTTGTTTGAGCAACTAATTGTATGCCCAGCATTTTTTTTTCTTAGTCTTTAATACAATTGTAGTCCCCAGAGACATTTTTCTGTTTTGTTTCATAGGTTATTTTAATAGACTCAGAAATCTGCCAGCTCCTTTTCTTTACCTTTAACCTGTGGAATTTCAGTATGCATCTTGAGATGATTAAAAGAGGCACAAGGGGAAGAAAAAAAGCATTAATATCCTCAGTCCAATTCTTGGTGGATACATTCACAGTTAATTTTGCATTTGTAATCCCAGAGCACTTCAGCGTGTGGGGCAATCCCTTCAAGTAACTTCAGCTGTGATTTTTGGCTCAAGCATTCACTCTCCTCCTTACCTGCTGGTCCATAGATGGACAATGTTTTCATTCTTTGGCTCCACATTCAATGAACCTGCATTCACAGTTGTCCATCCTTCACACAAAATTCATCAAAATGATGTATTTAGGGAGTAGATTTAACCCATCCTACAGCAGCAGAAAACTCACAAGATCCTGTTCTATCGGAAGTAGTCAAATGCTCTTCGTGTATATGACGGAAGTACAACTCTAACCTGTGTCAGCAACCTAATTAATTTATCATGCCAAAAACAATAAACATTAGCAAGGTTATGAATGCAGTGTCAAATCACATACAAGAAGCATATAAAAAGGCATTGAATGAAAAGATATAGAAGATAGTTTTAAAACCTATATACCTTTTTATCTCCACCAATAACCAAAGTCTGATTGATGAAAAGAATCTGCACATGTGCAGTTCTTAGTGCCAGGCAGGTTTCTTTTTACCAGACGTTAATAGGAGGGTACTTGGATTCCAGTTTAGTGAGTTTAATTGTATTTATCATGTACTTATTTCTAACTCTTAGTAAGGACAAGTGCTATGAAGTTTCTGCATTGCGTTGACCTGATCAAGCAGCACCTTCCTAATTGCTGCATCTCGTTCTGCTTGAGAATTACTAGACTCCTCTCTCTGATTCCATTTGTGTAACCACAAATAAAATAGTTTAATTGTTTGTCCTACCATCATTAAAATTTAAAAAAAAACACATTAAGTCCCACATTTTACTTAGATTTTTCCATGTCTCTAGTTTATAATTTTTGCCAGTATTGTAATCTGTGCCACTGGTAACTTGGTAAATTAGACAGGCCATGACAACGAGCCTGTTGGTATCCATTGGCTTCATTTATAATATATAGCAAGTAAAGTGAAGCTACTTTTCCATTTATAAATGTAGGTGTTTAATTAAATATTTTTTTCAGGTAGTTGTTACAAGGAGAACCAACGTCTCTGCTTTCGAATTATGAAGGAACTGAACCAGTGATGTGCACATTGTGCCTCCACTGTTATCAATAAATGACCATCCCCATTCAGGGCTTTTTTCTTAAGGAAGATAAACTTCAGAAAAGATGCTCACCACTTGCTGCTTTCCTTTAGATATGAGAAGCAACTTTGTGTTTACAACTATGTCAGGAGTAATTGGTGAGGATGGTGAAGTAGTGTTTATAGGATGGGTACAAATGATAGGAATTCTTCTTTGTTGTCTTTTAAGAGAGGTAAAGAACCAGTTGGATGTAAATAAGTTTCCTTTGCTGAACATTGACAATCTAATGGCATATACCTCACAATGGGATCACTGTAATCTTACTGTTCTAATCACTTTTAAAGAAAAATAATTCTGGTCTTGCTAGTCATAGAGTCCCATAACATGGAAACAAGCCCTTCAGCCCAAACTGCCCACACCAACCAAAATGTCCCACCCATACTGGTCCCACCTACCTGAATTTGGTCCATATCCCTCTAGACCAATCTTATCTATGTACCTATCCAATTTTTTTTTTCCTTAAAACTTGCAGTAGGACCTTCCTCAACGACCTCCTCTGGCAGCCTGTTCCATACACCCACCGCTCTCTGTGTAAAACTTTATCCCTCAGGATCCTGTTAAATCTCTCCCTCCTAAACTTGAACCCATGTCTTCTGGTTACCAATCCCCGTATTCTGGGCTAAATACTTCCATTGTATTCTTGATTATAAATCTTGCTTTGTAGGTGTATGAGGGTCGATTTATTTAATCTGGTCTCTCCTCCCATATACCTCTTCTGATGAAGTTTGTTCAGCAGACTGGCTCATTGGTAGAGCTGGAACCTCAAACTGTATGCACCTCTTCTTCACCTGAGACTGGACAGATACCACTGGGGACTGATTTAAATGTGAGGTATCGCACCAATGCCCACTTAAATCCACTTCTAGTCAGAATGTATAATAGATTTCTCAAGTGGCTGAGTGATTTCTCTCTTCTTTCATCTCCATGCCATGAATGTGACCAGTTTTACTGCCCTTCCTCATCCATTGCCAACATGGCTGAGATTATTGACTGCTTAGCTCAGACCAAAGGTTAAACTTTGGTCTGAATAGTTTATAGCCTGCACTCGTCAACCATAAATGGTGTGATATAACATATCTAGATCACTCTGTAAAGTCATTGCTTTAAAGTCATCTCATAAAGATCAAAAACAAATCACTATAAAATAGTGGTGAAAATGTAAAGATATTCTATTTGCAACTTAAATTCATTTCCATAGCAGTTATCATTGATGCCTATGAAACATTACATAAAATGTTTTAATACTGGGTTTAAATATGCATAAATGATTAAATATTTAAACTGAAGTTAATTTACTAATTAACCTATCTAGTGCTTTTGACATTCAAATAAGACTGAAAAAAAAATTAATGTCACCTTTTCTGAGTCATTAAAGCTGTATTTCATTATTTTTTTACAAAACCAATGGAATTTTATAAGTATTTTAGAAAAATCTACACTTTCTTTTGAATAACCTGGGATCCTTTTTATCAGTTTGTAAGGCCTTAGCTCAAAAATTGTTTCACATCAAATTGCAATTACCCACTGTGCAAATTTTCGACTATTTGTTCGGAGTACATGGTGAAGGGAGTCTTTTGCATATTGACTGCACAGCTGAGTCTGCTAATGTTTTGAAGAAGAGATAGTCATGTATTTTTGCAATGCAACAAACAGAACTCAAGTATCTGAATTTCATTAAAGATTTGTTGGTATTAAATCAATGTGAAGTCCTGATTTGAATAGTTTGAGGGCTTTTTAAAACCGAACGGTTAAAGAATAAATATGCCACTAGTCACTGACTCCAACCTTTTTATTATAAACATAATGGCAATAGTTATCATAAATGGGATAGATTTTACAGTGCGTTATTTCAAGTTTTGTGCCATTTCTGAGGAATTTGTATAGTTGGTATATTTATTCTTTGGAATTAAAGGAGATAATTTTGGTGAAAAACAATAGCTATAGACTTTGGAAATGTCAAGACTCAGCCTATATGATGCCAAGAACATCCAGTAAAATATGATGTGATTTAAATGAATATAATTATTGTTTGGAAATGTTTTTAATGAGTGTTTTAAAAAGCTGGTATAAAGATTACTGTATAATTTTTGCAAAAAAATTATTTTTTATTTGAAATTTTACTTGGTGTTTTAATGCCTTTGTGTTTTGAGACACAGTCTGCATAAACCAGAAAAGTGTGTGCTGTCTTTTTAATGTAATTGTGGAGTTAATTTTAATACAAGTGATATTCAATGTTATAATTGTCTCTTTCAAATAACAACCAATATTTCAGAACCAGCTGTTGAGTTACTGAAGGTTTTGCATATTGATAAAAAATATATCTTTGTTTATAATAATACTATTGAAACTATATAGAACACATCTTACAGTATGTTTTTGGAATAAAAGATTAAGGTGGTTCTTGGGATAATGTAAACATTAATGCTCATTTTTGCGCCAGCAATAATGACCCTGTTTCGAGACTTAAATGGACATACCGTAATTTCTCTGTTTCTCTAAATGAGAAATTTGCTCCATTTTAATCAAAGAGCAAATCTTTTAGAACTTGAATTAAATGGGATTTCATTAAAATAGCTATTCACGTGTACTGAGCCAATATCTAAACAGAATAATTTCAAGACTCCTTTTGTGCAAGTGACTTGTTCAAATAACAACCTTCCCAATGCTAGTTCCTGCCAATCACATCTCTGTGCTGCAGCTGAGGTAATACTCATCTCGTGCAATACATGTGGTTCATAAGCTTTAATATTTTTATTTATCAACGCCTCACTTAGAATATCTTTGTCTTGTATATTATAATAGTAAACATTTGGAGAAGTAAGCACAGTTTTGCTGAAATATTAACCCTCGATGCTG
Organism: Narcine bancroftii; assembly: GCF_036971445.1. NCBI lineage: Eukaryota > Metazoa > Chordata > Chondrichthyes > Torpediniformes > Narcinidae > Narcine > Narcine bancroftii. The sequence goes on along the minus strand of NC_091476.1, from coordinate 100,902,302 downwards.
ATGCTTTCAGCTGACACTTAGCAAACTAAATCTTTGCTGAAATTGTAGAAATAAATCCATCAGTTAAATTTTCTAAATTCTTTCTAGGATGCTTTAAAATCATTTTATTTATTTGTTTTCTTTCAGGTTTATAAACTTAAGAAATGTGATGCTTCCATTTTTTACTTTTAAAGGTGTGAATATACACTGCCTGTGGCATCACTGCATGTTCTAAATGACCAGGAATGTTTCACAATGAACTTAAAGAGGGAAATCCCATCTCTGGCTTCCCAATACAGGCATTATTCAGTTAACATATAAATGCATTGCCTACAAACTGGCAATTCGAGTGTTAATTGAATTAACTTCAGGTTGTCATTTTTTTTCCATAAAGGCAAGATACTTGAGTGTGTGATCATAACAAAATGGTGCTGTACCAAAGCCTTACCTGCGGAATATTTAACACTACATATATCCTATATAGGCTTATTATCTCCCTCTTCTTGCCCCAACCATGTGAAATTAAAATCAATATGGCAATGATTCAGCCTGATTACCTGGATAAAGATCAAGATGAACAAGGAACAGCCAAAAATAACATTTAAATCATCTTGAGATTTTGCCATTTATATAATTAAATGGCTAATAATTGAAATACGAATTTGAGTAGGAAAAAGCTCTGTATGCAAAAATGATCAATGTTCAGATTTTAAAAAGGGTGATGAATATCGCCTTCCTTGTTTATTTTGAATTTTTCTTTAAACTTAAATAATAATGTACAATTGAAGGAGGAAATCTCCTGAGCATTTAGTTCAAAGAAAAGGTGACTGATCATTGCAACAGCCTGGATTTCTCTGTCAATTGATACAATGACGTTTCAGTGTGCTTTTGTTGACTTGGTTTGTCCTTTAATTCATCAATTACCTCATTTGAAATGGGGTGAGTGTGATTCTGTGATGAAGATGTCTGTACTTTGTTTCATCATTGAAAACAACTCCCACCATGTCTCGTTCTCCTGGGTTTCTCCAATTCTCTTTTGTCAGCCAATAATAGCAGGACAGCACATGATACTGTAAGTGAAACCCTGGAATTCATAGACAGGTAACTACTACATTCCAAACTTTTGTTATCTTTTTCCCTCAAGATACATTTCCATCTCTGAGGCCATTTTGTGAAAAAAATAACTTGAACCCTCTATTTCATAATACAGTATTCTTCCATTTATTTATGTAAAGGCTGTCTTTCTACAACATATTGTTGACACAACATGATGGCACAACTGTTAGAGATGTTCCACACAGTTACTATAACCTGGGCTCCTGTCTGCTTTCCTTGGATGTTCCAGGTTCCTCCTACATCCCAAAGATGTGCTAGTTAATTGGCTACTGTAAGTTGGTAGGTGATTGACAATATTTTGAGGGGAGTTGAAGGACATGTCAGAGAGAATAGTAAATAAGGAAATGGGACTGATGAGACCAGTTTGATGAGTCAAATGGCCTTGCAGGTTACAAGGAAAAAGTAAACATTACATAACTAGATTCTTAAAACATATTTACTCCAACTTTGTAATTCATTAAACAATTCTCAAATAATCCAATTTTGGCATTTGTATCTGGAACAAATATAAACAAAAATCAAACAGTTATCTATTTGAAAATTTTGATGATGGTATATGAATTTGTTTTTAAATAAATGTAGTGTATTCAGAATTCTGCCATTAGCTGTGTAATTGTTACTTTAATTTCATCTTTACATTTCATTTAGTCAATTTCATTTTCCATGTTAACACCTGAAATAATATTTCAAAAGTTGATTCAGTGAAATACTTTTGATCATTTTAGTTTTCAATGAATAGATTTTTTTCTAAATGTGTGCATTTAACAAGTTAAATGAAAGCAGGCACTAAATACAGACATAAACAATGCAATTCCGTAAGAGAAAAGTGCCAAATGCAGTCTTTGGAGGTTTACTGGACAACATTGGAATTGTGCATTGAATGTAGGAATTTATGGATTACATAACTACAAATAAATGTAGTTGATTAGTCCGTTTAATAATTTGAGAAGATGATTACATTTACCTGGCATGTTATCCCAGTACCATATTATACACCTATTGTCATCATTTTTTATTTCCTTATATGTCAAGAAATAGTTTTAGGATTCTTTTAGTTTTGTACAAGGATTTATCTTTTTTATGGCTTTAATAGTTTCACTCTTAACACCTGCATTCCAATGCATTTTCTACTGAGGGCAGGATTGGAGGATGCTCATCATTGCAAACATTACCCACACGCACATGTAACTACAAACATTCACACGTAAATAAATCACTGCAAACACTGCCCACATGCACACATCACTGCAAACATTCTCACATGCACACATCACTGCAAATATTGACCACGTAAAAAATCACTGCAAACATTCCCACACGCACACGTCACTGCAAACATTGCCCACATGTAAAAAATCACTGCAAACATTGCCCACATGTAAAAAATCACTGCAAACATTGCTCACATGCACACATCACTGCAAATATTGCCCACATGTAAAAAATCACTCCAAACATTGCTCACATGCACACATCACTGCAAACATTGTTGCCTGGTGTCACCAAATTACTTCAATTCAAGCCGTATTTGGATTCTTGAATAGTGTAATAAATTGCAAACATTGGAGAGTGTCTATTGCAGACTATATTAAACCATTCATGAATATGTAATTTAAACACCTTCAATAGGGAAAAGGTGAATGGTGATTAAAAACTGACTAAATTGGCAGACTTTTCAAATAAAGCCATGAGGATGTAAATGTAGTGCAACCCAGAGAGAGTTGCATGTTACACCATTGTAAGAGCATATGATGTTAAATATAATTATTAATTTACAAGATATAGGCAGCACTGAGAAGGCTAGTAGTCAGAAGATCAAATTGGAGGAAAACCTCCATTTCTTGGTCATTTGCCCTGATGCAATAAACACAGGATTCCCCTTGTCCTTACCTACCACCCCACCAGCCTCCGCAACTAACACATTATCCTCTGGAATCTCTGGCACTTACAACAGCATCCCACTACCAGAGACATCTTGTCCTCTCCTCCCCTCCCAGCCTTCCATAGGAATAGCTATCTCTGTGACTTCCTCATCCACTCATCCCTCACCACCAATCCCTTTCCCCTGTAGCCGCAGGAGGTGCCACACTTGCACCTAATCCCCCTCCCTCACCACAGTCTGGGGCCCCAAACAGGCCTTTCAAGTGAAGCAACATTTACTTGTGCATCCACAGGACTGCATCCAGTGCTCCCTTTGTGACTTCTATATCGGAGAGACTTGGAGCAGACTGGAAGATCATTTCGCTGAGCACCTTCACTCTGTTCGCACCAGTGGCAGGAATCTCCCAGTGGCCAACCATTTCAGTTCTGCATCCCACTTCCATACTCACATTTCTGTCCATGGCGTCATGTACCATCCCACCAAGATCATGCATAAATTGGAGGAATAACACCTGATTTTCTGCCTGGACACTCTCTGCTGGATGGCATTAACATCGACTTCTTTGGTTTCTGCATATTTACTCTCCTTTCTCCCTCCCTTCCCTTGCCCATCTTCTTTCCCTCAACTCTCTACCCTCTTCCCTCTACATTGCGGCTTGATGCTGTGTCCTCCCTCCCTTCTCCACCTATTACCTTAGGGATCACACTTCAACCCCACCCCTCCCCCCCTTTTTGCTCAGACACCTGCCGACATTTTTCCATTCCTTGATGATGGCTCAAGCCCGAAACTTTGGTTGTGTGTTTTTATCTTTGTTATATAAGAGACACTGTTTGACCTGCTGAGTTTCTCCAGCGTTGTGTTTTTACTGGCAAGGCTAGTTATTACTTCACCCTGCAAGAGAGATGTGAGCCACAGATGCCACTGTCCCCTTGCACCTACTGCCACTGTCCTTCAGTGTGATGGAGATTTAGGCGGTGCTATCAAGGAGATATTCAGATGTGGAATTTCTCAAGTCCTTCACACACCCACAATATGATACTGCTCCAGGAGTTGCGATGTTTTGATAATGAAGTGAACCTTATAATAGGGCTGTATATTTCCAAGTGTGAACATTTCGTACCAACTACCCAAATACATACATTCTATGCCCATGTGTATTTATTATTTTATTTTATGATTTCTAAAGGTATTATTACTCCTTTAATTGTTGTATCCTCTGACAGGGAATTCAGGCTTAAAATGATAGGTGATAATAGCAAAAGAACAAAAAGTAATTTTTAAACTCCTTATTTAATGTATTCTGAGTGGCTGGAAGGAGTCCTGGTGTCCAACCATTTCTGAATATTTCAAACCTGTGTTTTCAGTCAGAGAAAAAAAATTATTGCATGCTCATGAAAAAATATATATGCTCAGAAAAGAGCATGTGACAATATGTTCATTGTCAAAACAATAGAAGACATTTAACTGCAAGGTGATGTGGGATCTATTGTGTGGACATTTTCAGCTGCTTAATGCCCATGTAACATTGTCCTGCTTCAAAAATGTTTTGTATTTTGATATAATAAATCTTTGCAAAAAACAAAACTGGAAGTTTCTTTATTCTGCTAAATTGTTGTCCTATGTGAGTTAAGCAGGTTACACCAAGATATTGTAAATTTACCAGCAAAATGGACTGATCTAAAGAGGCAGATTTCAGGCACATACCTTTTTTTGTTTGCTCTTAGAGTGTTATTTGATTCTGTTTCCCTGTTAAATCTCACAGGAACCAAACCAAAGGTGGCAAATGTTTTGTAAACCTGAATTATTTCTGAAAATAAAAACATAATGCTGGAGAAACTCAGCAGGTCAAACAGTGTACTTTATATAGCAAAGATAGAGATTCAAATCCAACATTTCCGGCTTCAGGTATGACAAAATGTAGACAGTCACCCACACAAAATGGTGGGAGGGAGGGGCAGGGGGGTTGAAGCACAGTCTCACAGACAGAAGATCATAGGTGGATAAGGGAGGGAGGGCCCTCCAGCAAATAAGGGGATGGGGATTTCTCTGTGAATAGAGAGGGAAGGGGGAGGAGACCTGGGAAGAGGAGAACAGGGAGTAGGCTAGCAGAAATGGGTGAAGTCAATGTTAATGCCGGATAGAGAGTGCCCAGACAGAAAATCAAGTCTTGTTCCTCCAATTCACAGGTGGTCAGAATGGGAGTGTGGCAAGGAACTGAAATGGATGGCCCTGTCATTGGTGCAAAAAGTTACTCAACATTTTAATGATTTCACTTCACTCCATTAAAGAGACAAATCTATCCTGGGTTACAGTTTATTTTTATTCTCAGCATGCTCCAAAGCACCTTACAGCCATACATGCTTCATCTTTATTTGTATGTGTGAGTTCTTAAGACAACACATGGATGAAGGAAAAAGTTCTTTACATTAAAGTTGTAAACAGCACCATGAGGCTGCAAGCCTCCATTACAGATCTTGCACACTACTGGCAGCCAAGTATAATCAAACAGGATCTATGATCTTAAGACATTACTAGTTGCATTTCACCATGATCACTATCATTACATCTCCCTTTCTTAAAACAAAAGTAGCTTACTTTTAACTAACATGTTTTCTTTGTTTAACTCTGCAATTTTAACTTTATCACCAAGAAATTACACTTTCATTATTATCAACATTGTTAACATTTTTTAACCTTGTTTTGTGTGTTCACATTTACATACACTAAAACTTGAAGAGCAAATAAGATAGCGCTACTTCATTCTATAACAGGAGTCTTTAAATTTGCTCAATGAGTCTCATAGGAGGATTCACATGTCTTGACGATCTCCTGATTGTCCTTGAATCTGAGTTGTTGCTTCAGATGATGTCTTCTTAGCTGTGCATTCAGATTGTTCAACCATATCCATCTTTCCATCTACTGTGGCTGGTTCCATTTGAAGGTCTCAACAATTTCTTCGCAGAACATCACCTTCATCTGTCTGAATGGTGTATGATCTTGGCTGGGCTTCACTAAAGACAGTTCCCTTCTGAGTCCATAAGTTTGTTTTGTCTTTTAGCCTTACTTGGTCACCAGTGTAGAGTTCCGGTGGGGTTTTTCATTCCTCTGTCAAAGTAATACTTTTGCTTTTCTCTGAACTTCCTCACTTTCTCCCCCTCTTTTGTTTTTAGGAGGTTCTCCTGAATGGGTAGATTTGATCTTAGCCTATTTCCCATAAGGAGTTGTGCTGGTGACATACCACACTCGAGCGGTGTTGTGCGGTATACTAGAATGCTCTGATAGAAGTCTATTCCACTGTCTTTTGCCTTGTTCATCAGTCTTTGTCTGTACCGATTTTTATACTAGACCATTGGAGTGTGGAAAATGAGGATTTGACATGGTGTGTACAAAGTCCCATCGGAACTTTAAATTGCAAACCTGGGGTCCGTTGTGAAGATGTCACTTGCCACGCCATGTCTGGAGAATATAGCTTTCATATCTGTTATTACAGCATCTGCAGTTGTAGTGTTCAGCTTACACACCTCTGGATATAGGGAGTACAGGGAGTAATAGTCTTTGCCTACAAGATAGTCCTTCCCTTGACATTCAAATAGGTCAGTGCCTACCTTCTGGTAAGGTCTGTGTGGTGCTGGGTGTGGCTTTAGTGGTTCTGCAGGATTGCTTGCCTGATATTTCTGGCATATTTTACAGTTTGACACTTCATTTGTTATATTATTGTTGATTCTTGGCAAGTACATCACCTCTAGTGCTCTTTTCTTACATTTTTCAATTCTGTGATGTCCTCCATGGATCCTTTTTATCATCTCTTTTCTCAGACTCTTTGGGATAAGGATTTTGTTTCCTATGTAGATGATGTCTTCAACCACTGATAGTTCTGCCATCCATCCGGGATATTTTTTTCTCAGTTGTCCGTGTTTCATCTTTGTCTCTGACTTTATGAGTTCCATTTTTCCTTCTGATATGGGCAGTGCACTTGTGATCATGTCCACAAAGGCATTCATATCTTCATCCATTTTGGTGTTTGCAGGTTCTCTCGTGTCTACAGCCTCTAGACAACATCTCTGCTGTATACATTAGCTTACCAGAAGTGTACGGCACATTCAGTGTATAGCATTGCAGCCTAATCATCATTCTTTGTATTCTAAATGGACATTCACATTTAATCTCAACATCCAGACTTTGTTTTCTTTCTTGTTTTCAGTCACAACATCTACATAGAATTCCTCTATCTCCCTTTCATCTACTGCATGAACCTTGCTTTGTTGCATTTGGTTTCTACAGCAACGGGGATAATAGTTGCTTTTGTTGCACATATTGCATGTTTTACCATATGCTGGACACTTTTTTGGTAGGTGTCGTGTACCGCATCGACGACATGGCTTTCAATGTCCCTTTCATTTTTGTTTGCTGGCCATGCCTCTCTCTCCACTTTGGCAAGCCTTTTGTTAAATGGTTTATGTCTGTTCTTGCTCTCTGCATCCACGTTGCAGCTAGTTTCATTGAACAGCTCTTTTGCCTGTGTTTTTACAGTTTTTGTAGCCCTACAGAGTGCTATGGTTTTTTTCTAGGTCTAGCTTTTGTTCTCTTAGCAGTCTTTCCCTTAGACCATTATCTGGAATACCACACACAAGTCTCTCTTTTATCAGCGAGTCAGTCAGTCCACCAAATTCACATGTTTTGCTTCTGTTTCTCAATTCAGTCTTATACTGATCAATACTTTCTTCCATTTTCTATACATATATAAAAAATCTGCATCTCAAAAGTCACGTTATGCCTCAAGCTATTCCATTACTTTTTCCAGTTTCATTTTGTCTCCTTTAGCAGCAAATGTGAAGATATTATACACCTCCAGGGCTTCATCACCCACGACATGTAAGAAAACTGATGCTTTCACTTTATCACTTTGCTAGTCAGCTCCGACTGCCACTAAATACAATCCAAAATGCTGTTTAAATCTGTTCCAATTTTCAGCCACATTACCTGTCAGCTAAAGTTTCACTGGTGGATGTAATCCATCCATTTTTCACTTTGTTAGTCTCTCTGATCAGTTGCTGACTTTAGATTTTACCTTTTGAAGTATTTCCTTCCAATTGCCTTCATCCCACTTCTGACACCATGTTTCATCTTGTGTGAGTTCTTAAGACAACACATGGATGAAGGAAAAGATTCTTTAAAGTTGATATGAAGAGCGCCATGAGGCTGCAAGTCACCATTACAGCTCTGCATACTGTGTGTCTCCTGCTCTGTTTCAGCCCCTGGTGGCAGCCAAGTATAATCAAACAGTAAGGCATTGCTAGTTGCCTTGCAACCACGATCACGATCATTGCAATACAATGTCCCTTTATTTGAAGTCTTTTTTATTCAATTCAAAAAATGGAAAAAAATGGCATTAAAACCTATTAAAATAATTTTAAAAAACACAGCAGCAACAACAACAAAAAAGGCTGGGCAGCCTAAACTGAAAGTCACTACAACAGATCAATACAAACTATTTATCTGGTCCTTGCCAATAAAAAAAAATCCAAAACAGTCTGGGAGATAAAGTCAAAATACAAATTAACTCATATGAAAATAGTTTATAAAAAGACACTAAATCTCTTCAAACTTAACAGAGGTATCAAAAGTTGGCTCTTCTGGCCAACAGTGTAGTAAAGGCTGATGTGCAGAAGTGGGAACTCGACCCACCTCTGGAACGATAATTCCAAAAATAGCAGTCAATGGACTAGGTCGTAATCTAATACCCAGTATAATTGACAAAGTCTTGAAAATATCTGTCCAATACTTCTCCAATAAAAAGCAAGACCAAAACTTATGTGTTAGTGTGGCCACTTGTGATTTACATCTATCACACATAGGACTAACATTAGGAAAGAAACATTGCAGTGCAAACGTGGCATAGTCATTTGCACAAAGTAAACTCAATCAAAGGCCAATAGATTAGGATCAGAATAATTTGTTTTAGTAATATTGAGTAAGGGGTGGACTTCAGTCAGATCACTGAGGAGAGCAAGGATCTTTTATATCCACCTTGGATCTGAGAAATCCCAGTTGCGTCATTCTCCTGACATTGTGGGCTTTAAATGTAGAACCTTCTCACGCAGAGACAGTGACAAAGGCACCAAGTCACAAATGAAAGCAACTATTAGTTGTATTTTACAGGAAAGTTTAGATCTGGGCATAGGTTACCAATACTTTGGCCTGAATTGGAGTCATGTATAGCTTAAAAGGCTGTGGGAGCACTGGAGGCAAGTCCATGGACCCTCAGTGTCTCTGGGGGAACTCTCTTTTGCTTCTCTTTTGCTGACTATAATGGGCACCAGGAAATGCTAATGGATAATCTTTGTCTACTTTATGGCAGATTAAAGGTAATATTACATTTGTTTTATGACATAACAATAAATAGTATCTAAATTCTCTGATCTAATAATCACCATTTGCTGTAATCTGAAATGTCAACAAGTTTGTCAGAAATTCATTTTGTCGTGCAGTATATTTCATTAGTACCTGGGTGAAAATGGACTTTATCAGAAGATCTGACAATGACCATTTCTGTGTCTTTTCAATTGCCATGAGGGCTTCAACTGAGTTGTTCCCAGCACGAGTTATATCTTCATGTCTAAACCCAACTTATCCATGTGGTTTTTGTGAGCAAGTTAGTCCACTTAACCCTGGAGGCATATAATATCCCATGACAATATTATATTAATTGCTGCATGTCCTATCACAGTAGACTCCATGACCTACTTTCTGCCCCTTCTCCACCCATCTCATTTTCCAAATTAACATAGATCTAGACTCCTGAGCTTCCAACCCTCTTGCACTCCTTCAACCTCGAGTTTCCAGGTGCTAAAAAATCTCGCCATCCTTTTTGAGTTGCTAATTCCTTGAGACACCAATCGCCACATTACATCAAGATGGCACTGACCTCTGGCATATTAGACCTTGTGCTGGTCATAATGAACACGTCCACGTTCCTCACCCCACTAATCTTAATCAGGCCTCTGGACCAGCCCCACCAGACCCTAGTTTGGTCTCTTTGTGCAAAGTCTTTTGTCCTGCCAACCACCTGAACATGTTCTCCAAAGCATGGTATTTTCCTCGCCAGGCCTTAGGTGCTGTTGTAATATGCAGCAAGTGACAAGCCTTCAGCCTTGCAATGACTAATTACACACTTTAAGGACCAAACTTCAATTTCAAGCTCAATATACTTTCTGTTCATTCCAAATTGTAAATTAATACACAAATTGTACAGGGATAGAAGTACATGAGCTAAGTAAACAACTTTAAACAGAGACCTACAACTCTGTTCGCAAGCAAAACTTACATTAAATCAGCATCCTAGAAATTTATCTTCAGTTTGTATTCTGTACTTTTGAAACATGGATCTAATGTCTTAAATACAATGAAATGTTTGTAATTGGACTAAAATGGGCAAGGGCTGCAATGCAACATGTTTAATGTGAACTAGCGCACATTGGGAGCCAATAAATTTGCCATTCATGCTGTTTAACAGGAATATTTCTAAAATGTAAATTGAAAATGAAAGGTCAAAAGAGTTATAAAGTCATATTGCATGGAAACAGACTCTTCACCCCACTGAGTTCATACCAACTAAGAAGCACCCATTTTGCACTAACGCTGCACTAATCCAGTTCTTCCAACATTCCCATTGACGACTCTGTATTCTATTACTGAACAGTGGCCAATTACCTATAAACTGCACATCATTAGGGAATGAAAAGAAACCTGAGCATCTGGAGGAAGCTCGTGCAGGAAGAAGATGCAAACTCCACAGTATGAGCGCCAAAAGTCAGAAGCTATGAGGCAGCATTTCTGAATGCAGCATTGTGTTGTCATATAAATATAAATTCAAAATAATATTAAATGCAATATGACTTTATAACTCTTTTGAAATTTAAATACAGCTCCTGATTTCCATGGATGCAAGCAGCACATTGGAATATCAATCATGACCTCATGATTGATCCGTTTTAATGGGATTGAGGTGAAAGAACTGATATTACTCTGTAATACCCTCAGCCCAAGCTTTGCTGATGGTTGATCAAACACCGTTATCAGAGATCTGGACATGAATCTATAATTTCTAACAGCACTAGGCCTTCTGAACACATTTTGCTAATTTTGTATGAAAGATCCTCTAAAATGTATTCAAGATCAATTAGGGGGCAGGGGAGACTGATTAGTAGGACCTGAACGACCGAGTTCTATTAGTGTCCCAATAAAAGAGCACAGGGCACCACATCTCTGCTGCCTCCAGATCGAGTGACCCAGCTTCAGTCGTGACCTTCAGTCTTGCCATGCGGAATTTGTACATTTTCCCACTGACCATGTGGGTTTCTCCTCAGTACTCCAGTTTTCCTAACAAAGGATAGCCCGAAACACTGACTGCTTTTTACTTCCTCTGGATGCTGCATGAGCTGCTGAGTTTTTTCTGGGATTTCTGTATACTGATGCTACCATTTTCAATGATTTATGAATACATATCAACACCCCCCCCCCACCACCACCCCCCAGTCCCTCTGCTCCAGCACCTATCAAAGTATATAATCTTACATTTTACTGTACAAAATGTCATCCCCATCCCATATACAGATGCTGTGCATTACATTGAAGTAGATTGAATGCATGTCAATCCACATGTTCTTCAGGCAATAGCATAGAAAGTGTACTTAATAATAGCATTTATTGTCTTCAGGAAGATTCAATACAGCAGAACTGTCTCGTCAATATCGCAACAGCCATGATACCTTCTAATAACTAACATCTAATATCTTCTCTTTTGTGTTTAATAAGAGGAGAATAGGATTAAAATCTAATTGTTCAGTTAGATCTTAGAAAAAGAGCATGTAAGTCAATACATATTAACACATAACTACCCTGACCTTGATAGATTTCGAGCATATTGGGGAAAGACATTTTAGGTCTGATTCAGATTCACATACAGTATTGCAAATTTTCTCTTTTTTTAACGTATCAGGTGCAGAAGATTATGAGACGGGAGAAATCCTATTGTCACTAGAAAAGATCAACAATTGATAAATCATAAAATGAGGACAGAAAGTAATTGGGACTTACATGAGGTAATAGAGACTTGGATTAAAACTTACATTAACTGCTGTCAAAAACATAGCTCACAGGCTTACAGTTACAAATGCAAAACATTGAGCAACCTGATAGATAGTTTGGAAATTGTAAAGGACCCATTATTTCTGGATTTACTTTCTACCAGATTCAATTGTTTCCCAGAAAATAAAAGACATTGTTTAGCAGCAGGGAAGGTCAGAATGACAGAATAATATATTGCAATCTGCCTATTATTGAGATTCACATTGACAATGGATGCAGACATTTGCCTCGAAGTTCTACAGTACCTAATGGGTATCCAAGATGAGGGGTCAGGGCTCCAATAACCATTTTGGTTATTAGCTCCACTGCAAACACCAGTTGCACACTTGGCTCAAGGATGACCAGAACTTTATTGCCATCTAGGATGGAAATAGAGTAAATTTGGGGATATCTGAGCTCTGTGTAACTTGAATATTCAGTGGGGGAAGTTGGAACCAAGAGCAGAAGTATTTTAAATGCTGGGAGGGAAAGATCTGAGATCAGTTGATGTGTTTAGAGGGGCATCAGAGATTCTAGTGAGGGAGGAGGTGCTGGTGGCAGATCAGGAAAATAGCTGATCAATTGGTTAACCCAGCCTCATGCCATCCTGGGGTGAGGGTTAGAAGATTTTGAGGTCAGAAGATGGTCTGGGAGACAGGCTGGAGCTCAGGGACATTGCACAAAATATGAAGGTATCACTTACTTGATAGCAAACTTTGTCTGGCACCATGCTGAGATCCCCATATTGTCCAAGGTTTCATAATGATGGTTGCTGAAAGAATAGCATGGTCCAATAACTCCAAATGATGTCATCTCAAATCTCATGGGTCTCACACTAAGAAACTATTTTAAAAATAGTATTATGGAGATAAATTTCTGGACATTTTTGCTGGCATCCTCTGTCTTAGGACTAAAATATTTAGGGTTGATTTTCAATTTGGATGGAACATGAACAAACAATTTGAACTGTGCAAGTCCTACGTGTTGGTACAATTTAACTCAATCTAACTGAATATCAAGCATAGAGAATGGTGGCTCATGCAATTCCTCCCTGTGCACTATCTCCCAAGATGAATTTTTATTCTTTACCTCCTCTCAAAAAGTCACAGCCTATTGGAATGCTTCCACTATATAAAACATTGCTCAGGAATTGTTACATAAATTAAAATTTGCACAAGCCCTGTCAGAGCCTAAGAGACTTTAAAGAAACATTTCTGCAACAGAGCATTTTAAATGTCATATTTTGCTTATCAGAATTACTAAGCAGTTCCCATTTGTCACATAAGGAGCTGAAAAACAAGCCAGAGGTGACATGTTGAGTCTATAATTATCTAGTCCTGTCCTTTCTGCAGTGATGCCTGATTTGAATATCCTGTCTTCACTGACATTTTAATGGGATAATATCACTACAGGCTTGACTTCTTCAAGTGAGTTTACAATCCATCAGAATTCTTCAAGTGGCTAACTTCAATTCAAAGTTCATCAATGGGAGAATTAATTCAGCCTCCTGTAACTGAACATTTGACCTTCAAAGAAATGCATTACCACATTGCCCTGCTGCCGCAGTGGAAGATGTACATTTTTTTAATGGAGTACTTGTAAAAAGGATGGCTTTTAACAGTTTTTTTTTAAATTCAGTTCATTCCTCCAGGAATTACTGATTCCATGACAAAGCTTAATCAAGAAAGTAACAAATCAGGCAACGAGATAAAAATATGAATGGATCCCTGTGATCTAATTTTTGTAGTTTATTCTTTTAAGGATTATAGATTTTACTGGCAAATCCCAGCATTTATAATCCATTGCAATTTGCCTCTGTTATGTGGACGCAGTTAACCAGATCAGTGGGTCACATTAAGGCCAGACTAGGTAAGAACAGCAGCATTCCGTCCCCAAAGGGCATTAGTGAACCAGCTCATTTTCTTAGCAATAATATGAACATTTCACGTTTACCATTTCTGAAACATTTTAATTCAAGATTTTTATTGCTTTTTTTTTAATTTACAGTAAATTCTACAGCTTTCATAGTTGCAGATTGAATTTTTGTTCCCAAATCAACCCTCTAAAGCCCTGGCTCCTAGCCCTGTAATAACGACTACACCAACATTTCATGAACAGTGTAATTGGAATAAACTCTGCCCTCCCTTGCAGACAATACAAATTATATTCATCACTCTGTATACCCCACAGTAATTAGTTAAAATTCAAGTTCCTTTGTGTGCCACTTTATTCAAGCACGTGCAAGGGGATTATCCAGATACAAAGTTCTTCAAAATCTCTGCTCACACAGTGACCCTTAACACGACTTAAATGAAACTTTTGAAATTACATATCATATAGAAGCATTTTCATAACTAATCACTAAACATTTAACCAACCTTTACCTTTTGATCAACTGAAAATGGGACCCTTGCCCCTGATCAGTGTCCAATCAAAACCAAACATTCCTTTGATTCAACCAATGTCATATCCCTTCAAAGGTCATTTGTGCTCAATAGCTTGCTCTAATCAGAAGTCACATTTGCTTTGAGTTTCCAAAACCATCGCCTGTCACTACATTCATTCAGGGGTTAAATGCTTTAGATACTTTGGAGTAAAATGGAGACAACAGGTCAATTAAATTTGGCTTGGAAAGCCTTATGTCATATCATTCTGGTGACTTATGGTGTTTATCATTAAACTCAGCTCTTAAGTTTCTCTCAAGCTTTTCAAAAGTTGCAGTGATGTCTACACAAAACATTGTTTGGGAATTGTACATAAATTTAAATATGATCCAGCCCAATCAGTCATCAAGAGACTTGTTTGTCTTGCTTTGATATCTCTACTCTTTTTCTTACTTGTCACATCAAGTTCAAATTAAAGTTTATTATCATCAAATTGTACATATACAACCTGATGAAAGAGCATCTCTCTAGACCACTGTACACACACAAAAACACACACTACACAGTACCTCGTCCATGCTGAGACTCAGGTTGTTGTTCTCATGCCATTTTACAAGCCTTTCAAACTTCTCTCTGCAAGCCGGATCATTGTTGCTGATCATATAATTTATGGTGATCCATTACCCCTAAAGGCCATGGCATTCTGACGGAGATTACTATGTCTCTGGACATGGTTATTTTAAAAATATTTTCCAATTGGTCAGTTGTTCTACCAAGCCTGTTAACTCATAGATCAGAAATAAGATCCAACATTTAATAATGCAGGGACATTTGTTCTTTTACAACCTGTTTTACTAGCTTTTATTCCATTAAAATATATCACCATATAATGATACATAATTATGCAGTTGATTATTTCCATAGATATTTAATATTTTCTTAATCAAATAGATATGTAGCTATTTCATTATCAATCAATCAGCTATATTTACCATCATATTATTTAATCATCATGTTCTCCTTAGATCATTGGGTCTAGTTTTTTCTCCCACTTTTTGACATCCTGGATCCATTTCTCAATCTAAGAAATCCATGCCATTGATTCTAACACAAAAGCACACTAACATGCAGTTCGAATATCGCATTTGGTCAAGCCATTCTTTGGGCTGGAAGATGATTTGCTTACATGCTTGCAAGCTGTGCTTCTGTTATTTTTGCTGGGCATCCACTACTCTTAATGAAAAGGTGCAAGGTACTTCATACTGGACATACATTCTCCATGTTGATTGATAACATTTCAGTGATTACCAGACGTGTGTGTTTTGTTACATCATTGTCAAGGAGGCTTTGAAAACATCCTGGAAGTAATTCTTCCTTTGACCTGGAAATCTCTGTATCTTATGTACAGACATGGCTTATTTACTGCAATATATTGGGGGAATGCTTCTGACTCCAATCTTGATCCAATGATCAGATCAGATATTATTTATTATCATATAATAAAACAGAAATGCTATATTACATGAAATTGCCTTTAGTCTGCCATAGGGCAAACAGAGAGTCACCATGAGCATTGCCTGTACCCCTTACAGTCAGAAAAATAGAAACAAAAGAGAATCCCATCAGTCTACTGAGTGTCCATGGATCTGCCTCCAGCACTCTCGCAGCCTCTGCAGCCACACAAGATTCCAGTTCAGTTAAACTATTGGCAAGCTGAGGCCAGATCCAAACCTCCGGCACAATGAAGAAACCTTCAGCTCCAAGGGCACCCTGAGAGACTTTCTTGCCCTCAGCAGCCTCTCGAATCCTGGTTCCAATATCTGGTTCTCAGGAGCCAGTCTCCAGCAGCCTGCAATCTGGTGTGAGTTCTTTGGCCTCAACTTGCCAGCTGCCCACATCACCAACAGTTCACTGCCTGTGTGTCCTGTAGCCGCAGAGCCTCTTGATAGTCAGCCACCGTCACCATCCTTGTGATAGTTTTCTCTGTTTCTCCTCAATGGGGTCTGTTTTTCCCATTTGTGGTGCCAGTTTACTGCTTCCCTGGAAGCTGGCACCTTCAAAATCCCACTCTGTTGATGAAGAGCTGGATTTAAAAAGTTAGCTCTTCTTTCATGGAGTTAAAGAAGACTTTGGCCTGAAATGTTGGTTACTTTTTAGATGTAGATGCTATGTGACTGGCTGAGTATTTCCAGTAATTTTGTGTATTGCATTCAGATACTGAATGGTCTGCAAAAGCTTTGGTTTGTATTGTCATTTCAGATTCTCTGTGAATCTTTACTGCAGCTTATCTTTTAGGAGTAGATGGTAACACCCATTCAAATCTATATCTCCACCTCCCTTACCAATGGATTCAAAGACTGAGTGCAGGTAATTTTATTTTCCCAGAACCTATTTGTTTTGTTTAAGTCTCACATCTTCAAACTCAAGTGTCTTAACTAATCTAATACACTTATTGTTCAAAGAATCATGTTTAATAAATGACCCTGATATAATTGTTTAGTACTCATGATTGTGTGGGTAATGTTGCCAATTTAACCCATTTATACTGACTGTGTTGGTTTGTTTAACATTCTTCCTGTATTGGCCGGTAACCATTTACTTTCACCTCTGAATATAGTGAATGGGTTTTTAAATAGACTGCAGTATTTTTTATGGGTTGCAGCAAAAAAAAGTATGCTGCAGAATTGTAATGCTTGTAAAATTTCAATCAGGGCCGCAGAAGGCATTGACATGCCACAGAGATCTGCATATTCTGCATCTTTCTGGGTTCAATAGTATTGGAGAATTAATTTGACTTCTTATGCTTTGCAGCACTTGCCTATCTCTCAAGGCCTGGCCCCTGAGAATATCAATGGTTACAGCCCTCAAAAATAATCAAAGACGTTTATTGCGCATTATTCTAAATGACAGAATGTTAATTAGTTTCTGAATGTTAATTGCAATAGAATTACGAACGTTCATCCAGAATACTTTCAGGATTCTGATCTGATGGAAATTAATCTGTTCTGTCTCCTACCTTTCCAATTAAATATGTTACTAATTTCTATTGCATTTGATGGAATTGTATCAATGACATATTTAAACATTACATACTGTATATTGATTAGATAGACAATAGTTAATTCATTTTATAAATCAATGAAATAGAATTTCCTGATGGTTTTCTTAATGTTTTTTGCTGGATTGCAGAAGTTCAGGGTGTACAATCATTCTAAGCTTTATCTTCATATAACTGTGCACCTAAAGTAGCCATGAAATTCCACAAAATTGTTGCTTAATCCTGGTTTTACAAAAGTAAAATGAAAGCTACTTTGATGGCAATCATTATTTTATAATTATTTTTCAAAACAATAACATATTTTCTAATTTTGGAATGCAATTTGTTGATATTTTTGACTTTTTTTAACCTATAACAATCTGTACATGACAATACATTTTTGTTCATTAATTCATGCTGGCTTTCTGAAACAAAAGATTGGAAGACCCATCAGAAAAACCATAGTGATAAATGGCAGGGAATCTGACACCATGGATCTGCTAAAACAGCTTACTGATGCAGACATTTTGGATAAGTTGTGGCTTTAAAAAGTACTCTTGTTTTTCTTAGACACTTGGCAGTATGACATGGTGACGATTAATGAGACGTGGTTGCAGGAGGATTGTGGCTGGCAGCTAAGTATTCCAGGATTTCGCTGCTTTAGGTGTGATGAAAATTGGAGGGGTAAAGGAAAAGGAGAAGTTACAATTATAGGGGTGTATTATAGACCACCTAGTGGGGAATGAGAAATAGAGGAGCAAATGTGTAAGGAAATAGCAGAGAATAGTAAAAAGCACAGGATTGTGTTAACGAGGTATTTTAATTTTCCTTTCTGTGAAGGGACTGGATGGATTAGAATATGTAAAATGTATGCAAGATAGTTTTTTCAGCAATATGTTGAGGTATACACTAGAGAAGGGGTAGTGCTCGATCTACTGTTGGGGAATGAGATGGGGCAGGTGTGTTGGGGAGCACTTTGGATCCAGTGATCATGATGCCATTAGTTTCAATATAATTATGGAAAGGGATAGGTCTAGTCCAAAGATTAAGGTTTTTGCATGGGGGTAAGTCAGATTTGAAGAAATGAGAAGTGGTTTGGGCTGATTTGTTTTTGGGAAGGAGATAGAGGCATTTAAAGGTGAGATTTTGAGAGTGCAGAATTTTATGTTCCTGTTAGGAAAAAGGCAGAGCCGAAAGTTTGAGAGAGCCGTGGTTTTTTAACAGAGATTATAAAATTGGTTTAAAGTAAAAGGGAGGCCTACATTAAATATAAGAAACAAGGCATAAGTAAGATGCTTGGAAAATACATGGATTTTAAAAGAAGCTTAAGAAAGAAATTAGGAAAGCAAAAAAGAAATTACGAGGTGGCTATAGCAAACAGGGTGAAAGTAAATTCGGATGGTTTTTACAAATATGTAAATAGCAAAAGGAGAGTTAAAAGTAAATTGATCCTTTAGAGAATCAGAGTGGACAACTGTGTGCAGAACCGAATGAGATGGGGGAGATATTGAACATGTTCCTCTCTTCGGTATTCACTAGGGAAAAGGATATGAAACGTGTAGGATAAGAGAAGCAAAAGGGATGATTAGTGAAAATATAGGGATTAGGAAAGAGGGGGTGTTGGAACCTTTGAGGCATATAAAAGAGAATAAGTCTCCGGGTCCTGACGGGATTTTCCCCAGAACCTTGAGAGAAGTCAGGGAGGAAATAGTGGAGGCTCGACAGTGATTTTTCAAAAGTCACTAGAGGGGGGCATGGTGCAGCAGGATTGCAAATGTGATTCCTCTATTTAAAAAGGGCTCAAGTGCAGGCCAAGCAATTATAGGCTGGTAAGTTTGACATTGGTGGTCGGTAAACTAATAGCGAATATTCTTAGAGATAATATGCATAAGTATCTAGAGAGGCAGGGACTGATCAGGGACACTCAACATGGTTTTGTGTGGGTAAGGATCTTTGACAAATCTTGTTGAATTTTTTGAGGAGGTGACTAGGAAGGTTGATGAAGGTAGAGCAGTGGATGTAGCCTATATGGATTTCAGTAAAGCCTTCGATAGGGTTCCACATGGAAGGTTGGTGAGGAAGGTGGATATCTGTCTGTCATGATGGATGCCAGTGACAAGTGGTATGCCTCAGGGATCTATGTTGGGTACCTTGTTGTTTGTCATTTACATTAATGATTTGGGTGATGGAGTGGTAAATTGGGTTAGTAAATATGCAGACGATACAAAAATAGGGGGGAGTGTGGATAATGAAGATGGTTTTCAGAGACTGCAGAAGGATTTGGACTGTTTAGAAGAGTGGGCTGAAAGATGGCAGATGGAGTTTAATATCGATAAGTGTGAAGTGCTTCATTTTGGTAAAATAATCAAAACAGGACATATGCAGTGAAGGGGAGGGCATTGAGGAATGCAGGGAAACAGAGAGATCTTGGAATAACGGTTTATCATTCTTTGAAAGTGGAATCTCATGTGGATAGAGTGGTAAAGAAGGTGTTTGATTTGCTGGCCTTTATAAATCAAAGCATAGAGTTAGGAAGTGATGTTGAGACTATTCAAGGTGTTGGTGAGACCAAATTTGGAATACTGTGTGCAGTTCTGGTTCCCAAATTATAGGAAGGATATCAATAAGGTAGAGAGGGTGCTGAGAAGATTTACTAAAATGTTGCTTGGATTGCAGTATCTAAAATACAAAGAAAGATTGATTAGACTGGGTCTTTATTCATTGGAGTGTAAGAGGTTGAGAGGGGATTTAATAGAGGTATTTAAAATTATGAGGGGGAAAGATAGAGTAGATGTGAATAGGCTCTTCCTCTTGCGGGTCGGTGAGATTGGAACGAGGGGTCACGAGTTAAGGGTTAGGGGCAAAAGTTTAGAAGTAACATGAGAGGGAGCTTCTTCAATCAGAGAGGTAGCTGAGTGAAATTACCTCTTCCAGACGAGGTGGTTGCAGCAAGGTCAATTTTGTCATTTAAGAAAAAGTTGGATAGGTGCATGGATGTGAGGGATTGGAGGGTTATGGGCAGGGTGTAGGAATGTGGGATTAGAGGAGATCACTTCAATTGGTACAGACTAGAGGGGCCAAGATGGCCTGTTTTCATACTGTAATTGTTATGAATCTCTTAGGGCCTACTTGGTTAGTTGACTATATAAATGAAATTGATACCTTGGGCACACTGTATAACTTTAGGCCAAGGTTATGTAATTCTTATCCATTTACATTTTATTTAAACACGGTGAAAGCTGATTCCAGCCATGTAAATCCATGCACCCCAATTACAACCAAATTAACCTACAACCCTGTATGTTTTGGAGGGTGGGAGGAAACCAGAGCACCCAGTGGAATTTGACTACAGTTTTTATTTTATACAGTACATCCATGACTAAACTTTGGAACGTACTTCATTGTTTGAAAGCCATTATCAGAGATATTTAATTATAATTCAACTTCCAACTTTTTCCAATATCCCTTTTAAGAAAGAGAATGGAGAAAAGCTGATTAACTACTGACTACCTACTATTGAGAATGTTCATTGTTCTGAATTCTTCTCAACCAACAGTAACTGAATGATGGCATATTCTTGTGGAACTCTAAATCTTTTCAATAAATTTGGTTCTAAATATAAGCACAATGCAAAGCTGAGGGAAGATTTCTTTTGAATATCAATACCCTCTCATACTAATCGGAAAATCACAGAGCTGAACATTTTGCATAACATCAACAACAATGGTGCAGCTTAAAAAGACCATTAAACTAAGCTGTGAAATTGAAGATGTAGTCAGTACTTCCAAATGAGAAAAACAAATTAAATATTTAATAGATGATATAAATCCCAATGGTAATGTTCTTCCTGTCCTGTGCTGTTTATCAGTTTTTCTTAAGCTTCATGTGTTTAAACACAATAATCCATATCTGAGTATATGATGCAAAGTCTTTATATAATAAATTCATTGTCATCTGATTGCACAAGTCCAACCTGATGAAACAGCATTCTCTGGTCCTCAGTGCAAAACACGCAGACACACAACCAGACATACACACATACAACAAACAATATATACAAATAAATATTGCTTTATGAATATGAGCATATATATTAAAAATATCTATATAAAATTTAAAATATATTGCATAAACATGTTTTACGGTCAATTACATAATAAAATACACTAGTCAATGGTTTTGTCTAGCAAATGTACTTTTTTAAAATTAATCACAATTAGTTCAAACAATTCACTAGTGACATCCAGGAGAATGCCAATGCTAAATCTGAATTCAAACACAATCTGCTGGAAGAATTCCACGGTTCAAGTAGCATCGGTGGGAATCAGTGCAAGAGTTCAGGCTCAAAACATTGACCGTTCTTTATCTCCCACTGACGCTGCTCGAACTGCTGAGTTTCTCCTGCAGATTGTGTTTGGCCAAAGATTTATTACATCGTTCAAACAATTGCTTAACCCTTTTTTTTCACAACTCCTTTAGTCACACAACTCTTCACTATATTCAAAACCCATTAATTGTATTCAGATATTAGTAATAATGCACCTGGCATTATTTTGGCAATTTTTTTCTCTGTATCCCTGACTAGGATCATCTTTAGCAGTTAATCACCAGTGCCATTGTTGTGTGTTATCTAATAAAGTACCTTGTGTACATTTCTTTGCATAACTTCCAATCTTTGCTTCATTCATTATTCCCAACTATACAGCTTTAAGTCCAGTCCTTATTCATACAAGATTGTTTCATTATCTCCTTCAAATTCCTGCTTAAGCCATTCCCACATTGAGCTTAAACATTGGTCCCTTGATTATCAGAGTGTCTATTTGCAATTTAACAGACTGTCACTTTCACAAGATGACAACTGCCAAAACACCCATTTGCTTGTTCTGTTCTCCTGATGGTTCACACTGAGACAGTTCTCAGCGGGATGTAAAGATATTTCAGATTTGGTCTCACGTTTATATAGTCCAGGTGCCATTCAAGTTACCTTCCATTACTGTGCTTCTTTTCCTTAGCACCCAGTGTCCTCCCAGTGGCCTCATGGGCAACAATGGGCACTACAGAAAAGAGGTAGAAAATCTTGTGATACAGTCCAAGAGTAACAAATTGAGTGTCAATGTGGACAAGGCAAAGGAGATGATCATGGACTTCAGGACTAGGAATGACCATCCTCCACTAAACATCATTAACTCTGTATTGGAGAGCACCAAGTTCTTTGGAGTTTACTTAACTAGTGACCTATCATAGACACTCATCTTCTCACTTATCAGGAAGGCACAACAGTGACTGCAACTCCTAAGATTGAAGTGGGCAAGGCTACCGCTCACCATTATGTCTACCTTATTATGTCACTATTGAGCTACTAACAGCAGCTCATTGAGAGCTTCCTGGCCGGCTGCATCAGAGTGTGGTACGTTTGCTGCAGAGAAATGGATCGGAGGTCAATCCACAGGACCGTAAGAGCGGCAGAGAGGATCACTGGGGTCTCCCTCCTCCTTTATCGACGTGATCTCCAGCTTTTTTCAGCTGCTCCTAGATGGAAGAGATGCAGGAGGATCAGAGCCAGCACCACTAGGTTGGGCAGTGAGAATGGTGAACAACCAAACTAACCACACTAACCATCCAAGTCTCTCATATTCATGAAACAATATTTATTTATTTGAACTTATGTATTGTTTGTTTGTACCTGTGTTATGTCTGGGTGTTTTGTACCAAGGATCGGAGAACACTGTTTTGTCAATCAGATGACAATAAACTTGACTTGGCATCTGAATGAATGAAACACTCAGAAACATCCAGTCTTTGGTAGTTGTGGCTAAGATAGATGGATGACAAATTTTCTCGTGGGTAAGGCTTCTATATTGCAGAAGGCCTCCCTCAAGGGATCAGAAAGACTTTTGTTACTGATTTTCATGCGTTTGCTGTTACTTTGGGAGGCAAGAGTGGGTACTGATGGCTAATATATGACAGAATTTTAGCCCATTGTTGATTCAATTGGCAATCAAAGACAGTGTCATACGCTCCAGTCGGCTGGATTCAATTCAGACCTCCAGTGCTGTCTGTGTGAAGTTTGCGTGTTCTCCGTGACTACGCGTATTTCCTCCTACGCCCAAAAGACATGCAGATTGGTAGGTTAATTATCCATTGAAAACTCTTTTTAATGTGTCTGTGAGTGGTAGAATCTGTAGGGGGTTGTTGGGAATTTGGGGTGAATACAAAATTGTTTAGGATAGCATTTGTGGATCCCACGTAAGGATAACACGTTCAGACAAAACCCATAGTGCAATGATAATCATAGTGAAATAACTACCACTGTAACACATCAGAACATTACTCATATACCATTAAAAATGACGAATGACCAGAAGCAAAAGAAAGTGCGGAAAATATTTTCTTCCTCACTAGGACATTTTAGCAAGATAACATTCAAAGAAAAAACCTGATCAAAGAGATAATAAACAACAGTTACATATTCACAGGCAGATAAATGTTTAATGAAAGGAGAGGATTTATCTCATCATTAGAACTTAAGAGAGAAAACATAGTTCTATTCTGTAACTTAGAATGAAGACAACCTAAAATGGTTCACATAAATTTGTGGCAAACATACTATTAGACAATAGAATTGTAATAATCATCATTAAACGAAGCAAGATCTGACAAACAGCAGTGGCACAAATGTCTAGATAATTTAACCTAAATCTTTATTTACACAGAATTTTCAATAAAAGCATTCCCAATGTTTTCAAACACTGTAAATCCAATCTCCCAAGTGCATTCCTTGACTTCCATCACCTGCTGCTGATGGAGAGTAGGTTGATTCAAAATCTGCATGTGGGGAGTGGTAACAGTGTGGAACTGCCTGGGCACACCCCTGGCAATTTGACTTTGACCCACTAATAGCAGTCTTTCATCTGGACTAGGAGACACAGGTTAAAACCCCACACTTGACAGCTGGCCATTCAGCTGATATCTTACTTTTTCATGAAATGTCGAGCGAAGATACTTGCCGGTACTGTCATGGAAATAAAAGGCCTAACTGACAAATCGCAGAGAGCTTCCAAAGTTGTTGAAAGGTCATTAGTAACTTCTGAAGAATACATTAGTTATAATTTGCTTCCCTACGTTCAAACAGTGATGTCACTTGCAAACTAATTAACTCATTACAAAAAAGAATTGTATTAAGATCTATTTAAATACTTTTTACCATCATTATTTTACTGGAGTAGCTTTGATTTTCTATTAACTTTGACTTTTTATTCAATATGATTTTGAGAATATAAACAGGGGGTATCTGAAGAGAAAAAAAACACAAAGATCAATCGCCAGAATATTTATTAAGTTGGTGAGGTAATCTAAGAGCAAAGATATCAATTGAAAATAGTTTGAAATTTCTTGGATCAATTTAATTATTTGGGTCTTTAATGGTTGAGACTGTTTATTGGCACATTTATGTAAATGGTTTATTAAAGAAAATGAATTTTGTGCAGTTGCAATTTATTCAATGGGTAAAAATATCATTCACTTACCAGACACTTGTTTTGTTATTTTAATTTTATGTACGTTATCTGTGTTGATCAAGTGTTAACCTTTCACTGCAGAATGAATCTTTATCCAAAGGTTACTTGTCATGAATGGCGATAATATTTTAATTTAATATTTAGTGCATTGTATGTGATGAGGCATTAACCTTGCCACTTACCAAGTAAATGGAGATGGTTTAGTAGTCTGACTCACAATCTTATCAATATCTTTAATGATTATAAATTTAAAATAACCTGCGGCCTATCCAATGAAACCTCATTAATCAGTGTTAGATGTGTTCAGAGCTTGAGCTGTGCCTCACCGTCTTCTCATTTTGAGGATCAAAAGTTCAATCATTTCTGAAAAAAGCCAACACTTGGGTGTCCGGTCTTCAATTTCTTTTGCAATCTCAAAAAAAATGGCCTCAAAATCCAGAAGAGTTAAAGGAATTTTCAGTGGAGGATCCAGAAATTCAAAACACTTATGTGAATACTATTCAAATATCTAATGAGAATGATCTGATCATTCAATTAAATTGCTATCACTCTTAATGGTTTCATTTAAGAAAAGCAATAGAATGGATTCTCAGGTTTAAAACTATGTTTTTAAATTGTATCAAAAAAGAGAATCTGAAGTCTCAAAGCCATTACCAACCTTGATAAGTTGGCAAATGCTGAATTGGAGACAATTCATTTTTGTTAAAAAAGGTGTTTGATAATGAGATATTAAAACTGAAGAAGAATCTGAATGTTCCAAAAGCAAGTCGTGTTTACAAGCTGAATCCAATGCAGGGAAATGAGGTATTGAGAGTGGAAAAAGCAATAAAACCAAAAGAAGTGAAACATCCAATTATATTGGCCAAGGAATTTCATATTTCTGAATTGATTGCTCGACGTATACATGAGAAAACAGGTCATGGTGGTTGTAATCGCGTGTTAACAGAATTACGTCAGAAATATTGGATACTTGGTGCAAAAGATTGATCAGAAGAATTAAATCAAAATGTTTTAATTGTCAACGTGCAAATGCTAAACCTGGACAGCAACAAATGATGGATTTTCCTCAAGACAGAGTTTTACCTGATGCACCCCTATTTAAATATGTGGGAGTTGATTATTTTGATCCTTTGCAAGTACAATGAAGAAGTGTTGAAAAATGATGCGGGCTATTTTTATCTATTTGACTATGAGAGAAATTCATATTGAAGTAGCGTCATCACTTGATACAAACTCTTTTATCAATGTTCTTCGGCGTTATATTGCCAGACGTGGTCAAGTAGAGGAATCACATTCTGATAATGGATCTAACTTTACAGGAGCTCAACTAAAGTTACAAAAAGCAATTCAAAATTGGAATCAACATCAAATTCATGATGCATTACTTCAAAAAGAAATTAATTGGATATTTAATCCACCCACAGGATCACATCATGGATATACGTGGGAAAGAATGGTTAGATCAATCAAGAAAATTCTTAATTCCTTTTTGAATAATCAAATATTCAATGATGACAATATTCAGACAGTATTGTATGAAATTGAAGCTATTTTAAATAGTCGTCCAATAACTAAAATTTCTGTCGGTTCAAATGACATTGAGGCTCTTACACAGAATCATCATTTACTTCTTAAATCTAAACCTTTAATGCCTATGGGTCAATTTCAGAAAGAATGTGAGATGCAGATGGAAACAAGTGCAGTTTATTGCAGATTTAATTTGGAAAAGATGGATTAAAGAATATCTTTCATTATTACAAGAGAGACAAAAATGGACCAAAGCTAAACATAATTTTGTATATGAAGACATTGTAATTATCATGGATGATTATGTACCGAGAAATTCTTGCTTGCTGTGGAAAATCATGGATACAGTTCCGGACAAGAAAGGTTTCATTCAGCAAGTGTGAATTAAAACCAAGTCTGGTTACTTAAATCAACCTATTACTAAAATCTGTCTTTTACAAGAAGCAGGAAGTTTTGATGTCTAATCTTGTGCTTACCATATTTACTTTTGTATCTGTAATAGTAATTATTATATTAGCCATTCATGTCTATAATAATAATTAGGGGCCGGAATGTAATGTGTTTTTGATTCATAGTTAATTTTGTGCCTATCTCTTTAAGAAAAAATATTGTTTGTAGTGCTACCATAGTGACTATGATGTAGTATGTCATAATCTCCACACAGACTAAGAGCTTGCATTTCATTCTTCGACGAACTATGAAGGAGACATAAGCTCGGGATAATAAGATAATTCATCTTATTTCTTCATATACATCTCTTTAAAGTTGAATATCATTATATTTTAAATACAGGATATGCTTTGTTTATTCATAATTATGAAAATCTTAATGTGAAGTTGTACAAAATGTTTATCTGTTTTATCAACACATTTAAACTACATAAAGCTACAATTACAACATTTTGTTTATTGGATTAATAAGATAGTAATTTGGAATATTGTCCCCATGTTTCCTTGAAGATGATACGTTCTGAAATTAAGAAATACTAGAACCTGGAAAGTGGGTTCTATGGAGCTTATCTTTCTGTCCTGGACTTCAGCAGGTTTGTTCCGGGACATGCTGTGCTCGACTGGTGCTTTGATGAGTACCTGAACCTGAAAGTCCCTTGTAAGCTTCGGTGACCAGTAAGTTTTCATTCCTTGCTTTAGCAGCTTTCAAATTTATCAGGAACAATCAATGCTTCTGAATGTCTCTGACTTCTGAAACATTTAAAAAAGTTAAAAACTGAACAATTCACTTAGGGCGTAGTGGTTAGTGCAATGCTTTTACAGCGCCAGCAATTGGGGTTCGAATCTTGCATTGTCTGTAAGAATTTTGTATGTTCTCCCTGTGTCTGTGTGTGTTGCCTCCCATCGATCAAAAGCATACCAGGGTTTAAGGTTTAAGGTCAATTGGGTATAATTGGGTGGCATGAGCCTGTAGGTTGAAAGGGCCTGTTACTGTGCTGTATGTCTAAATTTTAAAAATTAAAATTTAAAATAATTAAATTTTAAAACATAAAATCAGCTGTAAGCATTTATTTTGCACATGTTAAAATACAGCCAACTATCAGTAACTAAAGACACATAGTAAATCACGAAAATCTGTAGACAACGTGTTTGAAGTAAAAACAAAATGCTGGAGAAGCTCAGCAGGTCAAACCGCGTCCTTTATGTACCAAAGGTAATGATACAGAACCGACGTTTCAGGCTTGAGCCCATCAGTTTATGAGAGAATGCTGGCAGGCATCTGAACAAAAGGTAGGGGGAGGGAGGGGGTGGCAAAGGCAGGAGATGATGGGTGGAGAAAGTAGGGAGTGGACGGCAGTGATGAAGGGGAGGGAGAGGTGGCAAAGGCAGGAGATGATGGGTGGAGAAAGGAAGGAGTGGACGGCATTGATGAAGGGGAAGAGGGATGGCTGGGTGGGTCAGGGGGGAGAATTGGAAAGACAGGAAAGGGGGAGGGAAAAGAAAAGATGAGTAAATTTAACAAAGAAGTCATTGTTAATGCCATCTGGCTGGAGAGTCCCCCAACAGAAAATAAGGTGTTGTTCCTCCAATCTGTGGGTGGTCTGGGTGGGATAGTATACAAGGCCATGGACAGACGTATGAACCTGAGAGTGTGACTCAGAACTGAAATGGTTGGCTACTGGGAGGTCCCTTTGTGGTATTCTCTACATCAGAGATCAGTCACAGATTGCGAGATTGTTTCGCTGAGCACGTCCTCTCCATCTACAACATGGCCAACCATTTCAATTCCTGCTTTCTGCTAAATTGGTCGCCTTTTCTTTCCCCTCCCCTTTTCAAAGTTTCCAATTCTCCCCTCCCTTTCTCCTTACTCACCCAGCCATCCCTTCTCCCCCTCATTGCTGCTCTCCCCTCCCTCCTTTCTCCACCTATCACCTCATGCCTTTGCCACCCCCTCTTCCCCCTACCTTTTTGTTCAGATGCCTGCCAGCATTCTCTCATACCTTGATGACGGACTCAAACCCGAATTATCGGTTATATATTTTTACCTTTGCTACATAGAGGACACTGTTTGACCTAATGAGCATTTTGTGTTTTTACTAAAGCACATATAGTTATCTATAAATACAGGCGCTCCTCAACTTATAATGGGGTTACATTCCGGCAAACATCGTAAGTCGAAAAAAAATGTAAGTCAAAAAAGAATACTGCACCTGCCATTTTTTATAATTACATTTTGAAATCATTGATTCTACACTGAAAAAAAACAATTAACGTGCACACCTGAAAGCACACTGGACATGAAGAATGTTTGAAGCTTTAAACTAAAATTAATTGCTGGATGGTGAGGGTGGTGGAGATGTGAAAGCGACAGGGTCATCAATTTCATTCTCTTTTGATGATGCTCGAGAACAGATCTTCCTTAAAAGCTTCAGTATCGACACATGCTGCCTCACCATTAACCTTCACATTATGAAAATTATTACGCCTTTTGAAGCATTGGAATCACCCATGACTTGCTGTAAGCGTTTGTGTATATGTCGGATCATCAGCGCGCTCTTTAACCGTATCGAAAAGACTTCTTGGCTTAGCCTGTATCGTCAGTAGGCTAAGCAGTATCCACTTTTGTATTTGATTTTCCATCCATGTGACAAGTAGTCTTTCCAAATCATCAATTGGCCCAGCTCTTTACTTCATGATGATAGTGGAACTCACCGATGCCAACATTTCACTGCATCACCGACTCATCTCTTATCCTTTAAGATGGTCGAGATCGTCGATTGTGAAAGCCCTAACTCATGCTATAGCCATAACCAGCTTTCTGCCTTCATGCTGAGAAAGTATCTTAAAGTTCATCTCCAGAGTCATTGCTTTCCTCTTTTTCTTCTCAGCAGAATCAGGAGACACAAATGGGCATTTAGTAGACATGATGGATTGTTTACAGTGCACTCATACACGTGATCACCTCAGAGACTGTGAGCATGGTTGAGCCAGCATTACAAGAGAGTATGCTGTACGATACTCTTGTATGATGCTGGCATCGCCCAGCATCGCGAGAGAGGAGTGTACTGCATATCGCAAGCGTGAGAATAGATTGGAATTGTAAGTACAGATTCGAACCATCGTAATTTTGAAAAATCATAAGTACCTATAAATTTTTAAAATATTTTTACAAAGGAATTTCATTCAGCTCTACAATGGAAATGATTACAGATTAGCATGGCACTGGATTTCTCAGTGTAAATGGGGGAAAACCTCAGGAAAAGAAAATCAAGCTCCACCAGGAATAGCAGGACATGATGAAGGATATGTGCCCAGTGTCATCTAGTAAGTTCTGGACTTCACCATTTGACCGCATATGCCTGGAAGCTCTAAGGTTACTGACATTTAACAGAAACCTTGACAATGTTTTCCAATAACATGGGCTGCATTAAAGTGACTCAGGACTCTTTGGAAGAATACAAGAATTTGTAACTTTGAGACTCACATGCAAAAACATTGGGATTGATATCCAACTCAGAATATTTATTGATGTCACCACACATATCAAATACTTCACCATCGCTTGGAGCTAATGGTATAAATGTTTATATTAACCAGTTTTGCTAAAGTTAAAAATTGCTCAATTCTCTCAGAATCTGGCAAGTTACTGAATGAATAAACCATCATTTTCTTTTCAATTATCGAAGGTTAGAGTATATAGACAAATGTAATAATTATAACCTAAATATAAAGATTGTGTATGCATGGTTGATGTGGTGGTTAGCCAGCGATTGGGATCGGACTTGGGTTCGACTAGTCCCACTGATCTGCACCTTGACCATAGCCCTCCATACCCATCCAATCCATGTACCTGTCCAAATACTTCTTAAATATTAAAATTGAACCCACATTCACTACTTCACCTGGCAGCTCGTTTCACACTCCCATCATTCCCTGCATGAAGAAATTCCCCTTTATGTTCCCTCTAAACCTTTCCCCTTTCACCCTTAACTCATATCCTCTGGTTTGTAACTCACCTATCCTCAGTGGAAAAAAGCCTACCTACATTTACCCTGTCAAGACAACTCATAATTTTATATACCTCAATCAAATCTTCCCTCATTTTTCTATGCTTCAGGGAATAAGGTTGTTTAACCTTTCCCTGTAACTCAGTTCTTGAAGTCCAGGCAACATCCTAGTAGATCATCTCTGCACTCTTTCAATCTTATTGAAATCTTTCCCGTAGTTAGGTGACCAAAACTGCACACAATACTCCAAAGTTCCTCCTGCATCATCTGTATCTGGGTTAATTCATCTATTCTGATAGTTATAGTAGATTTGGACCAGTTACCATAGGCCTCATGTCCTTTGATAGAAAGGAAATGTGCACCTGAGTTACACTTGTACCTGCTTGGCTGGAGCTGTTAAAAATTCTAATACCCACAACCTTTCTCCTCATAGCGGAGATGCACTTTGATTTTAAATACGTCTTTTGTGTGCTCTAGACAAAGAAATCATTTGTTTTCCACTGTAAAGACAACAGGGATTCCTGCCAGATGATTTTAATATCAAAACCAACATTTTTATCCTTCAGGAAAACAATGGCTGAGTTTGCCAAAATATTCATTCTCCACCAAGGTTGCAGAATGTCTCTAGAGTATCATCTAAAAATATCATTATTAACTCTAACAACACTTCATAAACCCATCACCTTTACCATAAAAATAGGACAAAAGCAGTGTATGCAGATTCTCACTTGGAAAAATAGTAAAACCCCTTGTATCCGAAATTCAAGCAATCAGAAAAAAAAACTGAGGAAAGAGTAAACAAATAAGAATAAAATA
This sequence comes from Narcine bancroftii, assembly GCF_036971445.1. Taxonomy (NCBI): domain Eukaryota; kingdom Metazoa; phylum Chordata; class Chondrichthyes; order Torpediniformes; family Narcinidae; genus Narcine; species Narcine bancroftii. Next base: position 100,870,462 of record NC_091476.1, on the reverse strand, counting down.
ATAGGAAAAAATACACATTTAAAATTGTTAAAGTAAATGCTCTCTGAAGTAACAGATAAACCTTGGAGAAGAAGGAAGCAAATATTCAGCCAGTGGAGTGGCTTAACTGAGCTTTGTCCATAGAAGCTGTTTGAATAAAATCACCCTGGTTGAAGAGCTAGATGATGATTTATCTGTAAACTTGGGGGTGGGGGGGGGGGTTTAATTATCTGTGATGTTATTGTTTGTCTTTCAGTTAAATGTTTTCAAAAAATGTGGCTGAAAATAAAGTAAAATGCTTTAAGGTTTTTATATTCATGCAAATGAAGTTTGCTCAGTGTAAGTACAGAATAGTAATTATGTCTTTTGTCTTTTAAACTGTTTATTCTTAATGCAGGTGTATTAGTTAGGCATTTCAAGTCTCAAGAAAATGGAAAATACAATTATCCAGCATCTACCAATACCCTTAGGTACTGGATACCATGGGTTTTTATTGTATATTCCCATTCCTTCATGAGAGCTGAATCTAATTCCTACTCAATAGCATTTTGGGAGCACCTTTATCAGACTTTCAAGCATCTGTGTCATCTACATAGACATGCTGGTATACCTAATAACATCCAGGATGGTTAAAAAAAACAATATCTCAACATTGCAATTTCTCACGACTCATGAAATATTTCCATCAAGTCTCACACCTCTCTCCTTTGAAAAACTATCTCTAATCCAATGTCCTGGTTTTTATGTTTTCTGTCCCTGGAAGGCATGATTGCAAATTTAAGCCTTCATGTTTAAATTAATAGGAAATATTTCCTTTTTTGGAATTCATTGTCACTTTGAGGCAATTTGTAGGGCACTTTTTCAAGCTATAGCAGGAAAAGATCTTAATATTTTAAATGACCGTTATTTTGCACTTAAAACATTTTGAATGATCTTATCAGTTACATTTAATTGTGCTGTCTGAACAAGAGTGCACAGGCTGTCACCACATCTTATACCTGCTCCCTCCATTATTGCATTAAGCTTGCTTCCTGTCACAGTGCCTGGTAGAATTGATGCTATTTATCCAATTATGTTACATATTCACAGTTTACCATCTGCCAAAGATTTTAGAAAACCTTTTATTTTCTTATCAAACCCTCACCATTTATAATCACAAACAGTAGAAAGATTAGTCAAACTGTCATTATAAAAATAATGAATATTTCTGAATATTTCAAAAATCCGAAACCTTTAGAAATCATTAATTCATCAACCTAGAGAAACAAAATTAGAAAAACATCTAAATAAAAAATGAAGACACTTAAAACTCAAATGAACTCAATTAGAAGAAATCTATAAATATTACCTTAATCTACTGGAGTGCGGCACAATGGTGGAGTTTGGAGAGTCACTGCCACAAAGCATATGAGACCCAGCTTCAATCCTGGCCAGGTGCTGTCAGGGTAGATTTTGTATGGTCTCACTGTGCATGCATGGGTCTCCTCTTGGTGCTCTTTGAAAGATGTCCAATTGGCCAACGTATATTGGACCCAATATGTAGCTGATGGTGGAACTTCGGGGAGTTGATTTAAAAAAAAGAATTAATGACAGTTTATTGTAAATGAATGGCAGATGGTTGACTCCAACTCAGTGGACTGAATGGCCTGCTTCCATGCTACGACTCCATGACACCTTTAAAATCAATCCAACCTTGCGCGGATCATTAGATTTGGTTCCCCATTGTAGGTAGCAGTGAAATGTGACTTCATAACCTGAGACAGCATTAATGCAGAGCTAAATGTTAACCTGCAGGTGGCAAAACACCACTAAACAGTAATCAACAAAGATAACATGCATATAAATTCCAAATTGCCTGGCATTTACAGAAAAGAAATCAAGCAAAACTAAGTAAAGTCAATTCTGAGAAATCTGAATATATTTTTCTCCTAATAGCATGCGTGTTTTGAAACAAATACAGAAAATGCTGAAAACAATGAGCAGAAACAGGCTGCATCAATTTGGAAAGAAATAGAGAGAACATTTTGGGCCAAAGATCATTAATCAGAACTACTCAACAATCTAAACCTCCCCTACCTCCCACCCATAACCCTCTATTTGTCTTGCACCTATGTGCCCAAGAGCATTTTAAATGTCCTTTTTGCACCAGCTTCCACCACTACCCTTGGCAATCCATTTCAGACATTCACTACTTGCATTTGTAAAAAACACCTTACCCCTGACATCTCCCCTGAACTTTGCTCCCAATAAATTAACACTATTGATCTTTCAATCATATTAATTTCAACCGCACTGAGCAACAGAGGCAAGCCATAACATAGAGTAACCCTTTGCAAAATTCTACAAGGATGTTTTAAGTTGCAGAGACAAGGTTGGTGGAACGAATGCAATAGAGTGCAGACTAAAGTTGCTGAGGTCTATTTACAGGCAGTCACTGAGTTGCATAAAGATTCTGTTCCTGAGAACTGTCTGTCATCTGATTTCTCCCTTAGCCAGAAGCATCCATCTTCTATAGCTCCACATATTGTATCATTCTACATACACTTGTTATAATTCTTTCATTCTTCAAATATTCACCTTTATACTAATTAAACTAATGGAATATATAGTGTATTCAGCCATTGATGAATAATATAAAATATTTTATTATTTTCATCATTACTTGAAAAATGCTTTAATAATGGATAGAAGAATTTGCATAAAGTTAGATTTCCATGAATCAGGTCATCTGTAACCTCAATAGGAGCCTCTATACTTAAAAAAATAACAGTTGGAAACAGAAATAAAACAATTTGAAGCAGAAAAGCTACAACTGCATCTGCGGAGCAATAGAAATAAAAGGGAGTTTACCTGACTTTGTAAAATTGAATACCAAGTTCCGAAGGCTCCAACATTCCCAGACAGAATAGAAATATGGTAAGAGGTAGGTGTCTGAGTTGCTCATCGGATGCATTGAAACAGGATCTTGGCACTGAAATACATACAACTTAAGTTTGCTGTACTTTTCTGATAGAAACGCACTAAAACCCACCAGAAAAGATTATACATTGCATTGTGCATTTTTAAAGCATAATGGCTAATTACTGTTAAACATCATCTGTGATTTTGAAAATTAACAGTTGAATATAAAATATTTCATTTAGAATATGATTATTGTTGGATATTTTTAAATATGCTACTGCATTTGTTCTTTTGGCTTAATCATTTTGTATTTTCTTTCTATCTCCTACCTTAGTGTTCTCCATTTTACTTTCTACTTATGATTAAAACATGCATTTCCTGGTTTTGACACTGTGCAGGTAATTTTAACCACCCAGTGAGCAGGTTGGGGTGAGGCAAGCAGCAGCCACACACAGAGTGGTAGGAAAACATTTTCGAAAAGCAAGTCAGAGATGTCATGGATACCGTTCCGAGCAGGAAAATCTGGGGAGGAGATGCAATCTCCTCACTTACCTGAAGGACCCTGAAATCAATTTCTAATCTAAGAAAAGCACCAGAGAATTGTGATCAAATTTTTCTACAATGGTTTCTTGGTCTGCTCAAACAAACCTAAAGTTGCCTGTAGTGGATATTGCACCTTTGTATCGCTGCAGCTTCAATCTCAGCATCCATAGAAACTCTGGGGAAGTATAAGTGCAATGAATAGTTGGAAACACTCACAGAACACAGAGCAGTACAGTACAGGAACTGGCCTTTCGGGTGACAATGTCTGTGCCAAACATGATGCCAAATTAAGCTAAATCTCTGCTGCTTGCACATGATCCATACCCCTCATTATCTGCATATTCACATCTACCTCAAAGCTTCTAAAACTCTACTATAGTATCTGCTTGCACGACTACTCTAGGCAACTTGTTCCTACCGATCGTTCAACTTTGGCTACAAAACTCACTCCAATATAACAGAAGCATTCAAAATTTCTGAGTCCAAGTGAAGAATGAAATGCAATTTGATCGCACTGCCTCGATCTTATCAGTTAGATTGAAATATATGAAATAGTAACACTTATTGAAGTAAAGGAATGTTGTAAAATCTTATAACCTATCAGATAAGCTAAAACATAATTCTGATGCTCCATATCCCATGTCTTAATGCCATGGTCTTTCTGTACAGATATGGAAAATTTTGTTTCAATTAATGCAAAATCTGAGTCCATGTTGTACTATTGTTGACTGTCCAATGTAAAATTATCTAGAGCTTGAGTAGTTGTCAACAAAAGACAGTTTATTGTCCCTTAATAACAAGGTAGCTTTAAATCCAAGTACTATGGTAACACAATCATTTATATATTAAGTTAACCATATATTTTGTTCCAGGATACTATTATACAATGTTAGCAAACCAAAACCAGCTCTTTCCTGCATTGTATGTCAGTACATATATTTTCCAGAAGTTTTATTAAATTTGTCTTTCTGTATCTGCATAAAGTGTTACACTTTTGAAATACAATAATTCAAGGATTAATCCTTCAGTAATAACTTAATTTTATGTCTCATCTATCATGTGAAAGATCCAGAACAACAACAAATATTTTGTAGTGAATGAAGTACTGGGATTAGAGATATTAGGCAATGCAGTTATTTCAAGGTCTCAACTTGAAACTAATCAGTTCACTATTAATATTCAGAATGCACAATGTTAAAATGAAACAACTTTGAGAATATTCCCATTGCTCAGTGAACATTCAAACAGAACCTCACAAAGTTGTTCTACATTTATGGTTTACCTCTGTTGCTCAGATCGCGGTTGCAATTAATGTGATTGAAAGATCAATAAAGTGTTCATCTATTGGGAGGAAAGTTTAGGGAAGACATCAGGGATACATTATCTTTAAAATGAATGTGAGTAGTGGATGCCTGCAATGCATTACCAGTGGTGGTGGTGGTGGAGGCTGGCACAGTAAGGACATTTAAAAGACTCTTAGACAGGCAGATGGGTCCAAGAAAAATAGAGGGTTATGGGTGGGGAGGTAGGGGAGATTTAGATTGTTGAGTAGGTTTATATAAAGGTCAGCACTACTTTGTGGGCAGAAAGGCCTGCACTGTGCTGCAATGTTCTATGTTTTATGTTCAATTTCATTAATACATATTTAGCCAGAACACCTCAGGAGGATCTATTATTTGAGAACATTTAAAACACCCTATAATTGTACAGACCATTTATTATATAATTTTTAAAAAACTGTATTACATTTAGGGGACATTTATTGGTACCAGTATTGGGCCTCAATATCAATATTTACCTATAATTTGCATGGTGTTCTTTTACACAATGAGGCTGAGCCATAGCTTCATATTTCTTTTTCCGCTTCCTATTTCACAAATTAAAATGGTTTGAGCTGCTTGAAATCTTGATCTGAAAAATTAAAGAAGTACTTTACACCAAATATTAAAAGAGAAGGCATTGATATTTTAGAATGTTTGGTGGAAAATCAAACAACTGTGGAAAATATTCCACAGTTGAGACAGCATTTGTGGAAAAGGAAGCAGTTAATGTTTCAAGGCATCAATACAAAATCACCCATTACATATTATCCTGTTGTTTCTCAAGATTTTTTTCTTTTCTTTGGCTTGGCTTCGCGGATGAAGATTTATGGAGGGGTAATGTCCACGTCAGCTGCAGGCTCGTTTGTGGCTGACAAGTCCGATGCGGGACAGGCGGACACGGTTGCAGCGGTTGCAAGGGAAAATTGGTTGGTTGGGGTTGGGTGTTGGGTTTTTCCTCCTTTGTCTTTTGTCAGTGAAGTGGACTCTGCGGTCTTCTTCAAAGGAGGTTGCTGCCCGCCGAACTGTGAGGCGCCAAGTTGCACGGTTTGAGGCGATATCAGCCCATTGGCGGTGGCCAATGTGGCAGGCACCAAGAGATTTCTTTAAGCAGTCCTTGTACCTCTTCTTTGGTGCACCTCTGTCTCGGTGGCCAGTGGAGAGCTCGCCATATAACACGATCTTGGGAAGGCGATGGTCCTCCATTCTGGAGACGTGACCTACCCAGCGCAGTTGGATCTTCAGCAGCGTGGATTCGATGCTGTCGGCCTCTGCCATCTCGAGTACTTCGATGTTGGTGATGAAGTCACTCCAATGAATGTTGAGGATCTGGCCAGAGAAGAAACGAGCCTTCTGCCAAGCATGCAGCCATCTTCAGCGCAAACTCCAGGAGATCCAAAATGAGTGGTGGACTAGCCTCTCAAGATTTAAACTGCAATAAAATCACGTTCTGAGCTAGTTTTATTGGGACCGTCCTAGTTGCTCCTATTGTGAAGGTAATACAGGAGTATCAGTGCCAGCACCACCAGGCTGAGGAAAAGCTGCTTTCCACAGGCAGCAAAGAATACCGAACAACCAAAGGAGCTGCTCTGTTACCAACGAACTGACCCCGTTAGTACGAATGCAGGAACAGCAATGGAAAATTCGCCAGATAGTGGTAAATTCAAAATAAGTTTTTATTAAACATTATTTAAACATTGTATTCTTTGGCTTGGCTTCGCGGACAAAGATTTATGGAGGGGTAAAGTCCACGTCAGCTGCAGGCACACATAATAGTTCTCACTTAACTCTAAACTTACTTAACTCTAAGCTTACCCCATTATGTGCAAATGTAATTGTATAAGAGAGTGTGTGTGTGTGTGTGTGTGTGTGTGTGTGTGTGTGTGTGTGTGTGTGTGTGTGTGTGTGTGTGTGTGTGTGTGTATTAAAGTACAAACTACTTCAGTTTAAACTCAAGTCTGAAAAGTTATTTTTAAGGCTCTGTATTTTGAAGTCTTGTTGAACTTGAAGATCTATTAACTTGTAGTTCAGAAGTGAAGCATCAAGTTCTTTTAAATTGTTGTTAAAACAATGATGAATGAAATGCTTGTTAACACTAATTCAGTCCTTACACTGTTCAAGCTCACAAATTTTGTTGAGCTATTTTCCCAGGAAGAGATTTCTTCTTAAACACTTACACTGGTGATCTTCAACTCCCTCTTAGCTTCTTAAATGTTCTGGAATTTCTTTTCCTTCTTGAGGCTGCCTTCTAATAACAAAAATTAAGACAAAAGTGGACTGGTTTACTTTAAAGCCATTTAGAACAGCACCATCTTCTTCTCCAGAGGATACTGTCAATCTTCTTTTCCTTCTGGTCTCAAGAAGCTTCTGCCTTCGGATAATTATATGTTATCAGATTGGAATTTTAAATAGTTGCCAACCCCAGTTTCTTGTAAACCATGTGATCTTCATACCTCTGCCTTATAGACGACCTGACTCCAAAAGATTACCTCACTTCTGTTTCGAAGGCTTAAGTATATCACTCACATGGCTGAGTTTCATTGCTCTTCTTCAAGAAGCCCGAAGTGGTTTAGCTTATAAACAGATGGCTTCCTTCAGCAGTTCTTATTGAGTACTTAGTTACTTCAGTTTTCAATAAAGCAAACACCCCATTGTTCTTGAAGAATTAAGACCCACTTCAGATCCATTAGCTATCTTTCCAAGGCACGTTAGCTCTGAAAATGAACATTCTGAGTTCAGTGGTGTATCTGTAAATATGCTGACCTGTGTGTGACCCTGTACCAGCACATCTAACTTAGTAAGAATACATATACCTGTACAATATTTTAACTATAAGAATTTATAGGAATTTATATGAGATATAGCTTAATCGTAACTTAAATATTACTATTAACACAGATCCATTACAGCTCACACTAACCATTCAAGACTCACATATGCACAAAACAATATTTATTTATTTGTATAGATGAAATACTTGTTTTATCCATGTATTGTTTGTCTGTATAGTGTTATGTCTGGTTGTGTGTCTGCGTGTTTTGCACTAAGGACTGGAGAATGCTGTTTCATCAGATTGTATTTGTACAATCAGATGACAATAAACAACTTTATTGCCTCATTTTGCAGAGCATAAATAACATATTTGCTGCTACTTCCAATGTGTTGAACATTTTCTGATTTGTCAGACAGTCTCATTTTCTTTCTTTGTATTTATCTTGTCCAGACATTCCTTTGCTATTTTCTGTTTTATGCTTTCACCTGCTGAAATAATTATCATTTGGTCAATTGTTCATTTTGTTTCAGTAAACAAAAAAAAATACAGACACTGGAAATCTGAAATAAAAACAGAAAATGTGAGAAATACTCACATACCATTCGGGATTTGAACTGGATTGACCAGAAAGTAATCAGGGGAGAAAATCAGGCTTTTTTTTTTCTCTTTTGAGGAGCTCAAGAAAAAAGCAGTGGCTTCTCCCACTAACCAACCTTTTCTTTTAAATAAGCAAAAGTAACAAAATCAGACTTCGGGCTTCCTTATATAATTCTGTTTCACACACTGGGGTCGGATAACTGAGCCAACTTAAGAAAGCAGGCAGGAAATGGCATCTGTACTGGCATCAATCCATCTATAAACTGATACATTCAAATAGTATGTGCAGTCATTAAAAAACAGTAAACTCACTTGGATATACACGACAGGGGAAATGTATATTAAAACTATCCTAAGTTTTGGTTCGAAATGACTTAATCCAGAAAGAAATGAATGCTTCTCAGCGCTTTTTAAAAAAAATGTAAAATTCTCGGAACATCTTTGGAAGAGGCTTCCCTCTGGTGGCAGCACCTGAACTTTGCATCTTTCTCTTCCAGAAATGTGTTCAGGGATCAATGATGGTGGCCGCTCAATTCTTGAGTATGCACATCTCAACTGAATTGGGCCCATTTTCAAATGAACAGAGTGAGACAGAAGTGGGATCCTTATCCAAAATTTGGTTCATATTAAAACCCTGCGGATTAGTAGCAGTTATTTGCACTTTGTGCATCAGCTATCCATTTTTCTCCTTAGCATGTTTGGACACGGAGCAACAGAAGAGGGACATTTTCTTACCCTTTACAAGTGAGGGAGGGGCAGGGATCATTAATTCACACTCACAAACAATTTTAGACTTCATTTGTGTTGATGGTAGTGTTGTAGCCTTCATTGCAATAATGAATTATCCCAGTGACCGAAATGCTACCAATAGCCGCTTTTACACTTGCAACCCACTAAGTTGGCCATTCAGTGTCTCAGGATAGGAATGGGGCTTTGGCTTTTCACACTTGACCACTCCTAACTGCGACACTGAATGCTTTCACACTTGCAAGGAGCTTAGGACTGTTCTACCTTCTACCAGTGACATCATGATGCATTGGGCGATGGTGGACCTGCCCTGCCCTAAATCCTGATCAATGTATTATGATCTAATATTTGAACATAATTAATCATGCCTAATTATGACACAATTAAGCTTTATATACAGCACAGTATAAGCCCTTCAGCCCCTATTGTTGTTGTTGTGCCGACCTATATAAACCTTTATAAGGGTCCATGGGAAGATGCTAGCAATAAATAGCAATAGCAGACAATTTTTAAAAAGTGTGGACAAAGTTAGTAGCACTATAGCAAACAATTTATATAGTGTGGAAAAGTCTGTAGTTTTCCCCCATGGTCTTTATAAATAGTGCAATATAGTACTACCAGCTTTCCCCACGTTGTTTAAAAATTGTCCGCTATTTATTTCATCTCTCTCTCCCACTGCAACTTTCCCATGGCAAAGTTTTAACTTCATTTTAATCTTTTCTTCCTTCACGTTCCTGCATTCATGCAAAAATTTGGGTCATTTCAATCCCACAATTACCCATTTCACATTTGCCTGTCTGCAGACACCAGGGATTGTACTGGGGTCAAGGCTGTCAGTCCCCAATGTGAGATGATGTCATCTGATGCTAGCGTTGAGCCAATTTTGCTTTCACACTAGACACTTTAAAGGCCGATTGGTGGTTAATTCCTGGGATCACTTGCAAATGTGAAAGGACCTAAATATTACTATTGAATATTTCTCATTTAAACATTGATAATTGTTGTCCATCTTACTTATGTGCAATATTTAGTTTTTAAAGTGATATTTTGAAAAGAATCTTACCCAAATTTTTAAATTTGACATTTTGTGCAGAAACATGCCCTCTGGCCCATGAGCTTGTGCGGCCCATACCCTAACTAACCTACAACACCCATGTTTTGAAATTTTGAGCACTAACCTTTTCTACATGTAATAAGTCATTATACAACTATATCACAAATACAATTTTTGCTAAACACATAATTACTTGCTCTTAGCAAACAAAAATTAAATGATGCAGTAATGCGGTGCCTGCATTATATGAAACCTCCGTTTCTGAGAACTGTCTATGAGCCAATTTCTCAGGAAGTGATAAACATCAGTTTTCAAAAGCAAAAAAAAAAACTGAGGACCTATTTCACCCTGTGCACAGCATCTTTCAGCTGGTCCCATCAGGAAAGAGATACAGGAGTATCAGAACCAGCGTCTCCAGGCCGAGAAACAGCTTTTACCCACGGGCAGTGAGAATGGTGAATGATCAAAGGAACTGCTCACACTGACCATCTGAGACTCTCATATTCACAAATATTTATTTATATGAATACTTGTCTTGCATATATATTGTCTGTATGTGTGTTATAATCTGGGTGGGTGTGTGTGTGTGTGAATGCTGTTTTGTTGAGTTGTTTTTGTGCCATCAGATGACAATAAATTTGACTTGACTGTACAGTAAAGCACTACTATTGCTGTATATACATTTGATGTAATCCTTTCATGGCATTGGATTAATATTAAAACATTTCACAAGGATGATTCCAGGAATGAAAGGGTCATCATGCGAGGAATATTTGACAGCTCTCAGCCTATACTCATTGGAATTTTGTAGGATGGGGATCTCATTGAAATAGTTTGATTGTTAAATGTCGTGAACAGAGTAGATTTGAAAGGCTGTTTTCCTTGATGGGTGAGTCTTGGACAAGAGGGCACAACTTCAGGAATGAAGGGCATCCACTTAGAACAGAGGTACATAGGAATTTCTTCAGCCAGAGGGTGATAAATCTGTGGAATTCATTGCCACAGGTTGATGTAGAGGCCAGGTAATTGGGTGTTTTTAAGGCAAAGATTAGCCAGGGTGTCAAAGGTTAAGGGGTGTAGACCGGGCAGTGAGGTTGTGGGAAAATGGATCAGCTCATGATTAAGGATTGAATATCTTATTTCTGCTCCTTTGACTTATGGTCTTATTACCCAGAGTTAAAACTAACGGAATATACAACTATAACCAGTCATTAATAAATACTATGAAACATTTTATTTTTACTGGCTTGCAAAATGTTTTAAAAGCGTATGGGAGAATTTGCTTAAAGTTGTACAAATCAGGTTATTTGAAACCCACAGGGCCTCTGTTCAAGTTGGCCACAGCTGGATAACACCATCCCCCAGTGGTTATTTCTACCATTGCAACTTGATCACTTTTAGATACTGCATCAAAAAGAGTAATATGGGAACCATACATGGAACACAATAGAGAAATCCTACCACAGACTGCCACCACCTAAAATGACAGAAGGAGAAGACAACGAAATGAACTGACCCAGTATGTAAAAGTAAAAGACACAAATTTCTTGTTTATTTTTATTAAGTGATGACATTGTTTAACGGGTTTAATGTATCATATAGATTGAACTTTGAATAAATGGGGTGAGGGGGTGAGGGAGGGAGGGAAGGGAGGTGGAAAAAGGGGAGAAAATGACACTGTATATATTCAAGAGAAAAATGTCTATGTATTTTGGTCATTATGGTTCATAGTGTGAAAAATTAAAAACATTTAAAAGAAGAGTAAGCAAAGTGAGCATGGATTCTGTAGAAAATGAGAAGAAGCTGGGAGTTTGAATTAGTCATGGAAAATAATATGGCAGATACATTCAATGTATTTTTGCATCAGTCTTCACTAAAGTTAGCATCTCAGAAATTGCTGTAAACTGAAAATTTGAAGGGCAAGAGGCAACTCAGGAAAATTCTATTCACTGTTGCTCAGTTGAAGCAATGATTTTATCCCAATCTTTCCAATTTACCATACAGAATTCAGTGCAAATACAGATGCCTCGATCCTGGGGTTGCATCTCCATCTGGTCACAGAGTGACAATTCCAATTACCCATTACTTTAATTTTCCATGCCTACCTGATCTGTGGTTTTGGTCTCCCATCAAAATTCAATGCAAGGTCAAGAGCTCGCCCTTAATATCCAAATATTATATTTTGCTATTCACTCATTTTTCCCAACCTCTTTCAGCCAACACCATTCAGTCACTCATTCACTACTGCTCTCCATCAAAGATCTTCTCCTTTCTTTCCACCTCTCCCAAATTCTACGTTATATTTTGTAACCGACTTTTCCCAGATTCTGAGATGTCTACTGTGTTTCTATTCTCTGATGGTGCCTGACCCAATTTTTTTAACCGTTATTTTAGATTGCCAAAATTTGCAATATTTTTGTCTTTTTGCAAAGGTATTTTGATCTATCAATAATGTATCATGGCAGCAGTAATTTTATTTCATTCTGATCAAGATCCAGATAGCAAGATTGGTAACTATAAATTGTTATCTTCATAAAGCAACATGGATCTCCCTCTTCCCAGAAGAGATGGCATTTAGAAATACTGCATTCACCAAAAAGTCAGATGTTCTGACACATCTCATCACTGCCTTCACTGTTTAAAATGCTCTCTGCTAAAAGCACTGTTCTAAAAAATTCAACATAATGTGTGGCCTCAAGGCAACCAACGTCATGAAGGGTCCCTATCACCATGGCCAGGCTCTCTTCTCACTGCTATTTTCAGGTATAAGGTGTGGAAACCTAATGTTCAGCATCTCTTGGTTCAAGGATTTGTTTTTTTTCCCCCAAAAGCCACAAAGCTCTTGAACTTCTATGTCCACTCTAACACTGCAACAAGAGCACCAAAGCATATTTTTTCCTCACAGCTATATTTATATTATATTTTCTGTTTCATTTATATTGATAATCCTTTTACTCCTTCATATGTTGTTTTATGTTTCTGGGAAGCTGTAGTAAGACTTTCATTGAACCTATACAGTATATTGTACTTGGAAATAAGACAATAAACTTAATTCATTTATACAATTATCTTAGTTTTTCTCAGTGAAATAGATATTATCTGGAAGATGGAGACACATGATAGAATCAGATTTATTGTCTGTATGTGTATTATGTCTGATTGTGCTGCATGTTTTGCACTGAGAGCCAGAGAACGCTGTTTTGTCGGGTTGTACTTGTACAATCAGATGTCAATAAACTTGATATCACAAAACTTTGCAGGAGCAGGTATTGTGCATTACAAGTGCTGAAATAGCTATAAATTACATATCCATAATTCACTAAAATAAATGAGTGCAAAAGAAGAAAAAAAATGGAGGCGGTGCCTGTGGTTCATTGCCCATTCAGAAATCTGATGACAGAAGGGAGAAGCTTTTGTTTTAATGTTGGGTATTGTTAGGTCTGCTTTGTTCATGAATGAGTGAGACAAACACCAGGCTGAGTCGAAATCAGGGTTCTTTGTTCTTTATTACCGGATTGTAACACTTGCGACCAACCAGGTTAGTCGGAGAATGCATTCTGCCGTTATCAGCAAAATGGTGATTTTTTATACCCTTGGATACATGCTTAGAACATCATCATATCATTACTTGTCCAATGACTAAAACTGTTGCTATCCTTTCCCTGCTAGCTTCCTGCCTCTCAATCCATCAATGTCTCTCTTATCTTGTAAGTACAAGGATGCATTCTGTTACTCCTTAGTACTGGGTGACTCCTTCTCCGGTCCCATCTCATGATGTTTTACCTAACAGGAGTACAAGGACACCTCCCCTTCTTGTTACTGCCCTGTACAGGGTAACTCCCTACACATTCCCATCTCATGATGTTTTACCTTACAATCCCTCCTTTGTCCTCTTTAGAGGACAATCTCGCCCTGACTATGCTACCACCGCGTTACATTATTTCGCCTATTATTGCCAAGCTCTATACGGGTTCTGTTCACAGGGTAGTTCGGCTGGTGGGCGAGGGCTCCCCCAACCCTCCTTTGCGTACACCCCCCATCCGTCACCCCGATCCCATTGCCCGTTTACAAGTTTCATCCCATTTGCCCCCAAGCAAAAAACTAGCTAACCCCCCGTACATTAGTAAATTCCCAAGTTAACATATGGTCTACAATCTAATTCATAATACTTGTTCTACAATCTGATTAATAATGTTTGTGTTACAATCAATGTTATAATATTTGTTCTACAATCAAGGTTATAATATTTAGGTTACAAGCAAGGTTAAAATTATATGTGTAACAATCTAATTCACAATCCCTCCTTCCCATCACATTCCCCTTCAGACTCCAGATCGATCTCAGCAACTTTCTCCGCCTCCTGTAATGTGAGATAGTCTTGCTCCACAGCCTGCACAGCTTGATATTTCGGAGGCAGTTCATCACGGTCAGCAAAGGCTCTCTCTATGGTCCTCGTGACCAGCGTTCGAATGCATGGAATACAACAACAGCCACAAGTGATAAAAATTGATACAGAAATGAACAAACCCAGCAAAAGTTGTCCTAACAATGTGCTCCATCTCCCAAACACTCCCTGTAACCAGGATAAAACAGGATTGGAGACTCCAGACTGGGCTTTTAATTCTTTCGCCAATGCCCTAAGTTTCGTTAACCCCTTAGTGAGTGATCCATCTGGCCCTGTGTTATTAGAGATAGAAGTGCAGCATAGATCTCCAAACATAGCACACACTCCACCTTTCTCTGCCAGGACCATATCAATCGCTATCCTATTCTGAAGTGTCATAAGGGAAGTTTCTGACAGTTGTTGATGTATTGCCTCAACAACGTCCCTGGTCAAATTTGCAAGGCGCTGGACATTATAGTGAATAAGGTTGATCCTATTAACATTCTTATTTACAGTGATGGGAAAAATTGCACTAAAAACAGGAAAACTTTCAAACCCAGCTGCAATCTCATCGGCTAATTTAAATTCGTCCGGAATATTCCGGGCTTGGCCAATGGCATCAATCCATACCCCATCAGGGTTCCTTCCTCCCGGCCCCAAGAGTCCAACACTCCTCCTTTTTCTCCACAGCCAACTCTCTGTGTGGCGCAATTCTAGGGAATCCTCGTCTCCCTCCTGCCTTTTGACAATCAGCACTGGCGCATTAGGGTTACTAGAGCACACCGACCATCCCAGTTAGCGGGGAGCCAGTTGTACAGCACTCTTCCTCCACAAAACCACCAAATATCCGCCCTAGCCTGGGTCAAGCGGGTTGCACTACTGCTATGTGAGAGATCAACATGAGTCCTGCACGAGTCGCTGGGCAGCCAACCCACATGGAAAACGTGCGCTGCTGTGTTGTTGTTGGCAAAACAAGTAACATTAGTTATGCCTGTGGATCTAAAGACAGGGGGAGCTACATTAGCCGGAGCTATGGGAAACGTCTGTTCCCATATCAGACACCTATTCAGTGGGTTGGATTCTGACATTAGGTTCAAGGCGCAGTCCATAGCATCTGTCTCCTCAAAAATTGATCTGCTCATCCGTAATAATGGCCTTCCTCGGGCACAGACCCAGCAGTTCCCATACCCTGCTTGGTCCGCATATTTACCCATCTGATCTATCCAGGAGTTTGACTCATCAATACCTGTCTCAATTGCTATCTTCTCTCCCCTGGTCATCTTCGTACTGTCGAATTTTCTCACTTCCCCCTCTTTCGAAGTGGGTTTAATTATGTCCTTTGTGTATGTTTGTAAGTCGAACCTCACCACTCCCCAAGGATCTTTTCCACTAATAGACACTCCAATCATTAGATAGAAGAGGTCTCCGACACCATGTTCTCTCCCTGTGCCCCCCTCGCATGTCTTAGAGCTCCATCCCTTCATATTCCACGGGTTGCGCAGCCCCGCCTTTACTGTCAAAATCAGGGGATTCTCTCCTTTCATTGAATTGGTCACAGCACCACGTATCAGGGAGATTTTAGTGAAAAAATTATAATAAGGTTTGCTGGACCCTTTGTTAAGGGGTTTTCTTATCCATCTAGTGTCGGGTCCTGTCCACCACCAAACCTCACCCCAAGACGGACAGACATGTAGACCCCATTTAGGATATCCTATTTTAAAGGCACACATGTAAATAGCATATCCTCTCCAGGACGCCTCATTCTTACCACACGCTATTATACTGCATAGATCGAACTGGAAGGTGTTATCCCTGTCTTTGTCTACCTTTAGAATAACTTTGGCCCCGCAAGAATCCGAGCTATTCTGCTGACTTATCCGGCATCCCATTAGTAGTACTGCCCATAGGGCCCCCGGTATCGTCTGCATGAGTCTCATCAATTCTATCAAGGCTGGCTACGTGCTGTTTTGCCTTGGAACAGTAGGCAAAATGATGCCAATTATGATCCCCTGGTTTGTCAATTCTTACCGACCTATCTGTTACGGCGGTAACAGTGTATGGTCCAGACCACCTAAATTCAGTCCAATGTACTTTACTTGGTTTACGGATATACACCAGGTCTCCCTCCTTTACTGGAACTCCTTCGGTGTCCGGGTTCTCCTTACTAGCATTCGCCACCTGTTGTGAAACTAAAGCAACCATATTACCCAGCATCTGCATATAATGATCCAGTTCCACTTCCCTTTCTTCCCACAACTTAACCCATGCTGGATCAGTCTTTGGACCGGGCATGGGTCGACCCGTTAGAATCTCATGCGGTGACAGGAAGGTATCTTTTGCCTTCTCTTGTCGCATAGACATCAGTACTAATGGCAATGCCTCAACCCAATTCAACCTGGTCCCCCCTAAAACTTTCCCTAATTTAGATTTTATCGTTCTGTTTGCCCTTTCTACTAACCCCTGGCTCTCAGGCCTATAGACACTACCAAAACGATGTTTGATCCCTAGGTATTCTTCAACCTGTCGGATCAGCTCATTCTTAAAATGAGACCCATTATCAGAGCATATCCTGCTGGGGACTCCATAGCGGGGTATTAACTCTCGCGTTAGCCAGCCTATTACACTATCCGCATCTTCTTTCTTTGTTGGAATAGCCTCCACCCATCCTGAGAACCTATCTACTGCCACTAAAAGATATCGGTAACCCTCCTTTGTCCTAAGGTCAGTACCCATATCTGTATAGTCAATATAGATCTCTTTCCACGGGGCTGTCGGTACTGGAAATCGTAAAAGCGGGTGGGGTAAGGTGATCCTTTGGTTATGCCCGTTGCAGATAGTACATTCAGCTCTAAAGTTGTCAATGTGCTCGCGTAAGTGGGGATTCCACCAATGTTGTTTAAGCGTATTATAAGTTTTGGTGGCGCTAATGTGAGTCGGCCCATGTGCTTCTTCAAATAATAGTGGGAGTAATTGACGAGGGGCAACTATCGTACCTATAGGGGAGCGCCAAACATGTACTGTCTGATTTTCATAGCTGATCTCCTGTCGAGTGGCACCGCGTTTCATCCATTCCTCTTTCTCACTTGGGCTAGCTTTTTCCTGTATTTCTATTAGGTGCTCAATATTCGGTGGGGGTCCCTCTCCCTTCTCATCTGTGTAGTCATTCAATCTGCTACAAGTCTCCTTAGTTTCAGATTCACTTTTTTTGTTATGGGACCTCAAAATCATCCCCTGTATATGTTCATGATAACCAGTAACCTGTTTGGCTGCCCTGTCAGCTGCTGTGTTTCCCTTCCCTTCCTTTGTGTTATCTGGGGAATGGCCCGCCACCTTAATTAGGCTCAGAGCCCGGGGAAGCATGACCGCCCTGACCAGTCTCCGTAAAACCAGATCATGACGGACGTTTTGTCCGGCAGCAGTCCGAAAATTCCTTCTTAGCCAGCCTGGTGCTTCAATATGTACTGCACTCCAAGCATATGCAGAGTCAGTATAAATATTAACTGTTTTACCTTCGCTAAGCTCCAATCCTCGTATGAGCCCTATCACTTCTGCTAACTGAGCTGATGCCGGTTGGGGAATAATAGAGGACTCTACTAGATAGGGTGCCTCATCCTCCCATCCTACCACTGCATAACCCGCCACATTACCCTCAGAATTTTTATGGCAACTACCATCTGTAAATAACTCCCAGTCCACCTCCTCCATGGGTTCCTCAAATAGCTTTTCCCTCAGCTTGGAATCTACCTTGACTCTTGCTACACAGTCATGCGTCTCCATAAACCCCGAGTTCAATCCTCTAGCCATGTTGGAATAGTTGTCCCTGGGTGACCTGAAGGTGATGTGAGGACCCTTAAGGGCGTCCTCCATCTTAATGGATCTGTTGGCCGAAAAGCTGAAAGCATTAGACATTAAAAGGGCTGAGACACTGTGGTCTGTATTAACAACTAGGGGATGACAGAGAACAATATGCGCGGTTTTTTGTATCGTTCTAGCTACTGCTGCGAGGTAACGGAGACATGGGGCTTTTCCTCTCTCTACATTATCCAGTCTGCAACTATAGTAATTTAGTACTTTCCTTCTTCCTCTATCTCTCTGATACAGTACTGAGCTAACAATGCTCTCAGTTTCAGCCACGTCCAAGTAGAATTCTTTACTGTAATCTGGATTAGCCAGGCTGATCGTTCTTCCCAGTTCTTGTTTGACACGCAGAAAAACCGCTTCACGTTCTACATTCCACCTGACTGGTTCTTTAAGCCTCCGGTGACATATTTCTGTGACCATTTCCCTCAGACCTTGGGTTAGACTCACATATCCTGGAACATATGTTCGACTATACCCGCAAAGCCCCAAGAATGCCAGCATGTCTTGTACTGTAGTAGGTTTTCGATACCCTAGTATCATTTCTCTATGTGCCTCAGACATGGCCGTACCGTTTTTACCCACGAGTCTTCCTAGGAAAGTTACCACCCTCCTTCCGATCTGACATTTCGACCTTTTTACTTTAAATCCAGCCTCGCCTAACCCCTTGAGTAAAACTGCTGTCCCTGTCAGGCACTCATGTGGCGTTTTCCCTGCTAATAGTAGGTCGTCTACATACTGAATCAGTGTAACATCTTCCGGGAGCTTTAATTTCATTAGGATTTCGCTAAGGGCCTGATTGAACAGTCCTGGACTGTCCTTATAACCCTGAGGTAATCTAGTGTATGTGTACCGATGTGCTTGGTAAGTGAAAGTGAACCAGTCTTGGCATTCCTCAGCTAATTTCAAGCAGAAGAATGCGTTTGCCAGATCAATGACAGTATAGTATTCGTGCTCTGGACTCAGAGCCCTAAGTGCTACATATGGGTCTGGGACTGGTCTCCCGATGGTCTTGGTAGCCAAGTTAATTTCCTGGAGGTCGTGTACCATCCTCCAGTCTTTTCTACCCTGTTTGGGAACAGGCATGATGGGCGTGTTCCACATACTGTCAGGTGCCGCCCTTAAAACCCCTGACTCCATTAACCCTTCTATCGTTCCTTTAATACCCTCCTCCTGACTGGGCGACAAGCGGTATTGTTTTCTCCATATTGGTTTCTGCCCGGGGTTGGCCAATTCTAGAAATACCTCTCCTTTTATTACTCCCACATCATAGGGCCCCGTTGTCCATATATGTGGACTCAGATTAGAAAGATATTTGTCTGAGTCTCTGTGATCAATATTTTCTCCTTCTATGGCTCGGTCTCTTTCTACTTTCTCATTCACAACCTGGTCCCATGCTTCAATATTCAGTCTGACAAATTTTCCTCCCTCCGAGGTGGAATATCCCGGGATTTCTGTCTGCCTGTATTCACACCCTATCGCTTCCTTTACCATCGGACCCAGCTGTCGAGCGTGATGATCTTTGGCAATACCCAAGGTCACATGAGGCACACTTTCTACTCCTAAGCAGAACCACTCCATTTGTTCTTCTGTCATGACAACCATAGCAGCTATTCCCTCCTTACCTACAAAGATAAATGGACAATGTATCGTTTCTGTCTTCCCTTCTTTTAGAGAGTCCCACCTCTCCTCATATTCCTGGTCCGGGTGGATGGTGTAGTTTAATGTAACATGCATAGGATCTAGTGGATAAAGGTAATCCCCATACTGAGGAATACTGGCCCTCCACTCAAAAAACTGTTTAATCAGCCCTGGGCCTGGTTCATCATACAGTAGCCGACTCCAGAAAATACTAACCTCCACAGAGTCTTCTGAAGCGTTAGATGGGGTCATTACTATAAACTGTCCTTCCCTTCTTATTGTATCCCCTGGGTATGTTAACCGAAGGCCCTTCTCAGAACATTGTATGGTTATTCCTAGTTTGGTAAGAATGTCCCTTGCTAATAAATTAATGGGGCAACCTGGCACAACCAGGACAGGCGTTTTAACCCTTTGTCGTCCAAATGTCATGTCGATGTTATCTGTATAGGGCTGTGTTTCCCTTATCCCGGAGAATCCTATTGTAGATAATGTTTTGCCCGAAAATGTGCTCCCTGGGGGTTTTTTAATCACTGTCGTAACTGCTGCCCCTGTGTCAACCATAAATTCAATTTTTTCTCCATTTACCGTCCCCCAAATTTTTGGTGGCTCCCAGGGAGGCGTGATTTTTGATTCTCCTGGGCACCGTCAATAATCAAATTCAGCACCTTCCTCAATATAGTCATTACACTGAGGTGCCTGGACTTGTTGATCACTCTGCCACCCCCCGATTCTCTGGGGCCCATCAATGTGTCCACCCCTACCCCTTGCTTGTCCTCTTAAGTTTCCTCCTCTTCCCCGATAGCCTCTAATAGAGGGTAATCTTTTTCCCCTTGCTCTCCCAGCCTCCGGACAGTTCCGCTGGTAGTGTCCAGGACTTTGGCAGTACCAGCATACTACATGTTCCCCTCTATACATTGTACGTAGCTGTCTTTCCCAACCATTTCTTACTTGGGGTCCCGGATTTATCACTGGCCCCATGACCTGTGGGACTATCTGTTGGGCCGCTAATTTAACCCCTATATGTTCTATGGCTCTCACCAATTTATCGGTTGTTTTGTCCACCTCCTTCTGGGACGCACTTTCTGACTTAGCATGCTCTGATTGACGATGTCGTTTGATTGCATGTGTCAGGTGTCTTTTCCACAAATCCTCTGACATTGTCTCTAATCCCACAATGTCCCTTAATTTTGCTTGAACCATAGCAGGTAGTCCGTTTATTATCCCATTACGAAAGTGAGCCCTTCCTAAGGGGCTGTGGTCGGGTCTTTCTCCAGTCCCTGTTTCCCATAAGTCCCATGCTCGAGTGAAATACTCGTGTGCAGTCTCTCCTTCCTTTAGTTGAAGGGTTACCAAGGCATCCAAACTATAGGGTGTAGGAAATGTTTCTCTAAGTGCTTCCCAAAATTTATTCCGAAGTGGGTTAAATTCTATTTCATCCCCCAATTTACTGCTTCTTACAATTTTCTCTATTTGCTTCAGGGCCCCTTCTGCCTTTAATTTTATCATGATAGTTCTGACATCTGCGAGTGCTAATTGTTCTTGGCAGGTTTCTTGCTCAAAACAAGAAATCCATGGACTAGCCCCATTACTCAACGGAGGTAGTTTTTTCATTAAACTCTCTAAGTCCATTCGTGACCAGGGTACATATTTTTGAGTTCCCCGTCCCGTGATCAGTAATGGGCATTGATATCTCAATTTTGGGGATTTCTGCTCCTTCTTTACTCTTGGCATGCATTTATTTATCCCACCTTGTTCTGACTCTTCTTTGTCACTGTCACTGTCCCTATCAGTTTCCAATGTCTCAGGGTCAAAGGTATATTGGTCACGTTCATCTCTAAGATAATCTTTTTGGCCATAGTTTAGTTGTTTCACATCTTTCTCTTTTGTTCTAACTATGTCCAGGTAGGCATGTCTATTTTTCTCCCTCCCGAGTCTTTTCCTTTTACTTTCCTCCCATGGTGGATCGTATCTCGTTTCCTCATCTGTACTACACTTTTCGTCCTTTACTCCTATTACCATTCCTTCAGCTTTAATTTCTCCTGACAGTGTTGTAGTTATCTTTTCCACTTCCTTAAATACACCTACCATTAATTCTTTTTGATCCTCACTGATCTGCCCCAGCACATTAATATCTCTGTTTAAGTTTTTAATGTTATCCTGAACCTTTTTCATGTTCCATTTCTGTATCTTTAACTCCTTTTCTATTTTCTTAGACTCCAGAGGGGTCTCTACATCTATTACTCCCCCTTCTATTTTTATTAAAGGGGCCTGTACCTCGTCTGATGTGTCCCTATTCCCGAGGTTCTTGTCATACCCCAGTGTCTCAATATCTGGATATAAGGGACGTGACTCCAGGATCCCATCTGGGGTGCCAGGGGCACCTTTTGACGCCACATATGTATAGGGCGGGGGTCTACAAGCTATTTCTACAGGGGCCATAATAGGTGGGTTATCAGGGAGACCAAATTCTTCGAATATAGCTAGGACATCGCGGTACTGCATCTCCTTGTCTCTAACCCTCTTTTTTGCTGACTCGCGATTAAAGATTTTGTTTTCTGTGTCCCGTTTTGTTTCTTCCAGCTTGTCTAAGACTCTACGTTTTAAAATTTTGTTTCCCTCACCTGTCAGGAACATCTCAGTGCCCCCGGGTAATCAACCCCTCTTCCTCCAGCGGTCTACACATTTTCGGAGCATTTTTTGTTTTTCCAATGCCGCATTACTGGTATTTCGCTCCTCTAATTCCTGATTAATTTCCTTAATAACTTGGTCAAAAGTCTTAGTAGGCAACTGTACAGCCATAGCTGCGGGACCGCTTTCTAATGCCTGTTTTAATTTAGGTTCTTGTCCGTTTAGGGGATCTATGTCAACGAAAATTGCTTTTAAAAATGTCTCCTTGCAAGCTGGATGACTAATATCTTTTAAAAGAACAGTCTCTAAGTCTTGTCCTCCAATTGACTTCAGACTGTCCTGTATACTCTGATTGCTCGTTTTCCACTCTCTGTTTTCCCAAAGGGGTCTGAAAGTTAAATTACAACTAGAAAACCAAATATTTGGGCTATACTTTTGTCCTGTTTCCCTGTACCAATCTATGAATTTACGTAACTTTATCTCCTTGGTGATGTTGGGAATACCCTCATTTAACTTATCAAAAGTATTTCGAATAAACCGGGTGTCTCTTAGGAGTTTGTCAACTTTTTCATTAATATCTCCTACCTGATCCGGACACAGCTGTCGCAGCCTTCTGTCGTCGTTCTTGTTCACCAGGCAGGCGTCCCTGAGTACTTTTTTTGTTGTCTCAAGGTCTCTAGTGTCTGCTGTGGTATTCCACCACGGCGAATTGGGGAAATAAATTCTTAACTTCTCAAGTGTACAGACATTATCATACCTACCGGACATTTATAAGTCAGTCTCTCAGATACAATTGAGGCCAATAAGCCTGAACCTTTGTTTTCTTTCAAAGCCCAACCTTCACGTGGGAGATTTCTCCTCTTAATAACCAGTTTAGGGCAGAAAACTCAGGTCCTCAATTGTTTATAGACCACCTTCTCACTCTATTGGACTTTGCAACGACACAATAAAGACTTTTAAACTCTAGTAGTTTCTTGCGAAGCACTTAATAAATGTCATTCAAACACCTTAAGGACTTTTATCTTGTCTGTAATCACTTACGTGTTACAATCCTGGCATGCGACCTTCAATTGTGGTCGTCTAATTTGTCCGATCTCCAGTTCTTACTGACAATCATAAAGATTTTTTTAAAAAAAAGAGAATTTTGTTAAAACAGGCTTCTCTGGACCTTTTTATCAGCCGGCTGAGATGATTGTCAGAAAAAACAGAAACCGTCGTCCAGTGTTCACTCACCCATCACGTCGGGGTCACCAAATTGTTAGGTCTGCTTTGTTCATGAATGAGTGAGACAAACACCAGGCTGAGTCGAAATCAGGGTTCTTTGTTCTTTATTACCGGATTGTAACACTTGCGACCAACCAGGTTAGTTGGAGAATGCATTCTGCCGTTATCAGCAAAATGGTGATTTTTTATACCCTTGGATACATGCTTAGAACATCATCATATCATTACTTGTCCAATGACTAAAACTGTTGCTATCCTTTCCCTGCTAGCTTCCTGCCTCTCAATCCATCAATGTCTCTCTTATCTTGTAAGTACAAGGATGCATTCTGTTACTCCTTAGTACTGGGTGACTCCTTCTCCGGTCCCATCTCATGATGTTTTACCTAACAGGAGTACAAGGACACCTCCCCTTCTTGTTACTGCCCTGTACAGGGTAACTCCCTACACATTCCCATCTCATGATGTTTTACCTTACAGTATTCATCCTCAGGCTCCTGTACCTCCTTTCAGATGGTAGCAGTGAGAAGAGGGCATTTCTTGGGTGATGAGGGTCCTTGAGGATGGAGGCTGCTTTTTTTTTTGGTAATTCTTTATTTATCACACTATGAACCATAATCAACCAATATATTTGCAGATGCATCTCTTTATAGTGACATTTTCTCTTTTTTCCCCATCCCTCCTTCTCTCTTCCCACCCCCCTCCAAAAACAGTAAATCTTGAACATATAAAATACAATAAAGCAATATCTTTATACAAAAGGAATACAAACATCATCTACTTATTCACCTTAAATCTGATTGTGTTTATCTTCTTATCATTTTAAGAGGTGGTGGTCCGAGGCCTGCTCTTTGTTATGTTGCATATATGGTTCCCAGGTTTTTCCAAACATTGTAACTTTGTCTTTTAAATTATATGTGATTTTTTTTCTCCAGTGGGATGCACTTAAACTTGGTTATATATTCCGTTAATATTTATAGTCATATAGTCCAATGTGGCCATCTCATACCTTTATTTTCACTTCTTTTCCGCCTCTTCAACACCTCCAACCTCTTTTTTTTCCATTACTGTTTTTTAAGTTTTCTTTTTTAATCTCAATATATGACAGCACACTTCAGATATGAAATACCCCAACAATCCCCACAAGCAATAACCCTTTAACCCCAAATGAACCTCCCCTCTTTGGATTGCCCCTTCTCCCTTGACGGCAACCACAACTCCCCTTTCCATTCGGCTTGCAAACTTACTCGCCAAGCATCAACTGATTTTGCAGTGACCATTATTCTTCCCCCCCCCCCAGCCCCCCCAATAGAACACTATTTTCCTATACTTATAACAAAGCTCTCTCTCTTTTTCCCCCTTCATCCCCCTTCTCTTGTCCATCTTAAATCTTTATATATACACACATTATCTTTACTTTATATTTTTACATATTTTTGTATATTTTCTTGCCAGACATCCTTCTTGTCACTCTCTTCTCCTGTCCTGCAAATGTTCAGCAAATTCTTGGGCTTTCTTTGGGTCCGAGAACAGTCTATTCTGTTCCCCAGGAATAAATACTTTGAGTACTGCTGGATGTCTTAATATAAAGTTATAACCTTTCTTCTATAAGATTGTTTTCGCCGTGTTGAATTCCTTCCTTTTCTTTAAAAGTTCGAAGCTTATGTCTGGGTAAAAAAATATTTTTTGTTCCTTATATTCCAACAGCTTATTGTATATCTTCTCTAACCTTCTTTCTTGCCTGCTCCAGTATGTTTTCTCTTGCCGTATATCTTAGAAGTTTTACCAATATGGATCTTGGTTTTTGATGTGGTGGCGGTTTCGGTACTAGTGCTCTATGCGCTCTTTTGATTTCTATTTCTTCATGTGAATTTGTCGTTCCCAGCACAATCGGGGTCCATCCTTTTATAAATTCCTTCATATCTGACCCTTCTTTGCCTTCTTTCAGGCCCACTATTTTCATGTTGTTTCGCCTACTGTAGTTTTCCAATACGTCAATTTTTTGTGACAATAAATCTTGTGTCTCTTTAATTTTTTTCGCTCTCTTCCAACTTCTCTCTTAAATCATTTATCTCCATTTCTACAGCAGCCTCTTGTTCCTCCACATTTTCTACTCTTTTCCCTATTTCATTCATGAACAACTCTAAGCTTTGGATTCTGGCTTCAGCTCTTTTCATTTTTCTTTTGATTGAACTAAATTCTAATGATAGCCATTCTTTTAATGACCTCATTTGTTCTTCGAAAAAGGCTTTATCTAAATTTTGTCCTATTTTACATTCTTCTTTCCTTTGAAATTCTTGGTCTTCTTCCTCCTCTTCTGTGTCTGTGTCATCTTCTTCTCTTCTCTGGTGAACTGCTTCTGTATCCTTGCTGGGCCTCCCGCTGCAGGTCGTCCACCCGCCGGGCCTCCCGCCGCAGGTCGTCCCCCTGCCAGGTCTCCCGCCACAGGTCGTCCCCCCCGCCGGGCCTCCTGCTGCAGGTCGTCCCCCCGCCGGGCGCCCCGCTACTGCTCACCCTCTTCCAGTCCTTCATTCTCTTTCTCACCATTCTTCTTTCTTTACTTCCCCCAGCCGAACACCCTGATACTGGGTGCGCATGCACTGTTGCGTACCTCTTCTTGATTCTGAGAGCCATTTTTGAAGTCCGCCGGTCAGGAGGACAACGCTCCTCTAGGGACTCACCAACACCGGAGATCGGCCGCTCCTCTCCACGGTGGCTCTCTGCTCCGGTGTCCAGGTAAGGCCTTCTTCTTTCTTCTCCAGTGATTTCCCTTCTTCCCTTTTCTCTGTTATTCTTACTTTTTCTCTTTTGGGGGCCATCTTCTGCCTCTTCTCTGTAACTTTATCTTTCTTTTCCTGTATTTTATCTTTATTGAGCTCTGTTTTTTCACTTTTTTTTTCTTTTCTCTGGAGAGGGCTGGTTCCAATCGACCAGCCACTACTCTATCAAGTGACTCCCAGGCTGCTTTCTTGAGACACCATCTCTTATAGATGTCCTTTCATGGAGTGAAGACTAATGTCCATGATGGCACTGGCCGAGATCACCAACCTCTGTGGCCTTTTCCTGTCCTGTGCATTGGGACCTCCATATAAATGATGCAAACAGTATTATGCTCTCCACAGTACACCTGTAGAAATTTATAAGTCTTTGGTGATGCACTAAATCTCATCAAGCTCCTAACTAAACATAACAGTTCGCGAATGCATCAACATGATGGCCCCAGGATAGCTCTTCAGAGATGTTGATACCCAGAAATTTGAAGTCTTTCACCCTGTCCACTGCTGACCCTTTGATGAGGACTAGTTTGTGTTCTCCTGATACCCCTTCCTGAAGTCCACAACCAGTTCTTAAGTCTTGTTCAGGTTGAGTACAAGGTTGCCACGACAGACATAACTATCTGAACCTTGTATGCTTCCTCGTTGCTGCCTGTGATTCTGTCAGCCACTGACCGTGGGGTAAGAAATTTTTTAGATGGCATTTAAATTGTGCCACTCTCATGGGTGTCGAATAGAGCAGCATGGTAACCACACATCCTCGAGGTTCGCCTATGTTGATTGTCAGTGAGGAGCCTCATTGACTCTGGCTTCTGATGAAGAAGGATCCATTTGCAGAGGGAGGTACAATGGCCCAGGTTTTGAAGCCTGTTAATCAGTACTGAGGGGATGATGGTGTTGAAAGCTGAGTTGCAATCGATGAAGAATAGCCTGATATACTAGCTGCTGCTGTCCAGGTGAAGAGCCTGTGAGAATGCATCTGCTGTTGAAAGGTTTTGCAGGTAGGCAAATTGCAAATCCAGGTCTTTACTTAAGTACGAGTTAATCCTGGCTATGACTAACCTCTCAAAGCGTTTCATTATAGTACTTTTGGATGACAGCCATGGAGGCAATTCGTGGTGTTCTTCTTGGACACTGTGTGATTGGTGACTGCACGTGCTGGAATCTGAAGCAAAATAATCTGCTGGAAAAGCTCATCAGGTCGAACAGCATCAGTGGAAGAGAAAAAAAGATTAATGTTTTGAATTGTAATCCTTCATCAAACTTCAGTCCTGATGAATGATTCCGACACCACCGTTACTTTTGAAGATACTCTGCCTGACATTCATTCAACATGTCATCACAGTAATCTGGTGAAAAAAATTAAAAGCCGAGCCTTTGTAATCCCATTACTATTCACAAATAGGCAGTTTGAAAATCTTAACATTTCATTCACTTGACTAATAGGTTTAGTTCAGCAGCTTGGCTTGTAAACCATGCAAGGTCTAAAATCCACATAAATAATAACCAACAGGAAATAGCAAGTTGTTAATGATGACATTTAAATCATGAACAATATAAAATGAAAAAAAAAGAACACAAGTGACAGTAAAGAATTTCATTGATGCAGTGTACAACTACCTGAACACGAAGTCAGTTACTGGAGTGCATAATGGATTAAAATTCTCACAATTTTAACATGGAGTTCTTAGGGAATGGGGAAAGAAATAATGTATTTCCATTAAATCGACAAACAAGGACATTCATTAATCAGGACATGATGCACTCTTAATAATTGGATGTAACCCTTGCTTGGTGTTAATTGATCTTTCTTTTCATTGTAATCCTATACTCTGTAAATTGTGCTCTACACATGGCTGTATGTAACATTAGAGATAATCTGTTGAGCTCTTTGCAGAACCTTTTCACTGAACTACATTTGTGACAAAACTAAACTTACTCTAATTCAGAAATCTCAACATTAGGATTCAGATATAGATAATTGTTCCCAATTCTCAAATAAAGAAATAAAACAAAATTGCTCCATCGTTAATGCAGTTTGCAAAGTTTAAAAAAAAATCAAATGATTCTAATGTTATTGGTCTTTTGGAAACTTTGGCCCTAATCAACAGCTATAGATGCATAATCACCAATCGGTAGTTGGACAGACAAAAGTTTGCAACATGATCGCTTTAAACTTTTATATAGTAAGATTTACATTTATAAAAATTGATTATGGATAATACAATAAATTTCTTAGTTGCTAGCTAAATGAAAGGTCATATTATACAAGCAGTACATTTTAAAATCGAACTTCCTCAGTCAGCCCTTAATCAAGAGATTGAGGGCTTTGCAGCCTGAGCCAGCATTTTTCAAACGGCTATACCCAATTGCCCTTGTGAAGATTCCTTCTTGAACCACTCACTGCTTTGCTTGACATGGTTATGGTGTGTGGAATTAAGAACCTATGATAATGGAGTACAGCTGCATGCTGATTTTTTTTAAAAAAACTTTGCATTTATGTCTACATGCAGAAGAGTTTTGTTGAATTACTGGACTCAAGCTGGAATCTTTAGTCTGACCCAATTTTATAATTCTCAAAAGACCTGTGTGCAAACTTAAGACTTGTATATAAAAAAAAACAGGATTCAGTTCTTGAATGTCCAATCTACCATCAGTGACATTTTATCTTCCCAGAATATTATCCTTCATCCATTCCCCCTACCCATTTTTTAAAAAATATAATAAAATCCTTGGAATACTGGCAATGCTGTACTGTACTCCTTTTAATATTATGCATACTTCTCACAATTGATTTCTAGAATTTTAACAATTTAAAAGGTTTGTCACCATTCAGGATTATACAGTATGGAATAATATTGATACAAATGAAAACC
Source organism: Narcine bancroftii (assembly GCF_036971445.1). Classification (NCBI taxonomy): domain Eukaryota; kingdom Metazoa; phylum Chordata; class Chondrichthyes; order Torpediniformes; family Narcinidae; genus Narcine; species Narcine bancroftii. The sequence continues at coordinate 100,841,167 of NC_091476.1, read as the reverse complement.
AATCTGCAAAAAAAACCAATCTGCAAAAAATTTGGCCCAATGCATATTCCACGCTGTAATCAGTAATGAAATTAAAAGGACAGCTTTGTAAACAAACCACACTGTCTACAGAATACAGGCTACACAAGTATGATTTGCAACTGACAGGTCTGAGGCACTTTTCATCAGCCCAAGAAAACAAAGAGGCAGTGTATATTGCCTAAATTAAACCAGGCTTTGGACACCTTCATCTCGGTTTTATCAGTGAAAGAGATAAAGAAAATTTCCAGCCCAGATTTAATTGTGTCACTCACTCTGCCATTGGTGTTGTGGTCGCTTCTTTTGACATTATGCATCAATGTTTTGAATGATGGATTAGAGCTTTATAGCCAACTTTTCAGACAATACAAACATCAGAGAGGCAGGTAGTGTTGAGGAAGCAGAGTCTTCAGAAAAACTTTATTCTGGTTTGGAGATTGGGAAAGAAAATGGCAAATGGAGTACAGTGTATGATAATGCACTTTGGTGGATGGAAAAGGCCATTCAGAAAAAGAGGGACGGGGGGGTCCCTCGTGCACAACTCCCTAGGTCAACTTGCATACAGACTCAGTGGTAAGGAAGGCAAATTGAATGCTTGCATTCATTTCAATGATAGAATCTGTGATGTTGAGGCTTTATAAGGCATTGGTCTGATCCTATTTGGAATATTGAGAGCAATTTTGGGTTTTAATATCTAAGGAAGGATGTGTTGGCATTGAAAAGGTTCAGAGGGGATTTACAAGGTTTATCTCAAGAGTGAAATGGTTTCCAATATAAGGAGCATTTGAAGGCTCTGGGATTATACTACTAGAGTTTAGAAGAAATGGGGGGTGGGGCGGGGGGCAGGGCACCTTATTTAAACCTATCAAATATAAAGGCCTGGATAGAGTTGATGTGGAGAGGATGTTTCCAATAGTGGCAAAGTCTGGGACAAAAGGGCATAGACTCTGAATACAAAAACATCCCTGTAAAACCAAGATGAGCAGGAATTTCTTTACCCAGAAGGCAGTCAGTGGGGATATTTATGGCAAATATATTCTTCATCAGGAGGGAATTGAGTTACAGAAAGAAGGCAGGGGAATGGGGCTGAAAAGAACGGAAAATCAGCCATGATGGAATGGCAGTGCAGATTAATGGGCCAAATGGCTCAATTCCATTCCTGTTGGTACATCATGTGCTCTTTATAACTAGCATATTTGCATTCCCAAGGTGTGAGCCTCCACACCAATTTTGTCAGTTAAACCACCTAAAATTCTACACTTCTATGTCTCTATTTATCTTAAATCATTTGTAACTCAATTAATGAATTTATACTGCTGAACACAATAAATGTTTTTCAAGCATTTGGTGCAGTTAAAAAAAAACAGGATTACATATTAAATGAAGGGAAATCTTTTATTCTCTGGATTTTAAACTTACACACTTCATTCAGTGCATGTAGCTATTTTGAAATTTAAGATGGAAAAGAATCACAAGACAATGAACTGAAGCATAAAATTATTTGAACACAATTTTACCTGATACATGAATAATAATTGATAAAACAGCACGCTGTTATCAGGTATATATGCCAAATACATCAGAACTAAAATTCAGACCATACCAAACAGATAATTCTATTAAAATATTACACATTTCAAGAGAAAATAAAGCTGTACAACAGCTAATTTTACAGGTACAACTTTTTAGTACTCCGAATTCTGCAATTTCTTCATGTTATCTCCAACTTCACTCTTAAAAAAAATTAGGGGATAATTAATTAGATATGCACTTTTTTAACAAAAGCTTTTTAGGATATATAGAAGGGTGAAAGAGTCAACATTTCAATGGAAAAAATCTACTCTTTTTGAAAATTATGTCTGTATTTATTCTTATCCACCCCATCCAAAGATTACCTTAAAAAATTATTTTCAAATTAAAAATTACTCATTTAGATTACAAAAGTCTTCATTGGCAGTAAAAATACAAATTTGTTCTTCATGTGGAGTGAAAATTACATTCAAATGTCAATAGATCGGACAGCATATTTTCAAGAAAAATCAAATTAGAACATTTCACTAGATGGAGAGTTGAAAATTTTGAATGCAAAAATGAGTAGGTCATAGGAAATGCGTGCACTCTACAATTATTAATTGTAACGATGATTTCCCTGCACTAGGAACATCCCCACTCCAAACTTCTGCCTTGAGGCAGAAGAGAGAGATTAAACAGCTCCCATTTATCTCCTTAATTCATACAGCCCAGTTGCTTTTTCTATTTGGAAGAAAAACTGCAATAATCCAAGAGTAGGTCCCATTACATTTGCTTGTTTAAAGATAGAGACCAATGCCACACAGTAACTGCCTGAGATGTGAAACTTCAAGGCAAGCCAAATTTTGTCTCTCACATACCAAACTGTTAAACTGGATACAATTTGGGAACAAACTACATTCCACCATAAAGCTCAAACTGTCAAAATCAAACACTCATTTAAACTTTTGCAAGTTGATCTTTTAGGAAAGTCATTTCCAGACAAGCGTTCAATACTGTCATTTTTATCCCATTTTGAACTAATTTTTTTGTAAACCCCTCGAGATTCAGCTGTAAATTGCAAATACAGTGGTACTCAATTGAGATCGCTGAAAGCTTTAATTTAGACTACAAGGTCTGGACATGTAGTCTAATCTTCGTGTCAATTTTTTAAAAACTGCATATTCACTGGAAGAATGTTCACTTTGATGTATGACAGGAAATGAGCCAACCACTAATTCAAGTCAACTGTTATAAAAATTAGATACTGCTCATTTATTTTCATCATTGCTCCCAAGTAAAACTAGACGGTAAAGTGGAAGAAAAATCTTGCCCAATCCTGATTTATGCAATCAATTTAAAAAGTCCAGTACTATTCTTTGCACAAGTACTCAAAATGATTGCATTTTCTCCAAAAGCTATGCTTCTACAATACTCACACACAATAAGAACAAGATACAAACCATTTATAAATTATTTGCCTCTATTGAACACGAACATTAATTTGTTTAAAAATTTAACCAGAATTTCATTATGGGTACACTGCTTGATAATTTAGAGACAATTTAGGAACTTAAGGAAAGTTTACAAGTACTACTGAGGCAGATTGGCACAAATGGAAAATGGGCATTTGTATAAACATTAAAAAATTATATAGACATTACAAAGTACAGTAATTACCAATTGGTATTCCATGTTTAAATTTCTTTTTATAGACATGACTGCTTGACATAGTAGGCATTTTTTTTAAAAGTTGGATTCTATTTTTCAAGTGGGAGATCAAATCAGGTCAACTCCCACAATCCAATATTGTGTCAGTTTATTGACAATTTCCTCAACGTCTCCCACCTCTGGGGTACTCTCTCCTAACCTTGTAGTCATGCTCCCAGCTTCTGCTGTAATAAGAGGTTTGGTCTTGTCGGTACTCAGAGTCATGGTTTCCCCTATGATGCCAGTCTGGATTGTGATCCTGGAAGCGAGCATCTTGGGTGAAATTGCCATTGTTCGAATTATAGGAATTATACGCTTGTTGCCTTTGGGTGACAGATGGCTTTTCTGAAAGCCACACATGAGAATTTCTACTGGATGACTGTGGCTGCACAGAGAAAACAAAATTCTGGCTCGAAGGCAATGCTTGATTTGGTTGCTGCAGGGTGGATCGATTATTGGAGTTTGAATGTTGCAATAAGGGATTGTAATTCTGTGACCCTCCTCTGGCATGCTTCTGCCACGTGTTGTTTATCTGAAAGGAAAAAAAAGTTTAAAATCAGCAAGGTGCCAAACCAGATATAATGAGCAGTAAAAAGCTGCCCTGACAGATATTTGTATCATCTATAGCCAGCGGCAAATGTTGTGCCTTGTATTTGGAAAGGCAACATCAACTTAGAAACCATTAACATGCCTTCGTGAAATTGTGTCACACAAATTTAAGTTTTTTTTTGAAGAGGTGAAGTGTACTGACAAGGGCACAGTGTTGGGCATCAATTACTTCAGCAAGTCTTCTGACATGGTCCTAGACCCGAATGCATGACAATATCCAGGGCAGATTGGCTAACTGGATATAATTACCTTGATGGTACGAGTCAGGGATTGGTGATATAGATCACTGCTCTTTGTGATCTATATTAACGACTTGGATGACATGATTAGTAAGTTGCAGATAACAAAAATGGTGGTACAGTGAGCAATGATGGTGGTTACCAGAGATTAGAATAGAGACAAACCAGAAGGAATGGCAAATGAATTTAACTTGATCAAGTCTGAAATGTTGCACATTTAGAAAGTTAAATCTGAGCAGGAGTTGCACAGTAAACAAGGAGCTGAAGAGGATTGAAGAACAAGACTGGAGTAGATGTAAATAGTTCCTCAAAAGAGCAGCACAGGCAGACAGGGCAATAGAGCAGCATTTGGCATGCTTTCCTTCAACAGTCTGGACTTTAGGTACAGGAATTAGAATGTCATGCTACAGTAGCTCAAGATGTGGGTGAGACCACACTTGGAAGTATTGTGTGCAGTTCTTGTTGTGGAGCTTAAGCTGGAAAGGGTGCAGAAAAGATTCTCAAGAATGGTATCAGTACTGGCAGGCTTGAGTTTTGATGAAAGTCTGGGACTTTTCTCCCTGGAGTGTAGGAGGCTGAGGGTTATACTTGTATACAAAATTATGAGGGGCATAGACAAGGTAAAAAGTCAATCTTTATCCCAGGGCTGGCAAGTTTAAAAACTGAAGTGTCAATTTTTTCCAGAGGGTGATTGATGTGTGAAATGTGACGCAAGATCATTATATATTTAAAACAATTCCAGCAAAATAGAAAAAAAGGAAGTATCCTCCTAAAATTCTATAATTATTAAAGCTAATTCACTACTTAGACAAGCAACAAATCACAATATTGCAAATAAAAACAATAAAACTGAAAAAAATGTTGCTTTGGCTTTTATTCTCTGACCAGTGAAGGCCCAGATAAACATCAATTACATTATGTTTGCAAAATTGGTTACTACTAAAAAAATTTTATGAAACAGAAGAATACCACTGCATGCCTTCCTCCCACTACTTGCATCCTTTTCAAACACAAACCAGCAAGCATCTGCACAAACAATTCTCCCCAAACTTTACCACTTCAATTCTTCAAAAGCTGGATAAGGACCAAGAGAACCTTTGCTCTCTTCTCTACCAGCCCCTGCCCAGTTAAACTTCCTCCAAGGTATTACACCATCAGCATATCTTCATTTTGAAAACTGCTTGAAATTTAAATTTATTCCAACAAATTCCAGATTAAAACCTACATTTTCCTCAAAAATTCACAATTCACTTACCACAACCTGCATATGAAGATCATCAGACTTAGAAATTGATCTCTGTATCAACTGTGGAGATGCAATCAATGGTAACCCCATATTATCTGTAGCCCGATCTAATCTGTTGCAAAGATTGAGGGAGCTAGAGGGAGAAAAAAAGATAAACACAAGTTAATTACAAAAACTAACAGACATTTCAAAGCTTCTCAAGACTGCAGTTCAATGGAGTGACTGACACACAAGAATATACCACATTAATCAGAGTTCCTCCTTTGTTGCCACAATGAGACAAACTACTTTGTCCTTTGAACCAAAAGCATTCTTTTAATCTCCCTAACAAACATACAAAATAAAGTCCTGCAGTTAAACTAAGCCCATTCCTATCAATAGTCAGGCACTTGAAAGCCCACTTTTCCCTAGAAAATGTGATGCGAAAAGCATGTTTTGCCAACGAAAGACTGAATGTGAATGTGAGTTTAATTAAATTTGCTTTAAACAGAACTCTCATATTATTGTTCTAAAATTTAGAATCAAAGAATTAACTCTGCAATTTTTACAATTCTAATGAATAGACCAGGCTTTTCCCCAGTTTTGTATTTTGCACAATATTTTGAACTTGAAAACAAAGAAACCAAGACTATTCAAAATCTAATTTCTGACAATGTTTATGCCATTTTAAAACCTAAACAAATGGATTGGGTGGTAACATACAAAAAAAAAATCAACATTTAGATCAGAGAAAAATCAAAGTTTATACCGATTATTATTGAACTGGTTAGGTTGATAAGGACCAAGAGAAGCAGCTGAATTCTGATACTGGCTCCCTTCCCGAGATCCATGAGAACTACCTAGGAGCAGAAAAGAGGACTTGGTTGTGAATCTCAATTTCAAGTATAAACACAATTTAGTTTAGTATGTTTGTTAAACAAGAAACAGGAGAAAAAAGATACTGAAATGTGGAGGAACTCAGTCAGTCTTGCAGCATTTATAGGAGATAAAGATATATTGCTGACATTTTGGGCTTGAGCCCTTCAAGGAATCAGGGAAAAAAAATCTGACAGTCTCAGAATAGAGACAGTGCTGGCAGGAGAAGGAGTTCAGACCAACAAAAGTGTTAAATGGATATGATCAGGGGAGAGGTGAGAATTGATTTTGTCTGTGTGAAAGGAGACAGGGGAAAAAGGGGGAGGGGGAGGGAGAGAGAGAGAGAGAGAGAGAGAGAGAGAGAGAGAGAGCTGGGGGAAGAAGTGGGGGGGGGGGGAAGGGTAAGGGGGTTAATGAAAACCAGAAAAGTGAATATTAAAGCAATCCTTTTGGAGAGCGCCCAAACAGAAGACGTGATATTGTTCCTCCAAAATGCTCAAAAAAAAACCAATATCCCAGCTTGTATCCAGTGTCTCTGAGGAGACCACAACAGGAGCACCCAATGCAGTAGATTACCCCTGTAGATTCATAAGTGAAATGTTGCTTCACTTGGAAGAACTGTTTGGTGCCCAGAAGGATGGTGAGGGAGAAGGTCTGGGGACAAGTGGAGCATCTGCTCCAGTCTCAGGGATAGACACCAAGGATTGGTGCAGAGGGAGGAGTGGACAAGGGAGTCATGGAGGGAGTAGTCCCTGCAGAAGGCAGAGAGGAGAATATGTCTAGTGGTGGGATCATGTCGTAGGACATGATGTATTGATTGTGGAGGCTGGTGGTAGGTAATGGCAAGAGGAATCCTATCTTTGTTGCAGGTGGGAATGGAGAGGGCCAAGTTGATGGCAGTAGAGGGAAAGCCACATTGTTTGAAGGAAGAGGCCATCTGATGATCTGGCATGGAAGTCCTCGTCCTGGGTGAAGATGCAACAGAGACAGGGTGTGAAGTCTCCCTCTCCACACTTTCCTCAAACTCTATCTCCATCTCATGAAACAAACGCTTGACAGATAGTCTACAAACCCACAAACGGGAGTGGGGGGGGGGGAGGGGGAGTGGCAAGATGGCGTAGAAGACAAACTTGCAATTCCACCCTTCATCAGCTAGTCTTTTAAATACCCGTTTAAAAAATTTATAAAAGTAGTATTTACAATTATTGGAATACTAGAGGACTATAATGGCTACTAACGTGAAAAAAAACAAAAGCTCAATTACCGAATGAATTACCTTTCAAGAATGCCGAAGAATTGAGGCCTACCTGTCCAGTTGAAACCACTGAGTCGTTGGTGGGAATCCCCCAAGGCTCAGAGGACTCCTGCCCAGTTAAGTATGACGCCGGCGCCGATCCTACCTCCGAAAGATGGCGCCAGCTTGACATTAAGCTCGGCCAGTACTGAACCACGCGCCCGTGAAGTCGGACGCGTGGGCGGTCCAACCGAGAGGGGCCCTTGAGCCCGCGATGTTGTCGGGTGGGCCAGGGACGCGAAGTGTTGCATCGGAGGATGCACCTGCACAGTCACTGATCCTACCAGGCATGTGCAGTGCTTCAAGGGTTCGGGATTTATTAGAACTGGTGTGGGCTGTGTCGGGTGTTCAACCCGCAGCCACACCTGAAGAGGGTCAGCGGTGCCTGAAGAAGAAGACGACTTACCTTCACTGAGCAGCAGACAAGAACAAATGGAGGTGGAGACCAGGGAAGGTAGGCCTCAAAGGGAGGTGATGGAACCAAGAATGGAATTTATGTGTGCTGTTTTGGAAGGGATTGGCTAAATCTAAATTGTTTAAAACAGACGTCTCGAGGATTCCTGGAAGTGAAAACTAAAATGAGCACTATGTGTGAAGACATAACAAATATGAAGCAAGATATGTCTGTAGTTAAAAGTGATATTAATAGATGTATAAAATCAGTTGATACAGTAGAAGATAATTTTTTTTAAAATTGAAGCAGCTTTTTTGGAATGTAAAAATCAAGTTGAATGTAATAGGGAAAAAATGGAAGATTCCTTTGTGGATTGGGGAATCCAGAAGAAAGAATTATCGAAGAAAATTGATTCATTGGAAAATCAAAGTCGGAGGAATAATGTGAAAATAGTGGGTCTTCCAGAAGATATTGAAGGTTCTGACCCGATAAAATTTTTTAAGAAATGGATTCCTGAGGTGTCGGGCAAAGAGTTTTTTCAGGAAGGTTTGGAGTTGGATCGAGCACATAGAGCATTAAGGAAGAAGGCATTTCCAGGACAATCGCCACGGGCGGTTTTAATTTGTTGTTTGAAATATCAAGATAGAGAAATTATATAACGACTGGCGGCACTGAAGGCCCGACAACATCAATCTCCAATGATGACTCAAAATAATGGAGTATTTTTTAATGCAGATTTGAGTCAAGAAATTACTAGGCGACGTCAGCTAAAGAAGTATTGTGATGGAGGGTTATAAATTTGATTTTCACTACCCTGCAGTGTTAAAAGTTTTTTTTAATGGTAATTTTCAATCTCAATTTTTTGAAAATGACATGATGCATTAATTTTTGCCAATTCATTGCCAGATTTTCAAGGGAATGGCCGATCTCCATTGATGTCACCTAAAAGAAGGGGAAATGAGAATGGAAAGAAAGAAGAGCTGACACAAAGTCTTCTTGATATTGAAGACCTGGAACAATTATTGGGACTGGAATCATTGGGTTGAATATATTTGCTGTATTTGATTATGTTTAATTGAATAATGTATGAATGTCTGACTGGGGGAGTGGGGGTGGATGGCACTGAAATCTTTGACAGTCATCTGCTGTTTGTGGGGTTTACCACACCCACATTTTTAGGGCATTACTACCTTTGGATGTTTTTTTTTTAAGGAAGGAGTGATTTTTTTTTCTTAATTTGTTTTCTTCTTGACGTTTTATAGGGGAGGTATTGTGTTTTTAAGGATTTACAAGGGGAGCGATATTTAATAGTGTGTGATTATATTGTTAGTTTGTAGAAATGTCTAATTTGAAATTTGCAACTTTTAATGTTCAGGGGTTGAATAATCCAATTAAACGGAAATGAGTTTGGCCTATATTAAAAAATGCAAGTTGACATTGATTTTTTGCAAGAAACACGAAATTGAAGAGAGATTGGGTTGGTCATGTGTTTTCTTCTTCTTTTAATTCTAAGGCGAGGGGTGTAGCGATTTTAATCCATAAGATTTTGCCTTTTGAATTACAATCTTTGGAAGGAAATGCTGGGAGAGTTTTGAGGGTGAATTGTAAAATTTTTGCTGAATCTTGGACTTTGTTTAATGTTTATGCCCCTAATATAGATGAAGAATGTTTTATTTTGTGAGATTTTTGTTGTTAAATCAGGCCAATGCGAATATCTTAGTTGGGGGAGACTTTAACTGTGTTTTGGACCCTTTGTTGGATAGATCTCCGAAAAGTATAAGGAAATCAAAGATGGCGATACAAATTGGGGCTTTGATGAAAGATTTAAATTTGGTGGATATTTGGAAAAGAGTTAATCCTACAGATTAGAATTGTGGTTACACTAGATGCGGAAAAAGCCTTTGATAGAGCTGAATGGGATTTTTTTATTTAAGGTGTTAGAGAAGTTTAAATTTGGGCCTTTTTTTATTGGTTGGGTTAAAGCTTTATATACGAACCCAACTGCTAGGGTGGTGAAAAATGGTCAGGTTTCCTTACCATTTAAATTGACATGTTTGACCCTGCAAGGGTGTCCATCGTCACCAGCCTTGTTTGCATTGGCTCTTGAATCGTTAGCTCAGACAATAAGACAGAATGAAAAGATAAGAGGGATGAGAGTTATGGATGTGGAATATCTATTTGCAGATGATGTTTTGATATATTTGACAGAACCAAAACAGTCATTGATGCATTTGCAGGAATGTTTATTACAATTTGGAAAATTATCTGAATATAAAGTTAATTGGGATAAGAGTGACATTTTGCCAGTTGGAGAGGGTGATTATTCAGAGTATAAAAATATTATAAAATTGAAATGGTCCGATAAAATTAAGTATTTAGGAATAACTGTAAATGCTCATTATCAATCATTATAAGTTAAATTGTTTCTTTATTAAAAAAGATTAAAGCAGATTTAATTAAATAGAAAGACCTTTCATTAACTTTAATTGGTCAAGTAAATTGTATTAAGATGAATATTTTTCCTCGAATCCAATATTTATTTCAAATGATACCATGTTCCCTTTCAAAGGATTTTTTTCAGGATCTAAATAAAGTTGTAAGGGAATTCTTATGGAAAGGTAAATTACCACGGGTAGCATTGTATAAACTTACATGGAAATATGTGTTAGGAGGACTTCATATACCCCATTTTCAAAATTATTATGAAGCAGCTCAGTTGAAATTTATTAGTAGATTGATGGTCTTGGACCAACCTGGGCAAAAGTGGAAATGGCTTGTATTTCCGAAGTTGAGGTGCATCAATTTATATTTTGATGGAATATGAATTTGTTGTGGGAATATAATATGCTGGTATTAAAACATTTGTTAAAGGCATGGACTAGAAGAAATAAGGTTTTTAGGATCAAAAGGCAAATTATCAGTTTTAATCCCACTAATCAGCTTATTCCTTTTTCAATGTTTAATAATCATTGAAAGAGTTGGGATTCTAAGGGTATAAAGATATTGCAGGATTGTTTCGAGGAATATATGCATTTGGATGTACTTTGATTTATTAAATACTTTTAGGTTTTTTTTGTTTATATTTTTGGCTCTCCTTAAGAGTGCTGGCTGATGGGGTGGGAGGGTTTGTTTGTATATATATATATATATATATATATATATATATACACAAATACAAAATTATACTTATTGGATTGTATACACTTTTTTCTTAATGATCTTTTAAATAAATAGTTTATGGAAAAAAAAATCAAGACTGGAATGGCACCTCCTTTCCAGTTCTGAGCTTTTTATATAAAAAAACACACCCAGTAAAATGGGAATAATTTCCTGGAATGCAGCGGCTGTGCAAAAAAAATCTTAAGGGGAAGGGGAGTGGGTTAATGGGAGCTGGAAAAGTGATGTTAATTACTGTCTGGTTGATGTTAATTGTGATGTTAAATGTTTAAAGTGATGTTAAATGTTAAAGTGATGTTAAATGTTTAAAGTGATGTTAAATGTTAAAGTGATGTTAAATGTTAAAGTGATGTTAAATGTTAAAGTGATGTTAAATGTTAAAGTGATGTTAAATGTTAAAGTGATGTTAAATGTTAAAGTGATGTTAAATGTTAAAGTGATGTTAAATGTTAAAGTGATGTTAAATGTTAAAGTGATGTTAAATGTTAAAGTGATGTTAAATGTTAAAGTGATGTTAATTGCTGTCTGGTTGGAGAGTGCCCAGACAATATGCGCATAACAATGGAGTCTCTCCACTTGAGACCTGTTCTCTAGCCAATTTAAATCTCGAATGATATTACCGAAGATTTCAACTGTTTATTGCATACTATTAAAATTGTTCCTTACCTGATCTAAACTGGATGTTGATAGCCTTGCCATACAGCTGGATTCCATTCAACAAATCCTTCCCATAATGGACCGACTCCTCGTGTTTAAAATTCACGAACGCGAACTGCTTTGCTTTCCCATCCTTATCCCGAGGTATTTTTACCGCCAGGAGCGGGCCAGCCTGATACACAGAGTAACTTTTGAGTGGCATCTCCTCACCGTGCTCGGGCAAGTAGAGGGGGAGGGGAGAATGAGACTGGGATTAAAGGAGACTGAAATCTGGAGCGCAACCCCCCCCCCCCCCCAACCCCCCTCGCCGGCCGAACAACATTAGTGAGAGAAAAGGGATCGTCAACATTTCGGGTCGGAAGGAGAGCGGCCGGGTTTTTACAAGCACGGTTAACAGGTCACTTCGGCCCCGGTACTTTTCGGACAGCGGGAGGAAACCGGAGCCGCCGGGGAATTTCTCCACGTGGCTAAAGTTTGGGCGGCCACGGAATCGAGAATAAACCGCCCTGGAACCGTTTCCTGGTGCGAATTTCACAGCAGGGCGACGTCCGGCGAGATGGAAACTTTGCGCGAGTTTCCCCCGATTCCAACTGCGAACGCCGGGCAAATTCGCCGCACATCGTGGGAAAGGGGGAGACGTTGGACCGACCCCCGCCTGGGGCTGCCAGGACTTCGACCGCACACTCGAGGTCGGCAAGTGTGCGCCCGAGTACCGGTAGGCCTCGCTCGTCCGCCTTCCCTGACCTGGAGGAAGAGCTCAAATATAAGCTCCTCCGTCACTTTCGCATCCAGATTCCCAACGAACAGCGTTTTATTTGCATCGTCCGATACGCCCATGGTGGCTAAAATCCAGCGCCCGTCCGGTACCAAAACCCCGAATCAACTCGCAATTTGGACTTCTCCCTTGGAAAACCGCCCCGCTGATTGCGTCACCCGAGCATATTTCCGCCCCGCCTATTGCGTCACCCGAACACACTTCCGCCCCGCCGGTCCTGATCCTAAACTTTCCTGATGAGACTGAGCATATTTTTTTAAATAGCTTTTAATAATAACCTTTTGGCAGCGCCTTTACCAGTACTTTAGAAAATGACAGATTTATATACACCGTATGAATTTAGTAAAGCACAATGCTGGAGGCAGGGGCAGAGATACAGAACTAAAATTTCGGGCTTCATCCAAGTATGAGAAAATGCCGGTGAGGAGTGGGAGCAGGGCAGATGATAGGTGCAGAAGGGAGCCTGTGTAGAACTGGAATGGCAGAAAATACGGGAGGGGTAAGAAAAGGCAAGTAGGTTTAATGGAAAGCAGTGAAGTCAATGTTCATGCCATCTGGCTGGAGGGTGCCCAGATGGAAAATAAGGTGGTCAGAGTACATCAACAGACATGCGAATGCAGGAGTGTGACCCAGAATTGAAGTGGTTGGCCACTGGAAGGTCTCTGTGGTTGCAGACAGAGAGGAAGTGCTGAACAAAGCAATCTCCCAGTCTGTGCCCTGTCTCTCCGCTATAGAGATGCCACAAAAAGTGAGGGAGAAGGTGTGGATGCTAGCGTTGCACCTCCTGCAGGCACAGGGGAAGGTGCCAGAGATGCGAGGGGTGGGGAGGGAAGAGTTCCTGCGGAAGGCCGAGAGAGAGGAGTGGGAAAGATGTGTCAACTGGTGGGATCCTGTATTAAGTGCCAAAAATTCCAGCAGATGATGTATTGGATGCAGAGGCTGGTGGATGGTATGTGAGAGTGAGGGGGATTCTATGTTGGTTGTGTCTGGGGCCAGGGCAGATGAGCCAGAAATGAAGGAGATGCAAGTGAGGGCTGGGCCAATAGTGGTGGAGGGGAAACCACATTTGTGGAAGAGACATTTCAGAAGCCCTGTACTGGAAGACCTCATCTTGGGAACAGATTTGGCAGACACAGAAATTGAGAGTGGAGGGATGGAATCCTTGCATGGGGCAGGATGCAAGGTAGTGTAGTTCAGGTCGTTGAAGGATTTATAGAACATCCCCTGAGATGGAGACAGAGAGATCCAGGAAGAGGAGAGTGTTATTGGAGATGAACCAGGTGAGTTTGAGTTGGGGTGGAATTTGGATGCAAAGTAGATGAAGTTGACAAGCTCATCACAGGTGCATGAGGCAGCCCCAATGTAGTAGTGTATATACCAGAGGAAGAGTTGGGGTCTTGCCTACAAACAGGCGGGCGTAGCTGGGACCTATGCATGGCTACTCCTTTGATTTGGAGGAAGTGGGAGGAGTTGAAAGAGGTTATTGAGCATGAGGACAAGTTCTGCCAGGTGGAGGAGGGTGGTGGTAGAGGGTGACTGATCAGGTCTTTGGTCCAGAAAGAAGAAAAGTGCTTTTGGACCTTCTGTGTTGGGGATAGAGATATAAAGGCATTGGACATCCATCCTTAAGATGAGGCAGTCTGGTTCAGGGAATTTGAATTCATTGAGGAGATGAAGGGCATGCGGGGTGTCGTGGATGTAAGTGGGGATGGATTAGATAAAGGGAGAAAGGTAGGATGAAATGAGTTCAGTGGAACAGGAGCAGGCAGAAACGATGGGTCTACCTGTATGTTTAGGTTTGTGCATCCTGGGTAGGAGGTAGAAACAGCATTGTGGGGTCGGAGAGAATGAGGTTGGTAGCCTTGGAGGGGAGGTGACCAGAGGTGATGAGGTTCGAGTTGGTTTTGGAGACAGTGACGATGTTTGGTGGTAGGGTCCTGTGGGAGGGGTCGATAGGAGGAGGTGTCTGAGAGATGTCGACTGGACGGCAAGATAGAGGTCTTTGGCTACTTCACTAAAATTTGGATGCCACCATATCAGCAATTAAGATATGTATCATTCCCTCCTTGCCCAGGTGGATATCAGTGTGCACATAATCAACAGGGGTAAAAAAAAAAAATCAGGTACACGTTTGCCCATCCACCATAATCCATAACTGAGTATTGGGATGGGGGCACAACCTATCTATTTCCATTTTTGTTTCTCAGCAGCAGAGGCGTCCATCTACATGTTTGTTACATATCTGGCAAATCCAGTCTGTGGACTAACGGTAAAGCAGCTTGTTTATTCGCCTCCTGGGACCTCCCACTCAGGGATCCTGTTGTTTAAAGGCAAAAGAATGCAGTCTGAATGAAAATTCAGATACTGAAAAATGGAAGACTCTGTGCAGAACTTTCGGAGTATAGGAAAAATACAACTCTTCACTTTCACATCCTACCTCATTGCAGCTTATTATCCCAAAGCTCAACTACCTATCTGCTGCATTTTGACAATATCCCCCAAACCATTCCAATTTTGTGTCTAGGAGTCAAAGTAGTATAAATGTTTTGCTTTTTCTCAATTTTTTCACTGTCCCATATGCCTACAAAACTTGATGTTTGTGTATTTTTCTTTGGTTATCTTGTCTGTTGCTACATTTCAAAGACATTCAGCATTCAGAAACTTAACTACTTATTGATTGCATTACTTTTGAAGTAATGTTCCCTTACAGGAACACTAGATTAACATGACTGAATGTTTGAAACTCTATTTGAACCAGGTTTATACTTCAAAGGAGGATAGACAAGCTTAAATGGTCCTCATCTTAAAGAAAATTGGCGTTTTTAAACAAAAAAGGTTGG
The DNA here is from genome assembly GCF_036971445.1 of Narcine bancroftii. Classification (NCBI taxonomy): domain Eukaryota; kingdom Metazoa; phylum Chordata; class Chondrichthyes; order Torpediniformes; family Narcinidae; genus Narcine; species Narcine bancroftii. The sequence continues at coordinate 100,825,844 of NC_091476.1, read as the reverse complement.
TTTAAAAGTGAATAATCTGGAGGTGTTTTTGTTTTTAAAAAAGCAGTAAAATCTATACTGCAGCAAACATTTTAAACTGTATTTTCTCAACACATTTTGTCACACATCTCAATCCGAAACCTTTCTTAATGTCCTCATTTGGAGTAATCTAGGTCAAAACAAACAAATAAAGAAATATTTTTTCATTCAAGGCATTTCCCTGCAAATCCCTTACACAAGCAAACCTACACCTTGTACTGAAAGAGTATAGCGATCAAATCTGCACCTAAAAGCCAGCAGACCGCGCAGCAGCACTAGCAAGTGAACCTGCGGACGAATGGCAAGGGGATCTTATGGGCCGGTGACCCCAAAATGACACTGGCCCCGCTGCACAGCAACAGACAAGGACAGCGTGTGGGGAAGAAGGGATGATCCCCTTTTGCGTCAGTAAAAAGGGGAAACGGCAGGAACGCGAGAGGTATAAAAGTTGGGCCTGAGCCCCAATAAAACACAGAGCTTAACCTGACTGCACCCGTGTGTGTCCTTCTTTTGAGTAGTACGCGGCTACAGTACCAACTTTAAATTTGCAAAGTTGTGATGTTGCATTTCCAATGATTCCCATAGATTGACTGGCAACCATTGTTCTGCTCCAAGTAATTAACGCAAAACTTCTCACTCTTCAACAAAAGTTCAACCATCTCTGCCTTGAATACTCTGCTTACTCAAGGTGCTTTCAAATTGCAGCACCTTGTAGTAGGATTACTACATTGTGGGTGCAGTATGCACCTTTCAAATCGCAGGTGGACTTACCTGTTAAATCGCCAACCTGACAATTTAAGGGGGAATCTCACCACCGCGATGATGTGGTGAGTGATGCGTCACACACTCACGGGAAGTATCGGCTGTCAATTCCCTCCCCCCCCCACTCTGTCAGTCACACCCCCCACCCACACAGCGATGTGCCACTGCTGTGAATGGGGTGGGGTGGGGGTTGCTGCCTTGATGTGTCACTCCAGTTCACAGTGATGGCTCAATGAGGGAGTGTGGTAGATATCCTTACCCATAATCCCCCATGCTGCTGGAAATGCAAGATCTATTCTCAGTCAGTTAGCAACGAGCTGCAGAGCTTTGTTATTTCAGATTTATGACAAAGGAGTGTTATTGATAGAAGTACCAGTATAGATGTCAGCAGAACTGGTACTTTAACTTGCACACACAGATCAGCACTAAGGGTTAAGTCAGTGACAAAGAGGAAAGCAAGTCTCTCTCTCTCTCTCGAATAAGGTGGGGGGTGAGAGAGATTGAGCAAAAAAGTATAAAGTGACCTCAAGAGACATTAAAAAAAATTTTGCACCCTGTATGTGTGTATTTTAATCCCCGTTGAGATCTCCCCATGTTAATTTTCTATAAATTGTTTGTGTATGTATTTCATCCCCAGTGCGATCTTCCCATGCTTGTCTATAAATTATGCAAGTAGTTTTCCCACGCTTGCTATAAATTTTGCACGTTTCATTGCCGCTAACATTTTTATAGCAAATACCAGTTTCACATTCTGTAGATGGTGCTGGATATTATCAGAATACCATGTTCCTCATTTCAATTTTAACCATCTGTGGTCTAAATATTCCACTTAATTTTTATTTCAATTTTGATCACTATTGAATAATGCATATTATAGGGCTTCAGTTGTGATGCTTGCAAGCCTCCACTTAGTACCTTCTCGTTTGATATCCAGCTTATCCAAATCATTTAGCTGAGTATTTTTAATTTAGTCAAATTGGTCCCCTTGAACTTCCTAAATCAACATAATTGGTATAATTAAAGAACAAAATATAATTTCAAACAGGCATGTTTTGAATATTGTAACTCCTGGAGAAAAGTTTAATTTCTGACTTTAAAAAAAAATACTGCACAGAGGGCAACAGATAGTGAAGCTAATAATGATTGGAAGCTCCCACCCTATGGTTACCAAACAAGGTCGATATGCCAGACATGTAACTGAGATCCCAAAGTTTGTTCTTTTCTCTCTCACACGTTATTCCTCCTGCTGTCCATGCCTCCTTTCTCAGTCTGTTAAAACTGCTGACAAGAGAGAGACAGCACTCACTTTTGTACATAGCCTGTTCTATTTCTCCAGCCTGCTTTCCAAAGCGATTCTCAAAAAGAGATGGTACTCTTTCTCGTTTCCCAGTCTCAGAGTGCAACAATAAAAATTTTAACCAGGCTAACAAACTATTCCGACAATAAGCAGAATTCTATTCTTATTACCCATCTTCACTCTTGGGTTCTTTCTCTCGATCTCAGGAGGGAATCAGATCAACTTAGAATGAGGGACCACAGTGCTCCCAGGAGTCGGCTATGGAGTTCGGGCTCAAGAGTCCCAATGGTGCACTTCAACTCCATCCAAAGTCCCAGTTTCCTTGTGACCTCTTACTCCATCTGCAGCAATCATCCCAGCTAGATTCTGCCGCACTACGCCGCCAATGTGATAGTTGACCCATGCTGTCAAGACAGAAAGTACACAGGAGAACCATGGAGCATACAATACAGGTTTATTAAATTGCACTAGCAGGAGTGATGAATATCAAGTTCAGGTAGACAGTCTCATCTTAGTCAATATGGAACCTCACTAAAAGATCACATTAATTTGATGTACATTGTTCCAGTTCCTTATTTGCCTTTGTCATTGTGGTTCTCTCTTTAGAAATGTAAACAACTGACGTCAAACAGTTACCCACTCAGGGGTCATTTGTCTGAGTGCTACTGGTCCTACATAACCCTGTCACATGGTTGGCGACTAAACCGGCTCCCTCACCAGGCTTTCATGGTGCGGAAGGTGGCTAGACACCTTGCAGGATGAAAAACAAACGGATGAACCCTCTCATAGGCACAAGTCATCTAGCAAACACATGTTGTGAAGTGCAAAGGGCATCCCTTGCATCAAAGCATGACCTGGCCATGCGCTGCAACAGAACTTCCCCCAGCTGTCTTGGACCTCATGTCGTTGGATCGGAGAGGGTATGTCAAGAGGGTGGGTCTGGACCCATGCAATCCCTACTCACCTAAATCCATTCACGCACACGCTCTTCCTTTCTAAAAGGGGTATCCTTGTATCAAACTCCAAAAACTGACTGAAAGGAACTATTGTCATCCTATGGAATGACGACGGCAGAATAAGATCACCCACATTAACAGTTAATCCTGTTTACGTTTCATGTCTTTAAAACAGTTGAGGTAATGTCTAGAGGTTTTGCCTTTTTTCAAATTTTATTGGCACATGTAAAAATTACATATACAGCCAAAATTACTATATATCAAAATCAATACATGCTATTTTATCATTTTTTCCCCCACTCTCTCCCTCCACACAAACCCCCCCCCAACAAAAAAAAGAAATAGATTAATTTTAAAAACAATACTGGATATTACCTTATAACTAAATTATGTCCTAATTATGTTAACATTTACAACTATAAATATATCCACTAAACATAAAATATTAATAGAATAAAACACAACTGTTTAATATAATACTGGATCAAAATCTAAGTATATGCACACAAAAAATCCCACATAGAACATCTAACAAAAATAATGAATTGAGAGATTAGGATAAGGACAGGAAGTGACAATTAATATAATGTAAGTACTTATAAAGTTATGACACCAATCTTTTGCATATATGGAAACCAAATTCTCAAAAAATTATATTTATTCTTTAAATTGTATGTAATTTTTTCAAAGGTATACAACTTCGCATTTCACCATGCCATCTATCTAATACTAAATCTGTACCAAATTTCCAGCAATACCTTTTCTGGCAACTGCCAGTGAGATTTTTTTTTTAAATTCCTTTTGAAACCAATCCAAAGAGTTCAATTTGGGACATGTCCACATTGAATGCAAGTACCTATATCCTGTTTACATCAAAATCACTTATCCGAATAGAGGTTTGCCTTCAATGCATATCGAACATCTATGTTCTGATTATTGTTGGGTTAAGATTCAATTAACAAATGATAATTAATCTGGAGAGTTAATTAATTCTTTAAGACAAACAAAAGAAAGGAAGCCTCTCCTTAAGGCACTAAAAGCAAAGGAACTTCCATTGGCATAGGACAGTGATGCGAGAGGTTTCTGCCTTCTCTAGTAACTTTGACAGATTGCTTATTGGCTAGCCATTTATGAATGGGGAATTGCTGTGACAGATCGCTAGGCTGTTTATGAATGGGGAACAGCTTCTGACAAGTTCTGTCAGATTGCTAAATTATTAACGGTTCTTTTAACCTGCTTATCAATGTACAATTGGAAGATGCCTCACACTGTTAGTTTAAATGCTAATTCAGCTGTCTGGAAAAGCCAATGAGTCTGCTTTCAATAAGCAGGAGGTGGTAATTTTTCTAACATTAGTTTTAAGGCTAGGGGAATCTGTATTAATAAAGATTAATTCAGACTTGCTTTTCCTTAACAATTGTAATTTCCGGATTACTGAAAAAAATAGAATCTTTCACACATGCATACTACTTTAGACCATGGTAAGTACCTGCATTGTTCAGGGCATTGGGAGCTCGAATGAGCGGGTGGGTAACCCGGACCAGGTGTTAAGTTTGCATTTGGGGCATTGGGAGCTTGCATGGGCATGCTGGCGGGGTCTAAATGAGAGTCCACAGTCGGCATGTTGGATAGGCAGGTGGCCAGGCTTGAGTCTGCATTTGGGGTGTCGTGAGAGTGGATGGGTGGGCAGCTGGGGCCTAAATGAGAGTCCCCAGTCACATGGCTCTTTGACATATTGTGCGGCTTGAACGATTCTTGTCACAGCCAACATATTTCTGCAAGCCCCACGATTGTCAAAGAGCCACATGTGGCTCACAAGCCACAGTTTAGCCACCCCTGACTTGTTCATTCCCAGATCTAAATGTGGAGGGAAAGGGGAAGAAGCAAATTATAAAGGATAGGTCAAGATTAAGATAAAACAGTGCAGAAAAAAAATGACAAAGGTGTTGAATCTGGGTATAACAGCCCACTAAAGAAATCTGGAAATAATAAAATGGTACATCTGTTGATGGTGAGACAATCCAAAATACCTTCAAGAGAAAATGCTGTAAATGTGAAATTCAAATGTTAACTATCTAAAAAATGTTTAAATCAATGTTTAGTCTCCTTGATTATATTGTGCCCAGTCAAAAGATAAGGTGCTGTTTTGATTGGCACCAGAGTGAGTCAAATTTCATGGAGTAGATTGTTTCCATTTCAGCGCTTTTGGAAAAAAAAGCCAGTCAATATAATACAATTGCACTCATATTTCAAACTTCAGGACCCAATTCTGTTAGAGACTGAAATATTAGACACAATTCCAATTTAAGAAAAATAAATAAAACTGAATTGTAATTTCCCTATTTAAATGGCAAGATGGAGATCTAAATAACCATATCCACCAAGTGCATTCAGATAGATTTGGGGATTATAAAGGAATATAGACCAACATTAGATCAGCCAGGAGACACAATCTGGATCAAAATAATAATTTGCTGGAGAAGGAAGGCAAGGAATGTTGATGTTTCAGATCAATGAGTTGCAGTACACCAGGACTGAATGTGGATAGAGAGAATAGCTAGTATAAACAGAGGGGAAATTGTGTCAGGGGCCATTAATGATAGGTGGACTGAGGATGGTGATGGTCAATGAGCAGTTGGAGCTAGGTGTACAAGGAAGGAATGTCGAAAATAGAGCGAGCTGCTGGAGGGTCACAAGAGTTACAAACTACCAGGGCTGGAATCTGATAAGTAAGGATGGTGATAATGGGAACCATTAAGGGAGAGATAAAGGGCAGATAGGTAGGTAGGAGTGCATGTGTAAAATGGGATTACTGGGGGTGGATCGGAGGAGGAAAGTGGGAAACACAGGAGGTAAGTTGAAAATCTAAAATTGAAAAATTCAATGTTCATTCCATTTGAATATAGATTGCCTAGGTAGCACCTAAGGAGCTGTTCATCCAGGCAGTGGAGAAGGCTGAGAACAGACATGTCAAGGTGAGAATTGGAAGGGAGTTGAAATGGCATGTAACCAGGAGGTCATAAGGGACTGCACTGCACACCAATCATGTTATTTGCGCTTTGTCTGGCCGACGTGGAGGAAACCACATCAGAAATACCAAATAAAGTGGACTGGATTGTACATGAATCCTGTCTCTCTTTGAAGTGATACAGGATAGTTAATTTTAACTATTGCGATAATGGAAAAACCAGAAAATGTATCAATGCCATCTCAATGCCACACTGTTGAGAAGGAAAGACTTTTGTGAATTTATTAAGAGACAGATAGAACTGTTTTGTGAAACTAATCTCCCTTCTACCATTTGGAGCTTCTTCAACAGGACACAAAGCTTACTTGAGAGGACAAATTATTTCTTATACAAAAAAAATCTCGGAAGATTTAAAATACAAAATTAGATGGTCTGGAGAAAGATATAACAAAACTAGAAAAAGAAAAATCACAGAACAGGATTGCAAGTATAGACAATTGGAGAATAAAAAACTGAGATATAACACATACAGAATGGAAAAGCACTATATTAAAAACTAAATAAAAGTACTATGAATTAGAAGAACGGACACACAGTCTTATCTTGGCAAGTAAAAGCAGAGGGGTCATCAAGGATGATAAATGTAATCAAAACAGAGGCTGATATTTTCACATATAGTCAGAAAGAAGTAAATAATATATTTAGACAATGTGATACAAAATTATACAAATCAAAATTAATGGATGAAATTTTAGCAAATAATTAACTTCTAAAACTAGGGGATAGAGAACAGTCCTATTTAGAAGTTCCTTGTACAAGAGAAAAAATTGAGAAAGTTTTGGGCACTTTACAAGCTAACAAGTTCCCGGGAGAGGATGGGTTTCTGCCCGAGTCCTATAGACAATTTAAAGATTTGTTGATGCCTCTTATGATGGATGCAGTGGACCAGGCAGTGGAGATCCAGACTCTATTTCAACTGCTATAGTTACAGTGCTACCAAAGAAAAATAGAGACCCATTTAAAACCTCATCATATAGACCCATTTCACTTTTGAATAGTGACTACAAGATATTGGCAAAGGCACTAACCAATAGTTTGGGACAGTATCTCCCAAAATTAATACATACAGACCAGGTGGGAGTTGTTAAAGAATACACTTTTCAAATAGTCTGAGCAGACAATTTAACATAATACACACAGCAAAATCAAAGCTGAATCCAAGCATGACAGTCTCCATGGATGCAGAAATTGCTTAGAATGGCCTTTCTTATTTAAAAGATTGGAGAAATTTGGCATATAGAATATTTATAAATTGGATAAAAATTCTTTACCATAAACTGCAAGCCAAAATTATAACTAATAGTCAGATGTCAGTGGTTTTCCTTTTGAGTAGATAGACACGGGGTCCTCTGTCACCAGCACTTTTTATCCTAGCAATTGAATGATGTGTTATATTTATTTGATCTGGCTGAGACATTGATAAAACTACAAACAACATTAGAAAAATATGGAAGAATTTCAGGTTACAAAATAAATATGGATAAGAGAGGGATAATGCCATTGACAAATGTTGACTATGACAGATATCAAAAAGGTAGCAGATTTAAATGGAAGATAGATGGAATCAAATATTTAGAAATAATGACAATAATTTTACAGAACTTACAAATTTAATTAGACTCCTCTTTTAGAAAAAAAGTGAAAGATCTACAGAGATAGAAAGACCTGCTGATTACTTAAGTGGGAAGAGTAAATTGGATCTGAATGGGATCAATAAGAGAGGTAACAGCGAAGGACTTTATTTATAAATGATATGTAAAGTTAATTAAAAAAAAAATAACCCTATAGTAATACATATGATTAGAATATGGCAAGATATCAATTGAGTGTATTGGAGAAAAAAAAGCAGGGATATCACTAAGAGCACCATTCTATAAAAATGTCTTGCTGCCCAAGAACCTCGGCAACAGAATATTAAACTCCGGGTTGATGAAGAAATAGATACATTGATGGTTGCCTTGCAGAGGAGCTTCTTGTTTCTTTGGAACAACCAAGACATAAATATGGAGTAGCCAACGGGATTTTTTTTTCTGTTATCTACAGCGAAGATCGTTCCTGAAAGAAAGATGGGGGCCAATGTTGATCCCAGCTAAAATTAGTGAAATGAGAGAGAGATTGGATAGTATGAAATCAACTAGAAATACAAGATGTGGATTAGTTCAATACAATTTCCTACACCAACTATATCTTACAACACAGAAGTTGCAGGAATCAAAATCTGAAATATCAGAGATGTGCAACAGAAACAGGAACATTTTTACATGCTACGTGGACCTCTTTTGGCAGAATATTGCTGAAATATTTACAAGGACGGCCTGGAGCTTTACCTTTTAGGTAACTTTATTGAAATAATACATTAACTAAATTTCAAATGTCATTTGTCAAAAAAGCCTTAGCATTGGCAAAAAACTGTATTGTAATTACTTGGAAATCAGATTCTCCTCTCTATATAGCACAATGCACTGCAGAGATGAATAGTTGCATACCCATGGAAAAAATTACATATAATTTGAAGAACAAATATGGCAGTTTGTTAAGATAATGGCAGCCATATTTGGATCATATATGGGCCTAATTATAACAGCAATAATAAAAAGGACAATAGATACTGTTATAGTACAAATACAATTCAGTATAAATGTGAGCCCCGACGGTGTGACTTATATTATGGGGGGGAGTGGGGGGGGGGGGGGAGAGAAGGGTTGTTTTGTTTGTTTTTTGTAAGGGGAAACAAAGTCTATGTGCATAAGGGATGGAAATACATGGATGTTAAGTGCAGAAAGGTCATTTACAAAAAGCAGGGCAAGGCATACTGCATCACTTGTTGTGCTGTGTAACTTCGTGCTCAAGGCATTGTACAAAGTTAAAGTGGAGACTGATAAAATTGTTTAAAAAGTGAGGTATCTCTTGAGCAATTGATGGCACAGATGAGGATTTATTGTGGGCCACTGACAACAAAGCTGAAACTGCCTCATCAGATACAGACTGGGACCCATATGATGACTGTCTAAACAGTGAGAGTATGGATGCGCTTACCACCATCTTTGCTTCAGGCAATGATAGCAAGTGATCTGAAGAGAGCTAATTGTGTTGTTGATTTCAATAAAAATCTCAATGAAAATTTGTCACAGTCGTTTTTTTAAAATATTTTTAAGGGTCGACTTGTATGCCAGATTTTGAGCTGATTTTAGGTCTCAAAATTATATCTAGCATACAAGTTAATAACGGGGTTATCCCAGAGGAAATAGGGTTGGTTTGTGCCAAAGGAGAAATGTCAGGGAGATCATCTAATATTGGCACAGAAATGGGGTCCTTGATTGCTCTTAACTGTCGATGTGTCGTTTCCATATCATGTCACCAACTAACACAGAATACAAACATATCTCTTATCCATGTTTCTTTACTCTCCCTGTAATCTCGCACTAATACTTGTTCTCTAATCTCGAGAGATCTTGTTGGCTTACTCGGAGATGTCGATAGTTAAGTATAAAATCCGATATTTGGGGGCACCGCAGTGAGTCAGGTTCTCAAGCTGCATCCGAACATCAGTTCTGCAGGTGTGCGTTTTGTAGTTGAGTGCAATTTGTTCTGTTTAATAACAAAAATTCTGTGATTTTTGTGGTTCCATGATGCTTTTGATAAACTGCTTTCGTCGCAATTTTAAAAGGTCTGAACAAAGTGCTCAGCTTCCCCATTTGTACTCTGATGGTAGGGTGCAGGTCATGTGTGTTGCACATAGTTGTTTCAAAGGAGATGCTTAAAAAAAGTCTGATACAAATTGAGGTCCGTTGTCAGAAACCAGTTCTCTGGGTAATCCATGATCTGCAACGCATGTTGTAGTCTTTCAATGGTATTTTCAGCTGTTGTTCATCGCATTCACCACACAATAGCACATTTGGAGTGTGCATCGGCAATAATCAGAAAGTTTTCACTCATAAGTGGACCAGCGAAATCACAGATTTGGTGCCATTTATGGGTGAAAATTTCCTCTGGGCTTTGCGGACACATGGTCTCCAGCCAGGTCATGTAACTCTTTATAATCTCGGTATATGGTTTTGCAGGTCCCAATAGAATCTTGATAAGACTGCTCGGCTCCTCATCTTGCTTAAAAATGCCTGATTCTTGTTGCATCAGTAGCTTTTATATCATGGGCAATGCAATACATGTCAAATATTTTGATATAATCAGACAAGTTGTCAGTCTCTTTATATTCATCAAAATGTCCTCCTTGATGTTTCTTCCTCTTGTGTCCCCCTTCTCTTTTTCTGTCTTGTGTTCTATCTTGGACTTGATGTATCCCACATTGTCACATGAATAACACTTAGTCTTCCTGTAATGACAGTGATCAGGGAAGTGGTTACTTCTCCCACAGCAGAGATATTCTCATTGGTCTATTTTCTTCACTGTGTGATCCCCATGTATGACCTCTATGTGACGAATGGTTATTTCAAAGCCCAATGCTGTCCCGTAGGTGGACTTCATGTCCAAATTTTTTTGTGCTCAACCATCACTTTTGAGCGTCGGCCCATATTTCTCTCAAGCCCTCGACTTTAAAAAAAAACCTGTCTCCTACAACTTGCACAACTATGTTAGATATTGGCTCAAGGTTTCACCAATCTTTTGCTTTCTGGTATCGAATTTCATTCTTGCCGCCATTCCTATGGGCTTTGGGCACAGATCACATAACACTTTACAAGTTTTGGTAGATGGTTTTACAAGACTTGTAAAGAGTTATGAACCCCACCTGGTTCAAAAACAACTCCTGTTCCTTGTTGCAAGTGTCACTATCTTTTATATCCTTGACAATACAATACATGTCAAACCTATCAACAGAATCAGTCTCTTTACATTGACCAAGACGCCCTTCTGCCATTTTCACAACTTAATATTCACTTTTGTAAGCGATCTTCCTCATGAATTTTCAATGCTGACCCACACGTGCTCCGACGTCCTCTCTGTGCGAGATTCCGTCGCCCAGAATGTAGCCTGCATCACCCTTCACTAGCGTCCGCAGTCACTGCCTCCATTCCAAAATGGCGCCGACCGCGGGCCGCGATCGCACGTGACGTCACTCAGACATGCGCGGTGGCGCAACACCAAGCCAAGGGGGGCAAGGAAACATGAGCGAGGGCGGTTTATGAGGGAGCAGGGAGAAAGTGGAGTCGGAAGGAGGAGAGATTCTACGGCCTTCCTGAGCAAACGTGATTTTAAAAAAGCAATATAATTTTTTTTAAACTTACCTCGCCGTCGGCCTCCGAAGCGGCTAATGCGGTGAAATTGGGCGAGGGAGAAGCCCGCCGCGGCCGCGCACATCAGCCCCGGGACGGGTGCTGCAGGGTCCCCTGCACACGGGCATCGCGGCGCAGGCGAAGGAATGAGGAGGCAGGACCATCGTGCTCCAGGCACCAAATCCGCCCGCAGCGTTCATGGATACTGTTCAACGATGAAAGGGCGTGCAACCACGAGCCCGGCTCCGGGTTGGCCCGCGCCTGCGCCCTCGTCGAACGGGAGGGCGGGGCCTGTTGCTAGGCGGGCGGGGCCTGTTGCTAGGCGTCGCGAGGGCCGATTGGCGGCGCCGCAGGCCTTGGCATGCTGAGGCTGTGCGGTCACCGCAGGGCCGCTCTTAAAGCTGTGGACCTGGGCGGAAGTGCGGCGGCGGTGGTGGTCAGGCCTCGTCTGGGTGTTGGTGCCGCTGGCCGCTCCGACCTTTCTGCCGGTCGACCGCTCTGGGCTTCCTGGCAGCAGGGCCTCGGTTGGGGTCGCCTTGCCGTCTCGCTGACGTCTCGGCGCCTGAGCAACATGGCGGCACAGGATATGGCAACGAGGATGGTCTGGGTGGACCTTGAGGTCAGTCATTGTGTGGTCAGGAGTCTGTGAGAGAGAGAGAGAGAGAGGGGAGAAACAAAGTTTCACAGGGAGTCCGTTTATCGTGCAATTTGCACGTAAAATCCCAGGGCGGCGGGTTAAGGAAGTAGCAGTTTCATTCAGGTGCGTTTTCCTGAGTCACTCCTGGTTTGAGCTGACACTCGAAATAGGCTTTTTATTTTGCGCGTTTTCGGGTTACTTCAATTCAAACTAATGTAGGGCAAATAGAAGTTGTATCAGCTGGAAAGTTAAATCGCAATTTAGTCAGGGACAGGACAAGGCAACTGCAATTGGACATTTGGGTTATCTGCCCCATTTGTAGAAATTAATGATGCCTTCAGCGTTAAGGAGGATGATTGATACCCCTTCTACCTCTATTCATTTGAAATTAGTTGATGTGCTGGATGCTGCCAGATTGAGTAAGCATATTTCACTGTATGTGTCGAGCCTTGCATCATGCTGGGGTAGTTTATGCTGCAAATCCTGTTAAACGCTAATGTGGAAAGTTTTGAGGTGGAGTTTGAAAATGGATCAAATCTTGGGATGCACTCCTATTTGTCGATCGTGCATTTTTTTTCTTGAATGAAAAATCAAACAAAAAGGAGCTTTCTATTTTCTAAGGCTCATTGGGAATGAGTTCTAAGGTTGAGTCTTTGTTTAATCTAAAATTACACTGTGATCTGGACATTTGATTTCTTTCTTACATAGATGACTGGATTAGATATAGAAAAAGATAAAATCATCGAAATGGCTTGCATTATAACGGATTCCGATTTGAATATAGTAGCTGAGGTAAGGTGCATAAAATATGGCAGGATTCATCAGTGTGCATATTTCTTAATTCTTTTCAACTTTAATCTGAATCTTGAGTTTTTTTTTAATCAGGGTCCACACTTGATTGTTAACCAACCAAATGAGCTCCTGGATGGCATGTCTGAATGGTGTGCGGAACACCATGGAAAGGTATGTCTACTAAATGTGTTGACACTGGCAGTTCCGCACAGTTAAAAGTTCAGAATAGATGCTTTTTATTGACCTGCACTAATACAGGTATGTCATTACTGCATGAAATTGCCTTCTGTCTGCTGTAAGACAGACAAGGATTTGCCATTAGCTCCTCTCCCTGGGGTTGATGAGTAGCTGTGAATTCACCTCCATTTAAAGCCTATATTGAACCATCGGCAATTGAACTAGGTAGTAGGATCCTGCGATGGAGTGTTGTGTCTGCTCCCCAATCATCCTAGGTCCACACCAGTGGCTACCCTGCTGTTGCAGCTGTTCCATTTGTCTGCATTTTTTTGATACTGTCAAATCTTTCTGCCTACTTTTCTAATCAAACAGTCAACATTTTTCTGCCTTGTACAATGTATCCTTTTTAGATATAATTAAAGTCTATATTTAAAATTTAAAAAAAACTAGAGCGTGTTATTTGGTTTAGTGACCTCTTGATTCCAAATTTGTTCCACAAGATAATTAAAAACCTATGTCTCGCCGGCGGGGCCGCTCGCCGGCGGGGCCGCTCGCCGGCGGGGCCGCTCGCCGGCGGGGCCGCTCGCCGGCGGGGCCGCTCGCCGGCGGGGCCGCTCGCCGGCGGGGCCGCTCGCCGGCGGGGCCGCTCGCCGGCGGGGCCGCTCGCCGGCGGGGCCGCTCGCCGGCGGGGCCGCTCGCCGGCGGGGCCGCTCGCCGGCGGGGCCGCTCGCCGGCGGGGCCGCTCGCCGGCGGGGCCGCTCGCCGGCGGGGCCGCTCGCCGGCGGGGCCGCTCGCCGGCGGGGCCGCTCGCCGGCGGGGCCGCTCGCCGGCGGGGCCGCTCGCCGGCGGGGCCGCTCGCCGGCGGGGCCGCTCGCCGGCGGGGCCGCTCGCCGGCGGGGCCGCTCGCCGGCGGGGCCGCTCGCCGGCGGGGCCGCTCGCCGGCGGGGCCGCTCGCCGGCGGGGCCGCTCGCCGGCGGGGCCGCTCGCCGGCGGGGCCGCTCGCCGGCGGGGCCGCTCGCCGGCGGGGCCGCTCGCCGGCGGGGCCGCTCGCCGGCGTCAAGTGTACTGTATATTTCAAAACTGTGCATAGTATTCCAGATAAGACCTCAAATTATCATAAAACTTTTGTATTCTTGGACTTCAATCCCCTTTCCAACAATATTCTGTTTGTCACAACTATTTCTCAGGTCTGCTGACAGGTATTTTGCAATTCTGTAACATTTTATCTGTTAACAATACTAGGATCTGCCCATGCAAATGTTCCACATTTGTAATCTGATTGAAGAACCCTCACTGAGATAACCTAAAGCAAGAAATTACAACTTGAATGAATTTTGTACATAAAATAAATAAACCTCAAAATACAGATTAAAAGAGAAACATCTAAACTCTTTTAACCTGATTTTTGTTTTAGCATAAAACTCTGTAGTCATGAGTCATGAACAAAATGTGTTTTAAATGTCAGTTATAGTACGAAACCTTCCAATTGCATTTGCCTTTTATTGGAACCTGTAATTGGATATTTGAAACTATGTTGGTCATCAGTTTATTGCCACACTGTAGTAGCACATCTTGGAACCAGTATTTAAGATGGCCACAACTGTGTAAGTTTATCCAAGATACCTTTCCTGTTTAAAGCTGGCATCCCAGAGGTCTTGAGAATGTAAGTGACAGGGGGAAAGTTGATTGGTAATCAGAAGAGGATAATCCTAGATTGGTGGGCACCCTCACTTAGAGAGAAAGCAACAGAAGATATGGAGACACTCTAACCACAAACAAGGTGATGAAGGAGACTGGAAGATTGAAGGAGCCATTGGGGGAATAGATCCCAAAGGTAAGGAAGAAAGGAAGGCTGGGGCTGAGGAAAAGTTTGTGCAAAATGATTTGTGGTTGCGTTGAGGGAATCAGCAGAATTCATCTGCATGGAGTTGGTATCTGCAGTTGAAACTGGTCTCCAGTTATCTTGAACCATATGGTTAAGTCTAGATCATGTGTTAGCAAATGTGCAATGGCTATCCCCCATAGAAATAAATCACTTGTGGCCATCTTCTACAAGCAGGCCCTCCATACCAATCAAGCACCTACTAATACACAAACATCTCAAGGTGCATGAGAAATATTGTACGTGTCTTGTGTAAGAGCAGACGTGTTAGCCCCATGGGCCTATTCCTCTATTCATTAGGCCAAATGTGCATCTTAATATAATTTTCCTGCCCTGTATCCATGTATATCAATTTTTAAAATGTAGACATGCAGCCCTTCCAACCGCACAATTAACCTACAACCCTGTACATTTTTGAAGGGTGGGAAGAAAACTGAGCACTCAGAGGAAACCCATGCAGATACTGGGAGAACGTACAAACTCCCCACACGCAGAGCTGGATCTTGTCCTCTATTCTGGATGGATGATGACACCTGGATTTACTTTTTAATACTTTGAAGCATTCATACTTTTGTCATTATCATCACAGCAGAATCCCAGTCTTTGGTTTGACTGTGGGAATGTGATGTGGATAATAGAAGTAGAAGGTGAATGTTAAGTATTAAGACTACAAAATATTTTTTCCATTATGTTTAAAAGTTGCTGCAAAATCATGAACAGTATGAATAAATATAAACTCTACCAAGAATTTGTACTTCTGACTTTAAACAATAAAGATGTACTTTTTTTAAACTTTGCAGTCCGGTCTTACACAGGCTGTGCGGGATAGCAAAATCAACCTGCAACAAGCAGAATACGAATTCCTGTCCTTTATACGCCAGCATACTCCTCCTGGACTCTGTCCTCTTGCAGGTATTAATAAAAATATTCTCTAACTTGCAATCCTTTCATTCTGCTAAGGTCATTAATTTAAAGTAACAGTGAGTAGAGTAATAGGTGAACTCTTTATGCCATTAGGGATAAAGAATCATTTGGGTAGGAAAATAAATAACCTTCTCAGTGGATGAGACTAGAGTAATTCTATAGTTTTCCCAGTCCAGTACGGGACCTTTGACTCAACTCGTCCATGCTGACCAAGTTGGCTTTCAAGGCTAGTCTTGTCTTTGCCTCAATAGGCCTTTTCACACCACCACGTAAAATGGGGATTCCTGGGAAATGTTCCCAGGAACCCTCCTGTAAATTAGTGGTGTGACAATGTCAGCCTGGGAAAATTATCCGAGTCACCCTCTCTCTCCTTGTGGTGTGAAAAGGCAAATGGCCAAACAGGGGGAAAGTTGTGACATCAGTGCTTATGTGTTGCATCACATAGGCAATTAAATTAAAGAATCCTACTACCTGACAATGGCAGGGCACTTCAGGACATTGCAATGGTGGCTTGATGCAGGATCAATGGCTGTCCTTTTACCCATAATCTCCCACTTAGCTGAAACTGTTGTGCATTTCCCAGAGCGATTCTAGCTGCTTGAAGGATTATGAAAAACTAAGTTGGCCATTGATCCCACACTGTGCTGCCATCACGCATCACGACATGCCGAGGTTGGGGGGGGGGGGGGTGGTGGTGGCGGCAGATAAACAGGTGGGGGAGGGAACTTTTACTTCTGTGAGTGCGTCATCACTGGGGTGTGACCTTCCCCCACAAATTGCCAAGGAGGGCAAATTAGAAGGAATTTAGACTGCAGTGTGAAATGTTCAGGAGATCCTGCCTTCCCGGGAATTTCACCCTGGTTCAAGTAGGATTACCGCTCACCGGTTGTGTGAAATATTCTACTAACCTACACATATCCATAATTTGTCTCAATATTTTTGAATGTCACGCCTGCTCCTCTGGCATCGGAACACAAGAAGTGGGACCTGGAGTTGCCATCCAGCCTGTTGAGCCTATTCTGCCATTTAATTGATGATCTGGGCATGGACTTGATGCCATTTATCAGCCTTTTTCCCCATTACCTTTTTTTTTGTCCTGCTGTACAAAAACCTAATTCTCCTACTATAACAATATCTAACTGTCTTAATGAGGAGGTTTCTGCTGCTTCCTTAGGCAGAGAATTTCCAATTCCGTACTATATGGGGGAGGGCGGGGAAAGTAATTCTTGCTCGTCTGTTCCAAATCTATTCTGCTGTCTTTCAAGAGCATAGAAAAGTCAAAATGATGCAGTGTAACATAGAAAATGTAATGTTTTTAACTTCTAGGAAATTCAGTCCATGCTGATAAAAAGTTTCTTGACAAGTATATGCCACAGTTCATGAGGCACTTGCATTACAGAATAATCGATGTCAGCACCATCAAGGAATTATGCAGGTAAAATTTTATTCAGTAATTTTGTACTTTGCACACGTGGCCAATATTATTATACAAAATAATAACGTCAATGTCTGGGTGTATCCCAGTTTAAGAGCACATTCATGTTGTGTAAATGACTATTAGTGAATTACTGCACAAGCATGTTGCTCATATGAAGCACACAAGATATTCAGACCTGATGGGTTGTAGTGGAAGAGATGGCTACCAATAATTCACTTGTCACACAAACTTTGTTAATCATGATTTTTAAGTTGCATGGTAAAGGTTACCTGTTTCTTCTATTGGTTCAGACTTGTTAACCCCTTGAGTCTATTCATTTGGCCAAAGCTAATTGAGTATTCCATCTAATTGCCTTGCTTTTGGATAAAATCTCTTAATAGAATAAAACTACTTTTAAAACTTGGAATTTTTGTGGAAGAGTAGTTCCTATCCAAGATTTCTTGCAACAGTGTTTTATGTTTGTGGTTGAATATTTAAAGCCCAATGTATTGGAACATGAATACTTATCTTCCTTTCATTTACCACTCTGAGCCAGGTTACTATATTTTTTAATGCAATAAACATTGTAAATTTCAGATAAGAATCTATAAGATGGAATAAGTTCAGAACCTGGAAGTCTTTACCAACAATTATTGAACAAATCTTTTTCTGGTATTTTGATACAAGTTAAAATTCAATTTAAACCTTGTGGCGGTACACAGCCTGATGGGGAACCGGCCCTGCTTGTATTGCCACGTGGCGGGGCAGCCATTAGGAGATGGTGTCATCAGGGGTTTCTTCTTGACTCCAGCATCCCTTCCAGCGCCCGCCCTGGGCAGCAATTATGACGTCACAATCCACCAGGTGACTAAGCTCATGCTGCCCTTAAAGGGGCTCACTGAATTTGAATAAAAACAGTCGTTAACGACCATCGGTGTGGTGACAGTGATTTACTTCAGCTCCTCAGAGTGTCACGTTGATGACCCCAACGGGCCGAGACGACCTTCTACCCAACCAACAATGGACATGGCAGAAGTTAACGCGGTAGCCCTCAAACTCTGGCCACATCGCCCATGGACGTGGTTCGGCCAAGCGGAGGCACAGTTCCACCTCTGCAACATCACGGCTGATACCAACAAGTTTTACCATGTCATGGGGGCCCTCGATCAGGACACAGTGGTGAGGGCAGCCCCTCAGCCCTCATGGATGAGATGCTGGCCTTGGCAGAAGATCACGAGCCGTGGTTCCTCTTCAGACAGATCTTTCTAGAACAGATGGCAGAGCACATTCGGCTCTATCTGTCTGAAGAGTACTTCTCCAACCCCTGCAAGGCAGCAACCCGGGCGGATGCCCTCTGGTGAGCTAAGCAGGAGAACGAGGCAGCACTCAGCCAGGTCTCCAAGCTGGCACCCTGTCATCAGCAAGATTCCCCGAAGAAGCCCAGTCATCGTGGTGCTTCTACCATCGGGGGGGGGGGGGGGGGGGGGGCTAAAGCCCTTGTGCCGCCAGCCCTGCGATTACCAGAGAAACGGCCAGGTCAACTGCCGTTAATGGCTGCGACGGTTGGCCTCATCTACATCCAAGACCAATCCATAGGCCATCGGTTCCTAATCGACACAGGTGCTGACCGTCCTTTGTCCCCCCCACAATACTGGAAACACACTCAAACCCCCGGTCCAACCCTGCGGGCTGCCAATGGTTCTACAATCAAAACCTTTGGCACTCATAGGGCACAGATCCAGATCAAGGAAGAGAAGTTCACTTGGAGGTTTGACCTGGCCTTGGTGAACACTTGTTGGGGCTGACTTCCTAAGGGCTCAAGGCCTGCTGGTGGAGGTGAGGGGCAGGAGGCTGCTCAATGCCCGCACTTTCTGCTCATTGCGCCTGGGCACGGCAGACGATGCCAGGTCGGAGATCGCCACAATCGCTGCCACTGAAGACTAATTCGCTGGGATCCTCCGTGAGTTCCCTGCCATCCTGGAGCCTTGCTTCAACATTGCCTTCCCTCGTGTGGTGGCTGTGATTTACTTCAGCTCCTCAGAGTGCCACAACCTTTTAACTTAAACTTCCACATAAAATTCAAACAAATCAATGTTGGGTTTTTAAAAAGCTCTCACTTGAGTGGGCCAATGATTTTTGTAACAGATATTGAACGTAACTTGACCAGTTTAATGTCATTGCTTCCTTAAAGTACAAAATTTTATATTTTAAGATGAAAGGAAAATATTGGTCAAAGACTTCTGTATTTCCTGTTAATAGAACATTTTGCACATTATTTCAGATTTTGAGTAAAGTTGATGCTTGGTCTTTAGAATTTTTTTTTCACCTGTTCTATTAATTGGAGAGGTGCTTCTGATTATGTATGATGGAATTTAGTTCACTGTTTTTTCTTAGACGCTGGTACCCAGATGAATATGAAGATGCACCCAAGAAGAAAGCTTCACATAGGTGAGTGATGGCTGCTTTAGCTATCTGGAGGAATAATTGAATAGAGTAAATTTGTTTGTTTGAAATATTGTGACTGATTTGGTTAAAACATTTTGATTATTTGGAAATTAGATCATGAGACATTGTGCCAAAAGGGGGTTGGGAAATCTTGTCTCCCCAATAGTTTTTTTAACTTTAAAATGAAGCAGATTTGAGTAACCTTGATCTATTTTTTTAAATCTGTACAGTTTATGCTTTATTTTGCAGTAAAGCCAGAAGAGTCACAAAAAAACATGAAACATATCAGAGACATTGTGTAGTAAAAAGATTGTATAATGAAAAGGCTTTTTGAACTGAAATGATAAGCACCCATTTTAATTTGATGGGGAGAAATAAAATGTGGGTTTTTTTTAGTTTCAAAGACAGCTTGGATTGAAAGCAACTTGTACACTGATCCTGATCCTTTGGAATTGTGATTTGAAACCTAGGACTTGTTTTCAAGAAAACTGCTGATCTAGAAGATGATATTTATTATATTAACTAATTCTGGTTTGATCTTGCAGAGCATTGGATGACATCCGGGAAAGTATCAGAGAGCTAAGATTTTATAGGATGCATGTATTTAAAGAAAACAGAGCAGAAGAGAAGAAAAGAAAAACACACTTAGAAAATGGTGACAACAGCAAGAGAGAGACTGAATAAGATGTCCCAAGAAACTCCACATATCTGAAATGGTCATTTGCACAATTCTTGCTCTTTGTTGGAGCACTTAAATATGCAATATTGTTTGTGACAGTTAAAATTAAAGTCTAAAATTTCTTCCATGTTTAGTTTTAATCTTTTGATTGAACAATTAGAATGAAACTTTAGCATGTTATTTTTTTATTTTAACTGGAACCATAAACCTGCAGTTGCATTAATTTAGAACATTGCTTTAAATTTGAACATTGCATTAACTCCTCTATTTCTGGGGAGAGAAGATGGTTTTTGAACTCCAAATTGCATGCTCAGTGACTTGTTAGTGTTTTTGGCTGAACTCAAACTATTTTTAAATTATGTTGAAATGTTTGTAACATGGATAATTATGCAGAGATTGTTTATTTGGGCCTTTTGCATTGACTGTTTCACTCAGCCTCCACTTTAATATATGCCATGTAATTTTTTTTAAAACCGTATTCAAAATTAAACTCTGTCTGTAACAGCAAATTTGTTTCTTTTGGCCATCAATTTGACGTTTAGAAAAAAGTTCTGACAAAGTGCAAACATTTTCCATTTTTAACAATTTGGGAAGCATCTGGAGTTGCTCCTTCATTTTAATGACCTTTCATCAAAAACAAAATTCTCTATAGAAGTAACCTTTTGTAGACAGTCTGTCAGACCTCAAAGGATTCCTGTACCTTTTGTAATGATTTATTTTTGAGGAAACCTATTAAAGAATTTGGATGTGTGGGAGAATATAACCCCAAAATAATTCATCAATTTTTCACTAGAACTAAACCATTGTCTAATGCAATGAGGTTTCCAAGAGGCACTGGAATTGACCTGAGAGGCAGACCAGGTGGTAACAGCCACTTTGGGTCCTAAGTGTTTCTGCACTGAGGACTGGAGAATGCTGTTTTCTTGAGTTGTACTTGTACAATCAGATGACAAACAAGTCGGGAAGCTTTGGAGAAAAAAAAAAGTAACCTTTCAAGCTATTTTTTAAGTTGAGAGTTTCTATTTTTTTAAATCTAATTTATTTAATTTCTAATTTGATTCTGATAGGAAGTAATTGTCTATTGATGCTGTTTAAATGTGTACAACAAAATTCTTAGTGTCTATTATCTAACTTCTGACATCTGAGTAGTTTGGTAGTGGTTCTGTTACCACCCATTAGGGTCCAGATTCTACACACCCTTTTGAGTCATTGGGTTCATTGGAAAATTTTGATTTATATTAAAAAAAAACAATGAATTATTATGAAATCTATTTGCTTGACCTTTATTTTTGGCTTTGCACTTAATTAATTTTACCTAATGTTCCCTTTAATATTCATTCTGGAATCTAACATGTGTAAAAGGTTAAATTACATGTAGGTGCTCTCTGATTTTACTGATAGATTTGGTTTCCAAGACTTTAATAGTTGTTCTGAGCACTTTTACTTAAAAGTTTGTAAATCAGAATTAAGTAGAAGGAGGAGCATATATTGTAAGAACTATCACCATTTTGAGATTTCTTCAACAGCTTTAGAAAATTCATATTAGATCTGACCTTGCTGGGTACAGTAAAACCCATTATCTGGAATTCAACCAACTAGAAATCTCAAGCAACTGGCAAAAAAATTGAAATAAATATAGTTTTAAGAATTAAAATAAAAATACAAATAAATAAAAATGTAAATAAAAGTTTTAAATTGTGCAAGTAAATGTTCTCTGTAGTAGCACATAAACCTTTGGTGAATATGTTCAGCCAGTAGAGTGCCTTGGTTGTGTTTTGCTTATCGCAGCTGTTTGAATAAAACTGTATTTGAATAAAATGGCTTTGCCCAGGATGGACAGCTACTCGCTGTTAGGGATTACTCTTAGTGTCACCTTATCTCTGCTTAGTAAGAGCCTTTATTAGTAACGCTTTATCTGTAAACTTGGAGGGGGGGGGGTAATTATGGTGGCTATAAAGATCGTGTTATATGGCGAGCTCTCCACTGGCCACCGAGACAGAAATGCATCAAAGAAGAGGTACAAGGACTGTTTAAAGAAATCTCTTGGTGCCTGCCACATTGACCACCGCCAATGGGCTGATATCGCCTCCAACCGTGCATCTGGCGCCTCACAGTTCGGCGGGCAGCAACCTCCTTTGAAGAAGACCGCAGAGCCCACCTCACTGACAAAAGACAGGAGGAAAAACCCAACACCCAACTCCAACCCACCAATTTTCCCTTGCAACTGCTGTAACCGTGCCTGCCTGTCCCGCATCGGACTTGTCAGTCACCTACAAGCCTGCAGCAGACATGGACATACCCCTCCATAAATCTTCGTCCGCCAAGCCAAAGAAAAGAACAATTAGAATAGTGGTTAGCGCAATACTGTAACAACTCAGCTACCAGGATTCAAATTTAAATTTTGTAAATTACAGGAATTACCTGATTAAAGTGAACTTTACATAATTAAGAACTTGAATACTGATTTTTTTTCAAATAATTTACATTTCCCAGTCTTTTGTCTTTTAAATTGTTTATTCTTTAAAATTTCCCATCTAAAATATTCTCCTCTTGAGAAAAAAACAAATAAAGCAATTAAGAAGCAGGGTTCTAATTTGATCTTAAAAATCACTGATAAAGTTTGAAAATATTTTTTCCAATTTTTTTTTAAATTGGGACAAGCCCAGAACATATGAATGAAACCTCAAAGATTTTACATTCGTCACATAATGGATCAATATCAGAATTAAAATGAGATAATTTGACTTTAAATGTATGTATTCTGTGCTCACCTTGAATTGCCACAAATAATGCCATGCACAGAAAGAGGTCTCATTAATCAGATTAAGAATAGTATCCAATCCTCATCCGAAGGTGATAAATTCAAATTGAGTTGCCTTCATTCTTGCTCTTGCAAGGCTATTCTTAAATCTAGCAAATTATTATTGTAAATAATTGATATTAGGCCTCCATGAGAGACAGCTGTAAATCAAGAATGTTTGTCTTAGGAATTCATGGGAAATTAGAGAGTTTGGAATGAACAAAATTTCTGACTTGTAAATATCTTTAAAAAAAGAATGTTTGATAGTTTAAATTTTACCACCAATTATCCAAAGGCAGCAAATTTATCTCAAATAAAAAGATCTTTAAAACATTTAATACCAAGTCTATGCCAATCCCTAAAATTTATATCTAATGAAGAAGGTTGAAAAAGATGGTTCGATATAATAAGGCTGGCAAGAAAAAAACCCTGAAATCCAAAAAACTTTTATTGGATTCATTTATCTCTTCTTACACACAGCAAGGAAAACTGTCTTTTAAATAAAACTGGATTGTCACTTACAAATTTTAGATTTTATTATTGGGTGGTCAATATACATAATTTGCTCTTTTCATTAAATTTTGGTAAACTAATTGACTGCCCTTCTTGGATAGAAATGGAATTGAATATTTCTAAAAATTAATTTACATTGGCAATTTTAGGGACATTTTTACTCTTTATAAATTGACTGACAATCCAATAATGAGACAAAGGCTGAGAATATGGGCACTAATTGGTAGTGCAAAAAATAAACTGCACACAGCATGAACATGTAAACAATCAAAATAACTGGAAACAGATAACGAATGTAAACAAACTGTGCAATGCAGGGAGAGCAAAGAAAATCAATAAAGTGCACAAGTAAGAGTCCTTAAATTAGTCCCTGATTGAGTTTGTTGTTGAGGAATCTGATGGTGGAGGGATAGCAGCTGTTCCTGAACCTGGTGGTGTGAGTCTTGTGGCACCTCTACCTCTTTCCTGATGGCAGCAGTGAGAACAGAGTGTGTGCTGGGTGGTGTGGTCTTTGATGACGGCTGATGCCCTCTGATGACAGTGTTTCCTCTAGATGTACTCATTAGTAAGAAGAGTTTTGCTTGTAATATCCTGGGCTGTGTCCACTACATTTTGGAGGCTTTACATTCAAGGACATTGGTGTTCCCATACCAGACTGTAATGCAGCTGGTCAACACATTTTCCACCAAACATATGTAGAAATTTGCCAGTATTTCTGATGTCATACCAAACCTCCACTAACTCCTGAGGAAGTAGAGGCACTGGCGTGCTTTCTTCTCAATGCCATTGGTGTGTTGGGTCTAGGGAATATCCTCCAAGATAGTGACTCCTAAGAACCTAAATGTGCTCCCCCTCTCCACCTCTGATACCCCAATGATTACTAGATTGTCCACCTCTGGCTTTCCTTTCTTGAAGTCAACAATCAGCTCCTGAGTTTTGATGACATTGAGAGCAAGGTTGTTGTTTTCAATCTCCATCCAAAATGTTGACTCATCCCCATCCTTTATACAACACACTATCATGGTATCGTCGTCAAATTTGTATATGGTGTTATTGTCATACCAAGCCACACAATTGTAGCTGTAAAGTGAGTAGAGCAGGGGGCTAAAAACACAGCCCTGTGATGTTCCAATACTGATGGAGATTGTGGAGAAGTTCTTACCAATCTTCCCTGATTGTGATCTGGAGGTGAGGAAATCTATGATCCAATTATGCAGTGGGGTGTAAACTCTCAGGTCTTGGAGTTTGCTGACTGGTTTGAGGGGATGATGGTGTTAAATGTTGAACTGTAGTTGATAAAGAGCATCCTGCTGTATGCACTTTTGCTGTCCAGATGTTCCAAGACTTTGTGTAGGACTAGTGAGATGGCATCTGCCATAGACCTGTTGCTGTAATAGGCAAATTGGAATGGATCCATGTCACCGCTTAGACAGGACCTGATATGTTTCATCACCAGCCTTTCAAACTGTTCATCACTGTTGATGTAATTGCTCCTGGTCAATAGTCATTAAGGCAGGTTACTGCACTCTTCTTGGGCACCGATATGATTGACGCCTGTTTGAAACAGGTGGGTACCATGCCCTGCTGACTGAGGTATTGAAGATATCCATGAATACATTTGTAAGTTGATCAGCACAGATCGTTAGTACTTGGCCAGGAACTCCTTCCGGGCTGGATTCTTTCCTTGGATTCACTCCACTGAAGGCAGCACACACGTCATCCTCAGGTACGGACAGAGTGGGATCATCAGGGGATGTGGGGTGAGGAGGGGTGGTTCTTAGTTGTTACTGTCATCAAATCCAGCATAGGAGATGTTGTGCTCTTTTGAGGAGAAGCTTTGCCCGGATTTGGGTTTGTAACAGGTTATGGCATTTAGGCCCTACCACAGTTGTTGGGTGTTCCTTGTTTTTTTCCCATTTTCATCCAGAATCTCCACTTTGCCCAGAAGATAGCCTTCTACAGATCATACCAGCTCCTGCTGTACAGATCTGGATCTCCAGACTTAAATGTCTGCCATCTGGCTCTCAGCAGGTTCCAGATTTCATTGTTCATCCAGAGCTTCTGGCTGGGGAAAACCCTGAATTATTTGGTGGGGACACACTCATCCACAGCTGTTTTGATGAAGTGTTTGAAAGCCTTGGTGTACTCATTCAGATTCTCAGCAGAGTTCGGGAACAATTAGGATACAACCTACAGAGCCATTAAAAGAAATACTTTTATTCATGATGCTACATCATAGACCAGCAGCAACAAAAATTAACCAAGACAATGGTATCATCAAAAAAATAATTTTTATTAATAAATATTAATAATATAAAATCTTTCTTAACCCCAACTATGTGCAAATGTAAGAGAGTGAGAGTGAGAATGAGAGAGGATTCTGAAAAGTCAATTTCAAAGTTCAGTCTTATAAATCTTTTTTGTTTCATTATGCACTAACAATCCTTTAATTAAGTTTGGGACTAAATGGTTTTTGTAAACACTAACACAGGAACAACAATGGAAATTTCACTAGAACAATGGCAAATTCAAAACAGTTTTTAATTAAACTTTTAATAACATAACATTTCTATATGACACAACTTTTAATGGATCTCTGTCTTTCTTTGGTATAACTGTTATCAATGCTCTTGAAAATGACTCAGGAAATAAACCTATATCTGTAGCTTGTTTAAGTACATCCATGTACACCAGAAACAACAAATCATGAAATTCTTTGTAAAACTCTGTCGTAAAACTGTCCTCCCCGGGCAATTTTCCACTCGACATAGATTGTAGTGCCTCTTTAATTTCAAAATCCGTAAATGGATTATCCAACAATTTTATATCATTCTCATCCAAGAAGTGTAAATTCAACTTTGACAAAAATAAATCAATCTGTTTGGTATCTGCGGTCCCTTCGGATGCATATGAATCCTGATTTTAAAAAGCACAAAATTCCTCATTAATCTCTTGTGGTTTATAAGTAATACCTGAATTTCCTCGTATTGCATTAATTGTTCAAGAAACTTGTTCGGTCTTCAACTGCCATGCCAGTACCTATGTGCCCTTTCCCCTAACTCATAATAATGCTGCTTTGATCTCAAAATCAATCTCTCATAATTATGTTTGCTTCGTATTATAACTAAGTTTCAAATTTCATTGCATTTTCCTGAACCTTTTTCTCCAAAACTGCAATTTCTTTTTCTAACTCCAAAAGCTCTGCCTTGTATTGCTTTTTCACTTTAGCCGTGTAACTAATAATTTGACCTCGCAGATATGCTTTCAAACCATCCCACAAGGTATATTTGCTGTGCACCAATCCCGCATTCATCTCTAAGAAAAATTTCATCTGATTTCTCAAATACAAAATAAATTCAGATCTTTTTAACATCTCATTAAACCTCCAATGACATTATTTCCACACAGGAAATCAACAACAAAGAAAGGTTTGACAAAATTCTACTCTTATACTCCGCACCTTTAACCCTACCTTGTAAATGAGCTGATACCAAAAAAAGATCTATTCTAGAAAATAACTCGTGGCGAGTAGAATAAAAATAATCTTTCTCAGTCGGACCAATTTGTCGCCATATTTCAACTAAATTCAACTCCTCCATCAATTCTATTACCCTTTTCGCCATCTTAGTTTTCTTGACAATTTTTGGAGATTTATCCAACAGTGGGTCCAAACAACAGGGGTATTACCCAATCATATCCTCTTGCAGGCCACTATATTGTCTTTTTATTTAGTTGTTTCTGCAGTTGTCACCCATGATACATTGATGCTGTTCTTTTATTTCAATAGTTAGTGGATTCAAGTTCCACTCACTTCGTTCCGAAATTTGGACACATCTTTCCAAGTGTGCAGCATTATCAGTTGATGTTGACTTGGATGAGATGTTAGAAATTAATGCATTAAGAAACTTTTTTTTGCTTTATAAAAAATATCTATTTTTGGCATGACAGTCACATTTCAGGTACCCGAAGAGACACTAGGCCTTATCAGAAGTAAGGGTATTGATGTTTTGGTTGTACAAACAGAGAAAGCAGTGGCATGGTACAACAAACTGGTGAAAGAGGGAACTGCTGTTGGAGGGACCTGCTGAAATATCCTGCTGTACTTAATGACTTGGTTTGACCATAGGAGAATGACTTGCTGTGTTTTCATGCCAAGTTTTAACATTCTCTAATTTTTTTTGATACAAGAAGAAAAATTTATAACATCTGTGGACTGGAAAGTAGATAATAAAGATGTTTGAGCATTTAATGTAGCTCAGTGTTCCAGAATAACTAGTTCAAAATTATTTGGACTGCAGTGAATCATTGTTTAATTTTTATTTCCTAATTGAATTGCTAAGAAACATTCCCTTTTGCCTGCTGCTAAAACCTGTTGAATTATTTGTTCTGCCACATCTAATGACTCTTGCATGCACTTGGCGTGAGAAAATTGAGATATTTTTATATGTATCGCGGTTTATGCAGAAGTAGGTTTTGCTTTCACTGGGTGTGAAATCGACGCTATAACTAACATACCAAATAAGCTAGTAAAAACACAAAATGTTGGAGAAGCTCAAACAGTGTCCTTTATGTAGCAAAGGTAAAGGTACAAGAGGATCATTTCGGGCTTGATCCCTTCATCAAAGTATGAGAAAATACCGGCAGGCATTCGAACACAAGAGTCTTGGATGAAACATTTAAATGAAGTCAAATGAGATCCCCACAACAGTCTCATTCCACAGCCACATACCATCTTCCTATCAAATTGTAATTAATGATTCATTCCACAACTGTAAATAATGGCACCTAAAGCATCATAGTTTAAATGATTTTTACATTTTTACTATATAATGTTATCCAGTTATAAATGGTTATAGTTACTTAAACAGATAACAGGGGAAGACTCCAAGAATATCCTCATACTAATCATTGTTGAAGTCCAGAAATTGAACGCCATCTTCAGAAAGAAGTGAACAGCCCAGCTTCTCTTTATCCTGAGGTTCTTTCTTTGCTAGAAGTACGTCAGCTAAGTAGATTCATTCAATATCTCAAACAATGCCTGTGAATCCCAATAATACTCCACTAATGAAGACACACTCCAGAATTAGTCATTTCTAACCAAACTCTTCAATCACAATTATGATACTAGTATCTACATCGGAGTGCTGGCATCGGAGAGCAGCAGCAATCATGGGGGAGCCACTCCACCCAACGCACACTGTTGTGTTGCTGCCATCAGGAAAGAGGTATAGGTGTCACAGGCTGCCACCAAGTCCAGGAACGGATGCTTCCCCTCCACCAGACTCGTTAACAACAAACTCAATCAGACTCATTAAGGACCCTTACTTTGCACATGATCTAATACTAATTTTTTTTCTCTGTATTGCAGTTTGTTTACATTTATTTCTTTGTATTTCTCTCTTTTACATACATAGCTTTAGAATAGTCTTTTTGCACTACTGATAAGCGGAAATTCTGCCTGGGCCGCAGGGAAAATATCAGATTTGATTGTATGTGCTGTGACAACCAATCTGAATTTTGAACTTATCTATTCAAAAATATGTGCATGTCCACAATAAGTAGAACAAATACAAACCTGGTGATTACTGACCCATCGACCTCCTCTCATGATCAGCAAAGGACCGCATATGGCTCTTGTTAAAGTCACACATGGGAGACTGGTCCTAAGGATTAGAAGCCATGCAATACAGGCAAATAGACAACATTGTTTGTATTGGTGTTGTGAGGCAGTGATTGTGATTGGAAGAGTGTCACACCATAGAAATTGGTGCTGACAACCTTCTTGTTTGAATATACATTATATGAATGATTTAGATAGGAAGGTAAGAGTTATGATGAAGAAGTTTGCAGAAAATTAGTGGCAGTGTTGACAGGAGGAGAGTTGGATATTGATCGGTTATGCATATTAATAAATGTTTTGCACCTTCCACTACTGAAGCTTCGCAACAAATAGCTAGAGGCACAAGATGATTTAAAAAAATTTTTTTAATGGAGAATACTTACAGCATCCGAAGCAGAAAATGTTGCGGCAAATTACAAAAATATACATTTACACATGAAAAGAGAAACTTTAGTTTGTGCTGCATTGCGTAGGACAATTCAAAGATGATCCCTTTTTTCAAATAATGCATCTTGAGAGAGAAGAAAATTCCAAACATCGAACTATACAAGGAAATATTATACCAGAGTCCAAAAATTACAGTATTTTCTATATCCATTTTAACATTTAGCATTGGTTAAGAAAATTAAAGCTCCATTCATCCTTCCAACATTTCTCCTATCCTTTCCACGTGCAATTTTTAGTTCGGACTGAGTAAATAATATTGTAGTTATCTGTTATTTTTACGTCAAACATAAAACATTTACAGTATCCATTGAATGTTGAAGTGGTTTACTTTGAAATGCAAGTTATTTTTACAATGCATTATTTAAACATGCAGTTTGAAATACTACCCAAAAAAATCAAAGCTCCTGATCCAAAGAACACCGATATGCCTTTCACGAGAGGGGAAGCAAGGGCATGGGCCTGCCTAATAATCATACAATTAATACTGCTCAAAGCTTTAGATGTGTACGCATGTATTCTCATGCACAGGTCTCTCCAAAAGTTGGTATATTTAAATACCAGAGCATCCCCTGATCAATTTTTGCTGCATTTTAGTTCCAATGTTATGTCTTGTTCATTTAAAACTACAATATCTTGCATTTAATTGAACTAGAATCTCCATTCTCTTGAGGAATGCCAACTGCAATTTAACTAATGTCATTAGCACAACCTTATTGGCATGGTTTTATTTAAATCATATTAACATCTCTCTAGGTCTCATAGCTACAAGCATTGGAATAATTGGCTACAGACTACAAATTATGGAAAGGCGTTTTATTATTTTCCCTTGGTTTGTGAATTTGTTAATGCACAGCTAGAATGAGAGTTAAAATTTTTGTTCTAGACCAGCCATTCTCAACCTGTTTTCAGCTATAGCCCCCCCCCCCTTCCCAGACTCTGCTTAAAGTTCATGGGCCCCCTTTCCTGTGAAGTACCATATTTGATTGCATATAAGACCCCTTTATTCCTCCCCAAAAAATCACATAAAAAAACACCTTGTGACCTATATGCGAAGGTGTCATTTTGGCGCTGCCATTTTGGGCACCAAGAAACAAACGTAGAGAAGGCTTTCATCCGCAAGT
Source organism: Narcine bancroftii (assembly GCF_036971445.1). NCBI lineage: Eukaryota > Metazoa > Chordata > Chondrichthyes > Torpediniformes > Narcinidae > Narcine > Narcine bancroftii. Next base: position 100,795,101 of record NC_091476.1, on the reverse strand, counting down.
TAGTGACAGGAGGAAAGCGCTCAAACTACTCACTCAGCTTAAAGAAGCCCATAGAGGTGCAGTAGCTGTCGAGGAGGTGGGCCTGCAGCTCTGGAGACCATCTTCCCATGTGCTTTCCGGAGTCACTGCCGCCACTCACTTCCTTGGTGAGAAGGTCCACTTGCTCCCACTGCTCACTCTCTCCCTCCCTCCTGCTTGCTCTCTGCCACAGTACTTTGAGAGGAGCGCTGGGTCTCGATGATTAGGCTTTGTTTGACGAGCATTGCCCCTGAGCAAATTGAACGAGGCATGGGGATGGGTGGTAGTGAGCGAGCAGCCTGTTGAGCTGAGCTCAACAGACCATTTCCTCACTGCCACCTGCCCCCGCACTTCATTCAATCTGTTCAGGGAGCCGTGCTTGTCAAACATAGGCTCAGTGTGGAGCCTAATCACTGAGGCCTAGCACTCCTCTCAAAGCAAGCAATCTATCATCTGCTCCTTGTGACAGTATGCCTGGACCCTGTTCTCTCCCTCCTGCCTTCACACGCCCATGGGTCCCAGAGTGCCCATCAATCAATCAATCAGCATTTATTCAGTGGGTGGGGAGCACCCTGAGCCTCGGGGTGCAGCGAGCAAGAGGATGTGTTGCTGTTGTTGCTTGTGTGCAAGGACTCAGCCATGCAAGGCTGGAGGGTTTCCATTGCAGTGAGTGAAGGCAAATACACTAAAACAATTTTTTCCTGAAATCTCACGCTAAATATGGGGGTGGGGGGGGTTGTGTCCTATATGCCGGTGGGTCCTATATGCCATCAAATACGGTAGTCAAGTTTTGGTTTCTTCCATACTTCTCTCCTACTGACTACGTAATAAACATTTTAAAAAAATTGTTTCATGAGGTGAAAAGGAAAGGTTGACTTGAATGTGCTATGGCCTCCAGGGAGTCCGTAAAGCACCCAATGAGAATGGCTGCTCTAGAATATGGATTATCAAAGAGATAAGCAAGAGCAAAACATAAAATACCTTTTATAACCCCTGTGTGTATTAAAAATCAAAATAATGTGCTACTAAAGTATTTTTCAAAGTGACACAAACATAGGAATATTCAAAAATGTACAGACACTAAATCATAATAACGTGGAAAAACAGAGCAGGCCGCAAACAACTAAAAAGAGAACTAAAATTAAACGTTTTTCTCAGAATAGTCAGGTCTATCAGCCTCTGCTGAGTTCTTTTCAGCTCTCAATGGACCTGCTGTACATCTTTTTTTGTTTTCATTATTCACAGCTTTCACTTCTGCTCAGTTTTTAAACAGTCTTCTCCATTTGTACATTTTAACTCCAAATGTAAACATGCTTCACATTGAATCTACAGTGACAGGTTCCCTTAATGTTGTTTGAAGTATTCCCAGAGCTGCAACAACCATATCCTATATCTTTTTCATAGACATGACTTGTTTAATTTAGACTGATTTCATTTATATAAACCATATTTGAATATATATTTTAAAAGCCAAGTTTGTAATACAAATGAAGATTTTTTTTTGTCCATTTTATACAGTTGAACTATGTTCCTGTCAACACAAGAAATAGGAATCAGAACATGATTAAACAACATAGTGATTTGGTTCCTCATGATTATAGAACGGCTAAATTCTGTAACTAAGTTTAGTTTTGACTTTGTTTCTCTTTTGTTATGAAGCACAACTGATGGGTAAAGTAAATTTCTCTTTAAATTCTTTTTAAACTAAAAGGATGTATAGGTTTTTCCTTTAAAACAAAACTGCAATGATTAACTTTGTTCAATCCTATAGTTACTGAAATAAGGGAAAGGAATACTAATTGAATAAACTTTACTCCATCAGCTGAAACACATTAATGACTACACTAATTGCGCTTTGTATATTTATACAGGGCACAGTGAGTTTTGTAACTTAGTTCCACTGAAAGAAATACAATGCTTGAAAATGATAACAAACTGTTAACAGATTTTATATAAATGTTAACAAATGCTGCATTATTGTCATTCATTAAAAATAAAGAAATTGGCAGTTTTTATTTAAAAAAATTAAGCAAATATTTGCAGAGAAATGAACCCAACATTCTTATTTAATTAGAACACGAAAAATACCAGAACTTCTCTGTGCAGAATAGTAAACTTTCTTCTCCTTTTTGAATGGCTCTGTATACTTGCAAAGTACTGTTGATATGGTGACATGCACAGATGGCCTCTGAAGACGCATAAACAAATTGGCTGCCATGGAAAAGTTGAGTTCTGTATAACTCTAAGGTAAAATGATTACTTAATTCCTATGTTTAATTTTTGAAGATGTATATATCATTCCCCATATTATTCCCTAGCCCAGCAGTTATGTGCTTCCTGGGTGGTTGCATCCGAGTTTGAATAAATTCGGATCCCTAACAACTAATTCTACATTTCCTATATATCCCTATGACAGAGGAGGAAATTTGGCCCTTGAGTCTATGCTGGATCACAGAGCAATCCCTTTCTCCTACTTATTTCCCTATAACCTATTTTCTCTCAACTCAAAGTTGATTTTCCTTTGATCCACTTGCATTGAGAATAATTTAAAGTCGCCAATTAACCAGCAATCAACTGTGGGAGAAAGCTGGAACACCCAGGCAATTCCCATAGAGTCATAGAGAGAGCATGCAAACTCCACTCAGCAGCTGTTATTAGGATCAAACCTGGGTTGCTGGAGCTGTGAGGCAGTAGGACTACCAAATGCATCATTGGGCCACCTTAAAGGTACATTCCTTAGGAATTGGTCTACAATTTAAAAACATACAGTGTCATTCATGCAATTTTACTTCCCTTTCCAATTACTTCTTGGACCATCATTAAACCGACATCACAAAATTACAGATAAAAAATGATTGCCGTCAGAACCATCTCAGACATTTAATTTGTGAGATATGTGTCCCTCAGAGACCATGGGCTAATTAATGACATTTATCATTGAACTTGACTCTAACAGGCAGTGGAAATTAAAACATTAATGATAATCCTCCTGTTCTTCTTTCGAAATAGTACCATAAGCATCTTCTACGTCAACCCAAGAAGAAAAGCTATAATGAAATGCTGTTTGCCTTCCCTTTGAATAACACTCTGAATCATTAAGAACATCACTTACCCAGCTCAGAACAACATTAAAATGTCCCAAAAGTTATTACAAAATTTCATGAAATCCATATGAAATTCAGGCAAACTTTGAAGCAAGGTTAAGAACATTGTTGTGCAAAATAGATTAATCTGTTCAAAAGGCACCTGGAATTTCTGGAAATTTTTCCCATAATCCAGTCAGTATATGAGATGATGCCTGGTTGGGTAATTCCATTCAGCGACATGGCCTATCTTGCTTGTGTCATGGAAATGTGGATGAAGAAGTTTCACACAATCCTGCCTTAAATTGAATGGGAGAAGTTCATCTTTGGTTGCCAGCATTAAATCCAATTCAATACCAATTACACAATTACCCAACATCCTTTTCGATGAAATCAGCAAAACCAAATGTACACAGGTGAGTTCATCCAGTGGCTGATATTATCACTCAAGTTTGGCTCAGGCAACCAAAGATGAATATTTCCCTCAAATGCTGAAAGCTCCCAATGTATGTTAGAAAACATTTCCCTTTCCCAACTAAATTGTATTCACACAGTCTGAAAAGCCCTGGTTTGAGCTGGTATCATAACAGGGACTGCTCCCATTCTTTTCATATGTGCCTGTGTTGGTCCATTCTTGTTGACCTTGACTTCTTCTGTTAAGGTACATGGAATGGGCATCTTGTCTTCTTTGGCTGATAGTGTGCGAGGTTGCTGGGAGTAAGGGGTGCCACTTCTGATGGATTTAACTGAGCAGGAACCAGACTGTGTGCTTCCTGTACCCACTGAGGAATGTGTGCTGCAAAGTTTTGCCTTTGGTGCCTCAGCATCTTCCCTGTTGATGCACAATAAAAGGAAATAGAAAATTATAATTCAAGATTTTCTATTTAAGAAACATCAATTCTTTCTGTTCCTTGAGAAAACTTAAATTAATAATAATAGATATAAAGGTTTAAGGTATTTTAACTTCTTTATTTTTTATGTATGTTACAACCTTTAGTTTGGTCTCTGTAAAATGAATAAAAAAAGTGATAGATAAGACCAATTATTTTGCTAACTGGTTGTGGTCTAAGATTAATATAACATGATTAGTTATTAAATCTGTTTGATGCTGGATACCAGAGATCCCATTTAGCTGAAGCTAAATCAATTGATGTTGGATAGTCCACAAAGATAAGATCTTTGGTGATGGCTTTCTTTGACATCAAGCATTATCCCTTCAGATCTGATTGTAAGAAACAGGCTATTGGAGGCAAAATTTTATCCAGTTCAGTAGCAGCTCCCAAACCAATGATATCTACCATCAAAAGGACAAGGGCGGCAGGTTCTCTGCTGAATTGGGAATAGATCAGTGGTCCTTCATTATGACGGAGGCTATATCAGAGAGGTCTATATATAGTGCCTTCTGCAGAAGATTACATAGGGTCAAGATCATCACTTCCCAAAGGCAACTAGGGTTGGAATAACAGGTGAGCATCCTTCCTTTCTAGCAGGGAGGTGAGACAAAGGAGAACTCTGTTACCTTTATCAGAATAAGCTTTATTTGAAATTGTGAAAGTTAGTTCCTGCCAATGCCTTAACAGCCTGGTCTTGCACTGTGCCGAATGTCCCTAAACAAAGCATGATTGTAGGAATAGTCTTTGGTTGGGAGTGCATTAACGTGGCATAATGTAGCATATGGGCAAGTAGATGACAGCACCTACAGAATAGCTTTGAAACCCACTGAAGCTCCATCCCTGAGCTCAGGAGCTGGTAAAGTTCTCATGGGTAGGGAGTATTTGTGAATATCAGACTATCTGAGGACACATTAAAAATATAATTGTTAAAAATTAAGCTTGAAGATTAAAGTACCCACAAACACTTACAATAATTATAACATTTAAACTGACACTGTTAGTTCAAAAAAAATTCCTGACTTTTACTTTAATCAGATTATCACTCATTGTTGTGATCTACTTGTTCGAGCAAGTGCTTACGCAGCAGGCTCGTAATGAAACTGATATGCACCAGTGATGTCTGCAGTAGTCCATGTGGACTACTAAAAAGTCACAGATACTCTCAGCTGAATTAAAAAGTGCTAAGTTGAAAATATAAGGAAAAAGGATGGACTTAGCTGCACAGCATCTGCCAAGAAGCAACACCCAGACTCTCTGGTTCGCTTCTAAAAATGTTTGTGTGGCACCATGACAGAATCAGGAACCACAAGAATAAACAGTATTTAAAATATAAACGTTGCACAAGCTCAGATTCTGGGCTTTTTGGGGTCAGAAGTAAGCCACAGGAATGACGTTTCTGCCTTGGATTTTTGCCCAGAACTACATCTTTGTCACACTTCGTCAGTTAGTGACAACATCCATGCAAGTTTAATACCTTGGGTATACACTAAAGTGACTGTGTACTGTAAGGTAAAACATCATGAGATGGGAATGTGTAGGGAGTTACCCTGTACAGGGCAGTAACAAGAAGGGGAGGTGTCCTTGTACTCCTGTTAGGTAAAACATCATGAGATGGGACCGGAGAAGGAGTCACCCAGTACTAAGGAGTAACAGAATGCATCCTTGTACTTACAAGATAAGAGAGACATTGATGGATTGAGAGGCAGGAAGCTAGCAGGGAAAGGATAGCAACAGTTTTAGTCATTGGACAAGTAATGATATGATGATGTTCTAAGCATGTATCCAAGGGTATAAAAATCACCATTTTGCTGATAACGGCAGAATGCATTCTCCGACTAACTTTGTTAGTCGCAAGTGTTACAATCCGGTAATAAAGAACAAAGAACCCTGATTTCGACTCAGCCTGGTGTTTGTCTCACTCATTCATGAACAAAGCAGACCTAACAATTTGGTGACCCCGACGTGATGGGTGAGTGAACACTGGACGACGGTTTCTGTTTTTTCTGACAATCATCTCAGCCGGCTGATAAAAAGGTCCAGAGAAGCCTGTTTTAACAAAATTCTCTTTTTTTTTTTTTAAAATCTTTATGATTGTCAGTAAGAACTGGAGATCGGACAAATTAGACGACCACAATTGAAGGTCGCATGCCAGGATTGTAACACGTAAGTGATTACAGACAAGATAAAAGTCCTTAAGGTGTTTGAATGACATTTATTAAGTGCTTCGCAAGAAACTACTAGAGTTTAAAAGTCTTTATTGTGTCGTTGCAAAGTCCAATAGAGTGAGAAGGTGGTCTATAAACAATTGAGGACCTGAGTTTTCTGCCCTAAACTGGTTATTAAGAGGAGAAATCTCCCACGTGAAGGTTGGGCTTTGAAAGAAAACAAAGGTTCAGGCTTATTGGCCTCAATTGTATCTGAGAGACTGACTTATAAATGTCCGGTAGGTATGATAATGTCTGTACACTTGAGAAGTTAAGAATTTATTTCCCCAATTCGCCGTGGTGGAATACCACAGCAGACACTAGAGACCTTGAGACAACAAAAAAAGTACTCAGGGACGCCTGCCTGGTGAACAAGAACGACGACAGAAGGCTGCGACAGCTGTGTCCGGATCAGGTAGGAGATATTAATGAAAAAGTTGACAAACTCCTAAGAGACACCCAGTTTATTCGAAATACTTTTGATAAGTTAAATGAGGGTATTCCCAACATCACCAAGGAGATAAAGTTACGTAAATTCATAGATTGGTACAGGGAAACAGGACAAAAGTATAGCCCAAATATTTGGTTTTCTAGTTGTAATTTAACTTTCAGACCCCTTTGGGAAAACAGAGAGTGGAAAACGAGCAATCAGAGTATACAGGACAGTCTGAAGTCAATTGGAGGACAAGACTTCGAGACTGTTCTTTTAAAAGATATTAGTCATCCAGCTTGCAAGGGGACATTTTTAAAAGCAATTTTCGTTGACATAGATCCCCTAAACAGACAAAAACCTAAATTAAAACAGGCATTAGAAAGCGGTCCCGCAGCTATGGCTGTACAGTTGCCTGCTAAGACTTTTGACCAAGTTATTAAGGAAATTAATCAGGAATTAGAGGAGCGAAATACCAGTAATGCGGCATTGGAAAAACAAAAAATGCTCCGAAAATGTGTAGACCGCTGGAGGAAGAGGGGTTGGTTACCCGGGGGCACTGAGATGTTCCTGACAGGTGAGAGAAAAAAAAAAAATTTAAAAACGTAGTGTCTTAGATAAGCTGGAAGAAACAAAACACAGAAGGGAAAGGAAAAGTGCCTGTTTCCAGTTTCCAGCCACGAAGTGTCCGGGTTTGCTCTCTCCCTCCCTCCTTTCACCCTCCCCCCTCTCTCTTCTCTCCCCCTCTCTCTCTTCTCCCCCCCCTCCTCTCTCACCCACTCCCCCTCCCGATCCCAATCTGTGGCGGTGCTGCCCTGAAATCCCCAGGTTGGGCAGGGCAGAGAAATACAATTTGGTTTTAATTTTGTGCCCACAATTCCAGCTCCGCATCAAATGGGATCCTGTTTTATCCTCTCTCCCTCCCTTTTTCCCGCACCCCCACCATTGCGGGATCAGGGCAGACATTGTGGGCTGACGTGTAGCTCACTCGAGGTGGGAGGGAAGGAAGGAGTGATAGTTCCCAGTGGTGGGAGACCCAATCTGATCCAGACCAGTGATCACAGGATGAGAACCTTTTAAAACCTTTGAAACGAAAGTGTTAATCTGAAGACTTTTCTCCCAGTGGGGCCAGTGCAAGGCATTTTCTCTCTCTATCTCTTGTGCTCTGTGTATCTGCCTCTCTATCTCTTTCTCTCGCTATGCTCTCTCTCTCTCTCTCTCTCTCTCTCTCTCTCTCTGGCACCCCAGATGGGACACTGGAGTCACGTCCCTTATATTCAGATATTGAGACACTGGGGTGTGACAAGAACCACGGGAATAGGGACACATCAGACGAGGTACAGGCCCCTTTAATAAAAATAGAAGGGGGAGTAATAGATGTAGAGACCCCTCTGGAGTCCAAGGAAATAGAAAAGGAGTTAGAGATACAAAAATGGAACATGAAAAAGGTTCAGGATAACATTAAAAACTTAAACAGAGATATTAATGTGCTGGGGCAGATCAGTGAGGATCAAAAAGAATTAATGGTAGGTGTATTTAAGGAAGTGGAAAAGATAACTACAACACTGTCAGGAGAAATTAAAGCTGAAGGAATGGTAATAGGAGTAAAGGACGAAAAGTGTAGTACAGATGAGGAAACGAGATACGATCCACCATGGGAGGAAAGTAAAAGGAAAAGACTCGGGAGGGAGAAAAATAGACATGCCTACCTGGACATAGTTAGAACAAAAGAGAAAGATGTGAAACAACTAAACTATGGCCGAAAAGATTATCTTAGAGATGAACGTGACCAATATACCTTTGACCCTGAGACATTGGAAACTGATAGGGACAGTGACAGTGACAAAGAAGAGTCAGAACAAGGTGGGATAAATAAATGCATGCCAAGAGTAAAGAAGGAGCAGAAATCCCCAAAATTGAGATATCAATGCCCATTACTGATCACGGGACGGGGAACTCAAAAATATGTACCCTGGTCACGAATGGACTTAGAGAGTTTAATGAAAAAACTACCTCCGTTGAGTAATGGGGCTAGTCCATGGATTTCTTGTTTTGAGCGAGAAACCTGCCAAGAACAATTAGCACTCGCAGATGTCAGAACTATCATGATAAAATTAAAGGCAGAAGGGGCCCTGAAGCAAATAGAGAGAATTGTAAGAAGCAGTAAATTGGGGGATGAAATAGAATTTAACCCACTTCGGAATAAATTTTGGGAAGCACTTAGAGAAACATTTCCTACACCCTATAGTTTGGATGCCTTGGTAACCCTTCAACTAAAGGAAGGAGAGACTGCACACGAGTATTTCACTCGAGCATGGGACTTATGGGAAACAGGGACTGGAGAAAGACCCGACCACAGCCCCTTAGGAAGGGCTCACTTTCGTAATGGGATAATAAACGGACTACCTGCTACGGTTCAAGCAAAATTAAGGGACATTGTGGGATTAGAGACAATGTCAGAGGATTTGTGGAAAAGACACCTGACACATGCAATCAAACGACATCGTCAATCAGAGCATGCTAAGTCAGAAAGTGCGTCCCAGAAGGAGGTGGACAAAACAACCGATAAATTGGTGAGAGCCATAGAACATATAGGGGTTAAATTAGCGGCCCAACAGATAGTCCCACAGGTCATGGGGCCAGTGATAAATCCGGGACCCCAAGTAAGAAATGGTTGGGAAAGACAGCTAGGTACAATGTATAGAGGGGAACATGCAGTATGCTGGTACTGCCAAAATCCTGGACACTACCAGCGGAACTGTCCGGAGGCTGGGAGAGCAAGGGGAAAAAGATTACCCTCTATTAGAGGCTATCGGGGAAGAGGAGGAAACTTAAGAGGACAAGCAAGGGGTAGGGGTGGACATATTGATGGGCCCCAGAGAATCGGGGGGTGGCAGAGTGATCAACAAGTCCAGGCACCTCAGTGTAATGACTATATTGAGGAAGGTGCTGAATTTGATTATTGAAGGTGCCCTGGAGAATCAAAAATCACGCCTCCCTGGGAGCCACCAAAAATTTGGGGGACGGTAAATGGAGAAAAAATTGAATTTATGGTTGACACAGGGGCAGCAGTTACGACAGTGATTAAAAAACCCCCAGGGAGCACATTTTCGGGCAAAACATTATCTACAATAGGATTCTCCGGAATAAGGGAAACACAGCCCTATACAGATAACATCGACATGACATTTGGACGACAAAGGGTTAAAACGCCTGTCCTGGTTGTGCCAAGTTGCCCCATTAATTTATTAGCAAGGGACATTCTTACCAAACTAGGAATAACCATACAATGTTCTGAGAAGGGCCTTCGGTTAACATACCCAGGGGATACAATAAGAAGGGGAGGACAGTTTATAGTAATGACCCCATCTAACGCTTCAGAAGTATTTTCTGGAGTCGGCTACTGTATGATGAACCAGGCCCAGGGCTGATTAAACAGTTTTTTGAGTGGAGGGCCAGTATTCCTCGGTATGGGGATTACCATTATCCACTAGATCCTATGCATGTTACATTAAACTACACCATCCACCCGGACCAGGAATATGAGGAGAGGTGGGACTCTCTAAAAGAAGGGAAGACAGAAACGATACATTGTCCATTTATCTTTGTAGGTAAGGAGGGAATAGCTGCTATGGTTGTCATGACAGAAGAACAAATGGAGTGGTTCTGCTTAGGAGTAGAAAGTGTGCCTCATGTGACCTTGGGTATTGACAAAGATCATCACGCTCGACAGCTGGGTCCGATGGTAAAGGAAGCGATAGGGTGTGAATACAGGCAGACAGAAATCCCGGGATATTCCACCTCGGAGGGAGGAAAATTTGTCAGACTGAATATTGAAGCATGGGACCAGGTAGTGAATGAGAAAGTAGAAAGAGACCGAGCCATAGAAGGAGAAAATATTGATCACAGAGACTCAGACAAATATCTTTCTAATCTGAGTCCACATATATGGACAACGGGGCCCTATGATGTGGGAGTAATAAAAGGAGAGGTATTTCTAGAATTGGCCAACCCCGGGCAGAAACCAATATGGAGAAAACAATACCGCTTGTCGCCCAGTCAGGAGGAGGGTATTAAAGGAACGATAGAAGGGTTAATGGAGTCAGGGGTTTTAAGGGCGGCACCTGACAGTATGTGGTACACGCCCATCATGCCTGTTCCCAAACCGGGTAGAAAAGACTGGAGGATGGTACACGACCTCCGGGAGATTAACTTGGCTACCAAGACCATCGGGAGACCAGTCCCAGACCCATATGTAGCACTTAGGGCTCTGAGTCCGGAGCACGAATACTATACTGTCATTGATCTGGCAAACGCATTCTTCTGCTTGAATTTAGCTGAGGAATGGCAAGACTGGTTAACTTTCACTTACCAAGCACATCGGTACACATACACTAGATTACCTCAGGGTTATAAGGACAGTCCAGGACTGTTCAATCAGGCCCTTAGCGAAATCCTAATGAAATTAAAGCTCCCGGAAGAGGTTACACTGATTCAGTATGTAGACGACCTACTATTAGCAGGGAAAACGCCACATGGGTGCCTGACAGGGCAGCCAAACAGGTTACTGGTTATCATGAACATATACAGGGGATGATTTTGAGGTCCCATAACAAAAAAAATGAATCTGAAACTAAGGAGACTTGTAGCAGATTGAATGACTACACAGATGAGTTTTGTGGAGGAAGAGTGCTGTACAACTGGCTCCCCGCTAACTGGGATGGTCGGTGTGCTCTAGTAACCCTTAATGCGCCAGTGCTGATTGTCAAAATGCAGGAGGGAGACGAGGATTCCCTAGAATTGCGCCACACAGAGAGTTGGCTGTGGAGAAAAAGGAGGAGTGTTGGACTCTTGGGGCCGGGAGGAAGGAACCCTGATGGGGTATGGATTGATGCCATTGGCCAAGCCCGGAATATTCCGGACGAATTTAAATTAGCCGATGAGATTGCAGCTGGGTTTGAAAGCTTTCCTGTTTTTAGTGCAATATTTCCCATCACTGTAAATAAGAATGTTAATAGGATCAACCTTATTCACTATAATGTCCAGCGCCTTGCAAATTTGACCAGGGACGTTGTTGAGGCAATACATCAACAACTGTCAGAAACTTCCCTTATGACACTTCAGAATAGGATAGCGATTGATATGGTCCTGGCAGAGAAAGGTGGAGTGTGTGCTATGTTTGGAGATCTATGCTGCACTTCTATCTCTAATAACACAGGGCCAGATGGATCACTCACTAAGGGGTTAACGAAACTTAGGGCATTGGCGAAAGAATTAAAAGCCCAGTCTGGAGTCTCCAATCCTGTTTTATCCTGGTTACAGGGAGTGTTTGGGAGATGGAGCACATTGTTAGGACAACTTTTGCTGGGTTTGTTCATTTCTGTATCAATTTTTATCACTTGTGGCTGTTGTTGTATTCCATGCATTCGAACGCTGGTCACGAGGACCATAGAGAAAGCCTTTGCTGACCGTGATGAACTGCCTCCGAAATATCAAGCTGTGCAGGCTGTGGAGCAAGACTATCTCACATTACAGGAGGCGGAGAAAGTTGCTGAGATCGATCTGGAGTCTGAAGGGGAATGTGATGGGAAGGAGGGATTGTGAATTAGATTGTTACACATATAATTTTAACCTTGCTTGTAACCCAAATATTATAACATTGATTGTAACACAAACATTATTAATCAGATTGTAGAACAAGTATTATGAATTAGATTGTAGACCATATGTTAACTTGGGAATTTACTAATGTACGGGGGGTTAGCTAGTTTTTTGCTTGGGGGCAAATGGGATGAAACTTGTAAACGGGCAATGGGATCGGGGTGACGGATGGGGGGTGTACGCAAAGGAGGGTTGGGGGAGCCCTCGCCCACCAGCCGAACTGCCCTGTGAACAGAACCCGTATAGAGCTTGGCAATAATAGGCGAACTAATGTAACGCGGTGGTAGCATAGTCAGGGCGAGATTGTCCTCTAAAGAGGACAAAGGAGGGATTGTAAGGTAAAACATCATGAGATGGGAATGTGTAGGGAGTTACCCTGTACAGGGCAGTAACAAGAAGGGGAGGTGTCCTTGTACTCCTGTTAGGTAAAACATCATGAGATGGGACCGGAGAAGGAGTCACCCAGTACTAAGGAGTAACAGAATGCATCCTTGTACTTACAAGATAAGAGAGACATTGATGGATTGAGAGGCAGGAAGCTAGCAGGGAAAGGATAGCAACAGTTTTAGTCATTGGACAAGTAATGATATGATGATGTTCTAAGCATGTATCCAAGGGTATAAAAATCACCATTTTGCTGATAACGGCAGAATGCATTCTCCGACTAACTTTGTTAGTCGCAAGTGTTACAATCCGGTAATAAAGAACAAAGAACCCTGATTTCGACTCAGCCTGGTGTTTGTCTCACTCATTCATGAACAAAGCAGACCTAACAGTACCCAGCACTGCCAACTACACATGTACCTTATCTCATTTGGCTGTTCCTCTTCCTCATGTTTATGCTTTGCTTTTCTGTACAGTGTGAACCAAACTACAAGGAAGATTAACAGTCCAAGTATAACTCCGATAATGGCACCAGCAATGATCCCAGGGTCTTTTGCATCTGGAAGTAAATAAAAGCATCCAAATTAATGGGGACACAAACTAGTGTAGCACAACATTATCACAGTGCCAGTGACCCAGGTACAAGTCCAGCACTGTCTGTAAGGAGTTGGCACATTCTCCTGGTCTCTGCATGGGTTTCCTCCCACATTCCAAAGATGTACAGGAGTGGTAAGTTGACGTATTTGGGCCAGAAGGGCCTGTTACCGTGTTGCTAGGCCAGATTAAAAAAAAACTAATAATAATATTGGCATTTGTATCCAAGTTGAATGAAAGCAGATTGAGTTCTTGTTTAAAATATACACTCTTTGATGATATTTTTCCACAACCTTCTTCCATTTCTTGAAATTAATGATTTAAAACTACTGAATTCAGTATCACCTTCCTGACAGCATGAATATGCTTGATATGTTGTTGTCTGAGTAGATTTCAGTGGGATATCTTTTTATTTGATTTATTAATGCAGGTCGACTACTCACACATAATGGTGATGTTCACAAAGCAGGTTTCCTGTCCTGCCTCATTCATGGCACTGCACTGATACACTCCAGCTTTTGTGTGGCTCAGGTTTCTCAGCAGAAGCATTTCTGGAGTTCTTGAATCTGAATAAAAGCAAGAATAGTCCCAGTAAATTATTATTTTTAAATCAGCAGATGATAGAAATTTGAAATATATACAGAAGGATTTGGAAAATTTCATCAGGTCGAGAAACATCTATGGAAAGAGAAATGATTAATGTTTCAGGTCTGACAATGTTTCAAACACAGTGAGTGAAAAAGGAAAGTCTGCAGATGGTGTGATTCTAGTAAAAACACATTGAACTCAGTTGGTTTTTCAGCGTCCATAGGAGACAAATATGCTTTTTACACAGCTCTTTCATCCTGAGACATTTGGTTCTTTTTAACAGAACACCTGCTGTCTATAAAACACCGAGACAGAATAGAGGGTTAATTCAAGTCCTGGCTTTTTTCCAGCTGCAGACCTGATCCCAGAATGCCAGCTATATAAAAGGTGCTCCTGGTGTTCCGGAACCAGTTCAGGTAAGGATGTGTATGTATACCCTTATTTTTTTTTTTGTGTATTTACAGGTAAGCATTGGACAAATTATTTTTAATAATACTGCTGTCCTGGCAGCCCACTGACTGTTCTCTCCAAGTGGCCTACTGTCCCAGTCTCTCCCTCCGGCTCGTCATGCTCTCACCTGGCAGCCCGCTGCCCCGCTCTCTCCGGCGGCCCGCTGCCCCGCTCTCTGTTGCTGTGGGCCGCTCATGGAGAGGGGTGAGGGCAATCACAAAGTGTGGCTGGGCATCACTCCCAGTACATCACTGATTTGACACTAGGTCTGCCAGATTGAGCTGCAATTTTTACAGCAAAGGTAAAAGGCAGAGTCAATTTGGCTAACAGCAAGTAGTTCACCAGGCAGGCATTTGGGGTTTAGGCCATCTCATATATCTATGAATGCTCCCATAAGTGCAAAAGTTTGAAATAAGCTGGAGATGAAATGAGCTGATGGTGAAATAATGATGCATCCTCTACATCATTGCTAATGTTTAGGGCCTGAGCCCTTCTTTAAGGAATAAGTAAAAAATTAGCAAATTGGGCTCCTCATTCAGCCAGCATCATCTGTATTATGAGACTTCCTGTTTTCTTTTGCTTGTAAACAGTATATTGGCAATATACCTTTGTGTCCCATGGACACTGAAAGACCATCTGAGGTTCCACCAGCATTTCAGTGTTTTCAAACCCAATGAACCTGCTGAGATTTTATAGTATTTTCTTTAGTTTTTATTTCAGTCCTATTAAATGATGCATTTTGGAATGAGCATTTTGATAAGCCAGCAATTCAGTTATCTACAAGATTTGCAGTATAGAAAATCTTTAAAATATTTGCAAGTTCTATATGCTCTTGTTGTGAAAACCAAAGTGTTCCCTGCTGATCCCTTTGTCTGCATGATTTAATTTTCCTCTTTTTTTTTGGTTTTCTTTCATATGAATGAGGTGTGACCAAGACAAGAAATCAGCTCTCATGATTTGACAGGCATTATTTGGTAATCAGACACCAGGAAGAAATAAGAACCTTTGGGAATTTCTAACTTTCTTTTGTGAAAGCTCTAAGCATTCTCTCCTTTCTTCTGCCTTTGATGGCACATTTGAAAATTGTATCTTGCACAACCAGGGGAATTGTGTATTTGACACTATCTCATCTAGTTGCATTCTCCACTGTGGTTGTCTGCTGACATCGATCGACTCTTGACATTGTGTTGGATTTGTTCAAGGATAGAGTAAATGCATTTTTGACTCCATTTTGTTTTCTCTACTTAAAGGTGCTGAGATGCCCAATTCAGTCAATTGCTAAACTGTCTCTCAAATCATTTCAATAGATTTATAATCTTGGCAGAGAATTCTAATCTTGGTTTAGTTTAGAATTATAATGTCACATTCACTGAGGTAACATTCCCAAATGGTGAGGCTATGAAAAATTAAAGGAACATCACGAGGAAAAGTATTCTTTTCACTGTGCTAGTGAAACACTGAAGTCTGCAGATATGTGATTGTAATAAAAACACACAGTGAATGATGGAGGAACTCAGCTGGTCTTGCAGCATTCAGAGAAGGGAAAGATATATTAATGGCAATTTGGGCCTGAGCCCTTCCTTTAGGTATAAGCAAAAAGCAGGCAATGTCTCAATAAATACTGGGAGAGAAAGGGGGAACAATGAGAGGCGTAGGAGTCCAGACCAACAAAAAGTATGGAAACATGAAAGTCTGCAGCTCTGTGATTATAGTAAAAACATAAAATGCTGGAGGAACTCAACTGGTCTTTCAGCGTCCAAAGGAGACAAAGATATATTGCCAATATTTCAGGCCTTAGCCCTTCAAGGAATAAGCAAAGAATAAGCAAAAAACAGGAAATCTCAGTATAGAGACAGTGCTGGCTGGGGGAGGTGTCCAGACCAACAGAAGGTGTCAAATTTATATTTAAATTTAGACATACAGCAAGGTAACAGGCCATTTTGGCCCACAAGCCCATACTGCCAAATTACACCTAATTGACCTATAATCCCCGGTAAGTTTTGAAGGGTAGGAGGAAACTGGAGCCCCTCCCTGGGGAAAACCCATGCAGACATGGGGAGAATGTACCAACTCCTTACAGAGTGGGATTCTAACCTTGGTCCCAATTGCTGGCGCTGTAAAGATGTTGTGCTAACCGCTATGCCTAATTGGATATGATAAGGCGAGAGATGAGAATTGATTTTGTTTGTGTGAAAGGAGACAGGGGAAAGGAAGAGATGGAGAGTTGGGGGAAGGTGGGCAGAGCCAAGGTGCTCAACAAAGCAATTTTCCAGTCTGTACCTTGAAGGATTCAGGCTGGAAATGTCAGAAATATACTGTCTCTTTACATCCTATGGACACAGTGAGACTGGCTAGCTTCCTCCAGCATTTACTGTAGGTATTTAAAACATCTGGTAATTTCAGTTCTACTGCTTATTTGCAATTTTTCATTCAGCAAAAAGCCCTCAGCTTGAAACACCAAGTCATTGTTCCCATTTCAAATATGAGTGACATGGTTAGCATAGTGAGTTAACACAATGTTATTATAGCACCAGCCACCCAGGCTCGAACTCACCATTGTCCATAAAGAGTTTGTATGTTCAACCCACGTCTGCGTGGGTTTCCTCCAGGCACTCTGGAATCACCCACCTTTCAAAAATATAGAGGGGTTGTAGGTTAATTGTATTTTGTGGGGCATGGGCTTTTCATGGGCCAGAAGGGACTGTTACTGTGCTCTATAATACATTTAAGATAATGGTAGATCTGTTCAATAGTTCAGAGACTTTAAGCTGTGCATGCTCATTTCCAAGCTGAAAAGTGAAATATACATGGCAATGAAATTCTATCCCATTGGATATTCACAATCTTCTGTGAGATTTTAATCACCAACCTATGTGTGAGTGGGATTGAAGTTTGGTCTGGTGTCCATCTACATCCAGAAGGTGTTCCCACTTGTAGTGGATAGGTTCAGTGCCTTTTTCTGATCTGCACTGAAGTTTGATGTCATTTCCTTGCAGTAACTTCCCTTGGATCCAGCACTTGGGTTTAGAAGGTTTGACTGAAGCAGAAAGAAAGGTATTTTGATCAGCATGTTGAATTTTATAGCAGTCATTCATTCTCTCTATTACAATTATTTATATAAAATATTAAGGTTACAGATTGAAAAAAATATTATAGAGCAGGCTTATCTGTCTTTCAGGGATTCATACAATCATTAATTTTTTAAAGTTGTGAGCTATTTGCTTTTATTCCCCTTGAGAATAGAGGAGAAGGTGTATTTGTCAGCAAAAGGACATTGAGGCTAAATTTGAAAACAAAACAGCTTGTTTCATTTGTTTAGTTAGCTGGCACCACTGCCATATGTTTCTTGATGAGTGAGTCATGTCTATTCCTTAATGATTCACTGATCTGGTAACATACACTCTATAAGCTCGATACAAGCTTCAGTGTTACCAACCACTGCCTTTTCCTTAGACTCTTTTAAACTTCTAAAATATTTTAATCCCTTACCATAAAACCTGTTTTGCTTTCTTACCTAATGAGGGCAAAGGGAGGCAGAACTTCTGATTGGAAAACTAAGATCCCTCTCATGCTGTGGCATTTTGTCTCCATATTGGGAAACTTTTTGACCAGGATTCCTACCTGGAATTGGCCTGGTTAACAGGCAGTTAACTTCAGTTAACAGCCATGCCTTTCAGCCAGGCATGGGGCACTCCAGAGTAAGCATTTGCCTCATGTGAGGAATTTCCAGCCTTTCTTCTTGGATCTGACATTAGGTAGAGGAAGATGGGTGCATTCTAACTCCTCCTAGCCTACAAAGTATGCTTTTACATTATTGTTTTTGCGTTCTGTCTCCAAAACCACCCCCCCCCCCCCCCACCCCCTTTCACCTCTTTCTTGATGCTTGGCAAAACAGGCTAAAATCAACACATTAGGATAAATCTGATTTCCTCATCTCATCAATTGAACAGGGTGAGAATAAATAAAAGGAATTCTCTACCAAAGAGGGTTGTGGTGGCTGGATCACAGGGAGTGATTTCAATAGGAAGTAATCTTTGATAAAAGATTCACACTCAAAAAACGGAAGTGATGCCTCTTCCTGGATTCTTTGCCAAAGACTTTTTAAAGATACTTAATGGTCAAATAAGATAATTTCTATGGAATAATAAAATTCCTAGGATCGCTATGGAAAAACTGACATGGGAATATACCTTAGGAGGATTAAGATTACGGGATTTTAAAAAATATATTATTTAGCAGTCCAGATGAGGTTCCTCTCATTCTTTTTCAAAGAAGAGAACTCTCCCTCATGGATTCAAATGAGACTACATATAACGAGAGAGGGTGCAGCAAAGGATTTCATTTATAAATAGAATGTCAAATTAATAACAAAAAAAATAGATAATCCCATTAAAATTTAGTATAAGATTAATGAAAGTATTGGAAAAAAAATGGGGATATCACCAAAAGTACAAAATATAAGTTAAAGAACAAACTATTGCCTCATGAATTTGGGCAAGAGAATTTTAAATATTTGGCATGAGAAAGGAATTGAACATATTGAGGACTGCTATGAAGAAGGGCTACTTATGTCCTTCGTACAACTAAAACAGAAATATAATCTGTTAAATGGAGCCTTGTTCTGCTTTCTTCAGTTGAGATCTTTCCTGAGAGAAAGAGAAGGGGTCCCACAATGGCCCTGCCCTCATGTAATGAAGTGGAGAGGTTGCTTCAATTGGGAAATGCACCTAAATTCATAACTAGGATGTATTCTGCTCTCCAAATATGAAATATTTAAGCCAGGCCTACAAAGGTCAAGGGAGAGATGTGAGTCAGATCTCGGTGTTACAATACCAGAGGAATGCTGGTCTGACTGGTGTTTGGACAGCATTGATTAATATGAAATAATGGATTGGCTCAATATAATTTTCTACATCAATTATATCTCACACCACAAAAAAAAACTACACAAATTAAAATCTGAAATATCTGAAATGTGGTTTAGGTGTGGCATCGAAACTGGAATCTTCCTACATTCTACATGTGTGAAGGTAAGATCGTTCTGGCATGATATTGCTGAAACACTAACAAGAATAACTGAAGTAACTTCATATATGACCCAGAGCTATAACGTTTGGGCAACCTTAAGAATGTGAGCAATAAACTGACTAAATTTCAAATTTGTTTTGTTAAGGTGGCCTTGGCTGTGGCCAAGAAGTGTATACCAATCACCTGGAAAACCAACTCTCCTCTACTTATTGCTTGATGGGCCAGGGAGATGCACAGTTGTATACCCATGGAAAAAAATACGTATAACTTAAATGTCAATTTTATTAAGGTTTGGCAACCATACTTAGTCTATATAGGGGTCCAATTGTAAAAACTTGACCCTTCAATGTATGTAAAGATGTGATATCCCAAAAAAAATTAAGAAAAAAGTTAGAACTCTGATGGTATGAAGTTATATTTTTATTTTGGTGGGTTGGAGGGAGGGAGAAAGGGGGGACTTTTTTTTCATTTGTTTTTTGTTTTTAAATATTTAATATATATTTGAAATGTATAAAGGTTTAGGGACTGTATGAATATATTTATGAAAAAAAATTTTTTTTTAATGTTGACAGACCATTTCTGCTGTCTGACCTGCAGACAATTCTTTGCTGTTTAATTGAACAGCCCATCTTCCAGGAGAAATCAGCTTCTTCTTTCTCTTCCTACCTCTGTGAAACTGGGATTGAGTGGGCAGTCTATGAAGTTTTAGCAGCTCATGACCCTAATCATTTTTTTTTAAATTAATGTTCACCCTTGGATTTCAGTGACTATCTTTGCTCTGACATTGTATCTTGCCACAAATTTTTCCATGAAGGGAGTAAAACACAAAATTCTGTAGACACCATGGTTGGAGTAAGAACACAAGGTGGTGGAGAAGCTCAGCAGGTCAAATTATTTCAGAGCATTCTGAGGAGAGGGAGGTTGGAAATCATGGGGGGTGGGTGGTAAAGTTGAGATGGTTGATGTCTTGGCGGCAGTTGGAAATAAAATCCATGAAGGAAAACTTCTCAAGTTCCTACTTACTGACTGACCAGTGGGGTCAGTGAGGGTCAAGTGAGTGCCTTTCTTGAATTGGTTCTTAGTCCTTCACTTTGATGCAAAGATCTCCAATTTATTTGGCATCACCTGATAAAATAAGATTCACTGTGCAGAGGAGATAGGAATCAAATGCTCTAGTTATTTCTTCTAAATGAACAGCAGGTGGCACTCCTGCGAAAGATTTTGACTACTTGTGCAATTGCAGTAGTCAAGAAGGTAATTCTCAGTCAAACAATGATAAATATAATGCAGAACTGTGACAGCATATTGTATTCCTCTCTGGAATTTAGCTTCATGCGATCTATCTAAGGTTCTGCCATGACTATATGTGGTATTTAATACTACTAAGAACTAAATTCTAGGTAGTAAATGCTTCACAGCTTGATGCATTCAACACTCGATTTTCATGGAGTGTTCATCAGAGAAAGAGAGCATGAAAACAGGCCCTTCAGCCCACCGACTCTGTGCTGACGATCAACCATCCATTTACTTTCATCAACTTTTTTTTCTCTCCACCTTCTCATTAGTCTTCACTTGGTTCTATCACTGGCCTACACAATGGGAACAATTTACAATGGTCAACTAACCTATGAACCTGCACCAATATTGAAAGTGGGAAGACACCAGAGCACCAGGAAAAAACCTGCCTAGTCACAGAAAGAACATGCAAACTCTACACAGATATAACCCAGGACTGAATCTGGGTACCTGGCTTTGTGAGGCAGTAGCTTCATAAGCTGTGCCACTGTGCCACCATTAAATCAAGCCAACAACTTTGGCTAGTAGGTGAACTTGCTATTCCAGTTGTTCCATTTAGATAATTTGTAATTGCATTCTTGTACATTTAAATCAATTTTTTTTAAAATTCTAGTTGTTTCAATGTGTTACACAACCCAATTAAGTACTTTTGTTTTAGTTTTGTTATGTGGTCACTGTGAAAAATGTAGGTAACTTAGGAGGAGATTTTATCACAGCATAGTTCAGCAAACAGCAATGAGGTAAGAACCAAACTATTGAAGGCAATTAAGGGTTAAATATTGGACAGGATACAAGGAAGAAGTCCCTTGCTGCTCTTTGATTGGTGCCAAGGGATGTTTTATGTCCACCTAATAGGACAGATGGTTTAATGTTTCATCTGAAAGCCATTTTGGAATGAACTAAAATTATTGTTTTAACATAATGCATTCAAGGGAGAAACAGAACTTACTTATGTCATCTGTCATATGCACAACCCCGAGAACTGTCTGAACTCCAACGGATGTAAAGAAGGCATAACAATTACACGGACTGGCCTGAAATAAAGGCAGCTGCCTTGCCTGCTCAGTCTTTCAAGCATTTCTGGATTATTTTGGTTTTACCACATATGCAATTTTTTTCACAACTGACGCTTTGAATTGTTAATATTTTTGCAGCTGAATGTTGGAGAAAACACTCACTGTTATTTTAATCTAAATCTATGAACTCTGGAAGCTGTACATGGTTTTTAAAATGCCTTGTCAAGTTTCCATATGTCAGCAGAATAATATCTTTAGCAAGCAAGAAACTAGTCTTATGTCCTAGTTTTATAGGGGGTGTTCAACAGATATGGATTGCACTATTCAGCTCTAATTTATACCCGGAAGACTGGAAACATAATTTGCATTAATGGAAATGTCAAGTATGCGTGCCTAATTAGATCATGGTTCACACATAAGTGGTTGATTCAACTTCACAATGGAAATGGATGTTTGGGCAATCTTCCATGCGAAAATAATTCTTTGCATGACTAGCAGCTAAAAAAAAGGTGCAAATCAATCCAATTTCCAAACAAATGCTCTTTGTGTAGTATAGTGCTTTAAAAAAAACCGCATGGTATTTTTTCCACAGAGGATATAACTAAAATAGACTTTCTGAGCACTTCTGATGTCTTTTGTTCCCTTTATACAATAACTTGTATAATAACTTTGACGAAAACAGCCAGGAAATCCAGGAGATGCTGGCAAAGAAGCGAGCTGCCCACCAGGCTCACCTTACAAAGCCGTCCTGTCCAGAGAAGAAACAAGCCTTCCGTCGCGCATGCAGCCATCTTCAGCGCAAACTCCGGGAGATCCAAAATGAGTTATGGACTAGCCTCGCCAAACGAACCCAGCTCAGCGCGGACATTGGCGACTTCAGGAGTTTCTACGAGGCTCTAAAGGCTGTGTACGGCCCCTCACCCCAAGTCCAAAGCCCGCTGCGCAGCTCAGACGGCAAAGTCCTCCTCAGCGACAAGATCTCCATCCTCAACCGATGGTCAGAACACTTCCAATCTCTTTTCAGTGCCAACCGCTCAGTCCAAGATTCCGCCCTGCTCCAGCTCCCTCAACAGCCCCTAAGGCTAGAGCTGGATGAGGTTCCCACCCTGGATGAGACGTATAAGGCAATTGAACAACTGAAAAGTGGCAAAGCAGCAGGTATGGATGGAATCCCCCCAGAAGTCTGGAAGGCTGGCGGCAAAACTCTGCATGCCAAACTGCATGAGTTTTTCAAGCTTTGTTGGGACCAAGGTAAACTGCCTCAGGATCTTCGTGATGCCACCATCATCACCCTGTACAAAAACAAAGGCGAGAAATCAGACTGCTCAAACTACAGGGGAATCACGTTGCTCTCCATTGCAGGCAAAATCTTCGCAGGGATTCTACTAAATAGAATAATACCTAGTGTCGCCGAGAATATTCTCCCAGAATCACAGTGCGGCTTTCGCGCAAACAGAGGAACTACTGACATGGTCTTTGCCCTCAGACAGCTCCAAGAAAAATGCAGAGAACAAAACAAAGGACTCTACATCACCTTTGTTGACCTCACCAAAGCCTTCGACACCGTGAGCAGGAAAGGGCTTTGGCAAATACTAGAGCGCATCGGATGTCCCCCAAAGTTCCTCAACATGATTATCCAACTGCACGAAAACCAACAAGGTCGGGTCAGATACAGCAATGAGCTCTCTGAACCCTTCTCCATTAACAATGGCGTGAAGCAAGGCTGTGTTCTCGCACCAACCCTCTTTTCAATCTTCTTCAGCATGATGCTGAACCAAGCCATGAAAGACCCCAACAATGAAGACGCTGTTTACATCCGGTACCGCACGGATGGCAGTCTCTTCAATCTGAGGCGCCTGCAAGCTCACACCAAGACACAAGAGAAACTTGTCCGTGAACTACTCTTTGCAGACGATGCCGCTTTAGTTGCCCATTCAGAGCCAGCTCTTCAGCGCTTGACGTCCTGCTTTGCGGAAACTGCCAAAATGTTTGGCCTGGAAGTCAGCCTGAAGAAAACTGAGGTCCTCCATCAGCCAGCTCCCCACCATGATTACCAGCCCCCCCACATCTCCATCGGGCACACAAAACTCAAAACGGTCAACCAGTTTACCTATCTCGGCTGCACCATTTCATCAGATGCAAGGATCGACAATGAGATAGACAACAGACTCGCCAAGGCAAATAGCGCCTTTGGAAGACTACACAAAAGAGTCTGGAAAAACAACCAACTGAAAAACCTCACAAAGATAAGCGTATACAGAGCCGTTGTCATACCCACACTCCTGTTCGGCTCCGAATCATGGGTCCTCTACCGGCACCACCTACGGCTCCTAGAACGCTTCCACCAGCGTTGTCTCTGCTCCATCCTCAACATCCATTGGAGCGCTTACATCCCTAACGTCGAAGTACTCGAGATGGCAGAGGTCGACAGCATCGAGTCCACGCTGCTGAAGATCCAGCTGCGCTGGATGGGTCACGTCTCCAGAATGGAGGACCATCGCCTTCCCAAGATCGTGTTATATGGCGAGCTCTCCACTGGCCACCGTGACAGAGGTGCACCAAAGAAAAGGTACAAGGACTGCCTAAAGAAATCTCTTGGTGCCTGCCACATTGACCACCGCCAGTGGGCTGATAACGCCTCAAACCGTGCATCTTGGCGCCTCACAGTTTGGCGGGCAGCAACCTCCTTTGAAGAAGACCGCAGAGCCTACCTCACTGACAAAAGGCAAAGGAGGAAAAACCCAACACCCAACCCCAACCAACCAATTTTCCCCTGCAACCGCTGCAATCGTGTCTGCCTGTCCCGCATCGGACTTGTCAGCCACAAACGAGCCTGCAGCTGACGTGGACTTTTTACCCCCTCCATAAATCTTCGTCCGCGAAGCCAAGCCAAAGAAGAACAATAACTTTTAATCAGTAGTGCCCAACAGTATAGGTACTTCTACCATTTATTGGTATGTTCTGCCCCATGATTATTCATGTTTGACTAAACAATATTGACTGGCTCAAAGATGAATGTGATATTAATTATTATTTAAAATGAGGGAACAAAAACATGTTCCACGGTAAGCTAAGGAATATGCGCTTAATAATATTACAATGTCATAAGGCAAATGTGACGGGGAAAATATGACATGGAAATTATGACAGAAAATCACGACGCTTATTGGAAGTGCACATTCTATGAGGAAAGCATGCAATGCAACTCGTCTAATTCTACTGGCATTGTGTGCAAAGAGTGAACATCTAATGTTGTTTTGGGGTAAAATTAAGTTGTAGGAAGTCCTATATACAGCCAACAGTCTGTTGCTAAAGCAGACCACATCAATTTATACAGAAACCATTCCATTTAGAGAGAAGAGGAACAGAAACTACAGCAACTTCTGCAAATAATAAGACAATTTCCCTATAAAAATGGAGGGGACTGATTCAGTTGCATATAATTGATGTGCATGACATTATTTTCGGTCACTAACAACAGTGTGGATATTAAGATTAATTGACAGCAAAATTATCAAATAATCTCCATTCTGCCTTGGAGGTAGGAGGTACAGAAGCTTGAAGGCTAGGACCTCTAGGTTCAAGAGCAATTTCTTTCTAATGCCTTTTAGGCTGTTGAACTTACCTTGTTGCACTAATCATGAACTGCTCTGACACCACAAAAAAGATTGTCTGCACTATTGTGTAATGCTACCTTTTTCTTGCATTATGGTAACAGTGAATATTTATTCTCAATCTATCTTGTATTTTTTTATTTAATGTATTCTATCATAGTGGTTTTTTTAAAATTCTTTAGAGTACCTGTTCAACTTTAGCAAGTAAGAATCTTGGTGCACGTGTACGTTGTACCATGTATATGACAATAAACGTGTCACTATTATTGTCAGTATGAACAGCCTTGGACTTAATGCTGCAATATTATACGAGATTTACGTGTCACAATTTCAGAAACAGTGGCTGAACTGATTGACCTTCTCAAAGGGAGATATGTAACGTTTCACTGCTGAGCCACCACAGTACCAGAAACAGTGAAAGAGTTCAACAACTTTGAGCCATTTTCATATGAACATTCGAGTTCATAATGCCAAAGAATAATTCCTGAATGATTGTAGAAAGTATGATCATAAAAAAAGTTTTGAAAATAGGAATTGGTGCGTGGCTAATTTTAACTTATTACAGGTATCCAAATATTTTATACAGCAAGCTAATTCGATATATCCTAATGAATTATAATTCAGATCAAAACACAAAGTAAGAACGATGGTCAGTTATTTTTCATAAATCTTGAGATTACTAGGCTCACAAAAATGTAATTAATTAGTTGTCTCAATATTAAAAGAACACAAGAATAATTAAAAATGTTAAGTAATCTTGCTAGACGCTTACCCAAAACCACAAGGTTAATAGCGGGTTTCCAATCATACTCTCCTGCATTTTTCACTTTGCAAGTGTACAGTCCAGAATCTGTGGCCAGCAGGGAAGAAATTTTAATAGAAGCATCGCCCATCAGGTAATCTGCTGCAAAGGAGATTCTTCCTCTTTGCATTGCACTTACATTTTCATACACAGACCCCGATGTGTAAGTGATTACCTATGAATTAAACAACATGGAATTAGATCATCCTCTAATAGATAAAGTCCTGTACTCATTGTCCTTTTAGAACCTACAGACGTCCTTGAGATCCAGTGCAACCATTCTTAACCTTTTTTTGGCAATGGCCCCCTTCAGAACCTGCTCTAGGTTTATGGGCCCTTTCTCCCCGTGAAGCAGTCTTGTTTATTTTGTTTCTTCCATACTTCTCTCCAAACAACTACATAATTTTTTTTTAATGATTTCAGCCTGTGCCCCCCCCCCTTAAATGTGCTGTGGCCCCCAGAGAGACCATATGGTCCCCATTGAGAAAGGATGATCTATAGAAGGTAGAGAATGTGCAAATTCCACAAAGACTACCATGACCAGCATTGAAAGTGGGTTGCTGGAGCTTTGTATCAGCAGCTCTGTGAGTTCTACTGCACTGGCATACTTTGTGATTACTTCCTTATGTGAGATTAGTATGTAGTAGTCATTCACTTAGTGATCAGTTAATGCAATGTTTAGCATTTTTTAAGACTATAATGCAAATCTGGTACTTGTTGAGGTAAGATAGCACTGATACAATCAGAAAGAATAAAAGGCCATCAGCCAATCAGGATTGCTGAACCCACAGTGGAAGCAAATTGTGGAGCATGGTAAAATACACAGCCATACTATATTCCACATTTGGTATCTGGCACTAAAGATGAACATTTCCCCTTCACCTTTCTCTGTCAAGATATCAGGATTATAATAAGTAGCCTAGTGATGAATAGTAAAATATGAAGAGCAGGGTTAGTCAATCTCACAGTCAAATTACTGAGGATAGTGGGTGAAAGAAAAATTACTGGGGTTCAAGAAAACTAAACCATGAAAGAGAAAGTTACCAGCTATTTCCTGAAGTAGATGACCAGCAATATTTCAATGGCTGGCAGGGCAGACTCAATGGCCTAAATAACCTATTTCTGATCAGACGTCTTATGTCCTATGGATGAATAAAATGAAAAACAAGTGATTTAATTTCATAAAGAATTTATAAAGAGTGGAACTTGTGCTCTTGTGACCATCATTATATTTCATAATAATTCATAAAGGCCATACAACTCCTACCAGCTTTCCTACCAAATTCAAGTAATTTTTATTTAACCTTTATTAATGTGTTCTAACAGTCTCATGTCTTTAGGTTAAAAATGCTATAGATTAGAAAGTGAAAATATCGCAGGTCTGGTCAGTAAATTTACATAGCATGGTAGGAATATCTACATTCTTTAATTTCCAACACTGAAAATTGATGTGATGCCTGTGTCCACATATTGAGAAATGAATCATTTGGCATGAGGCTGTAGCAGGGATCTGTGCTCATAGATGGAAGGAAGCCATAGCGAATGGTGTGTTGCTCATGTTGATATTTCCTTACCACAGGATGTTCCATGCTATAATGTGGCCATTTCAAAACCACATTCCATTGATTCAAGCATTCAAAAAATGTCACCACCTTAGAATATGATTCATAATTTCACAGAATATTTCCATGAATTACTTCTTTCATTTCCTCTGCTTTCTTTCCAGAACTGGTGGTAACACTGACAATACACTCACATCGATGACTCATTGGTATGGTGTGCTGCAATGATATGACAATTTTACCTGGGAATCAATGGCACTGAACAACAAAGATTTTGTTTCCTCAACACTTCTAGGTATAGTTTATGGATTTTGGGCTGCTGATCGTGAAAATTACCTTAAATATTCTTGGCACAAACTGCTTTTTTAGGTATAATTTATTTTTTGTGACTTCCTGTCATATTTTAAGTCTATTTCAAGCATACAAAACCATGAAATGTAACATGTCCTTGAAAATTACACTTGGACGTCTTCCCTGCTGATCTTAGTGCGGTCAGTGATGATCGTGGTGAAAGGTTTCACCAGGACATTATGGCCGTGGAAAAGCGGTATCAGGGCAAATGGAATTAATCAATGTTAGCTGAGTATTGTTGGACACTGATACAAGAGGCATCAGATGATGAGTACAAACAAAAATCCAGGGCAAAACATTCTTTCTCTTTGGCTTGGCTTGGGGGTAAATGTCCACGTCAGCTGCAGGCTCGTTTGTGGCTGACAAGTCCGATGCGGGACAGGCAGACACGGTTGCAGCGGTTGCAGGGGAAAATTGGTTGGTTGGGGTTGGGTGTTGGGATTTTCCTCCTTTGTCTTTTGTCAGTGAGGTGGGCTCTGCGGTCTTCTTCAAAGGAGGTTGCTGCCCGCCGAACTGTGAGGTGCCAAGATTCACGGTTTGATGCACAATCAATTAACCAAAAGACTGAAGTATTGGAACTGAAGGCTTTTATTAGCTGGAGATGGACAACATCTCTTGAGTTGCTGGCTCACACTGACCCGGACTTGAACTGGCGGCAGGGTTGTGGCATGACAGCCTTCATGGGAGGGGAAAGGGGAGGAGTCATGAGCTGGCCAATGAGAGCAAGGTCTAACATACAAGGTCAAGGTACTACATACACAAAGTGGTTTCACCACATTCACCCCTCTTTAAAAAAGAAGTCCTGTTGGGGGGTGTGGTGTAGTCAGATGCCCTCATAAGTTGAGTCAGTCCGGCAGCTCCATTGGCATTGTGACTGACGTACTTCTGGTGGTGTGGTGGCCTCTGTCGTTTGGGGCTGCTCCTTCTTAGTTGGCCCACCTGGGGTGCTTGGCTGAGCCAATGGGGTGGGCGCATGTATACCGGGTGTCAGGTTGGCCGAGGCGATGGAAGTAGGGATCTGGGGCCCTGGAGAGCTGGGGGCAGGTGCTGGGGTACCCAACTGGCAGTGGAAGGAAGGGGGGGGGGTGGTTTCCAGATGCTCCCATGCGTGTCAGGTCCTGGATGGATACTTGAGTCCGTCTGAGAATAAAACATAGGCATACTGTGGGTTGGTGTGGAGCAGCTGGACCCTCTCGACTAGTAGGTCAGACTTATGGGTACTGGCCCAGGGGACATCAGCCAGGTAGGTAGGGTCGTTCCTGAAGCTGATGAGGTGTCTCACTGGTGATCGTATACAGGAGGTTTGGATAGTGTGGCGGGCCTTTGGGAGGACTTCTTGCCAGTGGGGGACAGGGAACCCCTTGGACTTTAAGGCCAGTAGTACTGCCTTCCAGATAGTGCCATTCTCTTGCTCCATCTGGCCATTCCCTTTAGGGTTGTAGCTGGTGGTACAGCTAGAGGCAATGCCCTTGGACAGCAGGAATTTGTGTAGCTCATTGCGCATGAAGAGCGAACTCCTATTGCTGTGGACGTAACAGAGATATACAAAGATGGTGAACAGATTGTTCAGAGCCTTTATGATGGTGGCTGCAGTCATGGGATGGTGAAATGGAAGTGCAAGTACTCATCGATGATGGTGATGAAGTACATATTGCGGTTCGTAGAGGGTAAGGGGCCTTTGAAGTCCAAATTTAGGCGTTCAAAGGGGCAAGTGGCCTTGATCAGGTGTGATGTGTCAGGCTGGTAGACTTGATTTTGGCAAGTCAGATTGCCTGGCTGTGCCCTTCCTACCTTTTTACAGACAGAGCTTAAAAAGAGGGGCTTCAGAGATCAGGACAGCTTGAAGATGGTCTCAGGAGAACATTTACAGGACTTCCTCGAGTCAGCAGATTGGGCGGTGATCAAGGACTCAGTTGAGGATCTGAATGACTACACCAGGGCTGTCACAGTCTTTATCAAAACAACCTTGGACTAATATGTCCCCACCAAATTGTTTGGGGTTTTCCCCAACCAGAAGCCTTGGATCAGGGTGACCAACCTTTTAAATTTTAATTCAGACACGGTAACAGGCCATTTTGGCCCATGAGTACATACCGAGGGAGTAGGTTAATTTGGCAGCATGGACTCATGGGCCAAAATGGCCTGTTACCGTGCTGCATGTCTAAATTAAAAATTTTAAAGTTTGGCTACCCCTGTGGGCCTGGATGAACAATGAAATTCAGAACCTGCTGAGAGTCAGATCACAGGCTTTGAAGTCCAGAGATCTAGATCACTACAGAAGTGGAGATTCCAAACAAAAATGGAAACAATGAAGGACAGCTGTGGCAGGGCATAAATGACATAAATGGCTACAAAACCAAATCTGGTGCAGTAGGAAACAGCAAAGCTCCACTCCAGGTGAACTCAATGCCTTCTATGCTTGATTTGACCACAATAACAAGGAAGAACCATTGTGCACTCCATGTCCCGTGATGTCCCCTCCTCTCCATATCTGTGGTTGATGTGCCGGTTGCCTTCAGAAGAGTAAATCCAAGAAAAGCATCAATCCAGACAGATCTATGCTGATCAACTTGCCAATGTTTTCAGGAATATCTTCAACATCTGTCTCTGGCAGGGCATGGTACCCATCAGTTTCAAACAGGCGCCAATCATACTGGAGCCCAAGAAGAGTGTGGGAACCTGCTTAAATTACTATTGATCCATGGCACTCATATCAACAGAAAAGGCTGGTGTTGAAGCATATCAGGTCCTGTCTGAACTGCAACATGGATCCATTCCAATTTGCCTATCATAGCAACAGGTGTATGGCGGATGCCATCTCACTGGCTCAACACAAAGCCATGGAACACCTGGACAGCAAAGATGCTCTTTATTGACTACAGTTCAACATTTAACACCATCATCCCCTCAGCTCCAAGACCTGGGACTCAACACCCCACTATGTAATTGGATCTTGGATTTCCTCACCTCAAGACCACAATCAGTGAGGATTGGTAAGAACATCTCTTCCACAATCTCCATCACTACAGGAGCACCACAGGGCTGTGTTATTAGCCCCTGCTTGACTCACTTTACACCTATGACTGTGTGGCTCAGTACAACAACCAGACCATCTACAAATTCACTGATGAAGCCATGGTAGTGGTTATATAAAATGGGACAATAAATCAGCATAGAGGAGGAGGATTGAAAACTTGGCCGAATGGTGCAACAAAGACAATCTTGCACTCAATGTCACCAAAACCAAGGAGCTGATTGGTCACTTCAGGAAGGAAAAACCAGAAGAGTACGATCAATTCATCATTGGAGGGTCTGAGGTGGAGAAGATAAGTTCTTGGGAGTCACTATCTCAGAGGATCTTTCCTGGACCTTTACTTCCTCAGGAGTTCATGGAGGTTTGGTATGACATCCTGAAACCCTGGTAAATTTCTGCAGATGTGGGGTGGAAAGTATGCTGACTGGCTGCTCAGGGTTTGGTATGGGGACACCAATACCCCTGAGAGTAAAGCCCTGCAAAAGGTAACAACACAGCCCAGGACATCACAGGCAAAACCCTCCCCACCAATGAGAACATCTACAGGAAACACTGCTGTCAGAGGGCAACAGCAATCATCAAAGACCCACACCACCCAGCACATGCTCTGTTCTTGCTGCCACCATGAGGAAAGAGGTCTAGGTGCCACAAGACTCGCACCACCAGGTTCAGGAACAGCTGCTGCCCCTCCACCATCAGACTCCTCAACGACAAACTCAATCAGGGACTCATTTAAGGACTCTTACTTTTGCATTTGATTTTTTTTCCTCTCTGTATTGCACAGTTTTACATTTCTTTTTTTGTGGACATGCATACATTGAGTACAGGTTTTTTTTTGCACTACCAATAAGTGGTAATTCTGCCTTGCCTGCAGGGAAAAAAAATCTCAGGGTTGTATGTGTTGTCATATATGTACTCTGACAATAAATCTGAAATCTGAAAGAGGGAGAGGAGAGGACTGATTAATCAACTCAAGGCCTTTCAAGTAACTTGAGTAAAACAAAAGAGAACTTCTTCCGGGTAGGCATCCCTCGAAGAGATCTCAGAGAGTTTACACTGTTTGACCTGCTGAGTTTCACCAGCATTGGGTTTTCTTTAAACTTTAAAATAATTTTGTCATAGACCTGAATGAAGATCACTTTTCCAGTTCCTTATTGAATAAATGAACACTTGAGGCAGGTGTGATATCTTTGTTTATTGCGGAGATGGAGTGCTCCAAGCAATTTAAATGTTAGCACATTCTTTCACTGCAGCAAGGAATGAATGTTAAAATTAGCTGACCTCATGATTAACTACAAGGTGTAGAAATGAAACAGTGAAAATAAAATATGGTTTTTAAACAGCCATCGCATAAACAGGAATATTTCCTGCAATGCAGGCTGTGTAAAAAGTTTGGAACAGAAATGAATGACTCATTCCCGTTCTGAAATTTTTCCTGTGGCAGCCCTAAACATCTTTGCAACCTGCCTGCAGACTAAAACTGAACTGCAGGCCATCCACAAATGGGCTAATGAATACAATGTCCAGCCTTTGAACTCAATGCAACTCAAGTATTTTAATGTAAACGTTCTTCCTATTTGAACAGCCACTACGGAGGATGAGTGTCAAAATTATCGATTGAAAATTATGTCGATGGTTGTGTAAAAACCATAATAGATTGACAATTACAAACCTCCCTTGTTGTGGATTCAAAATGGCAGAATATTCATAACAATCGCATTATCTCTCTCTATCCCTCTCAACCATTATGCTGGACATATTTATACAATGACATCAGTAGGTTCCTGATCAAAGCAAGTTGTTGCCATTTCCATGATTTTTGCAGCAGTTGACTGGGAAATGTAAAATTGAATGAACCATGTACGATTTATTACATCTTTAAGCAGGAAATTGTTTTGCCCATATGTACGGTCACTTACAGAATGACTTCACAGCTTCATAAGCTCTGTTATTTAAGTGAGTAAGCATGAATCAAAACTACCAGAAACCTTCTCCAGATTTAAAGTTATTAGTTCCTACCCAGTTTTAATATTTTAAGTGTACTCTTACAGGAAGAATATCTCGCAATCCATCATAAATGATACATTTCTTGCTTCATTTTTTTTAGAAATGCATAATGGGTTAATATCTATCAGTTGGTTAAAAACTAAAGTAAATTAAAATGCAATGTGGTCATTGCAAGGATTGACTTGATGTAAACCATTTGCAAAAAAAAATTGCTCACCACTTTCTGATTTGGTTCGGAATTTTGTAAAAGCCATTCAATGTCCAGGTTCTTTGTTACTAAATGCCCAAAGCGATGCTGACATGGTAGAATAACATCCTGTTCCTCTACCTTCTTTATTTTAGATTGGGATATCACAGTCCAGAAATGAGCAGAGCCTAAGTAACAAAAACAAAAGAAGAAGAGTTAGGACAATATAAGAGAATGCTGAAACCTTTCAAACCTGTATGACTTGTATCCCCATGAGCACATTAATTCTGGTTTAGCTCCATGGAGAGAAAACCTTCCATATATTCAAAAAAAATGAATCTCTCTCTTTTTGGCATCCGTGGTATCGTGAGCATAGCCTTTATCATTCAGCATTTGTGTTTATTTACATGGAAAGATGATTAAATATATTACCAGTTGCATTATAATTGGGCCTTCCACTGGTTATATTCCAACCAAGCACTTTAGACTAGCCATTCTCAACCTGCTCTTGGCTATGGTCCCATTCCTGTGAAGCAGTCAAGTTTATTTGGTTTCTTCCATACTTCTCTCTCCTACCGATTGCATTAAAAACATTAAAAATATTTTATGATTTCAGTCCACAGTCCCCCTTTAAATGTACTGTGACCCCCGTGGGGCACATGGGCCCTGTTGATGATAGCTCGTTTAGATTACCTACATATCCATGATTGTATGCACTTCCTTTACATATTCCTATGCATTAGGCAATTGCTTTTGTTTTTTTACTACAAATTCACCAATCAAACAAATGGACTCCCACTCTTACCAAAGACACAACTGAATCTATTCTGGGTGATGAATCCATTATAAACTCTATCATATTATCCGTATCATCCGGGTGTTATAACGTACCTGAGACTTATACATCCCTTATATAACAGAAGAACCTGAAACCACTTTTAATGCATTATGTATGTCCAAATCCAAGTCTTGGACTAATTCATCAGAAAGGTCTTCATTATCATGTTCAATGACTCAAAGAAGAATATGGCAGAATGTAATTCAAAGTAGGGCTTGACCAGTGAGGTTGGGTTGGGGATAGCAAGCGAGAGGAATTGGATGACCCAGTGTTGGCTTATAAAATGATTACAGTATGTGGTGTGTTATTCTTGTGCGGTGTATCATTCTATCACAAGATGTTTAGCACGTATTATTTATTCCTTTTCCTTTTTGTTTTGGATTTTTTTTGGGTTTCATTTATTGGTTTCTAAAGCACATTTGGAATTACTACCTTGCCAGGAGTCTTTGTAATGCAGCCAAAGGGGTATCATCATACAGCTAGTTTGGCCCAACCTTATACATGTCAATTTAAACTAGATGCCACTCTACTTAACATTAAATTGAAGTCTGGATTCCATTGGTTTTCTGTTTGGTTACTATTCTCCTCTCTATTAATTGTCGTATTTCATTTTTGTGCACTGAAAATTAAACACAAGCTGCCAGTCAAATTCCATGTTGATCACTAAATGTGCGTGGATTAAGCATCGCAACATTTCTCCTTCCCACAGTTCAACATTACAGAAAACGTACAAGCAGGATATGCTTCAGATATAAGTACTGATAGCAGTAAATAATATGTGGAGGCCTCTTCAATTCACGTCACCCCAGAGATGATCAGTTTTCAAATAGCAAATAGTTTTCCTGTAGTTTAAATACATAATCAATAACAATTTGGCAGCTGCTGCAGTGTCCTGGAAGAACTGGGGAATATTTCCTAACTGCTCCTGCGCTGCTTACAGTAATTGCAGTACAGTACAACATGGTCAAAAAACAATCTGCTGTTGGAATTCAACAGGTCAAGCAGCATTAGTAAGGAGGAAAAGAATGATTACTTTTTCAAGCTGAAACCCTTATCAAGTTTCGATAAAAGTTTCGGCACAAAATGTAAATACATGCAAGGTTTCTGTAGACATTTAGAAAAAAAATGATCTGGCATTTCCAAGCACAGCCATCAGAACGTTAGTCAGTAGGAGTCTGAGACCCATCAAAGTAACAAGGCAATACTGAGTACTGTGTCTAAAGTACTAATCATAACATTTAATGGACTCTGCATATATTTTCCTGTTTATATCGAATACATAGTTCATTGTTTCCGCTGAAGCTCTGCTTTATTCTTCACTATTACCTCAAGCATGTACTTTTCTCTTAATCTGTCACCAGAAGGAAATGGTAACAACTAATATATCCATTCTCTGCTTTGAATCTTGATGCCATTCAGATTTTCTGCTCCTGACTAGAAGTACTTCTAACTCAATAAAGGAACAGAAAGCTTTCATTAAATGTATTCAAGGTTTTTGTAAGCAATTTAGCTCAATTTTAAAGCCTGGCTTAAACTTCGACCAACATCTGGTTTTGGGACGCAAAATATTTTATTTTCTTTGGAACACAGAAAGAAGTGCTTGGAGCCAAGAGGAGGTCAAGTCCCCTTCTCATGAGGGCTGCTGGTGGGGACACGCGGCATTGCACTCCAAGAAAGGCCTGCACGCACTTCATGTATGAAACCAATGTGCTGCAGGCTAAATGATTCACTGGAAATATCTGCTCTCTGGATGCTATTTATGCATGAAAGTGCTGCTATTTTATACAACAATGACGAGAAAAATCTATCTCAGAACAGCTTGGAACTACATGTAGGAGGCTACACTGGAATTTTCACAAAATTTTACATTTTGATCACTTCTGACATTAAATTCTAGGATGGGGGGGGAACGTGAGCACATGAACCTACACACCTTTAGAATACATAAATCACAAATGGTTCTGCTTTCTTTTTTAACATGCATTCACTGTCTTACATCCCTTCCTTTCCCAGAGATATCGACACTATGCATGGTTTTAATTTTATGGGAGACAGGTACCCTTTGGTACATTGTCTGATTGGCTAGTGTTCAGGTAAGCCTTGACAAAAAGTTAGTTATATTGTGCCTCGTTCTAATGAGAGATAATATCCACACATGCAGATTTTTCAACAATTGGGAAAGATGGTCACTTTCTGCATTCCCAATGTGGTCTGATCAGAGCAACCTTACAAATGCCGAATCCCTTTCACCCTTGCCAGTGATCTCAGGAATCGAATGCCAATTGGCCTTTAAAGTGGCAAGTGTGAAAGCAAAATCTACTCAATGCCGGCCTCAACCCCTAGTACAGACTCCAGCATCTGCAGATGCCGGTGTTGAGATCAGGCAAGTGTGAAATGGGCAGGAACATTGCAGGCACTTCCGATTAAAGGTAGAACAGACCAAGCATCGGGGGTAAAACCTTGCAAGTGTGAAAGCATTCAGTGCCCTGGTTAGGAGTGGTCTAGTGTGAAAGGCCAAACCCCCATTCCTATCCCAGGTCATTGAATGGCTGATTTACTGGGATGCAAATGTAAAAGGGGCTTCAGTTGGGACTGAACATAACATCTTCTAGTCAGTAATATTCAGCTGCCCACAGAAGCGGGCACATTAATCTTCAGGGTTATTCCCAATTGTTAGATTCACCAAGATTAGTTTATTTTTGGCTTAGACCCAATGCCTGTGACAATGCACTAATGTATATAGGCATGGTTTGCAGAAAAGCTCCAATGACACATCTGACAATAAGTAAAACACCCTTTTATTCTCATCTTAACCACTGAGTCTCAGGCATCAGTTTCAATTTCAAATTAGGACATTGCATTGAGGGTGGCAAGGTTGACATAGCCGTTAGCATAATACTATTTCAGCCCCAGTGACCTGGGTTGGAATTCGGCGCCAACTGTAAGGAGTTTGTATGTTCTCCTCATGTCTGCATGGGTTTCCTCCCAAGCTTCAAAAATGAACAGGAGTTGTCGGTTAATGGGATAGATGGGCTGCACGTGCTCTTGGGCCAGAGGGCTTGTACGTCTAAATTAAATTAAATTAAAATGAAATTAAGTTTATTTATTATCTTTTGACTACATTTACAACCAGATGAAACAGCAGTTCTGCTAATCATTTCTCACACATAGATGCATAGAAATATAACATAAAATAAAAATTGTGAAATAATTTACTCAGTTTCATTAATAAAAGGCCCAAGGTTACAACAATCTCTCAGCCTGCAGGAAGAAGCTATTTCAAAGCCTAGAAGTGCTAATTTCGATGCTCCTGTACCTCCTATCTGATGGTAATAGGTCAAAGATACTGTGTGATGGTAGAGACCCTCAATAATTTTTTGAGCCCTATTTAGGCAACACTCCCAGTATATGTCATCAATAGAGGAAAGAGAGACCCCACTAATCATCCTAGCCATTTTAATGATCCTCTGTATTGTCCTCCAGTTCGATGCTTTGCAGCTACTGTACCACATAATGATGCAGCCAGACAGAACACTCCCAACTGCGCTCCTGTAAAATGGAGGCTGGTGGCCTTGTTTTCCTGAACCTCTTTGGAGCTGCTGCACCTTCTTCACTGATTAGCTGGTGTTGTGGGTCCAGGATAGATCTTCTGTTACATGCACACCAAGTAACTTTGTGCTCTTTGCACTCTTCATGACAGAGCTAGCTAGCAATGGTCCCTTTGTCTTGCTGCCTTGCGCTCTCCACTGTGACCAACTATAGTATTTTTAAAACCACTGTGCATCTAATTTGAGTAATTGCTTAGAAACTTGTAAAAATAAATAATATTGCTTTATTTTAAAATCTAACAAAAAAAGCTATTTGAACACTGAAGATTAATTATTAATTCTGGCATGGCTTTATTGGTGTTTAAATTCAGCTAAAAGATCTAGGTCACAATAATCCTTCATGGAATTAGTTGTGCTGATTGACCAGTGTTGTATTCAGTTGCAACTTCACGAAATGGGCTGAATTTTACTGGTGCAAGTCCCTGAGGTGGCTTGTTCGTATGGTCCCAGGGTGGAGAAACAAAGGACTTGACCAATGCAAAGGACTGACATGACCCCCGCCCATGAAATACTTCTGTAAATCTTTGACAGCTGTTCGAGCCCCACCCTCCATCTTTGCCAAGTATCAAAGCAGCCAGTTTTTCCAATATTTAATGACATTCAGAAACATTGTGAACTTGTTAAAATTATATAAAGAATCACATATCTTAAATACCCCTTTCTACCTTTACATCGAATCTGAGAGCAGACTCCCACTTAAATATCAGGAAATCTAAAAACAATCATTAATTGCCAGATTCCTGAGGAATGTGGCACAAAGGCATGATATGTAGAGCTGTTGCCTCACCGTTCTAGATCCGGGCTCAACTCCAATCTTGAATGTTGACTGTGTGGAGTTTGCAAGTTCTTTCTGTGGCCCACATGGTTTCCCTGCAAGTTCTCTAGCTTCCCCCCCCCCACCCCCCCCATATCCCCAAGGCATAAAGGTTGATAGGTTAACTTGCTTCAATTGTGTAAGTGAGGGGTACAATCTGGGGAGGAATTGATGGGAATGTGGAGCAAATGGATTACAGAGAAAATGAGTAGCAGAATGTGATGCTCTGATTGGCCTCTTTCTGCATTATAAGAAGACGTGAAAATGCAGCAAGGTCATGGCTGGTGGACCTTGTCTATTAAGTTTGGCACTACCTGCAATCAATATTCTCCTGATAGCATGGTGATGTGTGGGTTAGATACAATTTACTCAAGATGGCTGACATGTTTAGGGATGTAATAAATTATGAGAATTCTGCTGCAGTCTTTCATGTTCCTCCCCATCTGTTGCTGCTCAGTAACTTTCCTTAAATATCTGGTGGCCTTCTGCTTTCACATCTATAAAGATTTCTTTCTCTGCATTAAAACCCCAAATCTGAGTGCAACCTCTAATGGCCAAAAAATCAGTAAGATACTAATCCCAAAGACCATAACTAAACCTTTAATGTCTGCTTTATGATATTTCAGTTGAGCTTTCAATAATCCCAATATGACATTCCATTCCATAAATCTCGCAAAGTGAATCAGGTCAAATCAGAAATGCAACACCAAAAAGGCAGCTGCCTTGGTATAACTCTTGCAATCATTGAAACGGTATTTTACCATCCAGTTTGATCATATGTCAATAGTGGCTTCCTGGTGAAAGGAGTTCCTGTTATCCTTTGCTCTTTGATTTGGGATACAAAATAAATGAGTTCTCATAACAGCTCAGGAGGACTCAACCGGAGTTGTGCTAAAACCTTAACTGACTTCCCCTATCCCCTCCTTACCAGAGTATTTCCAAACAACATCGCAGAACTATTTGCAATTTTACTATTTGTTTCAGCACCTTCATTTTTCCTGTACATTTAAAGTCATATAATAGACTAACTATTCCTCCATGGTAATAGAAACAACTTGTATATTATATCAATGTCATCAAATGACAATAACAAGCTGACTTAACCTGAAGTAGCCTTTCAGCTGACAGAGAGTCTTTCTGGTAGCTTCAGATTGATTGATGCAACACACAAAATGCTGGATGAACTCAATGGGTCAGGCAGCCCCCATGAGAATGGGCCAAAATGTCGACTATCTTTTGTCTCCCATGGATGCTGCCTGACTCACTTTGTGCATCTACAGCCTCTCTTTTTACCCAGGATACATTGATTCCTTATTTGAAGCAGGACAGTGCCAAAAAATAATTTAAAAATTGATAACAACAATTAAATTCTTGAACTCGAATGGAGCCGCCAATCAAACATTTATGGATCTGAATGGCTTTGCTCCCTCCTCCTGTGAAGCAGATTACTTTCTGTTTTGGGAGAATGTATATTAAAGAAAGCTAACTAATTCCAGTATAGGTGAATAAAACCTCTCACGACTGGAAGGAGAACATATGTTTTTAATTAGCTTATAACCCAGGGTAGGGTCTTAAAGTGGTCTTCAAAGAGGCTCAGGGTTTAGGCGGAAAACCAGGGTTGCATATGCCTTGATGGGGGTGGAACCAGGAGGCGGAGCCAGCCATCAGTATAACACACCACCAGTGAATCTCAGTTCACTTCATTCACTCCTTCCTGCAGAATTTAGGGTCTGTGGATCAAGACAGAGAACACTGATTCAGGAACAAAATATACAATTATTTACAAATTTAAGTGGTCTGGGGGTCTGGAGATCCTGGTAGAGCACCTTGTGGGGGAGAAGTGGTGGGCGGGGTCTCTGGGTCTACAATGGAAGGGGATGCACTTTCCTCCTGAACCAGATTCCCT
Source organism: Narcine bancroftii (assembly GCF_036971445.1). Classification (NCBI taxonomy): domain Eukaryota; kingdom Metazoa; phylum Chordata; class Chondrichthyes; order Torpediniformes; family Narcinidae; genus Narcine; species Narcine bancroftii. Next base: position 100,754,733 of record NC_091476.1, on the reverse strand, counting down.
GATGTCCTGATTGGGGGTGATGGGAATGAGCTCCATGGCTCGCAGGACACCTGAGGCAACAGACTCTCTGTTCCAGTGGGTTCCAGGTTCCTGATGGAGACGGTATCCTCTCTGCCATCCAGGTACTCCACATTGGTCTATGTGGGATTGGCGTGGAACAGTTTCACACTTTCCACCAAGGGGTTAGTCTTACTTCTCATCACGTGCTTCCTGAGAAGGACTGGATCAGGAGTTGTAAGCCAGGTTTGGAGTGTAGTTCCTGATGCTGATCTTCTTTCAAAATTGAATAGGAGCTCGTGAGGAGTAGTGTCGGTTGCGGTACATAGTAGCGACTGGATGGAATGGAGCGCAAAAGGAAGGACTTCCTGACAGTGTGAGTTTGGAAGGCCTCGATTTCAGGGCCAGTTTGATAGCCTTCCAGACCGTGGTATTTTCCTTTTCAACTTGCCCATTCCCCCAGTGCTGGTTGCTCATAGTCCTGCTGGACATGATACCCTTCACCACCAGGTACTGACATCGCTCGTCACTCATAAAGGATGAGCCCCAATCACTATGAATATAGCTGGGATACCCAAGCAGGGTGAAAATGGAATCTCGGGCCTTTATGACTGACAAAGTGGATGTGTCTGGACACAGATGGCGAACAGGAAGCGAGAGTACTCATCAATGAAAGAGAGGAAGAAAGTGTTCCTGTTCGTGGAGGGGAGTGGTCCCTTAAAATTGACACAGAGCTGTTTGAAGGGCCTGGATGACTTGATCAGGTGTGCCTTTGTGGGGCAGTAGAAGTCCTGCTTGCACTCCGCGCAGACCTGGCAAGATCTGGTCATTTCCCTGACATCTTCCATGGAGTCAGGCAGATTGTGTGCCTTGACAAAATGAGCCATGAGGGTAACCCCTGGATGGCAGAGCTCATTATGCAGAGACTGAGCTGGTCGGTGTGTGCAGAGGCGCAGCTTCCTCTGGATAAGGCATCTGGAGGTTCGTTAAGAACTCCAGGCCAATAGGCGATGTCATAATTGGAGGTGGAGAGCTCAATGCTCTACTTAGCAATTTTGTGATTTTTGATTTTGCCCCTCTTGACATTATTAAACATGAATACGACAGAGCGCTGGTTAGTGAGGAGCATAAATTTCCTACCAGCTAGGTAGTGTCTCCAGTGCCTCATGGCTTCTACAATGGCTTGAGCCTCTTTTCCCACAGAGGGGTTCTGGAGCTTGTGGCCTTGCAACATCTGAGAAAAGAATGCAATTGGCTTGCCCTCCTGATTGAGGGTAGCAGCCAGGGCCATGTCCGAAGCATTGCTTTCCACTTGGAAAGGTACCTTTTCATCCACATGGGGACTTTTGTAATGTGGTTCCGGGGGTAGTTAAAAGCCATTAGGACTTCAGCCAAGAGGGAAAAATTAGTGGCTTTTAAGAGAGCTTTTATTGAGGGATCCACTGGGCATAATATGAGAAAAACCCCAAACATCTCATCAAAGCTTTTGTGGTCCTGGGAATGGGGAGCACTAACAGGGGGCGCATCCTATCGGGATCAGGGCCAATGATGTCATCCTCCACCACGTATCCAAGGATAGCCAGACGTTTAATCCTGAACATGCTAGAATTAGGTGAGGTTCAGGGCTTTTGTCGTGTGGAGAAAGCTCTGGAGATTGGCATCATGATCTTACAAGGTATGGCCACAGATAGTAGGGGAAGGTAGCCTTCAACCCATACTCATCCACCATTCTGTCCATCTACCTCTGGAAGATAGAAATCCTGTAAATAATACCGAAAGGGACCTTCTGGATTTGATAAGATGACTGTTAGCCTTAAATTCCATACATGGACAGCCCTCGGAACGGATTGGCAGCTGGTGATAAGCAGCTTTCAGGTCAATGGTTGAATAGACCCAATACTGCGAAGTATCATTCACTATGTCTGAAATTCAGGGGAGGGGATATACGTCCAGGAGCGTGTACCTTTTAATGGTTTGGCTATAGTCAATTACTAGCCTGGACTTGTTTTCCCCTTTTACCATTACCATTTGCGCTCTCCATGAGCTGGTGCTAGGTTTGATGATACCTTCATCAAGCAGACGTTGTGTCTCAGACTGTATGAAATCTCAGTCTGCTGCGCTGTACCTCCTGTTCTTGGTAGCAATATGTTTGCAGTCAAGGACTCATTCGGGAAGAGAGGAGGGGGGTGGATATTCAGTGTGGGGAGGCTGCATGTGGGTCTGATTTTCGAGGCCCTCCATTCCAAACAGTTACAGGGAAGAGAGGATTAGAATACTCCAAGGTCATGCTTTTCTGACACAGGAAGTCCAGACCCAACAGCACGGCAGCACACAATTCATTTAGTACGTTCAGGCGAATTTTACAAAATTCCCCCCTTCAAATGACAAATGTACATTACAATGTTAATGAATATGTGTAAAGTGCGACTGAGATGCAAGGAATATGCAATAATTGGAAGGATACATCTTTAGGTTATATTCTTGCATAACCTGTGAGTCTATGACGCTTTCAGTAGAGCCTGTGTCAATAAGGCATTTAGTGGAATATCCATTTACCTTCATAGTCACTATGGAGTTGCTGAGCTGGTGAGGTCTGTCCTAATCTAGAACCATCGAGGCTAGGACCCCAGAGACTCCGTACACCTCACTCAAGTGGCCCTCACTGTCCTAGGTTGCCTGTGGGTAAGATGGCGTCAACCTCGTGGCAAGACAAGATGGCCGCTCTCCTTCCTCCTCTGATGATGATGGTACCAAATTTAAATTTGAGTCATGGCAAGATGGCCGTTGAGCCTTTTTCACTCGATTTCCTCACTGCCACCCTCCGTCGGTGTGTAGCACAGCAAGTGGGTTCGGGTGAATTCGGGGCAGACGGCTGGGGGTGGAGTTGGATCCAGGAGTGGTGCAGAGTGTGGACTTTCCCTCAGGTGGCAAACCTTACCCAAAGTCCTTCCTTGCCACAGTTGGAAAACACTGAGTCTTTAGCTGGGCAATGCAATCAGGAATGTTGGCCTCTTGCTGCAGAAAAAACACTCCCTAGCGTGGGAGCGCTCACTAGCACGGGAAGCGGCAGCAGTTAGGGCAGGGGTAGTAGGAGCAGCTGCTCCTTGGAAGGGGTCACCTGGGTGAGCAAGCTCACTAGCTTTGAGGTTGTCATTCTTGAGCTTGGCCTGTTCCAACAATTTGGCCAGTTCAACGTGACTAGGCAGGTTCTTCTTACCAGACTCAAACAGTCACTGCTTCATGTACCTCGAGTGGACCCCCGTGACTAGTGTCTTGGATGTGTTCTTTTTCACAAACGTGGCCCATAGCTGCTTCATACCTGTACTTTTTGGCAAGCATCTACAGATCCAGCAGTTAGTCATCGATGGTCTCTCCTGGCCATTGGTGACGTAGAGTGAGTCGGTGCCTCACTACGACCTTGTTTTGCGACTTCAGTTACTGAGCCTTCAAAGTAGTGCAGACCTGGTGACTGCATACCCTTTTGTTCCTACCCTGGAAATGAGTGCGGACCTCCTGAGTTCATCGGTGTGGAAGACTTCTCTGATCACGTTCAGGTAGGGCTGGAAGCAGTCTAGCCAGTATGTGACCTCCTCAGCTGCGTCGGGGACAGAGGGTCTGTCAGCAGTGTACCAGGCTGGAATAGTGCTTCCATCTTTGAGGGAATAACCTAATAAAATTGTAGCATGAAAAAAAGCTCTCACGACTGGAGGGAGAACATATGCTTTTATTAGCATATAACTGAGGGTAGGGTCTTATAGTGGTCTTCAGAGGGGCTCAGGGTTGAGGTGGGAAAACAGGAGTATACATTTATAGATGGGGGCTGAGCCAGCCATCTGTATAACACACCACCAGTGAATCTTAGTTCACTGGATCCTGTTAATTGAAATTTTCCCACCCATCCATGAGACCACCCTCCCCCACTCCACCCCCTACCCCCCCCCCCCCCCCACCGACACACACACACACACGAAGTGTGAAATCCTGTGACTTGATTGCTGCTTAACTAGAAAAATAATGATGTGATTGAGCAAGAAAATGAACATTCATTGGAGTAGGCTGTATTCCCGACGGAACAACTGTTGAGTATGAAAGAAGAATATAGTCTTGAAATGTCTGAAAGGTCAATGATGACTTAAGAAAAATCAGAACAACATTAAAATTCAAGAATATATATATCAATGCAGAGAGATCAGTGAATTATGCCCAATACATATAAGCAAAGCACTGTTACCATTTCATTTATATTTTCATGCATAGGTTCTGGAATGACTAGCTAATATTTAGATCGATTTCTTTGACACATCTGTTAAAACAAGATGCTGATTTGTCACAAAAAAAAGTTATGAGAGGTGAAAAGAAAGTTCAATGTGTTGGTCCTTACTGTTGCACATAAACTGTTGAGACTAAAACAGTATGAACACTACAATCAAAGGAGTTACTGTCTGGGGCATTGGGCTGGAGACAAAAGCAGAGCCCGCAGAGTAGGTCGTCAGCAGCATTTAATGCCAGACATCTGAGTAAATCCATTACATCAGCATAAGGTTCAGTTAAAGTTTAATTACTACATTAAAAGAGCTTATTTACTTTAAAACCTTGCTTTCTACCTTGTGTAATTAGATTGTGAATACATAAAAAACACAGGATTAGCTGGGGTTCTCAAGATTGAATATAACCTTACCATGCCAGCCTGTTTATGGAATTGAAACATGGAACACTCAAAAAAAATTGCAATATGATTTTATCTTACAAATCACCAGGCCTGATAATTCTCTCATCCTTTTAATTGGAATATAAATCACATCTTACAGAACTTCATTAAGTGTTGTGTTTATACCATATGTTAAAAGTGAAATTTTTAAAAACTGAAATTTATTTAGTTAAAGAGCTTTAAATATGGCTCCAACTACAAGCTACCTGCCTGGATGCTGTGGTTTCAGTAATGTCAAAAGGGATATTAAAGTCAATTTGACAACATTTGTGATTTATTGATTCAGAGAGCATAAATTCTGGAGGCCGCACTACGGGTGAAGGCTCTTAACACGTATATGTTTAGAAATCAGGAATATAGTTAGGGCCCATTGCCATTACTGTATCCATTATAACTAGTCAAAAAATATCAAATCTTTTTGTTCAAATATCATGAAACTTTGTCCAAGAAATTCCATTGTACAGGCCAAACTTTCATGCACTGCATGATCAAATTTATTCTAAAATCCAATCATTATCTATGCCTTGAGCATTCATGATGCACCACAGGAAATTATATTTCCTGTAAGATGCACGGAGACCACTCAACATGCACATAAACCAGCAATTGGCATCACTCTTGGAACCTCATTTCTGTATCTCAATTGTGAAGGACAACCCTGGCTACTCCTCAAGACAGAATATACCCAAGGCCAATCACTGTGTCCACAGCCAAATCACCCATGTAAATGGCAGAGTAGGCTCGATTGACCACTTGGACTTTTTCTGCTCCTATTTCTTATGTTGTTAATTGTAAGTAAATCATGGTGCCCCAAGTACTGCAATTACTTCTCTGTAGCACCATATCCAGCAGAGGTGCAAGGGAGGAGGTTCAAAATCTCCAACTATCCACTGAGAACCAGTCAGTCCTAAAGTGGCATTTTAAAAGCTCAAGTCACCATAGGATATCTGAGAGCAAAGCTTGCAGTTCACTCAGAATTTTGCAGTTAACATCAATTTTACAGGTTGTGAATCTATCACACAATTGTAGTGAATGTAAGTCCAGTAAAATGTTGTTACTCACACTTGCTTACCCTGGTTCTCCTCTGTAGTTCAACTTTAATGCAGTATTTCTTCAAGTCATAGAGTCACACAGCAGCCAAAGAGGCCCTTTGGTCCAACTTGCCCTGACTGACCAAATTATTCCACCTATACTAGTCTCACCTGGCTGTTTGGTCCATATCCCTTTAAAACTATCTTATCCATGTATTAATCCAATTTTTTCTTAAACATTGCAATAGCTCCTCCTCCTCCTGCAGCCCGTTTCATACAATCACCATCCTCTGCAAAAAAATTACCCTCAGGTTCCTGTTAAATATTTCTCTCTTTCCCCCCCACCATTTTATACCTATGTCCTTTGGTTACTGATTCTCTTACTCCAGACAAAAGACTCTCTGCGTTCACCCCTCTATTCCTCTCATGATTTTGTACATCTCTATGAGATCACCCCTCTTCTTCCAGTGTTCCAAGGCATAAAGCTCTAGCTTGATCAACCTCACCCTGTAGCTCAGACCCTGTCCTGGCAACAGCTCATAAATTTTCTCTGCACCCTCTCTAGCTTGTTAAAATCTTTCCTGCTGCACGGTGACCAAAATTCGATAAAATATTCCAAATGGGGCCTCACTAACATCTTAAACAACTATAACATGATCTTCCAACTTCTGTATTCTGACTGACGAAGGCCAATGTGATGAAAGCATTTTTTGACCACCTGTAATGTCTCTTTCAAAGTACTACGCACCCATATCCTATATCCCTTTGCTCTACATACTGCCCAGGTGCCTATCATTCACTGTGGATGTTCAAACTGCTCATACTATTTATTTATTTGTATATATGAATACTTGTCTGCATATGTATTGTTAGTCTGTGTGTCTGCCATGTCTGATTGTGTGTCAGCATGTTTTGCACCAAGGACCAGAAAATGCTGTTTCGTTGTGCAATCAGATGATAAATAAATGACCTGAAACACAAAAGTCTACAGATATTGCGATTGTAGTTAAAAAAAAAGAAGCGCTGGAGGATCTCAGCAGGCTGCGCAGAGTCCATAGGAGGTAAAGATATATAACTGTTGTTTCAGGAAGAGCTCAGGCCTGAAACTTCAGTTATCTACCATCTTCTCCTATGGATGCAGCAAGACCTGCTGAGTTCCTCCAGTATTTCTGTGTTTTTACTGTGTAGGTTCTCCCTATGTTAGACATCCCAAAATGCAACCCCTCACATTTCTCTGTTTTAAATTCCATCCACCATTCCTCTGCCAAACCAATCAAGATCCTGATGAAATCTTTGTCAACTGACTTCAGCATCTTCTGTTTAAATATTTCCCATCTTTCATAACAGGAGACTTCAAAACTGAGTAAACAAAGAATAAAGTCAGCATAAATGGAGGCTAATATTTGAATGTGACAGGCATTCAGTTGAGAGAGAAGCTCTGGCTTTCAAGGCTGCTCTACAATCCAATGTTCTCATCTTCGTCAGTTCAAATTAATTTCTGACTGATAGAGCTTTTGTGTTTGAGTTTATTTATGTTAATAAAATTATAAATTAGTCATGCACATAATCATCAATTTTCTTTTGACTAACCATAGCATCTACCCAGAAATACATCTACACATGTACAGAATCCAGCCATGCAATAAGGCATAACAACATTGTGCATAACAGCTTAGATACATTTCCAATAATCTAATCATACTGCACCTCAGTTCGAGTTCACTGCTGAATACATTGGTATCTGAACCCAGGAACATCTGGAATTACACATTATACCAACCAGAATTCTTTTCTACTTCATCACACTGAACATTAAACATTAATATATGTTATTGCAAAAACTGAAGTAATCATTACATCTAGGAAGCAGGAAAGAACAGGCAACTATTTAATAATAGACTTTGGAACAGAAATAGCACCTGGATAATGAAAAGTGAAGAAAATCCATTGCAGAAAGCACCTTTCTTTCCTAACGTCAATTGTAATGCTTTTTTAGGAGTAATAAAGAGAAGCAGGCAGAAAATTTTGAGATGACATGCAATTATAAATTAAGTGTTTGACCCATGATGGGTAATTAATATGTCATAGTGTCACTCTTGGCTAAATATTACATCTTTTTCTCTGAGTCATAAGTTCAACTCCCACTTAAACTTGGAGCATACATTCAAAGCAGACATTTCAATGAGAGACAGAGGGAGAGTCCATTAGATGCAGTTAACCTGAGATCCTGTAGAACTGCTCAAGGAGCAGAGGCTGTGACAGATTAACCACCACCCAGGCCCTCGGCTTTCAGTAAGACACCACCACTTCCCACCCCCCACCCCCAGTCTTGTTCTTCTGCCCCATGGCCCCTCCAATATTGTGATGCAGTAAAACACAGAAAAGCTGGAGGAGTTCAGCTGGTCTTGTTGCGTCCACAGGAGGTAAAACTATCTTGAAGAAGGGCTCAGGCCCGAAAAGTCAGTAATACATCTTTAGTTCCTACGGATGCTGTGAGACCTGCTGACTTCCTCCAGAATTATAATTTTACAACCCAATTATAAACGTGAATTCGGCTTCTCCCTTTCATTTTCTGAGATTTCATTCAATTTATACATAACCAACCAAACATCGCTGCAACAAAGGAATATATTAGGCTTTCATTTATTAATAAAACTTGACTATGCAAAATCAGTGTAGTATGATGATTAAAAATGTAGACATATTAAAATTAAAACAATCGCTATCACCTTTGGTTGTATTATTTGAAGAGAAATCGCTAATTTAGTTTAATATACAAATCCAGCAATTAATTTAATGTGCACTTTTTTTGCTGACCCTGTTTATTTCAACGAAATGTTAAAGCAGTGAGCCCATCCTCTGTCCCGCTGGGCAGGGAGAGGTTGCATACCCCAGCCCTGCTCTTCTGGACAGAAAGATATCACTGTTCCCCAGCTCTATCCCCTGTTCCACTGGGCAGGGAGAGGTTGCAACCTCCATCCTGCTGGGTAGGGAGAGGTAACCACTCCCCAGGCCTGACCCCCATCCTGCTGGACAAGCAGAGATCCCTGTCCCCTGGTCCATCCCCCGTCCTGCTGGACAGGGAGAGGTTGCTGTTCCCTGGCCCCGTTCCACTGGTCACAGAGAGGTTGAGTCTCCTGTCCCACTGGGCATGGAGAAGTTGCATAACCCAGCCCCATCCTGCTGGGCAGGCAGAGGTCACCATTCCACAGCCCCCATCCCACTGAGAAGGGAGAGGTTGTGTCTCCTGTCCCACTGGGTAGGGAGAGATCGCATCCCTCAGCCCCTGTCCCCTGTCCCGCTGGGAAGGGAGAGGTCCCCGTCCCCTGACCTGCTAGGAAGGGAGAGGTCGCTGACCCCGGCTCTGTCCCACTAGGCAGGAAGAGGTCCCCACCCACTGGGCAGGGAGACATTGCTGTGCCGCTCAGGCCAGGTGGGGGTCGTAACTCACTGCAGCCCCGGGGAGGAAAAGCCGCAGATGTCCCACTGGTTCCTGTAGCACTGTGGTTGGGTGCACCGTTCCTCCAGTTCTCCCTGTATATAGGCATGCTCTTCTCCAACCTGCAACAATATGGTCCATTTCTGCTACTTTATAAATAGTTTTGACACCTTGATGATTTGTTTAGCACAACAGAACTTTTCATCTGCTGGAGGCTACATGTAATTTTTAATGAAGTCAAACAAATACAAAGAATGAAGGACAATAATGAACCTTATTGTTTTTTTTAAGTCAGTTTAATCAGACAATAATGCTTCGGGCACCTTTACCTTCTGGCCCCCGAGGCTTCAGACTACTCAGCCAAATGATTAATCCATCACCGAGCAGAAGGAGCTTCCAATATTCTGGCCAACATTTCACCCTTAGCCAAATGATCTCAAGTAAATTATCTGATCATTTTTCTTGTTGCTATTTATGAGATATTACTCTTTGTAATTTATGCTGTATTTTCCATCAGTGACATTTCTAAAATATTGCATTTGCTGTAAAATGGTTGAAATATTTGAAGGTTGTGAAAAGTACTAAATAAATGTAAACTATTTGTTCTTCCTTATTAATATAGAGAAATTACTCAGTGAGGGAAAAGTCAATAAAATGTTACTGTTCAAGGCTGCCAACCTGTGTTTTTAATAATCATTTACCTAGAATAAATGTTAATTGACAAGTCTAAACATTCAAAGACTCACATCAACTTGTTCGATTTGGTTCTGAACTTCATTCTGTTAATTAATGTTAACGGAACGAACTTTGGAGATAGAGGACAATGTGCTGATGTGATAACACAGCATGTTTAGCGTCACTAAATGAGCATGAATTTCTAGAACAAGAAAAGAGTGGGCCATACTTTCAGCCATTGAGTGAAGCACAAAATTCTGCAGATGCTGTGATTGTAATAAAAACACTGAAATGCTGGAGGAACTCAGAAGGTCTCGCAACGTCTAGAAACCTGTGCCGCGCAATTCCACCCAAATAAGCTACAACCCCATAAGTTTCAGGAGGGTAGGAGGAAACCGGAGCCCCCATGGAAAATCCAAGCAAGTCATGGAGAGAACATGCAAATTCCTTACAGACAGCACTGGATTCGAAGCCAGGCTGTTGCCACTAAAATAGTGTGCCGCTGACTGCTGCGCGAACTGTGCTGCCATTTGGCTCAAGACTAACCTGACTGCTACTCTCATCGGTTCCCCAGAACCCAAAATCCTCAATCGTTCAAAACATGCACCCATTTCCACATTAAATATATCAAGTGATCTCTCCTGCTTGACCCTCAGAGGCTGGAGAATTCCAGAGATTTGCTGGGAACACAAAAATTGATATTTTTCTCAGGGTTCACTGAAGGGCAATTCATCCAAGAGTTTCTCAATCAATTTTTTGGAAGTAGGTAACAAAAAAAACCCCCAGAAAATGAAGAAAGAATTGTTCTGCAATTTCTGTCTTCGTTTGTGGCTGTGAATGGTAGTGCATTCTGTGGGAAAGAAATTACAAACTTAATGTATTCTGTGGTGTGGACACAGAACACCAACAGTAGATATCATCTATATATTCCTTGTTGTTCACTGCAAGATATAATCACTAATTTTTAAATGACTATTTCTATATTATGGAAAAATGTTCCACGAGAGGAAAAAGGAAAATATACATTTATTTTCCTTGCCAACAATGTGATGATTGGAAACTTGTGGAAGTATTGTGCGTGGTGTGAATACATCGCTTGGATGTGGCGCAGCTACGCCGCTTGGACGTGGCGCAGATATGTCGCTTGGACGTGGTGTATATACATCGTTTGGACGTGGTGTAGATACGTCGTTTGCAATTCCTTATGTATTAGTTGTAGATTTACTATGCTGAATATTAATTCTCCTTTATGTCATCTTCAGTTTAAGTATTGATTAGCATGAACGTGTGCCCACCATTGGGTACAAGTTGAAGTTTTTATCAGCATATCCCAGAGTTACTGGCACATTTAATCTGCTATATTGCAACTCAGAAAGAAAAAGTTACATTCTTGGCAGTAAACTTCAGGCTGAGTTTGGTCAGGTTAAAAGTATCACGAGTCATAGACACACTGGGCTGTTCCTGAGCCTATCTAGCTCATGTTTCTTCAAATAAATGACACCCAACGCTTTCCTAACAATCACACGTTGTTTCGCTGTTAATGATACACTTATACATCTAAGGTAGGTTCTTGGGAAGGTGCTCACAGGAAAATTAAAAAAATACAGGACAACCTATTGCTTGGAATAAATGTTCAATCAGTAGCACCAAATATATTACACCATTATGTCAAGGTATTCTATACTATCCATAAAATTCATTCACTTGACTTCAGTGCTTCTGATTTCATCCCATGATGACTTTCCAAGCATTGCTTTACAGCTAATGAAATACTCCAAAAGCTTAGTACCACATGTATTGCAAGATTTTTCATTGCCTCATTGTTTTAAAATTGAGATGCCTCCATTTGTGTCACTGATAAATAACTCGCAATTAACTTTATGAAAAGTTTTAACCATCTTTGAAAGATTACCATACTTTTTTTCAAAATGGTGATCACTGATATTTACTATATTTTAACCATCTTTGAAAGATTACCATACTTTTTTTCAAAATGGTGATCACTGATATTTACTATATTTTAACCATCTTTGAAAGATTACCATACTTTTTTTCAAAATGGTAATCACTGTTATTTACTATATTTTAACCATCTTTGAAAGATTACCATACTTTTTTTCAAAATGGTAATCACTGGTATTTACTATATTTTAACCATCTTTGAAAGATTACCATACTTTTTTTCAAAATGGTAATCACTGCTATTTACTATATTTTAACCATCTTTGAAAGATTACCATACTTTTCAAAATGGTAATCACTGGTATTTACTATATTTTAACCATCTTTGAAAGATTATCATACTTTTTTTCAAAATGGTAATCACTGGTATTTACTATATTTTAACCATCTTTGAAAGATTACCATACTTTTTTTCAAAATGGTGATCACTGTTATTTACTATATTTTAACCACCTTTGAAAGATTACCATACTTTTTTTCAAAATGGTAATCACTGTTATTTACTATATTTTAACCATCTTTGAAAGATTACCATACTGGTTTTTCCTTAATGGTGATCACTGGTATTTACTATATTTTAACCATCTTTGAAAGATTACCATACTGGTTTTTCCTTAATGGTGATCACTGGTATTTACTATATTTTAACCATCTTTGAAAGATTACCATACTTTTTTTCAAAATGGTGATCACTGTTATTTACTATATTTTAACCATCTTTGAAAGATTACCATACTGGTTTTTCCTTCATGGTGATCACTGGTATTTACTATATTTTAACCATCTTTGAAAGATTACCATACTGGTTTTTCCTTCATGGTGATCACTGGTATTTACTATATTTTAACCATCTTTGAAAGATTACCATACTGGTTTTTCCTTCATGGTGATCACTGGTATTTACTATATTTTAACCATCTTTGAAAGATTACCATACTGGTTTTTCCTTAATGGTGATCACAGGTATTTACTATATTTTAACCATCTTTGAAAGATTACCATACTGGTTTTTCCTTCATGGTGATCACTGGTATTTACTATATTTTAACCATCTTTGAAAGATTACCATACTGGTTTTTCCTTCATGGTGATCACTGGTATTTACTATATTTTAACCATCTTTGAAAGATTACCATACTGGTTTTTCCTTCATGGTGATCACTGGTACTTACTATATTTTAACCATCTTTGAAAGATTACCATACTGGTTTTTCCTTAATGGTGATCACTGGTATTTACTATATTTTAACCATCTTTGAAAGATTACCATACTGGTTTTTCCTTCATGGTGATCACTGGTATTTACTATATTTTAACCATCTTTGAAAGATTACCATACTGGTTTTTCCTTAATGGTGATCACTGATATTTACTATATTTTAACCATCTTTGAAAGATTACCATACTGGTTTTTCCTTCATGGTGATCACTGGTATTTACTATATTTTAACCATCTTTGAAAGATTACCATACTGGTTTTTCCTTAATGGTGATCACTGGTATTTACTATATTTTAACCATCTTTGAAAGATTACCATACTGGTTTTTCCTTCATGGTGATCACTGGTATTTACTATATTTTAACCATCTTTGAAAGATTACCATACTGGTTTTTCCTTCATGGTGATCACTGGTATTTACTATATTTTAACCATCTTTGAAAGATTACCATACTGGTTTTTCCTTCATGGTGATCACTGGTACTTACTATATTTTAACCATCTTTGAAAGATTACCATACTGGTTTTTCCTTAATGGTGATCACTGGTATTTACTATATTTTAACCATCTTTGAAAGATTACCATACTGGTTTTTCCTTCATGGTGATCACTGGTATTTACTATATTTTAACCATCTTTGAAAGATTACCATACTGGTTTTTCCTTAATGGTGATCACTGATATTTACTATATTTTAACCATCTTTGAAAGATTACCATACTGGTTTTTCCTTCATGGTGATCACTGGTATTTACTATATTTTAACCATCTTTGAAAGATTACCATACTGGTTTTTCCTTAATGGTGATCACTGGTATTTACTATATTTTAACCATCTTTGAAAGATTACCATACTGGTTTTTCCTTCATGGTGATCACTGGTATTTACTATATTTTAACCATCTTTGAAAGATTACCATACTGGTTTTTCCTTAATGGTGATCACAGGTATTTACTATATTTTAAGCATCTTTGAAAGATTACCATGCTGGTTTTTCCTTCATGGTGATCACTGGTATTTACTATATTTTAACCATCTTTGAAAGATTACCATACTTTTTTTCAAAACGGTAATCATTGTTATTTACTATATTTTAAACATCTTTGAAAGATTACCATACTTTTTTTCAAAATGGTAATCACTGTTATTTACTATATTTTAACCATCTTTGAAAGATTACCATACTTTTTTTCAAAATGGTAATCACTGTTATTTACTATATTTTAACCATCTTTGAAAGATTACCATACTTTTTTTCAAAATGGTAATCACTGGTATTTACTATATTTTAACCATCTTTGAAAGATTACCATACTGGTTTTTCCTTAATGGTGATCACTGGTATTTACTATATTTTAACCATCTTTGAAAGATTACCATACTTTTTTTCAAAATGGTGATCACTGGTATTTACTATATTTTAACCATCTTTGAAAGATTACCATACTTTTTTTCAAAATGGTAATCATTGTTATTTACTATATTTTAAACATCTTTGAAAGATTACCATACTTTTTTTCAAAATGGTAATCACTGTTATTTACTATATTTTAACCATCTTTGAAAGATTACCATACTTTTTTTCAAAATGGTAATCACTGGTATTTACTATATTTTAACCATCTTTGAAAGATTACCAAACTGGTTTTTCCTTAATGGTGATCACTGGTATTTACTATATTTTAACCATCTTTGAAAGATTACCATACTGGTTTTTCCTTCATGGTGATCACTGGTATTTACAATATTTTAACCATCTTTGAAAGATTACCATACTGGTTTTTCCTTAATGGTGATCACTGGTATTTACTATATTTTAACCATCTTTGAAAGATTACCATACTGGTTTTTCCTTCATGGTGATCACTGGTATTTACTATATTTTAACCATCTTTGAAAGATTACCATACTGGTTTTTCCTTCATGGTGATCACTGGTATTTACTATATTTTAACCATCTTTGAAAGATTACCATACTGGTTTTTCCTTCATGGTGATCACTGGTATTTACTATATTTTAACCATCTTTGAAAGATTACCATACTGGTTTTTCCTTAATGGTGATCACAGGTATTTACTATATTTTAACCATCTTTGAAAGATTACCATACTGGTTTTTCCTTCATGGTGATCACTGGTATTTACTATATTTTAACCATCTTTGAAAGATTACCATACTGGTTTTTCCTTCATGGTGATCACTGGTATTTACTATATTTTAACCATCTTTGAAAGATTACCATACTGGTTTTTCCTTCATGGTGATCACTGGTACTTACTATATTTTAACCATCTTTGAAAGATTACCATACTGGTTTTTCCTTAATGGTGATCACTGGTATTTACTATATTTTAACCATCTTTGAAAGATTACCATACTGGTTTTTCCTTCATGGTGATCACTGGTATTTACTATATTTTAACCATCTTTGAAAGATTACCATACTGGTTTTTCCTTAATGGTGATCACTGATATTTACTATATTTTAACCATCTTTGAAAGATTACCATACTGGTTTTTCCTTCATGGTGATCACTGGTATTTACTATATTTTAACCATCTTTGAAAGATTACCATACTGGTTTTTCCTTAATGGTGATCACTGGTATTTACTATATTTTAACCATCTTTGAAAGATTACCATACTGGTTTTTCCTTCATGGTGATCACTGGTATTTACTATATTTTAACCATCTTTGAAAGATTACCATACTGGTTTTTCCTTAATGGTGATCACAGGTATTTACTATATTTTAAGCATCTTTGAAAGATTACCATGCTGGTTTTTCCTTCATGGTGATCACTGGTATTTACTATATTTTAACCATCTTTGAAAGATTACCATACTGGTTTTTCCTTAATGGTGATCACTGGTATTTACTATATTTTAACCATCTTTGAAAGATTACCATACTGGTTTTTCCTTCATGGTGATCACTGGTATTTACTATATTTTAACCATCTTTTAAAGATTACCATACTGGTTTTTCCTTAATGGTGATCACAGGTATTTACTATATTTTAACCATCTTTGAAAGATTACCATACTGGTTTTTCCTTCATGGTGATCACTGGTATTTACTATATTTTAACCATCTTTGAAAGATTACCAAACTGGTTTTTCCTTAATGGTGATCACTGGTATTTACTATATTTTAACCATCTTTGAAAGATTACCATACTGGTTTTTCCTTCATGGTGATCACTGGTATTTACTATATTTTAACCATCTTTGAAAGATTACCATACTGGTTTTTCCTTCATGGTGATCACTTGTATTTACTATATTTTAACCATCTTTGAAAGATTACCATACTGGTTTTTCCTTAATGGTGATCACTGGTATTTACTATATTTTAACCATCTTTGAAAGATTACCATACTGGTTTTTCCTTAATGGTGATCACTGATATTTAATATATTTTAACCATCTTTGAAAGATTACCATACTGGTTTTTCCTTAATGGTGATCACTGATATTTACTATATTTTAACCATCTTTGAAAGATTACCATACTGGTTTTTCCTTCATGGTGATCACTGGTATTTACTATATTTTAACCATCTTTGAAAGATTACCATACTGGTTTTTCCTTAATGGTGATCACTGGTATTTATTATATTTTAACCATCTTTGAAAGATTACCATACTGGTTTTTCCTTCATGGTGATCACTGGTATTTACTATATTTTAACCATCTTTGAAAGATTACCATACTGGTTTTTCCTTAATGGTGATCACTGGTATTTACTATATTTTAACCATCTTTGAAAGATTACCATACTGGTTTTTCCTTCATGGTGATCACTGGTATTTACTATATTTTAACCATCTTTGAAAGATTACCATACTGGTTTTTCCTTAATGGTGATCACTGGTATTTACTATATTTTAACCATCTTTGAAAGATTACCATACTGGTTTTTCCTTCATGGTGATAACTGGTATTTACTATATTTTAACCATCTTTGAAAGATTACCATACTGGTTTTTCCTTCATGGTGATCACTGGTATTTACTATATTTTAACCATCTTTGAAAGATTACCATACTGGTTTTTCCTTCATGGTGATCACTGGTATTTACTATATTTTAACCATCTTTGAAAGATTACCATACTGGTTTTTCCTTAATGGTGATCACTGGTATTTACTATATTTTAACCATCTTTGAAAGATTACCATACTGGTTTTTCCTTAATGGTGATCACTGGTACTTACTATATTTTAACCATCTTTGAAAGATTACCATACTGGTTTTTTCTTAATGGTGATCACTGGTATTTACTATATTTTAACCATCTTTGAAAGATTACCATACTGGTTTTTCCTTAATGGTGATCACTGATATTTACTATATTTTAACCATCTTTGAAAGATTACCATACTGGTTTTTCCTTCATGGTGATCACTGGTATTTACTATATTTTAATCATCTTTGAAAGATTACCATACTGGTTTTTCCTTAATGGTGATCACTGATATTTACTATATTTTAACCATCTTTGAAAGATTACCATACTGGTTTTTCCTTCATGGTGATCACTGGTATTTACTATATTTTAACCATCTTTGAAAGATTACCATACTTTTTTTCAAAATGGTAATCACTGTTATTTACTATATTTTAACCATCTTTGAAAGATCACCATACTGGTTTTTCCTTAATGGTGATCACTGGTATTTAAAAAGTATTGTAGTCTAAAGGATGCTCCCACAAATCTGCTTACAAAATGCTTTGAATGATATTGTGAATAAACCGGCAAGTGTTTTCAATAAACAGTAAGGCCTTGTTGCCAAGCAGGTGGAAGCTTAAATCAGTCCTACTGTACAAGTTGGATAAGATAAGCAGAGTTTCCTCATTCCTACATTCGCATATTTGATTCATTTAGAAGTCAGGCAGGTTTACAACTTGCCAAGGAAGAAAAGACCATCACTACTGTCAGCCAGAAAGGAGAATGGTTGCAGATAATTTCCTTAGGCAGGTCAACACATGATGTATCAGCTGCATTTCTGTAAATATGACAAATAAAATCAATGAAGAAGCAAACTAACTGAACAAAGTGGGAAAAATCAGAAGTAAAATTTGAAACAAACAGCTGACATTTCTGAAAAGACAGCTTAACAATTTGGGTAAATGACTGTCTGATCTGTAAGTAAAATAAATCTATATCATATTTAATTGCCTCAAATTTACCTGCATTTCTATTTAAAAATATTGTCCAAGTAAGGCAACTACTTTTAATTCTCCTTGAACTTAAGTCAGAGGAAAAAGCAAACGCTCTTCAGGATCCAAATTAAATAGTCAATATATATGCCACCACATGCCTAATGTACAAGTAATTAATGTTAACAATGGAAGTTAAACAGGAATTAATAATGGGAGTTAAACATTTAATAATTAATATTAATAATTTAATAATTAATATTAATGATGGGAGTTAAACAGGAATTAATAATGGGAGTTAAACATTTAATAATGAATATTAATAATTTAATAATTAATATTAACGATGGGAGTTAAACAGGAATTAATAATGGGAGTTAAACATTTAATAATTAATATTAATAATTTAATAATTAATATTAACAATGGAGTTAAACAGGAAAGTCTGCAGATGTTGCGATTGTAGTGCAAAACAAAAAAAGTGCTGGAGAAACTCAGCAGGTCATGTCATGCAGCATCTATAGGTAGTAAAGAGTGTCCAATGTTTTGAGCCCTTTATCGAGGTATGTACAAAAAGCGGGCAGGTGCCTAAATAAAGAGCTGGGGGGAAAGTGGAGAAGAGGGAGGAAGGGACAGGGGAGGAGTATAGACTAACAGACAAGAGGTCATTGGTGGAAATAGGTTGGTGGGTGGAAGAAAAAAGAAAACTGATTAGTGATAGGAGATAAGGCAGCTCTGAATGGAGAGGGAAGGGGAGAGGGGGTGGGGAGCTGGGGGAAAGGACACAGAGGGATAGTGAAAGAGAGAGACTTGGAGAGGGGTTCAACAAAAACTGGAGAAATCATTGTTAATGCCATATGGTTGGAGAGTCCACTGACATAATATTAGGTGTTTTTACTCCAGTTGGCAGGTAGCCTTGGTTTGCCACTGCATGAGGCCACATGTCAGTGTGAGAATGGTGTGAGGAATTAAAATGGTTGGCTGCTGGGAGGTCCCGGTTATTGCAGCAGACAGAGTGAAGGTGCTCAATGAAACTCAATCTTCCAGTCTGTGTCCAGTCTTATTATTAGTATCCTCATTCCTTCCTCCTCTAATGATCATTTGGGATCTACCCTCTGAAGTAACAGTTTGCTACCTGTGATGAACTCACAGGTCATTGACCTGCATTTTAACAACGGCCCAAATTCAGCTTTATTGTAGTCAGCAGATAAGAAGAACCACTCGCCACTTCCTAGGTTCTAGGTCAGCATATTCAGGACTCCCATGCAAAGCATTACATTGCAAGATACTGTGGATACCACCCAGCCCCAAGGCACCCTTGATAAGGTCCTATTTGGGATTGTAGCAATTCACATATCTTACTGAAAACAAAGAATCCTGGTTTGAATGTTCACCCTAGAAAAATATATTCTTGTTGTCCTAATAAAATTTTTCAGGCTGGTGAGGTTAAAGATCCCACTGCAGATGAACTTTGCATTTTGTACTTGCATTGATGCTATTTGGAGGAGTCCAGGACTTGATAAATGTACTGGGGAAGATGAAAATCTGACAGGCAAATGTGGAGACAAGGTTTCCTGATCTTGGGCAATGTGCAGAAAACTGGTCTACTTTGGGTTGATGAATATCTGACTGGCAAATGTGGAGACAAGGTTTCCTGATCTTGGACAATGTGCAGAAAACTGGTCTACTTTGGGTTGATGAATATCTGACTGGCAAATGTGGAGACAAGGTTTCCTGATCTTGGACAATGTCCAGAAAACTGCTCTACTTTGGGTTGATGAATATCTGACTGGCAAATGTGGAGACAAGGTTTCCTGATCTTGGACAATGTCCAGAAAACTGGTCTACTTTGGGTTGATGAATATCTGACTGGCAAATGTGGAGACAAGGTTTCCTGATCTTGGACAATGTCCAGAAAACTGCTCTACTTTGGGTTGATGAATATCTGACTGGCAAATGTGGAGACAAGGTTTCCTGATCTTGGACAATGTCCAGAAAACTGGTCTACTTTGGGTTAAGATGAAAATCTGACTGGCAAATGTGAAGACAAGGTTTCCTGATCTTGGTCAATGTGCAGAAAACTGGTCTACTTTGGGTTATGACTTTCAAGAGTACAATAATGTTTATTTTCTTCTCTTTTGTGAATGAATTTCTTGCCTCATCTGTCTACAATTGCAATCTTGTATCTGCATAATAATGTACAATGTTGTGAAGCCATAGTTCAAAGTTTGTTACCCACAAAAAGTTTTTGAATTAGTGAGTTGAATGTGTTCAAAACAACTTATGTAAAATTCTGAACAGTCTGGAGATCTTAAATGTATATAAAGGAACACTGAAAGATTATCAATTGAGTCTTTAAACTTAGGGAATGGTTTGACATGAAAATCTCCATGGACAAGAATTTCCCTCAAGGATGTTCCAACATATGATACACAGATTATGTTCATTAAATCATAGAGTCTTAGAATTGTATGGCATGGAAATAGATGCTTGGGCCCTTCATGTCATTGCTGACCTTGGTTATGTAAGTGTCAATCTAAATTAATTGTATATACCCCCTTCAGAAACAGGTTCCAGATACTGACCACTCTCCATATAAAACGTACTTCTCAAATCCCATTTTAACCTCCCACCTCTCACCTTAAAGCTATCCCCTTGCCTTTGATACTACTATCAAGAAGAAACTATTTTCCTAATCTACCCAATATTGCCTCTCGTAATCTTATACATTCTATTAGGCACCCCTAAGTCTTCTTTACTTCAGGGAAAACAAGCCAAGTGATCCAATCTCTCCCCATAACTAAAGTCCTCTAATCCAGGAAACATTCTGGCAAACCTCCTCTGCACTCTCTCCAGCACAACCTCATCCATCGCTCATGTGGGCCTCTGTTTCCAAGGTTTAACTTCATTAAAGTCAAAGGAACTATATTTTAAAGTGGTGTAGAATGTGAATTTTCTTCTTGCCATTTTAGACATAATCAAGGATAGTCCAAAAATACAATGACTAAGTCAGTGTCTGCATTCATCATTAACATAACAAGGTGGTAGAATGTTATCAACATCTTTATATTTATACTTAGAGCTGACTACCAATTAGATATTTAATCACACTATCATAAAACATGAATTGCAGTTTTAATTGCATTATCAAACAAATACACTTAAGGAAACTACAGAGGAAAATGCTTTGAGAGAGAGAGTCAAAGCCAGATATAGTGGAAATGAGAGCCCAGAAGAGCAAAAACATTGAGTCAGATGAACATGAGGCAGAGAGAAAGTCCGCTGCCCCAAATCAACAGCAAATAAGTGCACAATGCAGCAAAGATCTAGCTTTTAATCAAAGGAGACACACAGCACTGTGTCTTGAATTTTGTATGATTTATGCAGTTCACTCAAATTGTTTCAAACACAATGTCAATAACAGAATCTTCACCATTACCTCCATAAATCTATTCTAATACTTTGCACTGTATTCATTTTAATATAATCATAGAATTATAACTGTGAAAAATGAAGATGATCGGTTCTTTGAGTCAATAGCCCCTTTCACATTTGCAAGTGATCCCAGGAATTAACCACTATTGGCCTTTAAAAGTGTCCAGTGCGAAAGCAAAATCAGCTCAGCACCAGCTTCTGACGACGTCATCTCACGCCAGGGATTGACACCTTGACTCCTTAGACAATCCCCGGCATTGATAGACACCGGCATTACAATCATTCAAGGGTGAAACGGGAAATCGCATTGTGGGATTGAAATGACCCAAGTATTTGCGTGGGTGCAGGAATGTGAAGGAAGAAAAGATTAAAATGATGGTATAAACTTTGCCATGGAGAAGTTGCAGCAGGAGAGAGAGAGAAAATAAATAGCAATAGTGGACATTTTTAAACAGCGTGGGAAAGTTAGTTGTGCACAATTTATAAAGATCATGGGAAAAAGCAATGGCGGAACTGACTTCCCAGAAAGCCGTGCAGCAGAGAAACCCCTCTATGAATGTTCCGTGCATACAGCCGTGAATACAGCCCTTTCTCTGCCTCACTGAATTCTGCAAGGGCAGGTCCGCTATCGGCTTTTCCCACGGTATTTATAAATTGTACATGATACTGCTACAAACTTTCCCATGCTGCATAAATTGTACGTGAAAGTGCTACCAGCTTTCCCACGCTATATAAATTGTGCTCTATAATCACTACGAACTTTCCAACACTGTATAAATTGTGCTCTATAGCACTATAAAATTCCCCATGCTGTACAAATTGTGTGCTAAAGTGCTACCATCTTTCCCACACTGCTTAAAAATTGTCCACTTTTGCTATTTATTGCTAGCACTTTCTTATGCTCCATTGTAAAGGTTTATATAGGTCAGCACAACAACAACAACAGGGGCTGAAGGGCTCATACTGTGCTGTATACAAACCTAATTATGCTATAATTAGGCATGATAATTTTGTTCAAATATAAGATCATAATACATTGATCAGGATTTAGGTCAGTTCAATGTGTCACGACATCACAGGTAGAAGGCAGAACAGTCCTAAGCCTGGAGATGGCTCCTTGAAAGTGCGAAAGCATTCTATACCCCAGTTAGGAGTGGTCAAATGTGAAAAGCCAAACCCCCATTCCTATCCCAGGACACTGAACAGCCAATTTAGTGGGATGTCAGTGTGAAAGGGGCAAACGTCAGCTCTCTGCAACAGCAGCTCCACTGGTCCCACACTCCATAAATTAGTTTGTCGACATTCCTTCTCCAGGCAATACTTTCCAGATGCTCACCATTCACAGTACAAAATGTGTTTCTTATGTTTGACCCATCTACCAATAGAAACTGTTTCTCTCTGTTGAGTTCTCTCATTCGTTTGAACACTTTTATTCCTCCAGTCCTGAAAGAGGTCTTTGTGCAAGGCATTTCTGTGCCCTTTCCATGTTGTTCTGATATTTTTTCCTTCATCACATTACTTGTAACATTTTCTATTCTGCATAGTTTTCATTGATATAAACTGCACTTAAAGTCACACAACAATAGGGTAAACATTCTGTGCACAATCAAATACCTGATCTGCAGCAAACCAGGGGACTCCTCCCAATTCATTGGCCAATAAATTGATTTCTCTGGCATTGTCCCTTAGGTTTCATATTGCTACTATACTTGGTCATCGTGTAAAATGCACAAGAGCTTGCGCTACTGAACACAGGCATGCTAAGTGGTTGCAAGTTGAGACAAAATGTACACAGCTTTGACATTTACAAAAATCCAGAGCTGCTTAGGCTCCCAGCTAAACTCACATTTCACAGCTCCAATCTAAATTCTGACAATCCATCAAGAAAGCAAGTGAGTATAGTTTAGATAAGTTCAAACAAGTCACTCCAGATTGATTGCTGAAAACATGTTGGCACGAAGATGAAGGTATTGTTCAATCTTCCTTTGATAGTTTTATGGTTGCAGAAGGACTTTCTGTTTTGTGGTGAGGTGTTGAGGAAATGAAAGAATTTGGAGGTTTTACAAAGAGCCTGATTACTATAGTTAATCGCCAGGCATTAGCTGAAAAAGTCTTGCAAAGTTCCAACTAAATGGAGAAAAGCTTAGAGAACTGGATGCAATTCCAACAACAAAAGCAAAACTACACGGTCCTTGTATAAACCATTGATAATTCGCCTCCATAGTAGAGAGTTGGATTTTAAGATATGTGTTAGAGGTTAGCTATGTGTTACAGAGAAGATGCACTTTCCATTTCAATTTTGGGCAGATCTAATTTCCAGCTTTTCACAAAAACACAGATCAGAAAGTGCACGAGTTTAGATCTTTGTCTGGAACTATTTAAGGTTTTAGTTCTGGTGAAGGGTCTTGACTTGAAAGATGGAATGATTCTCTTTCCACAGATGCTGCCTGATATTTGCTATTTTTATTTGAGATTTATACCATCTGCTGTTGTTTTTTCTTACAGTGATAGAAATTTGCCAGAAGATACATGGAAGGAAGTGGGCTCTACACTTTTTGTTTGCTGCTCTGAGCACCTTAATATAAGAGAAATATCCTGTCTCTGTGAAAGAAAACTCAATGTCCAAATTGAAGCTTGTCAAGTTACTAATCAAATCACAATGAGAAAACAAAGGCTATCAGTCTGTTTCATGATTGCTCCCCTGAGTGCTTCTGAATGGTAAAAAATATCACATTTTTAAAATAATCAAATTATCTTCTCAACAATCCTTAAACATCACCTGAAAACAATCAAAGAATTATAAACACATTTTATAAGATAACACAAAAATCCAACATGCAAATTCTGCCATTTCACTCAAGTCTTTGAACTGCAAAGTGCTGCACATCTGGATCTATTTCAGGGCATCTGATTCTTCAGACAGAGTCTTGGTTTAGGGCCAGATTTTGTTTGATGAAGCTCTTGTGAAGCACCATCGTTTTAAAAAATATATATATTAAGCACACAAGATGTTGCTGCATAATATGAAATTGATGCAGAATTTACCCAGAGCTAGAGCGTTCCATCTTGTCAATTTGGAAGTTTGAGTAAACATTTATTTTTATTCTTTAATTTTTTAAAAAAATAATTTTTCTTTTTTTAGTGTTTTAATTCCTAATTTTTACTATTAAAATATTTACAGAAATCTTAATAATTTTACTTGCCCTTGAATACCAGAGAAATTTACAAACTTTTAAATTATGAACTTTAACTCTTGAATGGCAAGACATGAAAGGCTGTGGGAGTAGCATAGATAAATTGCATTAGTCATCAAAGTTGACCAAATGGCCCATTTCTCAATGTGTGATTCTATAATTCTCTGGTCCAGGTCTTAAAAACAATCAATGTTCTGTTTCCATCTTTGTTTTCAAGGGCTGTGTGGATGTTCTGGAAGTCTGGTCTCAGGGCTAAACCACCTAAAACCTGGTTGATGGCTACACATCACCAATTACCACCTCAGAGTAGAGGATCAGCTACATCAGCCTTCTGCATCCATTCTATATCTGTGCACTTGTTTAGGTGATGGGCCAGATCCACTAACATCAAACTACAGCTTGGCTAGAGCCAAAACAAACCTTTGTTTTCAATATATTATGCCTTGGCAGAAAGTGTTGTATTTAAAAGGCCAAAACACCCATTGATACCAGGGAATACAACTGGAGATGTATCCAATACCGGTTAATATTCCTGAGTGGTCATCCTCCATTATTGTAATTGAGGCAACTGAACATACTAACTCGATGAGAGAGGATCAATCTAACCAATACTGAAACGTCAGGGATTGTAACATCTAGACTTATTTATCAACAACACCTCAATTAGTTCTTATCTGTGTGTTTGTGCTTAATTGTATTGTTCCCAAATAATAATGATAAATTGATAACCAGCTGAACACAGGCCTATCATTATTAAAGACTCATTTCGATGTAACAGAAGGGATTGAAATCAATCCACTGATGTGTTTGCTCTGAAGCACGCTTTTCAAATCCAGGGCAAAGAAGAGGTAGCTCAACACACCTAGGAGATTAAAGTAAACTGGTGCAGAGTATCAGAATGAAAGTGGCCAACGCAATTATTCAAATAAATAAAATAGGTTGCATTTATCTGCATGACCTTAATTGTGAGAAATTAAGATGTACACAGCCCTGACAATACTCAGTAAAGTTCAAAGTACAAATACTCAGATTTATTGTCAGAATACATGAATGACATCTTCTATAACTCTGCAGTTGAGAAAGAATCCCCACTTATTGGTAGTGAACTCAATAAAGAAATGCAAACAAACTGTGTAATAAGATGAAAAAAAAAAATAAAATCCAAAAGTAAGAGTCCTTAATTGAGCCTCTGATTGAGTTTGGTGTTGAGGAATCTGATGGTGGAAAGGTAGCTAATGTTCATGAATCTGGTGGTGTGAATCTTGTGGGATTTAGACATCTTTCCTGATAGTAGCAGCGAGAACAGGGCATGTGCTGGGTGGTGTAGACCCTTAATGATGGCTGCTGGTCTCTGACGGCAGCACTCCCTACAGATATTTCCAATGGTAGGGAGGGTTTTTGCCTCTAATGTCCTGGGCTGTGCCCATTACCTTCTCCAGGACTTTCTCCTCAGAGGTATTGGTGACCCCATACCAGACTGTGATGCAGCTGGTCAGCATATTTTCCTCCACACATCTGTAGAAATTTGCCAAGGTTTCTGATGTCATATCAAACTTCCTCAAACACCTGAGGAAGTAGAGGTGCTGATGTGCTTTCTTCACAATGCCATCAGAGAGATCTTCTGAGATAATGACTCCCAAGAACATAAATTTGCTCACCCTCTCTGTCACATTTGTGGCCCGAAATGTGAAGTTAATAAAACATCAAACACAAGTTTTATCAGGTAAACTTCTCAGTGTCTTTATTTTCCAGTTTCCCTTTGTTCTCCTGCTTGTGCTCTTATCTCTCTCTCATACCACGTGACTTCCGGTACATCTCATACATATTCATTATCATGACATCCCTCCTTTAATCAGAAATAAACTTTACCTTCACTTATCAATATCCCTCGGAAGCCTACAAATATCGTAACTAATGGTAATACTATAACTCAACTACATAAAATTTACTTCCTACAGCACTCATACATGCACTTTATGATATAAGATTAAAATACTGTCCCAAAGTTCTTATTAAAACTATGGCACAAAGTCTTCGCATCGTTTGGGCGCTTTCCGGTTTCGTTTCGGCCTGCCTGCGATATTGTCGTCGCTTCTCGGTTGTTCACTCTCAGTGTCGGAAATACTGCTCGCCACGGCTTTGGGTGTTTCTGGTGCTCTAGTCACTTCATCAGGAGTGCTGGTAACTGCCTCTGGAACATCATCAGGTCTCTCAGTTTCAGCATCTCGTATTGGCCTTTCAACCTCTTCGCTCGATGTATCTCTGGACTGGTACCTTTTTACACCTGATACATTTCTCTTATACAGGACTCCAGTCGGAGACTTGACTGTCACCATATTGCCACTTCTGGATACGACAGTATAGGGTTGATGGTAATAAGGTGTATCTAGCTTACCATCAGTTTCATGCCTCACTAGAACATTATCTCCTGGCATGATGTCTGAGTACTTGGCTCCACGTTTCGAATCTGTGTACAGCTTTGCTGCACCTTTCTTTTCAGCATCGTGGTCCCTCATCTCCTGGTCGTCTCGGATTTCCTTTATTTCTGGCATTTTTGTGCGGATTTTTCTCCCAAAAAATGCTTCTGCAGGACTTTTTCCAGTGGTTGCATGAGGCGTTGCTCGATAGACAGCCACATAAGATAGCAATGCTTCTCGCCAATTTTGTCCTTCTGCGTGTGCAATCCTCAATCGTTTTTCAATGGACTGATTTTGTCTCTCTACTTCCCCGTTGGCTTGTGGCCATTTCAGAGTTACTTTATGATGGTGGATACCTGTGGTCCTCATGTATTCCGCAAATGTCTCTGAAATGAATTGTGGACCATTGTCAGAGAATAATGTAACAGGTAATCCATATCTTGCGAATATCTCTGCTAATGCTTGTATTGTTTTTTCAGTGGTTGTGGACTTCAACACCACATACTCATAGTATCTGCTGTAGTAATCTATCACTACCATAATTGATTCACCCGTCAGTAAAGGTCCAAGAAAATCAACAGCTACGTCGATCCATGGTCCTGTCGGGAGTTGCGTACTCCGGATCGGTTCTGGCGGATTACTCCTACTTGTGATTTGACATCCGTGACAAGTTTTAACAAATTTCTCTGCGTCTTTATCACAACCTGGCCACCATACCTTGGTCCTGAGGTTTTGCTTGGTACCAACAATACCTAGGTGTCCTTCATGCGCTAAGGATACTATCTTCGGTCTCAATCTTTGTGGTATCACCAATCTGCAACCTCTCAATACACACTGTCCGATGCAACAAAGTTCGTCTCTAATGGGAATGTAAGCCTTGTGAGTACACTTGTCCCATTGTCCACTCTGTATGCATTCTCTTACTTCCATGAGTTCTGGATCATGTTCGGATTCTCTCTCGACTTCCTTCGTAGTCACAGCTTTCGGTGTCGACTGAATAGCTACGAAGCGTACAAAGCTCTCTGTTTCTGTTCCCAATTCTGACTTGGATTGTGGACCACCATCCTTCACCAATCTGGACAGCGGATCTGCAATGTTTGTTTTCCCTGCAATGTGGATTACTTTATATTTGTAGGGTTGTAGTCTGAGTACCCATCTCTCTATTCTGGCACATGGTTTGGATCTAGGTGCATAGATCACCTCTAATGGCTTATGATCTGTGATGAGTTCAAATTCAATGCCGTATAAATATGCATGGAACCTCTCACAGGCCCATACAAGTCCGAGTGCTTCTTTCTCTGTCTGAGAGTATCTTCTTTCCACATCTGATAACGATCTGCTGGCATAGGCAATGATTCTTGGTCCTCCATCATGCATCTGGACCAACACGGCTCCTAAACCAACCGGGCTGGCATCTGCTATGACTTTGGTTGATGCCGCCGGATCGTAATATCCAAGAGTTTTTGCATCTGTCAGGCTTTGCTTCAGCGCTGTGAACGCTTTCTTCTGCTCAGATCCAAAATGAAATGGTACACCTTTCCTGGTTAGTTTCCTTAGTGGTTCTGCCACTGTAGCGAAATTAGAAATAAACTTTGCACAAAAATTAACCAATCCCAGGAAACTCCTCACCTCTGTTGCGTTCTGAGGTGCACGTGCCTCTGCAATAGCTTTCACCTTGGCCTCTGCAGGGTTTAGTCCTTCCCGTGTAAGTCTGTGTCCCATGAAGTCCATTTCTGACACACCGAACTGGCACTTGTTTCCATTCACGGTAAGGCCTGCCTCCTGTAGTCTAGATAGTACACGCCTCAACCGTTTGTCATGCTCTTCCTTCGTTGGTGCATGGACTATGATGTCGTCAGAAATGTTGGCAACTCCAGGAATGCCTTGAATCACTCGATGGATTTCATACTGGTAGATCTCCTAAGCTGCATTAATTCCAAATGATAGTCTCTTGTAACGATACAATCCACAGTGAGTCACAAATGTTGTTACATCTCGGGAACCTGGATCCAACTCTAATTGATAATAGCCCCATTTCAGATCAATTTTTGAGAATACCTTGCTGGTAGTTAGTTCTTGAAGTATTTCCTCCACTGTTGGTATAGGGTGTCGTTCTCTAATTATAGCTTCATTGGCCATTCTCATGTCAACACATAGTCTTATGTCACCCTTTGGTTTGAGCACAATCACTACGGGACTGACCCATTGTGTCGAATGTTCCACCAGTTCAATAATGTCTTGTTCGATCAATTCTTTAATTTTGGCTTCGACTTTCCCACGAAGTCCAAACGGAGTTCGGTGCATTGGTTGTGCCTTGGGTTTGACCGTTTCATTTACCGCTAGCTTCAATTGTCGACCTTTCAGCTTTCCTACTCCTTGGAAGCCTGCGGGGAATTCTTGCTTCATATCCTCATATGACTGAATTGAATTGACACAAGCTCCAATATGAAGTATTGCCAGGTCTTGCGCTGTGCTTCTACTCAGCAATGGTTCTCCCCTCTCTTCTATGACCATAAACTCTGCTTCGGTGTACTTATCTCCAGCTTCAACAGTTGCAGTAAAACATTCAATGGTCTGCAATGGGTTGGTTGCTGTGTATGGATACAGTTTCTTGGAACACTTCTTTGAGGTACAGATGATCTTTTTCCTTTTCAACTTCTCCCATAAATGTCGATCAATCACATTACTGTCACTGCCTGAGTCTACAATGACCTGCACTGTCACTCCACCAATGATCACTGGGACCTTCTCATGATGTACTTCATTCAACGTAAATTGGTAACAACTCTGTTCCTCCTGGGTATCTTCATCGTCACCGTCTATCTGGCGAATGGTATCTTTCTTTCCAGGATACTTTCCTTTCCCCCAGGCTTTGCCTTTGGAAGTTGTACTCTTCCTCTTCTGGTCTGCATTGGACTTGCTTTTGCACTTCTTTTCAAAGTGGTCCTTACCTCCAAACTTTCTGCAAACTTTGCCTTTGGCCGGGCAATATGGGTCTTTTCCAAAGTGACCTCGGTTTCCACATCGATAACACTCCACGTCCTGTGTCGACGTATATCTTGGCTGGTTATGGCGATGTGAGCCTCTTAATTTGCTGGCTTGAGTTGTCTTTCAGGGACATGGTATGAAATTGCCCTTCAACGGCCTCTAATGCAGCAGCAATGGCTAAAGCATCGGTGAGTTCCAACTCACTCCCTCTTTCCAGTAGACGTCTTCTGAGTTTATCTGATCTGCAGTGCTGTACGACTTGATCCAATAATTGGTTGTCCAAATCAGCTGGCATGTAATTGCATCCAACAGCTAGCTGGCGTAGTCTCGTCATGTACTGAGCAATTGTCTGGCCATCTTCTTGTCTCGTTCTCCGAAATAAATGGCGTTGAAATGTAGCATTCGGTGTCACTACATAGTGTGCATTTAATGCATCTACCGCTTTCCGGTACTCATCCTTTCTTCCAGTATTCAAAAGTGTCTTAAATGTTTCCCGAACTGCGGGACCAGCAGTGAAAAGAAGTAATGCCCTCCTCTGCGCTTTTTGTTCAACCGTACCGGTATCTAGAAATAGGCCACGACTGTCGGCGTAGGATTCAAATTCTTCCAGCCATGCCTTCCACTTCACACTTACAGTGCTTGCATCACCCGTTGGGTCAAAATGAGCAATTCCACTATGTGTTAGAAAGTCACCGTCTGCACCAGCCATGAGGAAATATTCCAGCCCCAAAAGTACTGAGTCAAAGAGAAAATTGTTATCACCTTGAAGTTGTCTGTAATCCTTTGTAATCTTCTTTAGTCTTTAATTTTCTTCAAGCTTCTTTCATCCTCGTCGCCAATGTCACATTTGTGGCCCGAAATGTGAAGTTAATAAAACATCGAACACAAGTTTTATCAGGTAAACTTCTCAGTGTCTTTATTTTCCAGTTTTCCTTAGTTCTCCTGCTTGTGCTCTTATCTCTCTCTCATACCACGTGACTTCCAGTACATCTCATACATATTCATTATCATGACACTCTCCACCTCTGATTCCCCAAAGATTCCTGGATCGTACACCTCAGGTTTTCCGTTTCTGAAGTTAACAATCAGCTCCTTAGATTTGGTGACATTGTGTCTGAGGTTGTTGTTGATGCACCATTCAGCCAAGTTTTCAATGTCCCTTATGTGTGCTGACTCATTGACCCTTTTTATACAATCCACTACCGTGGATTGGTAAATGGTGTTGTAGTGTCAAGCCATACAGTCATATGTGTATAGTGTTACAGAGTTCTGTGTTGTGTGGTTTTATGTTAAAAAAATGACAGTTTGCCTTTAAGAGCCAAGGTGAAGGTGGACTGCTGAGAGAGTGGGAGACGGACTGAGCATGTGCAGAAAATGATCTAAAAAAATTCTGGACTTGGATGATAAACCACCACTGGGGGAGCTGTGGAGTGGAAGAAGGCCAAGAGCATGAGTCATGGTCTGGAGGACAGTTTAGAATGTTGGGATTTCAAAAAGGGATGAACATTCCAAAGGCAGCCGAAAAGATCCGGATCAAGCCAGTGGTTCCTCTCTCTGCAAGCAACACAAGACAACTTTGAATTTTGTGCTCTCTGTCTCTCAAAGATCTTTTGGCTTCAGTTTACCAAACAAACTGAATTTTTTTTATGATCTTTGCTTCAGTTGAGATTGAAGTTTTGTGAGTCTTGTGTGTTTTGTGTCTAAGTTTTTCTGTGGGCTGGTTGGAAATATAACTTAGACTTTAATTACATATGTTATATTTAGGCTGGGGAATTTATTAGTTTTACACTGTTATAGAAATTTGCATAGTAACCAGCGGGCATTGTTATAAAAAGGGGGATTTTGAATTAAATTTTGAAGATGAACTTTTGTTAATAAAGTAATTGTTCATCTTTACATCTCTGTGATCTGCCTTCTTTGTGGTTGCTGGCTTGATCTTGTAACAATAGTGAGTAGAGTGGGGTTAAAAAAAATGCTCAAATACTGATTGAGATTGTGGAGAAGGTGTTCTTTCCAATCCTCACTGATTGTGGTCTAGTGGTGAGGAAATCCAAGATCAAATTACACAGTTGGGAATTGAGCCCCATTTCTTTGAGTTTGCTGATAAACTGTGACATCTGAATAAAAAGGTTCCAGCTTCACAGTCCACTCCAGAGATGAAAGCTCAAAATTTTATGTTAACACTCCATTCCACAATTGAAAGGAGTCGATCAGGTAGGGCATTAAACCAGAGCCCTTTTGCTTTTCAAACAGTACAAAAAAACTCCAAGGCAGTGTTTAAAGAACAGCAAGGTTTATTTGCCAACATTTAAGCATGAAACTCTTTAAAACAGATTACCTGGTCCTGTGAGCAAATCAGATTATTTGTTTCCTACATTACACACCAGATTCCACACTTCAAAAGCTACTCATTAGTTGTTCAGATACTCAAAAGAGTGTGAAAGGCCCTTTATAAGTGGAATTCCTTCTTTCTTCCTCTGTCGAGTCTATGAAAAGATGTTGAAATATTCTATGTCTGAACTTTATCTCTTAAAATTGGACAATGTATTTCCGAGCCAAGATTAGAGGTCAGAGAAAGCTTCAAAATGCATGTAACTGCACCATAATTAATTTGAAGTGTTTTATATGTTCCAAACCACATCACTAAATCTTCTTCACTGAACACAAAAAAAATCATGAAGAAATATTTTAAAATAGTATTAATATCAGCCCAGATACAGCTTAGCCATATGTGGTTAATCCAAGCTGCCAGGTCAACTAATTAAATTTCTAATGAATTGCAGAATCTTATCGTCTCCAACAAAACTATGTCTCAGACCTCATGAACAAGGATGAATACCAAGTTGACATGTATGCTTATATAATACAGGCCTTTGTTGCTGGGTGGGCCAGGTGTCTTTCATTGTGAAGTCTAATTACTGGAGTTCTTTGACTGTTCATGTTTGTCTGTCCAGGGCACTTGCTGACCAAAAAAAAAACAAGTAACAACATCTGCAGATGTTACTGGGGCCAAGATCCTTTGTAAAACAGGCAGAGAATCTCAATGATAGTTACTAATGGTTAAAGTAGAGGAAAAGGAGTAACACCTTTGACAAATGGTGCCAACAGCAACCATACCCTGGTGGGAACAGAACACTGCAAAATGTTTGAACAAGGTCTTTTAAAATGAACGACAAACAAACTATCTTTTAATAGCTTATATTCTTTATTTTCACTGCACCCCATGCATTCTTGCTCCACTGCCTGAACATTGCAAAAGAACAAAATCCCTGGGCAATGCAGGTCAAAAAGCATGTGCAGGAGAAACTAGTTATCATGGCACACCAAATATGTCCTATAAAGATCTTTTTAACCCTTTGATTACGGAAGCCAAAGTGGACAGCAATTTCAGATTTGAAGTCCGAATCACGACGACTATTTGTTGAGCATTTTTATTTCACAATTACAGCTCAATTTTTGCAAATTATTATTACTCGCTATCAGTTTCAGATCACATGCACTCCAATTAGTAATAAACTGAAGGCTTCCATTCAACAGTGAGCGCCTGGCACCATTTACCCCAAAGAGGACAGGCTACAAAGATTTCCCAGCCTCTGAAGCATCAAGTTCCATGTATCCAATGCTGACACATCCATTACAGGAGAAGAGTGGAGTTCAATAATAGTGAAGTTATCAATCATGCCAATCAGATATGAAAGTTTTCACAGAGCATAAGATTAGACGTAAAAGTCACACCATTTTTTAATCATCGCACTAGCCTTGCAGCTACACGAAAGACCACACAGAATCGAAAGTGAGTTGAACCAACTGCTTTATTGATTCAAAAGCCGTGTGCTTAAGAACCCTTTCCCAGCAGCCCCTACAACCTGCGGGGCGGAACTGATGTCAGCCGCCATACTATGGGCTTGCCTCACACTCAGAGCTCTTACAGTCAGATGTGCCGTGCCTGTGACTCCATGAGCCAGTTTGCCTGTTGCTTGGGCAAGCTGCCATGTGACCACCCCTCCCCCAAGAACTAGCGATAGGACGTGTGGAGTTTATGGCCAACACCCCTTTACTCTGTTTGGGTGGCCGACCTTGTCAGCGTGAGGGTGGCACAGTCTCAGGATGTTCCAGGTTGAGGTGCGCCGGCTTGAGGTGACCAATGGTGAAGGTCTCCACATGGCTGTTCACATCGAGGATGCACGTGGTTTCGGTCCGACGCACCACCTTGTACGGGCTCTGGTGTATGCCCCTGTGAACAAAATTGTAGTTGCAATCCTGGAGGTCCTTGGGGACAAAGGTGTCAGGCCATGGCACAAGGTTGGGACAGGGGCTAGTCTTGTGAGCGCTGCTGTGAGTGTCTCCTCTGTGCTATGGGCCGCTGGCACAAACTTGTCTGAAACTGTCAATGGGGTGCCATATATCAACTCTGCTGATGACATGGCCAAGTCTTCTTTGGGAGCCGTGCGGATGCTAAGAAACACCCACGGGAGCTTATCCACCCAATCTGGGCCTCGGAGGTGCGCCATCAGGGCTGACTTCTGGTGCCGGTGGAAACACTCTACCAGGTTGTTGAACTGTGGATGGTTGCCCATGGTAGGGTGCAGCTGGGTCCCAAGTAGCTATGCTAGTGCTGACCATAGGCTGGATGTGAACTGTGACCCCCCCCCCACTGAGGTGATGTTGGCAGGCAGGCCAAAACCTAGCTTGCAATGAGTGCTCTGGTGCAGGACTCCATGGATGTGTATGACTTCTGGCCACCTGTTGAACCTGTTGATCATGGTGAAGAGGTACCTTGCCCCCAGGAGACGGGCAGTGGATCAACAATATCCACATGAACATGCTCAAACCTATTGTGCATCAGGGGGCCTTCACGTGCCTCTGGACTTTGGAGGTCTAGCAGAGTATGCATGCCCTGGCCCATTGCCTGACCTGCTTGCATAGGCCGTGCCAAATGAATCTATCAGCTACCAGTCAGATGGTTGCCCGAATGGACAGGTGGTTCATACCATGTAGTGTGTCAAAAACGCGATGCCTCCAAGCAGCAGGAATGAGGGGTTGGGGTTGACTGGTGGACACGTCACAGAGGAGATTGCTGCCTGTTGGGTCGATAGGGATGTCCTTAAGTTGCAGGCCAGAGATTGCAGTGCAGTAGGCCGGCATCTCTTTGTCCAGCTGCTGTGCCTCAGCAAGCGCTGCATAGTCCAAACCTGGGGACAGGGACTGCACAGGAGGTGCGAGACATTGAGTCAGCCATGACATTGTTTTTCTTGGAGATGTGTTTGACGGTGGTGATATACTCCAAGATGTACGATATGTGGCGTTGCTGCCACGCCAACCATGAATCTGACACTTTGGCGAATGTGAAAATGAGGGGTTTATGCTCCATGAAGATCGTGAAATACCGAAAGTGCCAGATTATGAGGTAGAGGGCTAGCAGTTCCCTGTCAAAGGTGCTGTATTTCAGCTCCAGGGGTTGCAGGTGCCAGGTGAAGAATGCGAGCAGTTTCCACTGACCCTCAATTAGTTGTTCCAGCATGCCACCGACTGGTGAGTTGGAAGCGTCAACCACAAGGGCTATGGGCATATCCATCCGTGGGTGTAACAGGAGGGTGGCGTTTGCAAGGGTGTTCTTGACCTGCTCAAAATCCACCATTGACCCCATGTCCCAGGTGATTTCCTTGGCCCTGCTGGACAACAGGACGAACAGTGGTCACATAATCTGGCTGCTGATGGCAGGAATCGGTGGTAAAAGTTGATCATGCTCATGAACTCCTGTAGGCCCTTGTCCATCCTGGCCTGGCAAACTGGTGTACGGCCTCCACTTTCACTGGCAAGGGAACCACTCCATGCCTGTCAATGCAGTGTCCAAGGGAATTAATGGCCAGACGGTGGCAGAGTTGGCGCAGGTGCTTCAAATGCTCTTGGTGCGACCGGCTAGCGATCAGGATATCATCTAAGTAGATGAAGACAAAATACAAGCCACACCCCACTGAATCCATGAGCCACTGGAACATCTGTGCCACATTCTCGAGTCTGAAAGGCATCTGCAGGAACTCAAATAGGCCAAATGGGGTGATGAGGCCATCTTGGGGACATTGCTGGGGTGGACAGTAATCTGATGGTACCTGTGAACCAGGTCAACCTTGCAGAAGATGTGTGCCCCATGAAAAATGGCCATAAAACCCTTAATGTTGGGCACTGGGTAGTGGTCAGCCATGGTGGCATTGTTGAGCCTTCTGTAGTCGTTGCATAACCTCCATCCTCCAGCTAAATTGGGCACCATGTGCAGCGGAGAGGCCCACACTGAACAAACTTCTCCTTGGTGAGGCAGAGTTTGTCAGTGGGAGCCTCTGTGCCCGGGCATGTAGTGGTAGTCCTTGAGTGGGAATGTGGTGCTAGGCACCATTCTTAGGAGCATCTGTGGGAAAACTGCAGCGTGATAATGGTTGGGAACTCCACTAGTACTCTGGCAAATTTATTGCCTGGCAAAGTCACAGAGTTTAGGTGTGGTGCCAGTATCTTGGCTTTGCTGAGCATGAAGGTCTGGAAAGTCTTAGCATTCACTAGGTACTGTCCTTTGATGTCCACTAGGAGGCAGTGTGCCTGGAGGAAATCTGCACCCAATAAAGGCTGCGACACTACTGCCAGAGAAAACGACAAGGTGAAAAGGCTGGAACCAAACTGTAGTGGGATGCTTCACATGGTGTATATGCGAATACTGCTGTTGGCAGCGATGAGTGCCGGTCCTGCCTTGCTGGTGTGGGTAACATGGCTCAAGGGGCAAGGCACTAACCTCTACCCCTGAGTGCCAGTCCCATAGTAAAGGAGGCTATCTTGTGGCCAGCCACTGTAGACATTAGCAACAGCTGGCCCTGGCATTTCCAAGAAAGAACAGGGTCGGCGGCAATGATGAGCTCCTCAACACCACTTTTGGTAGTAAAAACACAAACGATCTGAACTGGGATCGCTCCCTGTTGCAGGAATCACCAGGTTCATTGGTAGTATGGGGAAGGCCTAGGCCTTATGGCATGACTCAGCAACTTTGTTGATGGAGGCCCCACCATGCTGCTGGGTGAGCCACAGGATATCTGCGCAGGCCGCTACTTTGCATAGCTCACTGAAATCATCATTAGCGATATCTTGGCATCTGCTCGAGAAAAACTTGTTCGAACAGTAAACATGAATTATGGCCATCTGCTATTGCCAGCATCTTGCGCATTAAGGCTGATGGTACGTGGTTGCCTAGGTCGTCCATATGCAGTAACCATGCTGCACACTCACGGCAGGAGAGACCAAAAGTACGGATCAGGAGAGCCTTGATTCTCACATACCTGCCCATAACCACTGGCTGCTGTAGGAAATTAATGATGTGGCTTGTTTCCTGGTCGAGTGAATATCAACCACATAGTAGTACTTTGTGGCATCTGAGACAATTTGCCTGACCTGGAATTGGGCTTCAGCGTGTTCAAACCAGACCTGCAGCTGCAAGGTGTAGCAGGGACACTACAGTTATAGCTTCCAATATAATATGGTTATAGCTTAAGAAAGAAGACTCTCACATGAAGGGAGTGTAATCAACACTGACTCTATTGGGCTGCAGCTCTGCCTTTTGTAGGCAGCTGGCTGCGTCACCACCGGGGTGTGGCTTGAGCAGGGCTGGCTACCCATTGGCTGTCCCAGATCCACAGGCCCAGATTGGACCCCCTGTGATCCGCTGGCGACAATTGGTTGATTCAACCGCTATTACTGTGGCCTATGGGAGCAGGTATCTCATCCCGCATGCTGTTTGCTTGATCACTGTGTTCGAAGGCAGTTTCAAAGGTTCAGAAAATCGGCAGTTTCAGTGAAACTGCATTCTGCATGCTTGGGTTGGTCATTGTTGGGTCCAAACACCATTTGGACCATTGGGATCACAATGTAGTCGCACTAGCTGCACAGCGAACGAAAGACCACACAGAGTTGAACCAACTGCTTAACTGATTCAAAGGCCGCGTGCTTAAGAACCTTCTCTCAGCATCCGCCTCGACCAGCAAGGTGGAAGAGACAATAGCCATCAGGCTGTGGGCTTGCCCCACACTTGGAGCTCTTACAGTCAGATCTGCCATGGACTTCCCTGTGACTCTGTAAGCCAGTTTGCCTGTTGCTTGAGTGAGCCACCACAGCAATATTTTAAAAAAGTCAAGAACATGGGCCAGGATTTTGGTGACATTTTCAGAACTAGAGAGGTAATTTAGCGATATTTAGAGCTTCATACATTCTGAAACTTCACTTATTGTGGCTTAAAGATTTTCAAAATAATAACTGAAAGTTACCTTAAAGTTCCTTACGATCCTCTACTTTTAAATCAACCAAATCCATGAAAGCTGGAACAACACACCAAGCTTCATCTGCAGACAAGCCAAGTGTCTGACACTGTCCTGTATACCTATTGTTACATCGCAGGCCACCAGCAATAGAAATTCACCAAGACAGTGTAATTGTTTTTTTCTTTTAAAACACTATTTATTAATAACTACTAATAATATAACACATTAGTTAAATCAAATCCAGTGGGGGGGAGGTGTGTGCGTGCGTGCGTGCGTGAGGCACAATTCTAGAAAGTCATTCCTAAGTTCAGTCATAGAGATCCTGTGTCAAAACGCAGACTTTTAAACTGATGCCTGAAGTGATCATGAAGGAGGTGGGGGAGACTGAGTGATCGGACTGGTGAAAACTCACAAATCCTCATCGAGTTTCTTCCAGAGAAATATTCTTTCATATGAACTGTTATCACAACTCCCCTTTTCCTTGCATAGGGAAAACAAAACATGTGACTTCCTCGATGCCTCCAAAATCCAAGTACAGGTCAATCAAAATGACCATTACCTTGGTCACGATCCAATACAGCAATTCTCCTGCTTCCAAAACGTAGGTACGGGTCAATCAAAATGACCATTACCTTGGTTACGATCCAATACAGCAATTCTCCTGCTTCCAAAACCTAGGTACGGGTCAATCAAAATGACCATTACCTTGGTTATGATCCAATACAGCAATTCTCCTGCTTCCAAAACCTAGGTACGGGTCAATCAAAATGACCATTACCTTGGTTACTTTCCAATACACCAATTCTCCTGGTTCCAAAACCTAGGTACGGGTCAATCAAAATGACCATTAGCTTGGTCACGATCCAATACAGCAATTCTCCTACTTCCAAAACCTAGGTACGGGTCAATCAAAATGACCATTACCTTGGTTACGATTCAATACAGCAATTCTCCTGCTTCCAAAACTTAGGTACAGGTCAATCAAAATGGCCATTACCTTGGTTACGATCCAATACAGCAATTCTCCTGCTTCCAAAACCTAGGTACGGGTCAATCAAAATGACCATTACCTTGGTTACAATCCAATACAGCAATTCTCCTGGTTCCAAAACCTAGGTACGGGTCAATCAAAATGACCATTACCTTGGTTACGATCCAATACAGCAATTCTCCTGGTTCCAAAACCTAGGTACAGGTCAATCAAAATGGCCTTTCCTTTGGTCATGATGGAGTTCAATGGTTCCCCTGACAGGGAGTGTCAGCCAAATAGTCCATTTCACACAGAGTCATTCCACCTCAGTGTTCGTATGTAGACACCATCCCTGACATTATTTCACAATTTTTATAATTGTAAATGACATGCCAATTTATGATTAATGATTTGAGCTCATGCAAACCTGACTATCGTAACAGATTAATTACAATCAAAATTTCAAATGTTTGATCATCAGCAAATAAAGTAAATATCTCAGCCAATCGTGGCATGAAAAATACATGTTTGTGCGTGGCTGAAATGACTACTGGGCTGGGGTTTTTTTTGCCACTTAAAGTGTTTCCAAATCTAACTTAACCATTTTTCTTGGCCACATACTCTATTCCCTGTTAGGTTCTGTGCATTTTCCTGAAGGTAGGAACATTCTTTAAAATTGTTAGGATTCCATTTTGAAGAAACCAAAAAAAAAAAAATCCAAAGGATCTATTTGTGAAATAGTTGCTCTCATCTTTTTACTTTTCAAAACAGCCTTCACATGCACAGTGAATGATGCGGTTGGTAGAATCTTAATTATATTTATGGTCCATTCAATTTAATTCTGCAAAATTTCAAGTTTCTAACCCTGTTAATGACCTGGTAATATAACCTCACAAAAAAATATTGACAGATGTTTTGACATAGCCATCCATTGCATGATAAAAGAGCGTTAATGATAAAAATATAACTGAGTCATGAAAGAACTGAAGATCGAAGTGGAGTCAGAGGAAAGAGCAGTGGAGGCAGGAATGCTTGCAGAGAGAGAAATCCACTATTTAACATCTGGGGTCACTGAGAGTGGAATGATTATGGTTGACAATAGAGTGAAAGGAACACAAGGATCCCAGTGCTTGGAGGATGGAGCAGGTTTACATCTGAAGGTGATCAGCTTCCCCTAAGATCCTCTAAAATTCAAGAACTTCCCTACCCAAAGATTTTATTATACGATCATGAAATCAAGAGCAAAAGAGACCATTCAACTCAATAGATTTTACCCAGCTCTTCCAATGCACAACCCACCCACTTCACTCACTCTGACGTTCCCCCAAAGATATATCACTATAATTTATTTCTTATTCATTATAGCACTTCACACATTGAAGGTGAACAGTATAATATGACAGAACTGCTGTCAGTTGTGTAAAAGATTTTTGTCGGATTGATAAAAGATTACATCAACAAGAACTTCAGGACAGTCATTGTCAAGGATGGATGCAAGCTTGTTTGCTTAGCTATTAAAATCAACATGCTCAATTTATATTTGCAATCAACAATGAAATATTCATTTACAAAAACACTATAAACATTATCAATTGAAATAAGAATGATGGTTTTAGGAATTTGATGTACGCAAATCAAAATTTTGAACAATCTAGTTCAAAATATTTTGTTTATTGGTTAGAAATGATGGCAGCAGTCTGCTAACTTCTGATATAAACTGATGTTGTAAGCATTGCGAAATGATCACCAAATAAACAGCCTACGTCTAAAAACAAAATAATGCCATTCCTCTCGATTGGCTCTACACAGTTTGTAACCACAGGAATGTCCTGAATGTGTTTGGGGGCTGAAAATCTGAAATTGATTCTGTGGAGAACAGTAAGCAGTGAAGAACACATCATTGAATTTCCCTATATATTACAAAAATTTAAAGACAGCACCTGAAGCTGAATCAAAATGGCCAAACAAAAGCAATTAAAAATTCTTCTGGAATGCTGCAAAGCCTGGACAGAGTAGATGTGACAAAGATGTTTTCCATGATAGGGGAGTCTAGGACAAAAGGCCACAATTTCAGTATAATTTGAATCAGAAATGGGCAGAAATTTCTTTAGCCTGAGGACCATGAGTCTTCAGAACTTGTTGCCACAGACAGCAGTAGAAGCAAGATCATTGGGTGTATTTAAGACAGAAATTGAGAGGTATTTGATTAGTCAGGCCATCAAGGGTTACAGAAAAGGCCAGGGAGTGGGGCTGAATGATAAAAATCAGCTCATGTTTAAATGGCAGAGCAGACCTGATGGGCCAATTGGCCTACTTCTGCCCTTATATCCTGTGATCTCTAATTCACTGAGAGCTACCTGGAGTACAGTACACATCATCTTCCTCATTCTCAACTTGTCTGTAGACAATCAAAGGACACATTTATTCAGCAATGCTCTTTGATTTATGCTTCAGTTGACATGACCACCTTTAAAAGTTGAATAAATGAACACATCATATTCCATTTTTAGGAATAAGGTCCACATAAATCAGATGCAATCTGATAAATAATGCAGCTAAATTACTTCAAAACTTAGTTATTTTACTTTATAATGAAATAAGAGGTGTTGATAAATGGAATATTTGCCTGCACAATATGCAGGTTTAAAAAAAATAATTTTTAGAAATGCAGCAAATCTCCATTTTCTATTTTCCAAATTCTTTTCATTGCAAATTTTATCTTTTTCCATCTTGCCTACAATAAAATTATCTGTAACAAAGCCTGAAGAGTAAAGACTGCCAAAAGTCACAGCTGGAAAAAAATATGAAGTACGCCTAGAAAAGTTGGACATAATTTTGAGCAAACGTTTATCAGAATCATGTCTATGAACAATAAAAATGTTATTTTTCAATAGGACATTTCTAAAATTGTGTTATGCCTGCCTCACTTTATTAGAAATTCACCAAATAATTATTATTTGTTTTTTTAATCTGCATTCGACTGGTTTCAAAATCGGAATCAGGTTTATGGTCATGAACATGTCACAAAATTTGTTGTTTTGTGGCAGCAGTATTGTGCATAATGGTTGCAAAAGTACAAGAAATTATGGTTCTGTAAATACAATATTTAAAAATAAAGAATTAATGTGGGGAAAAAAAGGCGAGTTAGTGCCCATAGGTTCACCATTCAGAAATCTAATGGCAGAGAGGAAGAAGCTTTTTTTGTAATGTTGGCATGTGTGGCTTCAAGGTCCTGTACCAGCTTTCTGATGGTAGCAGTGAGAAGAGGGCATGGCCTAGGTGGTGAGGGTCCTTGAAGGTAGATGCTGCTTTCTTGAGATACTGCTTCTTAAAGATGTCCTTAATGGAATGATGGTGCAGGCTGATTTCACAACTCTCTGCAGCCTTTTCCTATCCTGTGCCTTGGTACCTCCATATCAAACAGTGATGCAACCAATCAGAATGCTCTCCATGGTACACGTACCGAATCTCCTAACAAAATATAGTCACTGGCGATCCTTCTTCATGATTGCTTCACCATGATGGTACCAGGATAGATTTCAGAGATGATGACACCCAGGAATTTGAAGTTCTTTATCCTCTCCACTGTTGAGTCCTTGCTGAGGACTGATTTGTGTTCTTCTGATTTCCCCTTCCTGAAGTCCACAATCAATTTCTTTGTTTTGCTCACATACAATGCAAGATTGTTTTATGTTTACATTAAGAAGTGGATTTCCCATTTCCCTATTAAAACTTATTGATTATTACTGTACTTGAAAATGTGTAAGTAAGTGGAAGGAAATAGATTAGATTATAGTTCACAGTAATGGGATTAATTTGTAACCCAAAGTAAAATTAGCCAAGATTTCATCCTTGTGGCTGCTAAAGGTGTTCCATGGGTGCAGTACAATGAAACAACAATGACTAAATCATTTACCTTTCTCTCTAAAATTTAGTATTGAATTCAGCATAACTGAATAAACCTTCAGTCTCTATTTCTACTCCAAATATTCATGTGTTATGAGTTAAGGGGCAATATCCACACTGCTCAGAGCAGGAAAATTCCAGTCAAAAACTATCCCCTATTTGGCAAAATGAGTGTAGAACTACATCCTCTGCTCACCAAGACCACAAAAATAATGACCACAAACATTAATAAGTGCAATCTTCTACAGTGACCTATTAGGCCCTATATTAAGAGGGAGAAGGTAAAGTTTTGGTCCTTAGTATTGTGCCTGACCTGACTCTTTCAACCTGACAATGGTTACCACAAGTGGAAGCACCATCAAAAATCAGTGATTCCTGACTGCTTTCCATGTTGACAAGGAGAATAAAAGGTAGCTGGACCAAGGTTAACTAACATCATCCATGAAGGATGGGCATCAATTCTGCTGAACTATATGAAGCTTAACGAACATGACTGTCGAAATTACATTTCTATTCTATCACAAAGAGCACCTATTTCTATCTGCTTAATACTGCCCTACTCCATTCTATTGGAGTTCATTTGCTACTAAAATCCTTTTGTAGGCCCTTAATTTCCCTTGACTCGATGACTCCGATGTATATCTGGAAGGCCTTCCTTATTCTACTCTCCATAATCTTGAATGTCACCCAAAGCAATGTAGCATGTAGCTTGGAATTATTAGCACGCACTGGCAGCTACAATATTGGCTAAATGAAAGGGAGATAAAACTGGAAAGAAATGAAGTTGCATCATATGGAGCTGATGTTGAGCTGGGCATGGGGCC
The DNA here is from genome assembly GCF_036971445.1 of Narcine bancroftii. NCBI lineage: Eukaryota > Metazoa > Chordata > Chondrichthyes > Torpediniformes > Narcinidae > Narcine > Narcine bancroftii. The sequence goes on along the minus strand of NC_091476.1, from coordinate 100,710,506 downwards.
ATGCAGAATCTGAATGCTGTAATAAACTCGACGCTATGAAGATGGACAGGACGATTTGAAAGTGGTATGGGCGAGCCAGAATAGTGTCAGCTATTAAAGGTGTGGTTCAACAGTTTATCAAGTAATCTGGCTCGTTTTGCTTATTTGAAAATAAGACATTAATCCAAAGAGAAATGGCCAAAAGAGATTTCAACAGACAAGTCAATTTTGAGAAGAATACCTGATCATTTGAAACAGATTATTTCAAATTTGGACAAACTGTTCAAAATAAATTACTAATATAAACAGAAGTAAAAGATGTTTGTTTCAGAAATAGAATGATGAGAATCTTCCATTTTCCCCACCATCATCCAACCCCCATTGTGACTCTATATGAAATGAAGGAGAAAATGCACAAAAGTATTAATAATCCGTTCAGATAAAGTGCTTCATTACAAATTGTCACAAGGCTTAATTAAAAAGATTGCATAAAACAGTAAGTTGGAACAAGAGAGTAAAGTTATGTTTTGCAAGGGAGGAAATTATATAGATATATGATCATGATCCATCAGTCAGGTGCAAACCAAGATCAAATGGACAAATGTTCCCAAACTATCCTTATGGTAAAAACACAAATGCTGGAGAAACTCAGCAGGTCAAACAGTGCACTTCATATGGCAAAAAAAAAACATAACCAATGTTTCTGGCTTGAGCACTTCATCATACCTTGGTTATGTATCTTTATCTTTGCTGTATAAAGTACACTGTTGTACCTGCTCAGTTCCTCCAGCATTGGGTTTCACTTCAATCACAGTGTCTGCAGACTTTTGTGTTTTACTCCAGCCAGCCTTTTGGACTTGATAGAGTAAAAACCTGCAAAGAAACAAGAATTTATCAAATCAAGTTTATTGTACTCTCATGAAACCATAACAACCCGACAAAACAACATTCTTTCAGTCCTCGGTGCAAAACATGGAGACACACAAGCAGACATAACACACATACAGATAGAAACATATACAGGATGAATGTTCATCTACACAAATAGAAAATGTTTCATGTATATGAAAGTCTTGGATGTTTCGTGGGAGCATTTCTTTTGGTCATTCAGCACTCGCAATCCCTGTGAGAAGAAGTTGTTCCTCAGCAAGATGGTGCTGTCTCTCTCTTCATGGGAGCAGCTAAAAGGTGCTCTGAGTTGGGTGGAAGGGATCCCCAATGATTTTGCTTAACCTCTTCAGACAATGGTCCCGGTAAATCACATCAATGGGGGTATTAAACACCAAGCTAAAGTCAATGAGCATTGGCCTTCTCCAGGTGAGTCAGGTTGGAGTGAAGGGACAAGACTGTAGCATCATTTATGGAATTTTCCCACCAGTCTTCAGACATTAGGTGTGACTCTCAAGGATATATTTGGAATCACATTATCCTCTTATAGTTACTAAAACAAATTTAACTGTTGCCCAGGATTCCCAGATGCAAATGCTGAAACACCAAGTGGCACTAATGTTTTCATGCTTTTATTGATTGATTTTGTTGATAGATTATTTACTTCCATTGATAGGATAATCATTTACCACCATGAGAGACAAATGACAGTTTCATTTTTAGGGTAACAAGTTAGATATTTGAAGCAGAAGAAAATATATGAGAGAGAGAGAAATTTGTTTTTGTTTTAGCAAAAACTCAGCAATCAAATGGTCTTGTTCTCTGTTGTAAGATGCCACTACACCATTATAACCACAGATTCTACCAACTAAGGATACAAAAACAAAGTCTGATCTCAGTGAGACCAAAAGAAATGTGCCCACAGTCAATACATTCTCCAGCAACCAGATTTGTGATGATGAGATGGCAGGTCATTCAAGATTTTGAGGATGACTTTGAAATGTATTACCAAAATATTAGCAATTAGTAAGACAAATTAATACCTGAATGGGATGACAGCTGTGTTTATCAAGTGAGTGTGTGTGAAGAAGTATAAAATGCTAATCTCATAAAGGAAATGAGGTCCATTGTAAGAGGAATAGAAATATAGGAGTCATGGCTAAATTGGGAGTAATTAATGCAGAAAGTTGGCATGCAGCCAAAAACATTTCATTTTATACCATTGCAATCATTCAACTTGATGCATGTACACCAAAAAGAAATTAGTAAGACCTAATTGGGTCCATTTGTGGCCAGCTTCCAGCCACCATCTGTTCAAATCTGGCATTCTTAAAAACATCTGAACCATTTATACAATAACCTTTGGGCATAATTTTCCTCTGCTCACACCATTCTCACTTCTCATGGATAATAATTGTCAGAGACCAATTGCAACAAGTCTCCAAAGATTTGCATTATGCAGGGATTTTTTTGGAATAATTCTATGAATGATAAGGTGGAGTGCTGGGTTAGGAAATAGCCAGAGCCACAAGATGCAAAAGCAAAGTTCAGCAATGTGAATGAAATTGGTAGAGTGCCCAAGAAAGAGCCTCTGCCTTGGCAACTTGAAGTGGTCATTTCTTGATAGCATGACAGATTATAGATATGTTTTCAGGAGATAAATTGGGGCAGGGTTTTTAGTGTAGGTCACATGCAAGCACTTTAAAACAGATCATATTTAAATGACTGGAGCTATGCTAATGCTAGATATATCGGCCACAGAACCTTTGCAGAATCTTTGGAGAGTGCCCAAGAGACTACACTAATGGATTGTTGTTTACAAAAAGGCAACAGATGAAAGAACTTGTCGGAGCCACATTCTGTCTGGAATGGAAGTTGCTGTTCTAGGAGAGTCATGTGATTTTGCAAGCAGAGAGAGTCAAACAGGCTTTCTCTGTGTGAGAGAGAGAGAATCAGACAGACAGAGACAGAGATCAGTTCTACAGTGTTACAGTCAGCAGCAGCAACTGGGACAGGAACAGGACAAGCTGGAAAGCTTGTGGAAAACTCCATTTTGAAGACGGATTGTGAGTTCTTAGTTCAGCCTGGTCAAAGCCCTTCTGGTTCATGCAAGAGGAGAGGACTGGTTGTCTAATGTTTCACTTTAAATAAGTGAAACAAAAAGGAACTCTGTGGTGACTTGAAAGAAAGAGGTTATCATCCGGAGAACCCTGAGGGGGCAAGTTTTTCGGCAAGACGTTGAAGTGGCTGATTAAAAAGGTATCAGTTGTAGGTGTCCTGGAACAACAAATCTCTCTCTGAAAACCGACAAGCATTTACCTTTCAAGCACCAAAGCCTGGTGAACTTTATAAATGTTAAATTCTGTGCACAGTATAAGAATTGCCTGCAACCCATGAATATGGAGGAATGAGAAGTGAGATTGGATGTGAACCAAAGAACTTTTCCGAACTCACATACACACACATTACATACACGTGCGCTTAGAATTAGAAGGGGGTTAAGTTAGGTTAGTTAAAGTGTGATCCTGTTTTCATGTTTAAAGATAATTAAAGCAACTTTTGTTTAAGTAACCATTTTACTTGGTGAATATCTATTGCTGCTGGGTTTCAGGGATCTCTGGGCTCGTAACAGTAGGACCTGTTAGAGTTAAACAGGAGTTATTCAAGCATAGAGTGGGAAAAGTAGCTCTTCCGCCTCTCTAAAATCTCTTCCCTCTCACCTTAAACCTATGCCCTCTAGTTTTAGAATCATGTATCTTGGGAAATACACAGTGAGCATTCACTCTATCGGTGCCTCCAAAGTTCTCAAAAACTTCGATAAGGATACCCTGCAGTCTTCCACACTCCAGGGAATAAAGATTCAGCCTATCTGACGTCTCCCAATAACTCACACTCCAATCCCAGCAACATCCTGATGAATCTCCTCTGCACTCCTTCCAACTTATTGATATCCTTCCTCTAGCTGGGTGACCAGAACCATCACCTTGTATAGGTACATCAGAAAGTCCCAATTTTTGTACTCAATACTCTGTCCAAGTGAGCAAAACACCTTCTTCACCACCCTGTCTATCTGAATCGTCACTTTCATGGAACTATGCATCTGCATTCATTGGCCTCTCTGTTTGACAAGAATCCTGGGCCCTGTCCTCTACTGTGTCAGTCCACCCTTGTTTGACTTGCAACACTGAATACAATACCTCATACATTCACCTGATTCTGTTCCAACATTCCTTTTGAACTTTAATATCTAAGCAAAGAGTGAAATGGAAGTGTGTTTTCATGGTGGGAATAACATCCAATAGACTGGAAAGTCTGCTAGGTTGGGACTAGCAAATTTCTAACAATGATTAGTTGTTTTTGTAGAATCCTAGAATATAGGTACAAAAGTAGGTCTTTCAGCCTTTTGACCCTGCATCACCATTCAATATGATCATGGCTGATCATCCAACCTTATTTGCCTATTCCTGCTTTCTCTCCATTCTTCAAGATCCCCTCTAGCCACATGGGCTAGATCCATTTCCTTTTTAAATGTATCTAACAAACTGGCCTCAACAATTTTCTATGGTAGGTGGACCACAAAGTTCACAACTCTCTGCGAAGAGGTTTCACCTTATCTAGGATCTAAATACTTCACCCCTTATCTTTACACTGTGAACCCGAAAATAGGTTTTTAAATTAATGGTCATGATTGTAAATGTTCCCTAGGTACAGAAGATACCCAAGTCCTCTTATCCTAAATAAATCTGAAGCCTGTTAGCCTCCTCCTTTTAAATCGATTTCTCCTAAGAAAACAGGAAGATAGTGCAATCACCCAGCTTGTCTAATAAATAATGAGGATTGTCCTCCAAGTTTCTCTAACATCAATCATATAAATAAAATGCTTTCAGAGCTCTCTTGATTTGACAGTGGCAAATATGCAATGGGTAGTTGTACTGAGTAATGGGAGTCATGACCACAGTAGTCATCTCCCTGCTGAGTTAGTTGATCTCACCCTGAGATGATCATTATAAGTGGGCCAGTGAATGGAAGATTTGCCGATCTGCCTGTTCCTTCTCACTAACTGTATCTCTGACTCACACATCAAAGAACATTGGGTGACCACAGATGGACATATATATAATTTCCGGGACAGCTGTTGGTAACTGGTGTATCATACTATACAGATGTAAACAGCTGTTTCAGTATCTACTGAAATCAAGAGGGATAAGGAATGAAACTGGGGTAAAGTTAATAATCATGCCACAATATTCACTGATTACTGGAAGGATTTTGAGAGTCAGTTAATATCTTCGCGCATGAAACAGCAAGGACATTGGCAATATGAACCTTATTTACTCAGTTGATCTGTATCTTCTTTTATTTGGCTTTCCACCCACTTTCTACATTAATAATGGTGTCACATATCTTTGAAGTTTTTTTTCTCTATCCTTTCCATGATTTGTTGTTTTTATGCATAATATTTCTGGAATGCTAACCACCATATCTATAACTTCAAGACAGTCTCCATTAATATTTAAGGGGTCACTAAGTATAGAAATGTGTTTCTAATTGAATAAATGCAGTTGAACAAGAATTATGGTTTAACTTCGTTCAGCATTAAATAGCTCATTTGCATGTTTTTCCCCCCCTCTTCTACTGGAGCATTTCTTTCTCTTCACAGATTGTTTCAACATTTCTTTGCTCTCTACAACCCAAACTTCAGAGAAGGTGAAAAGTATTCTGCAATGTTTTCAGAAAGGATAATGCAATACCCCCACATTTTTATTACAGCCTTCTTATTTTAAAAGGGCAACACCCTTTTACAGTTGTTGGCATTTCCAGTGATCGAGAGGTGATTCTCACCTCTGGTGCTGTCTGTACTGAGTTTTCATGTCCTCCCTGTTACACTGGTGTAGCATAGATAAAAGCTCTCACATGACTGGAGGGAGAACAAACACTTTTATTAGGTTTTAACAATGGGTAGGGTTCACTAGTAGGCTTCAGGGAAACCAGGGTTATATATGGGTAAACAGGAGTGGAGCCAGTCATTAATACAGCACTCTCCCAGTTCACTGCACATGGGTGCCCTGGTTTCATCCCACATCCCAATTTTTTAAATGGAAGGTTCACATTTAATGGCCAAATATTTTGAGCTACAGTAAAAATCCAGCACACTCAGGACTTTCAGATTTTCCAGAGCACTGGATGTTATTCCAGTTAATACACAAACACACTGGCAATTTCCATTTATTTTGATGGTTTTATGGTGAATGTTGTTGTTTAAGGGGAATTCAGAAACTGAGGCCATAGTGAGCCAGATACCAAACCACTAGTGTTTCCAAACAGCTGGAGAGCAAATTAATGGGGCTTTACAGCATTCTTTTGGAAAATAGAAGGAAAAGCTGATTGGTTAGTACATCATATGTATTTTTCTCATATGATGAAATCTTGGCAGGTCCATGACCTATCACCAGACATCTGTATTTGCTCCTATTTCTTAGTAATTCTGCAAACAAAACAAAAACTATCAATTAAATTTAAGATAAACACCTCAAACATGTTGCAGAAACTGTACCATATTTTGGAGTCAAATTATTTCCCAATTTAACTCCTAAATGGTTGGGGACAATTTTTTGGATCATTCACGCACCCCAAAAACAAAACTAGCAGATATTTAAGCTGTCATTCCTCCTTAATATTTAAAAAACTTCATTCAAATCAATCTTTGACCTGTCAGGATCTAGAAAATTATTTAAAGTTTGTGTGCAACCTTCCCCAACATTAATTGGTATAATTTTTTTTTAATATATATATACACACAGTTCAACCCTCAGAGTACTATAGTTCAGCTCAGCCAGTACTAAAGGAGTTTAAGGTAAGAAAGATAATGACCACAAATTGGAATCACAACAGATTCAAAAAAATGAAGACAAAAGTTATCACTCATGGGAAAACTGGTTTAAAGTTCTATACAGAACTACAAGGAATAATTTTTGAAAATTTATTCATTTTAGAGGTTCTTGTCATTTCTGTTAAATACTTAAGATATACAGCATGGTAAAAGGCCATTTTGGCCCACAAGTCTGTGCCACCCAATTATACCCAATTGACCTACAACCCCAGTATGTTTTGAAGGGTGAGAGGAAACCAGAGTACCTAGATGAAATTCACATAGACACATGTATCACATAGATACAACCTTCTTACAGACAGTGCCAGATTCGAAGCCCAGTCACTGGCACTGTAACAGTGTAACACTAACTGCCGTGCTAACCGTGCTGCCCGCTATATTTTGAAGGGTGAGAGGAAACCAGCATTTATTGACCATCCCTAATTGCCCATGAGAAGGTGTTAACAAGACACCTTCTTCAACAGCAGCAGATGATCTGATGAATGTAACCACAAGAGCCAATGAGAAGTGATTTCAGGATTTGAAGCTAGCCACAAAGAAGAAATGGCAGTGAATTTCCAAGTCAGGGTGGTGCATGCCTTGAAGGAGATTCTGCTGGTTGTGGTATTTGTGTATACCTGGTTCTTGACTTTCATGCTGTCAAGTTTGCGGGTGCTATGAGATACCTGGAGAATTACTGCAATTATTTTGCAGTTGGTGAAGCCTGCATGTGCAATGATGGGAGAAGGTGAGGTGGATAGGGAAGTAATCAAAAGAGTTGGCTTGTGCTGGATTGTGTTTAGCTTCTTGAGAGTTGTTGGAGCCCACAACCAGGCAGGTGAAGAGTATTCTATCACATTCTGACTTCTGTTTTGTTGAAGATGGAAAACCTTCAGGTTGTCATGAGATGAGTTATGCATCCTCAGCATATCCAAACTTTGCTCTGCCCTTGGAGTGGCAGAGACTATAGTCCAATTGAGATCTTGATCAATGGTGGTTTCCAGGATGTTGATGGTGAGGACTCAGTGCTGGAAGTAAAGTTGGAGATCACTGTTTGGTACTTTTGGATTAGGAATGTCACTTGCCATTTACTAGCCCATGTCTGAATCTTGTTGAATACAAGCAAGGACTGGTTGATTTGCTGAGGAGTTGCAAATCCAATTGAACGTCATGTAATCATCAATGAGCATTCCCACTTCTGACCATTTGGTAGAAGGAACATCAGATGAAATAGCTGAAGATGATTCAGCTAAGGAATTCATGATGAATTCTCAAAAGTTACAATTGGCCACGAGAAACCATACACCTTTCTCTAATGTACAAAATGTAGACAATAATCCAAAATCCATCAGTTCTCCACAAATGTTTAAATAACATAAATTTGTAAACATGCAATGTCAACTTAAGTTTAATTGATAGCACTCTTGCCCTTTAAATAGAACTTCACTTCAATGATAAAATCCAACTCCATATTCTTGGCATTTGGACTCAAGCAGTATTGGTGCATATCTTCTTTCCTGTGTTAAAAGTACCAGTGGAACCAACAAAATATATGAAAATTATTCTTGATATTCTACCCTTTAACCAATAGCACCAAAAGTAAAATTGAAATACTACAGATGTGGGAAGTCTGAAACAAGTCCGGGAGAGGCTTTCCATAAAAGTAATTTATCTATTTCTATCTCCAAATAGGCTATTTCATCGTGTTCTGTCTTTGTCACTTACAATCAATTTGTATGATAATTATCGCCTGTGAGAGTTTATTTTCACAAATTGACTTCCATAATTGAACCCTTGATTATACATTTCTGAAATAATTCATTGGCACTTGAGACAACCGTAAAGGAATATCAAAGGCACCATATAAATTAATGTAATCTTTTTTCTCTTTCTCTAACTTTTACCTATCCAGGTATCAATGCCAGGCATCAACATAGCTCTCAACCAATTTGCAAGTTTTATGGGTAACTGCAGAATCTGTGACTCTACAAATGGCAAGATTCTCTGAGTGGAGATCATTTGACTTCGGAGAAACTCCATGAAAAGGTTGGTATTGATTCAACTGATATACAAATCTTTACTGTCTTTAATTTCCTTTGACTTTGATCAAATTGAGAGTAACATGTCATTTCACAGAGTGACCCAAAGTGATTCTCCAACCAATACATTTCTTTATATCCTTGGCTTTCATCATTATGTAGTAAAATAAGTTTGCTTTCAACAGGCTCACATGAACAAAAAAAAAATAATGGAGCTTTACAGCATTAAAACAACCTCTTCCTATGTATCTATATATGGTTTTCTGAATTGTGATTCCCAGATTAATACTTTCCCATCAGCTCAGGCTTAACCAGTGATTCATGAAATTTTAGCATAGTCTCTCTGCTTTTATATCTTATTCAAATTTTGAAAAATGTAAGTAATCCATATTCTAGTTGAACCATTAATGCAGCAGTGATGGAACAATTATGTTAAAAATGGTTTCAACATTCCAGAAGAAGATTCGCTGTGCAACTTCTATATGACTTTAGAAAACCACATCAAAGAACTGGTGACGTCTTTATCCATCTCTCTGGCCTCAGATCAGTGGGAATTTCAAGTGCTGAGTTTTCCCTTTGTCATCTGATTTCTAGTGGATGTAATATAGAAATAAAAAGTTGCTTTGGGTTTTTGATGGTATTGAAACAAATATTTGAACTTCATCTATCTGTTTAAAATTTTAAAATCAGAATGTAGTTTCAATGCATCAGAATCCCCCAATGCTGTCTACATTTCACATATCCTGTTTCATTATTTTTATCTCCAAGTATACTGTGTACCAAATGGAAATAGCTGCAATATTGGTTTGTGGTAAAATAATTCAAGGGTACTTTTGGTTTATTGCCACTGATTTAGCCAAAGTGGCTAGCTGAGGTACATTAATGCTTTAAAATATTCTTTTGGTAAAGCATTTTTAACTTGTTGATCATTGCAACCCAAGTCCCATCTCTAAACTTGCCTCATAAAAGGTAATAAATCTGATAAATTAATAAATTGAAAGAATAAAGAATACATAAACCAAAAAGCATTTAATTTTGGGATGAGGCCACCATTGACAATGCTAACATTTATTGCCCAACCTCAGTTGCCCTGAGTGACTTGTTTGACTATTTCACAGGAAAGCTCACCAGCAAACTCATTGGTGTGATACTCAAGTCTCAAGTCCACGAGATCAAGCAAGTACAATTCATTTACTTTCCAAAAAGAGCTTGCTTAATGCAGTATCACAACCACTAAATGACTGTACCCAAAGTTTTGAACCAAATCTTTGCCACAATAGTGGGAAATAATTCACTTGAGTTAGAAAATGCAATGGATGAAGTGCAAAATCATTGGATTGATCACAAATGCTTTAAAAACAATGAGCACTACAAACAGAAATAGTTTTTCTTACTTCACTCAGTGTATAAAAAGTCAGATGTACAGATTTATTTATGCAAGGAAAAATTAAACATGATCCACTAAACAGCTGCCTGCCAGATAGTAACTCAGCAAGTCAAAGTATCAATTGAAAAGATGTACTGATTATTGTTTTTTTTAACCTTTACAACTATATTTTCGTATCATAACATTTTTTAGTTATAAATTGAAGTGAATGGGCAAGTCAGGACACAAGCACCAATAAACAACCTTCTGAGTATTTAAACTGAATTTTAATTGACTTTGTACTTACAAATGAAAAATTCACTGAGATAATTAAATATTAGTTGCGAGGAAGATGTAATTAAATTTTTGTCTCTTCTCTGTTTTGGTCTCATTCTGCTCAAAATTCTCAATGATGGCTTAATTTGTGTCAGGTATCAAAATGAAATACAAGGTTATGGAGGTTAAATTTATTCCTTGGTCATATGTCAGCTTATAAACATTGTATTCCACAAATTTCCCATTGCAATTCATTTAATATTTCTTTAACAATGAGCCATGGAATGGTTGATAGGTCTGATGCCTGACAAGATACAAAGCATGCGACATGATAAAGAAATCCTGCTTGGTTAGTGTAGCAGTTAGCACAATGCTATTACAACACCAGCGAACTCGTTTCAAATCAAGCATTGTCTGAGGGAGTTTGTATGTTCTAACTGTGTCTGCATAGGTTTCCACCAGGCGCTCCAGTTTTCTCTCACATTCCAAAGACATACAGGGTTAGTAGGTTAATAGGCCACATGGATGTATTTGGTCAGTGTAGGCTCATGGGCTGGAAAGACCTGTTATCATGTTGTATCACCAAATTTAAAACAAATTAAAAAATGAAGATGGCTGTGCCTGACCTATTGGTGTACACATGACAAGGCACAAGTCACACAAATGGAAATTAAGTGCCAGTGATATGATTTAAATGAACTTTCATAGGCAGTCTTTAAAGCAGGTGACACTATGTGAAGCTGACTCTATGCTTACCCAAGTAACAACACAAAGTTGGAGAAACTCAAGAGATCAAGCAGTGTCCTTTATATAGCAAAGGTAAAAATCATAACCGATGTTTTAGGGCTTGATCCCTTCATCAGGTATGGAAAAATGTCAGCAGGTGTCCGAACAAAAGAGTAGCAGGGGGAGGGGTGGTCGCATTGGCAGGAGGTGATAGGTGGAGAAGGGAGGGAGAAGACAGCAGTGATCACAGAGAGGAGAGAACTTTCTCCCCTTGATCACTGCTGTCCCCACTCTCCCTTCTCCACCTATCACCTTGTGGCTTTGCAACCACCCCTCATAAACATAAACCATTGGTTGGGCCTCAACTGATGGAGGAGGACATCTCTATAAATCACAGTTCAGAAAAAGCAAGAAGGGTACACAGGAAGTTTATCAAAATGTTTCCACAGAAGAGGGATATCTGACATTGCTTGGAGCAAAGTTCCAGATGAAGAGTTGGTACTTGAGAGTTTCAAGGTAAAGGGAGTTCTTTAATAGTTTTTAAAATTCTGCTTTGTGTAATTTTATTTACATCTTTTTCAGTACCTCTCAATGTCTCTTATACCCAAAGCAGAAAAAGAATGAAAAAAAAACAATGACATTTCTTTGGCTTGGCTTCGCGGACGAAGATTTATGGAGGGGGTAAAAAGTCCACGTCAGCTGCAGGCTCGTTGTGGCTGACCAGTCCGATGCGGGACAGGCAGACACGATTGCAGCGGTTGCAAGGGAAAATTGGTTGGTTGGGGTTGGGTGTTGGGTTTTTCCTCCTTTGCCTTTTGTCAGTGAGGTGGGCTCTGCGGTCTTCTTCAAAGGAGGCTGCTGCCCGCCAAACTGTGAGGCGCCAAGATGCACGGTTTGAGGCGTTATCAGCCCATTGGCGGTGGTCAATGTGGCAGGCACCAAGAGATTTCTTTAGGCAGTCCTTGTACCTTTTCTTTGGTGCACCTCTGTCACGGTGGCCAGTGGAGAGCTCGCCATATAATACGATCTTGGGAAGGCGATGGTCCTCCATTCTGGAGACGTGCCCCATCCAGCGCAGCTGGATCTTCAGCAGCGTGGACTCGATGCTGTCGACCTCTGCCATCTCGAGTACCTCGACGTTAGGGGTGTGAGCGCTCCAATGGATGTTGAGGATGGAGCGGAGACAACGCTGGTGGAAGCGTTCTAGGAGCCGTAGGTGGTGCCGGTAGAGGACCCATGATTCGGAGCCGAACAGGAGTGTGCGTATGACAACGGCTCTGTATACGCTTATCTTTGTGAGGTTTTTCAGTTGGTTGTTTTTCCAGACTCTTTTGTGTAGTCTTCCAAAGGCGCTATTTGCCTTGGCGAGTCTGTTGTCTATCTCATTGTCGATCCTTGCATCTGATGAAATGGTGCAGCCGAGATAGGTAAACTGGTTGACCGTTTTGAGTTTTGTGTGCCCGATGGAGATGTGGGGGGGCTGGTAGTCATGGTGGGGAGCTGGCTGATGGAGGACCTCAGTTTTCTTCAGGCTGACTTCCAGGCCAAACATTTTGGCAGTTTCCGCAAAGCAGGACGTCAAGCGCTGAAGAGCTGGCTCTGAATGGGCAACTAAAGCGGCATCATCTGCAAAGAGTAGTTCACGGACAAGTTTCTCTTGTGTCTTGGTGTGAGCTTGCAGGCGCCTCAGATTGAAGAGACTGCCATCCGTGCGGTACCAGATGTAAACAGCGTCTTCATTGTTGGGGTCTTTCATGGCTTGGTTCAGCATCATGCTGAAGAAGATTGAAAAGAGGGTTGGTGCGAGAACACAGCCTTGCTTCACGCCATTGTTAATGGAGAAGGGTTCAGAGAGCTCATTGCTGTATCTGACCCGACCTTGCTGGTTTTCGTGCAGTTGGATAATCATGTTGAGGAACTTTGGGGGACATCCGATGCGCTCTAGTATTTGCCAAAGCCCTTTCCTGCTCACGGTGTCGAAGGCTTTGGTGAGGTCAACAAAGGTGACATACTAGTGAGGTAATTAACTAAAAGATGCAGTTCTACAATAATTGATAAAAGATCTAGAAGGAAGAAGGGGTGGTTAGAGGTGGAACACTTCCTTGAAAAACTAAAAGGTAAAAACTATAGATTTTGGAAAATAACATAAAAAGATAAGTTGTTGTTTTCAATTACTCAGCAGGTTAGGCAGCAAAAATGGGAAGTGTGAAGAGAAGTATGAGAATGTCTATGATCGAGTAGAGACTAAGTGTCACAAATGATGGTTCTGGTAAAGAGTGGGTGAAGTTTGAAGTTTATGGTCACATACACAAGTACAATGTACAGATGCAACCAATGTCTTACTTGGTGGAGTAGATTCACAGGTGATCTATGTGAATAAGATGTATATAGAAGATTAATAAAAACAGAGAAAGGTTTAACAAGAGAAAGAAAAACAACATTTTTCTCCCTGCAGAGGAGATTTACAAGGATGTTGTCAGGATATGAAGAACTGAGTTATAGGAAAAGTTTAAATAGGCTTGGACTTAATTCTCTGGAGTGTAGAAGAATAACAGGATATTTGATAGAGGTATTCAAAATTATGATGGGTATTACTGCAATAAATCCAAGCAGGCTTTTTCCACTGAGGTCAGGTTAAATAAAAAATAGAGGACAAGGGTTAAGGGTGAAAGGGGAAAGTTTATTAGGGGAAACTTCTTCAAGCAGAGAGTGGTGGGAGTGTGGAACAAGCTGTCAGCTGAATTGGTCAATGAAGACTCAACTTTCACATTTAAGAAAAATTTGGACAGAAACATGTATGGGAGGGGTATGAAGGGAAATGTTCTGGGTGCAGGTCAATGGGACTAGGCAGAATAATAGTTTGGCATACACTAGAAGGGCTGAATGGCCTGTTTCTGCGCTGTACAGTTCAATGGTTCTCTGATTCTAAAGTCAACAGAAGCTGATGACACTTCTTGAAGGGTTTGTTCAGATTATTGAAGTCAAGGCTCTCGTAGAGTTATGAATAAAAATTAGTATGAGCTCTTTCAAACATCCCACTGGAATTATAGCTTCTGTCCATAAACTTCTATGGACTATCTAAATGCAAAATTCTAATTACACTGCTATGACTTGTGTATTCAATTCTTCAACCAACCAAGCATTTCTGCTCCCCCCCTCCACCCCCCAGAGCTGCAACTTTGACATGTCCTTGACTGAGCTATATATGTGAGCTAAGATGTGGATGAATTTTTTGGGGGTAATCAACTTCTTGGTTAAATATTTTGAAAGAGGCAAATCATAATTTCAAGCTGTGCACTTAATACTCTTCAAAATACCAATGAAACATCAGGTTGGCTCCAGGCCAAGAAGTCAGACATGCTAATTATCGCTTAGCTGAATTCTTGCACACATTCAACCTACTGGGAAAGCAAACACAAAGCAGCCCATATTATTCATTTAAACCCTAACTTGCCTCCATCAATGTAATATGGCCAGCATTGCTGGCAGAGCATTTCAGTTGTTTTATGATTTAAATTTTTAAGATTCCAGGTTTACACCGTAATTGATTGCACCAAACAAATGTTCCCTAACAACTATCCAAAGGTAAATGATCTTCATCTTCAGAATGCGCAAGCATTCTTTGAATCTAAATCTCCTTCCCTCATTTGTTTGGAGAGGGAAAGAGGGAGAGTTAAATTACTGCAATAGAGGAACCCATTATGATCTACCCTACTCAAAGGTCTTGTAATGCAATACTTTAAGTCCCAGATAAGGTTCATTCTATACTCCTCCAGGAATCTACCCAAATAATAATAACAATGGCCTATCCTTCTTGATCATCTCCTCACCCTTCCTCCACACCCCCACAAGGATTTATAAGCCTTTCCTGATGTTACATTTGGTTCTTTTGCCAATCCCTATCATACAATATCCTTCAGATTTTGAAGGGGAATAATTTATTTCTACCAAATATGCATATAATTTGAAATATCTCTAACAGATAACCAAATTATCTGGGGGAGCAGGAATTCTTGGTTGGTTGAAGAATTGAATACACAAGTCACAGCAGTGCAGTATATTTAAAGATGTAATTAGCATTTTGCATTTAGATAGTCCATAGAAGTTTATGGACAGAAGCTGTAATTCCAGTGGGATGTTTGAAAGAGCTCACACTCATTTTTATTCATAACTCTACGAGAGCCTTGACTTCAATAATCTGAACAAACCCTTTAAGAAGTGTAATCAGATTCTGTTGACTTTAGAATCAGAGAACCATTGAACTGTACAGCGCAGAAACAGGCCATTCAGCCCTTCTAGTGTATGCCAAACTATTATTCTGCCTAGTCCCATTGACCTGCACCCAGAACATCTCCCTTCATACCCCTCCCATACATGTATCTGACAGTAAACCAAATTAGGCTAATGATGCAGAACTTTCATTCAGGAGTGTCTCAAGAAATAAAAGCAGAAATGCTGGAAACAATTAGTGGAGGCTGTGTTATCAGACACTGCCTGACCTGTTGAGGGTTTCCAGTAATTTCTAGCTTATTTCATATTTACACCATTTTCATTTAGAATCAAATTAAGATCATTTCATATGTATTTGTTTCCAAATTGATATTTTCTGACTACTTTATTTCTCTGTTGAAAATTGTTTTGAAGAATTTATGAATTAATGAAATTTAATTCCTGGGATGGCGGGACTGTCATATGTTGAAAGATTGGAGTGACTGGAATTTAGAAGGACGAGAGGGGATCTGATTGAAACTGTGACAGTATATAGATAGGTCTTTGGGAGATAAATTGGGGCAGGTTTTTTTTAAAGAGTAGGTCACATACAAACACTAAGACAGATCTTATTTAAAATACTGGAGCTCTGCTCATGCTAGACATGTCAACCCCAGAGCCTTTACAAAAGCTTTGGAGAGTGCCCAAGAAACTTCACTAATGGATTGTTGTTTACAAAAAGGCAACAGATGAAATAACTTGTTGGAGCCGCAGATGGTCTGGAAGGGAACTTGCTGTTCTAGGAGGGTCATGTGGTTTTGCAAGTAGAGAGAGTCAAACAGACTTTCTGTGTCAAAGAGAGAGAGACAGACAGAGATAAGTTCTTCAATGATACAGTCAGCAGCAGCAACTGGGACTGGAACAGGACAAGCTGGAAAGCTTGTGGAAAACCCCATTTGGAAGACAGATTGTGAGTTCTTAGTTCAGTCTGGTCAAAGCCCTTCTGGTTCATGCAAGAGGAGAGGACTGGTTGTCTAATGTTTCACTTGAAATAAGAAAAACAAGAAGGAACTCTATGGTGACCTGAAAGAAAGAGGTTATCATCTGGAGAACCCTGAGCAAGACACTGAAGTGGCTGATTAAAAAGGAATCCGTTGTCAGTATCCTGGAACAACAAATCTTTCTCTGATAACCGACAAGAACTTTCCTGAGTGGTAAACATTTACCTTTCAAGCATCAATGCCTGGTGAACTTTATAAATATTAAATTCTGTGCACAAAATTAAAATTACCTGCAACTAGTAAACTTGGATGAATGAGAAGTGAGATTGGACTGTGAATCAAGAACTTTTCTGAACTCACACACTCATTACATACATGTGCACTTAGAATTAGAAGGGGGTTAAGTTATGTTAGTTAAGTCAATAGTGATTAGTTAAAGTGTGATTCTGTTTTCACGTTTAAAGATAAATAAAAGCAACTTTTGTCTTGGTGAATAACTATTGCTGCTGGGTTTTGGGGTCCTCTGGGTTCGTAACGAAACATAAGATTATTAAGGGATTTGGCACTCTAGAGACAGGAAACATATTCCTGATGTTGGGGTAGCCCAGAACCAGAGGCCCTAGTTTAAGAATAAAGGTAGTCCATTTAGAATGGAGATGAGAAAAAACATTTTCATCCAAAGAGTTGTGGATGTGTGGAATGCTCCGCCTCAGAAGGCAGAGGATGCCAATTCTCTAGTTGCTTTCAAAAATGAGTTTGATAGAGCTCTTAAAGATAGTGAAGTCAAGGAATATGGGGAGAAGGCAGGAATGGGGTACTGATTGTGGATGATCAGCCATGGTCACAGTGAATGGCGGTGCTGGCTTGAAGGGCTGAGTGGCCTACTCTGCACCTATTGTCTATTAATGGAGTATTATTCTCTTAAATTTTATTGAAGTAAATTTATACTGGAACCTGTATCAGCCTTGGAAATACTTAGAAAATTTGTATATTTCTAATCAAGCAGTTCATGTCTGCTTTCAGAAAAACCTGGGCACCAGCTGGGCTTGATCTGGGAATTGGAAAGGACATTCACCCACGTGATGGTGTGACATAATGATCGACTCCAACTAGAGAAAATTTACATATATCATTTGCAGAATTCACTGCAGCAGCTCACAGATTCTTCATGAACATTTCCCCAAACGAAGACTATCACAACCTTATTTTTTTCAAGGGTGGATATATTAGCAAATTCATCCCAATAATACACACCAGTTTAAAATGGGAAATCAACTGTTCTTTCATTGTCACTTGTCAACATCCATGAACAGTTTACACTTGAAAACTGTCAGAATATTCTGCACACATGGACCAAAACAATTCAAAGAGAAAGTTTTCCAGAACATGTTAAAGGCAAAGGCTAATAAGTGGATTGCAAATGTTGCTGTAAGAAGTGTTACAAGACTGCAAAGAATTGAACTTCAAGCAGGAAAGCCAAAGTCACAGGTGGATAAAATAGAGCAGACACAAATCCCGCTTAAGCACATTCTCCATTTCTCACAGTATACGATTGTAATCATATGTGTCAATCTGATGGACTCGGTCTGGATCGATGAGGAAATTGATTGCCTAATTATTTAAAAATATGGGAAAGTTTACAAAGCAAGTATCTATCCTACACAGAAAACAACAATTTATCCATTAGACATCGGTTTGAGAAATGCTATTTATATATAAGAATTTAACAATCGTTACTCAGTTAGAAACATGGGAATATACTCTAATTTATTTGTACTTGTACATTTTAATAAATTGAAAATAAAAATGGGAATCTATCTCATTAAAACTCTGCCATATTTCTTTGTAAGTAATCATTTATTCAAAAGAAAATCAATGTAACATTCATTTTATTGGGTCAAAATGGAGCTAAAGCCACTTAATAAAATTGCAAACTTGTATCATTGATTGTCCTTGTGCATTCTTTGTTAATGTGAATAATTTACTGATTTCAAACTCTCTATGGTCCTCAATAGTTCTCCAGCTTGTTACTAGCCCTTTGTTTCAGAACTTATTTTCTGATTCTGGCCTAATATGCATTGGATGTATGCGAATATCTTCAACTGTTACATTGCTGCATGCTAGAATCATCTCTCTGAAGACCTATTTGGTCATGTTCAAAACCTTTTTCCTTGACCTATTTTTTTTTTTTACCTCGTATTGCTTTCTGAAATTCCGTCTTTTTCCACATCCTGGCTGAAGAAACTTTGGGACAATGTTCCTGAAATTGCGGTTAAAGTCCAGTTTGGTTTTGATGTTAAGCTAACAAAAGGGCACGGTTTGCATTGATTTTGTGGATCCGAAGTTAGTGGATCCAATTATTGAATGCAACATTCCAAAAACACACAATGAGATAATAATTGTAAATATTTTTAAAACACTTTGGAATTGAAAGAAACAAATGCACGGAGTTGAACTTTGCTTGATACATTAACGGTAAACCACAGCAAAACCAATTTGAGATTTTTTTTTCTAATGATGATATAAACAGAAATAATATTATCCATTAAAAGCAGATTTATGCCTTCTGAGCATTCTGGTTTTAATGCTGTTTTATTTCAAGTACCCCGAATGACAAAAAAAAATAGAACTAAAAGTCTCTGTTCCCTGCGTGGCTCATTTGCTCTGTAGTCTCTCAGTCCCAGAGGAAGGCGTGAGGACAGCACGCGGGGTCAGAGTCGCTCACTGGGGCTGCAATGCGCCGCTCAAGTGGCTCACACCCAGCAGCGACAGGCTTACGCTCCAGGTCAATAGCTCAGGCTCTCTCCAGATGCGTCACGACTGCGGGGTTACTGGGGCCACGCTATCAATAAACGACCCTGAACAGAAACTCAAAACAATATTAAATCTTCTTTTTCAACATTCTTCCTTTTTGATCAACTCCACCCACCCCTTCATTAACCCAGTCTGCTATTTTTTTTAAAAGAAGCATTTGGTCTGGAAACTGTTAATGTAAAGACCCACATCTGTTTCCAATATGGGTCGAGTTACATCTTTTGGAAACAATGCTGGTTTTTACTTCGGAAATTGCATTAAAAAAGTTTTTAACCTGAAAAAGAAATAAAAGGGCAACAACATACACAGCAGCATCACCTAATTTAATTAGATGTGGCAACATTGTCGATGTTGCAACAGAACGTTTTGCTAATGTTAAAACGCTTAAACTATAAAAGGATAAACTTATAATCGAAAACAAAACGCAAAGGACTAAAACTGCTGAGGATTTTCCTTTTACCACTCGTGAGTGGCTCTGTTCCTTTCCCCAATTTACTGACCGTCCCAAAGTCTTCATCGCAGCCTCACCCACACACTGACGGAACCCAGACAGAAAACGATCCAAAAACCATGTTATGAATTTTGACCAATGTAACTTCTCATTTAAATTTGAAAGACGGAACGAAAATCAAATGACAATCCGAGCCACTTACCGACCATCAGCGCTAGTGTAAGAGAGGACAAAGTCATGCTGGCTTCACAAATTCGACATTTAATCCAAAACTTGACGAGGAAACTTCGTACTGCTTTTCTCCGCCTCCTTGATTTTTGGGACTGGAATGCTGGGACAGACCTGAGCACATTAAAACATCGGGAGAGGCAATGGCACTGCGGAAAATTTAGATCTTCAAAAGGCACCTCATTCAAATATATCCCTTTGTCAACCCATCCCCTTTATTCCAGATGCCCAGATGAGGACTGTGCTCAAACCGTCTTTTCTGAGACTTCATATGACAGGTCCGTTGAGTTGAAGGCTGATTGATTGGCTTGAACGGGTGAATGGAGAGAACAGTGACTGCCCCAACTGACATTACGCACGTTTTCCTGTCTGAAAAATGCACAGAGCAAGTCCAACCAAAAGTCTGCATAAAGTGCAGAATGTTGTTGCTGACCAAGCTAACAATTCTTCGAGTGACTTATTGCTCACTTGTGAGTGGCTCTGTTCCTTCATGCAAGTTTTGTTTCAACAATCAAAAGACACATACTGTGATTTAAACAAAAGGAATCCTACCCTCTTTAGTGTTTGAATCTAAACTAGATCCCATCAGTTTTCTCAACTAATAGTTAATAAAACCAATGCCTTTCCTACCTGATTCAATGCTGGGAAGTAACAGAATATTTCCCAACAGATCTTTCACAGCAAAGCAAAACTTGCTCTAACTGGCTCCTGGTTAATTAAAAAAAAATTAAAAAAAAACAAACAGTAGACACACAGACATTGATTTTGAACTTCTCAATTTCTATTTTATTTTGTGATGTTAATACCTGATTTCTCCATTGAGTTGTTTATTTTTCCCCCAAAATTTACAATGTTGAAGAATGAAAGCATTTCTAAATATATCTTTTCTTCCTGAAAATGCTTTGACAATATGTGTTTGCACAACCAAGAGTAAGATGACTGGAAGAACTCTTTTGAAGAACTAGTACATGTAGTAGGACCAATGGCCTTTTTGTGCTGTGGTATTCTACCGTTTATCAACAATCGTTCATGGTTGTGTTGCTATCAGGACAAACACAGCTCCAATCTCACAGATACAAACTGGATTCAGAGATTAACCATCTGTTAAGTTTTGATATTGACAGTAGATCCAAAATTTTGGAGAGATTTGGGAGATAGAATGAAAGGAGTTATGGTGTAAACTTGGACATAGATAAAGTTTTAAAACATTCCTGTGGCATCACACTTAAATTCAAGTTGATGTTCCATAACCAGTCATTGACAGTGGCAAGCTCTTTAAAGTTGCCAGTGTGTCCTAAGGATAAGGTTTCAGGGTAAACTGCCTGAATTTCCTGGCTTAATCTTCTTCACAAGTCATTTCTCAGGTACAGAGTCCAAATGACAGCAACCACAGACAGTGAGTGGCTTTGAGCATTGGACTGAGTTGAACCCTAACTGGACAGGCTGGTCATTTTGTGACTGTGAATGCAGGCAACAAGTCAGAGTCCATTTTGGAAATGTTATTAAATTTTTATCTGCGTGCAATGCCAAGCAAAAATAAAACTTTTGGCATTAAAACTTATTTTTATGTTATGAATTTTGACCAAATATATTTTCAAGTTTGGACATTATTTTCAAATAAGGGCTAAAATCGGATGGAAACACAAAATTAGTTCATTAATAAAGGACTGATCCTGGAAAAAAAATAATGATCTTGCACTTTCACTTATTTTAATGGTTTAATGCAGGATTGGGAATCAGGAAAACATCATCTTAATTGATTAATGGAGAATAGATCATATTCATGCCTTTGCAATTCCCACTACATGTTACAACTGTGCAAAACATTGATGAGTTCATACTGGAGAATATTGTGCACAATATTGCTCATTCATCTATAAGAAAGATATCATTAAGATCGAAAAGGTGCAGAAAGATTAGAGGTTAGATAGGCTGGTCATTTCATCCTGGAGGATTGGTAGCTGAGGGGAACATTAAAGCAGTTTATAAAATCATGATGGGGAGATTGATAAGGTAGATATTTATTGCTTTTTTTCCCAGGATAGGGGAATCTAAAACTAGAAGGCATAGGTTTAAGGTGAGAGGGAAAATATTTAAAAGTAACCCGAGGGTCACCTTTCTTAAATAGATATTGGTGTGTGACAGGGTATATAGATATATTTTTGGGAGATAATTTGGAAAAGGTTTTTTAGAGTAGGTCACATACAAACACTTTAAAGCAGAACTTATTTAAAATACTGGAGCTCTCCCCCCATGCTAAACATATCGGGGCCTCAGAGCTTTTGCAAAAGCTTTGGAGAGTGCTCAAGTGACTTCACTAATGGATTGTTGTTTACAAAAGGCAACAAATGAAAGATCATGCTGGAGCTGAAGATTGTCTGGAAGAAAACTTGTTGTTCTAAGAGGATCATGTGGTTTTGCAAGCAGAGAGAGTCAAACAGGCTTTCTCTCAGAGAGAGAGAGAGAGAGAGAGATCTTGTACAGTGTTAGAGCCAGCAACAGCAGCTGGGACTGGATCAGGACAAGCTGGCAAGCTTATGGAAAGCCCATTTTGTAAGATGGCCTAGTCAAATCCCTTGTGGTTCATGCAAGAGGAGAGAACTGGCTGTCTAATGTTTCACTTGGAATAAGTGAAACAAAAAGGAACACTGTGGTGACCTGAAAGAAAGAGGCTATCATCTGGAGAACCCTGAAGGGGCATGTCTCATCAACAAGCCACTGAAGTGGCTAATTAAAAGGGAATCAGTTGTGGGTGTTCTGGAATAACCAATTTCTCTCTGAAAACTGATAAGAACCTTTTTGAGCAGCAACCATTTACCTTTCAAGCACCAAGCCCTTGTGAACTTTATAAATGTTAAATTCTGTGCACAGTATAAGAATTGCCTGCAACCAGTGAAATTGGAGGAATGAGAAGTGAGATTGGACTGTGAACCAAAGAACTTTTCTGAACTTATACACACATTACATACATGTGCACTTAAAATTAGAAGGGGGTTTAGTTAGGTTAAGTAAGTTAATAGTAATAAGTTAAAGTTTGATTCCATTTTCATGTTTAAAGATAATTAAAAGCAAGTTTTATTTAAGTAACCATTTGTCTTGGTGAATATCTATTGCTGCTGGGTTTTGGGGTCCTCTGGGCTCATAACAGGTGGATATATGGAATGTCAGAGAAAGTGATTGATATATTGATATTGATTAGTTAATATATCTCCCCTTCCCACTATAGTTTTGATGAAGGTTTCTGGCCCATGGACGCTGACTGACCCACTGAAGTCCTCCAGCATGCTACACGTTGTTCAACATTTCAGTGTCTGCAGTTTTTGTGTTTCAATATAGGGGGGTTGTAATGTTATGAGCCCTGAGAACCCCTAAACCCAGCAGCAATAGAAATTCACCAAGGCAAATGATGAATTAAATAAAAGTTTCTTTTAAATATCTTTAAACATGAAAGCAGGATTAAACCTTAACTTATTACTATTAACTTAACGTAACCTAACGTAACCTGCTTTTAATTCTAAGCACGTGTATGTAATGTGTGTGTAAGTTCAGAAAAGTTCTTTGATTCACAGTCCAATCTCACTTTTCAGTCCTCCAAGTTCACTGGTTGCAGGCAATTCTTACACTGTGCCAGAATTTAACATTTATGAATTTCAACAGTCTTTGGTGCTTGAAAAGTGAATGGTTACTGCTCAGGAAGATTCCTTCTGATCAGCCACATCAGTGTCTTGCTGAAGAAAATTTCCCCATCAGGGTTTTCCAGATGATAACCTCTTTCTTTCAGATCACCACATATTTCCTTTGTGTTTCCCTTATTTCAAGTGAAACATTATGCAGCCAGTCCTCTCCCCTTGCATGGACCACAAGGGCTTTGACCAGGCTGAACTAAGAACTCACAACCCTTCTTCAAAATGGGGTTTTTCCACAAGCTGGCCAGCTTGTCCTGTTCCAGTCCCAGCTGCTGCTGCTGAACTGTAGAAGTGAATTCTCTCTCTCTCTCCCTCACTCACTCAGAGAAAACACATGACATTCTTAGAACAGCCAACTGCTCTCAGACAGACTGCAGCTCCGGACCTAACCTTCTGAGTTTGTTGCTTTCCAAAACAATAATCCATAACTCCACAGCACGTCCAATTAACACCTACTTGTAAAGTCCTTATAAGCATTCTTCAAAATTTTTTCAAAGGCACCTGGAGGCTGGACTGTCTGGCTTGAGCAGAGCTCTGGCATTTTAAATGAGATCTGTTTTTAAGAGTTTGTATGTGATCTACACTATCTCCTTTTAAAACCATATCTATGTACAATTTTAAATACAACATAATCTGTCACAGTTACCCTGCTATCATAATTCAATTGGTACAATGCCTTCTGTGTAATGTACAATTGTTTGTCATTCCCTTGAGGATCAAATTGACATATTATAGATGATTCTTATGCTTGCATGAAAGAGAGACATGATCAAATTTGTTGTGAACTATCTTATTGGAAGAGGGGTTGAGTTATGACTTTCATAATAACCATAAGTTTATCATTGTGTTGCATGGAATTCAGGCAACATGGCAAGTTTTGGACCAAAAACAAGCTTATATATTCATCATTCTTGCAATTTTATGTTTTAATTGTCAGAATTCTAAATACGTTAATTCAATATACTTCGAATAAGTATTCTCTTGTTTTTGAGAAACGCTGTTAATTTCATCATGTTACTACCCTAGGTTTTGAGGCTGTTACAATGTTCCCCAACAAGAACTGGAGAGTATTTTCTTCCAAGTGCAGCATTATTAGAAATATATTTGTTTGTTATTCTGTACCATGGTTAAAATGAATAATAACTCAGTGCTCTCAAGCTTAATAAATAAAATCAGTGAACCAGTGAGCCTCAGATAATGTGCTCAACAGCTGGAATTTTTTCTACTTGTATACAGCTCATGATTGTCAGAAGACTGTTCAATTTACACATCTGGAGCAGTTTTGCTTCTGATTCTGAATGTGTTGAAGTTTAACATGTAACAAAATATCAGGATAAAAATCCTACAAATGATTTGTTCCTGGCAGAGGTAATTAATAATGTGCTGGTTTATTCCTTTGGAAAGAACTTGATTTGTGGATTGTTATGTGGTGTAAAATGAATAAACAGGTGATGAAATACCAAGTGGTTATATTAGCCTTTGTGCAACTGAAATTGAATTGTGTTGGTGCCTTAGACAGGAGAAAAGAGTGTCCAATAAAAATAAAATTTTATGATAGGCTTCTCTTGTAACCTTTGCCTATTTTATTAAGTAAGTTGAGCAAAAGAATGATTTCATTATAATGATTAAATTAAAGCAACAAATATTGCAGTGAATGACATAAAGCAGCCTCTATCCTCAAGAACCATCACCACCCAGGCCATGCCCCCTTCACTCTGCTCCCATTGGGAAAAAGGTACAGGAGCTTGAAGCAGGCCCATGCAAAGCTGGTAATAAGCCCAGGCCAGATGGGAAATGTAGGCCCCATTTCAAACTGGTCATTAAGTATTTTTGTAATCAGTGCTCAATATATATGATTTATGTATGGGATACAGACACATGATGTACTTACAAGTAACAGAACAGAATAAAACACAAGAATGATTTATAAAAAAGATAATGGCAAGCAATTTTATTCAAAATGTATACAAATCAGCAGCCATCCTGTCCCTTTCCCTCCACCAGAGGGAGCAGGCCCCCTCAAAATTGTAGGCCCATGCCAACTGGCCCACTTGACCCTTCCTCTGTTCTGGCCCAGCCTGAAGACAAGCACTCAGTAGCACAAGGTCTGCTCCTTCTGCTCCGCCATCAGGTTCCTGAATGAACATGAACCATTGACACTGCCTTTACTTTGACTTTTTCTTGCACTATTTTTATTCATTTCATAAGGTGGTTTGCACTGTGATGGTGCCACAAAATAATGTATTTCATGACATGTTCATGACAATAAATTCTGATTCTGATATAAAAATTGATAAGGATTGGATTATTTTTAGTTCTGGGCATTATGATTTTGAGTCAGTAAAAATATTTGTGTAAATGTGGCTAAAATAAAGAATTATCTGAATAGGATGAGTCATGTAAATGAGCAAAAAACTCTCAGCAAAAAACTGCAACAGAATTCAGCTCAGCACTCAGGCTGCAAGAGCTGAAGTAAATACTGGCCAAGCAATCAAAAGAATATGGAAGTCAATAAAACTGCAGATGATGGTAATCTGAGATTAAAAAATACACAGTAAATCTTAAAATATTCAGTAGTTGAGGCAACATCAGTAAAGAAAAACAGTTCAGGTTAAAGACTGTGACAAATTACGTTGTGTTTCAATTGCATATAGATATGTTTTTAGGAGATAACTTGGGGAAGGTTTTTTTTTAGTGTAGGTCACATACAAACACTAAAACAAATTTTATTTAAAATACTGGAACTCAGCTCATGCAAGACATGTCAACTCCAGAGCCTTTGCAAAAGCTTTGGAGAATGCCCAATAGACTTCATTAATAGATTGTTTACTAAAAGGCAAAAGGTGAAAGAACTTGTCAGAGCCGCAGACTGTCTGGAGTGGAACTTGCTGTTCTAAGAGGGCCGTGTAGTTTTGCAAGCAGAGAGAGTTTTCTCTCTGAGAGAAAGAGAGACAGGGATCAGTTCTGCAGTTATACAGTCAGCAGCAGCAGCTGGGACTGGATCAGGACAAGCTGGCAAGCTTGTGGAAAACCCCATTTGGAAGAAGGTTTCTGAGTTCTTAGTTCAGCCTGGTCAAAGCCCTTCTGGTTCATGCAAGAGGAGAGGACTAGGTGTCTAATGTTTCACTTGAAATAAGTGAAACAAAAAGGAACTCTGTAGTGACCTGAAAGAAAGAGGCTATCATCTGGAAAACCCTGAGGGGCAAGTTTTTCGGCAAGACTCTGAAGTGGCTGATTAAAATGGAATCAGTTGTGGGTGTCCTGGAACAACAAATCTCTCTCTGAAAACCAACAAGCATTTACCTTTCAAGCACCAAAGCCTGGTGAACTTTATAAATGTTAAATTCTGTGCACAGTATAAGAATTGCCTGCATCCCATGAATATGGAGGAATGAGAAGTGAGATTGGATGTGAACCAAAGAACTTTTCCGAACTCACATACACACACATTACATACACGTGCGCTTAGAATTAGAAGGGGGTTAAGTTAGGTTAGTTAAAGTGTGATCCTGTTTTCATGTTTAAAGATAATTAAAAGCAACTTTTGTTTAAGTAACCATTTGACTTGATGAACTTTATAAATATTAAATTCTGTGCACAGTATAGGAATTGCCTGCAACTAGTGAACTTGGAGGAATGAGAAGTGAGATTGGACTGTGAATCAAAGAACTTTTCTGAACTCACACACACATTACATACATGTGCATTTAGAATTAGAAGGGGGTTAAGTTAGGTTAGTTAATTCAATAGTGATAGGTTAAAGTGTGATTCTGTTTTCATGTTTAAAGATAATTAAAAGCAAGTTTTGTTTAAGTAACCATTTGTTTTGGTGAATATCTATTGCTGCTGGGTGTTGGGGTCCCCTGGGCTTGTAACAGGTGGATATATGGAATGTCAGAGAAAATGACTGATATATTGATATTGATTAGTTAATATATCTCCCCTTCCCACTATAGTTTTGTTGAAGGTTTCTGACCTGAAACATTGATTGACCATTACCACCCATGGATGCTGACTGACCTGCTGAAGTCCTCCAGCATGCAACTCTTCATTCAACATTTCAGTGTCTGTAGTTTTTATGTTTTAATATAGGGAGGTTATAATGTTATGAGCCCAGAGAATCCCAAACCCCAGCAGCAATAAAAATTCACCAAGACAAATGGTTACTTAAACATAAGTTACTTTTAATTATCTTTAAACATGAAAACAGGATTCAACTTTAACTTATTACTATTAGCTTAACTTAACCTAATTTAACCGCCTTCTAATTCAAAGCTCACATGTATACAATGTGTATAAGTTCGGAAAAGTTCTTTGATTCAAAGTCCAATCTCACTTTTCACTCCTCCAAGTTCACTAGCATCAGGCAAATCTTATACTGTGCACAGAATTTAACATTTATGAATTTTCAACAAGTTCTTGTGCTTAAATGGTTATCACTCAGGAAGGTTCTTGTTGGTTCCAGAGAGAGATTCATTGCTAATTGGACACACACAAGCTGATTTACTTGCATCACTTCAGTGTCTTACTGAAGAAACTTGTCCCATGAGGGTTTTTCAAGTGATGACCTTTTCTTCTGCAGAACACCACAGAGTTCCTTTTGTTTCCCTTATTTCAGGTAAAACACTCTAGCCATCCATTTCCTCTTGTATGAACCACAAGGGTTTTCATTAGGCTGAATTCAGAACTCACAGCCCGTCTTCAAAATGGGGTTTCAACAAGCTGCCAACTTGCCATGACTGCAGAAACCAGTTCTCTCTCTCTCTTGGAGAAAGCCTGTCTGGTCTCCTTCTCTCTCTCCTTGCAAAACCACATTACCTTCTTAGAACAGCAAACTGCAAACAGACAGATTGCAGCACTGGGCCCAAACTTCTGAGCCTGTTCATCTGTTGCTTTCAAAACAATAATCCATTACTCCACAGCAGGTCCAATTAACACCTACTTATGAAGTCTTTTGAGCTGGGTTCTTCTATTTACACCTCCTTATGAAAACCTCTAGCAAAGCAGTTTTTATTGTCTTTACAGAGGCACTGGGCCTGGAGTGTCTGGTTTGAGAAAAGCTCTTGCATTTTAAATGCGATCTGTTTTGTGAAGTGTTTGTGTTTGTTTGTGACCTACACTAAACCTCCACAATCTATCTCCTTCAAAAACATATCTATATACAATATAAAATATGATATAATCCCACACAAGCAGCACTGTAGAGTGAGGAATATTAATTTACTTCATGTGGAAAGAGATACCTGCTTGCAACCTCAGCCTTTCTGTAAATGGGAGAGTTGGCTAGAACTCAACCAGGGCAAACCACATACACATCTGTGAAGCTGGAACCACAAAAGCACAATGCATTGATTGACATATGGAAAATACTGGTCAATGAAGGCAAATAATTGTAACTCAGGGCATGATCTTTACCACCAGTTGTGCGCAACAGCACCATGAAGAACAACAAAATGCCACCCTTTTTGATTGTAGTAGGCTGCTGCATTATCATGTGGGGCAATGATGGGAATATGTGCACCAGTGCACATTGGATAGCCCCTTTCTGGAAACACATCGATTGACTCCTGAAGGTGAGCTCCATTCGGCAGGTCAATGAAACATTTCATGAGGGTCTCCCTCAATGTGACAGTGACTTTGCGCATCACCGTGTACACAATGGAGACACCTGTACCAAAAGGGATGATATCACAAAGTGATGCCAAGTCTGAGCGAAGGCTCCATAGGCTTTCAGCGGTTTATGGTCCTGCGTCTCAGTTCTGGCTCGAGGAGCTCAATTACAAATTCAAAAGTACTATGAGACATTCTAAAATGATTCACCACTGTTCATCATCAAAATTATTGAAGACATTAGACTAGAACATGGGCCCCTGTGGTCTTTCTCTCCTCCATATTCTTCTATTATTATATAGCCATTCAAAATCTAATTGTCCAATAGATTGTACTCTTGGGTGATTAACATACATAATTTACCCTTACTACTACGTTTAGATATGTCAGTGAATCACCCCTCTTGGGTAGAAATGGAATTGCAGTTCTCCAAAAAAACTTTCTATGTTGGCAGTTCTAGGATCCCTTTTACCATTTTCCTTTCCCAAATTAACACAGGTTGAGAATTTGGCCTCAATTTAGGTAATTCTTCAGGCTAAATAGTTTTTCACTGGCTAGTCCTATTATAGATAACTATCCTTTTCAACCATCCTTGTTGGATGTAGGTTTCAAGGAAAGGCATAGAATAGTTATTCAAAGTTTTAAACAAATTTTTATTCGAGACTATTTTGCCTCTTTTGAACAATTACCAGCTACATTTAATCTTTCCAACAGAACACTTTTTTTTAGATATTTACAAATTAGACATTTTGTTCAGTCGAAGCTTTTAGAATTTCTAACATTAATATTCTTTATGTTTTTTAATTTATGATTTTATTTTCATGGTAGATTAACATCACATATTTATAATAATGTATTGGATTTAAATTCAATTCCCATGGCTGGGTTCAAGAGTGATTGGGAATGAGATTTGAATATAACATTTTCAGATGAATGTTGGTACTCTACTCTCAGCTTGATTAATGATTCCTCATTTTGACCAAGGCACTGCTTATTACAATTTACAGTGGTACTCAGAATTTATATGTCCAAACTTAAATGATCTTGTTTTTATGTAGATATTGATCCACTATGTGAGAAATAAAATTTTTGAGGCTTCTCTGATTTGGGAGTGCCAAAATTTAGAGAGATTCTGGAAAGACATTTTACCAAACTTTATCACCGATTCTTAAGATTAATTTATAACCTTGCCCATTAATTGCTCTGTTTGGTTTTTCTTGTGATGCATCTCAGGAAAAAGTTTTAGCTTTTACCAGGTTGATAGCCAGACAAACAATTTTATTGAAATTGAAAGATGATTCATCCCTTACACATACACAGTGGTTATATGATGTATGGTCCTATTTAAGTTTAGAGAAAATTAGATATAATATTAAAGATGGAAAATTCCAATTTATGAAATTGTGGGGCTCATTCTTAGATTTTTTTATAATTGGAAGAATTAACAATTACTGTATATTGCAGTCATTTATTGCCTGTTTTCCAGGGGTCACCAGTGATTTCACATTATTGATTTTTTAAAATTAATTATATAAGGTAACCTTAATTTGAGGGAGGGGGTAGATTAGATTTAGTTTTACTTTTCATTTTCTTTTTCTTTCTTTTATTTTATACAAGTTATTTCAACAAATGGGTTTAATTAACATGGTTGCATAGATCATTTCAATTAAATGTTTTTGAGCAATTATTGATGTAGTTTTATCTACTTTTTGTGCATACTTACTTGAAAACAAATAAATAATTATGCAATTGTCAATTCTGTATGTATGCTTATAGGTTAAACTCAATAAAAAATATTTTTAAAAAGAAATAAAATGCCTCAGAATAACCAGATGTCTTCATCAATGGCTAATCATCTCAGCTTGAGTTTCCTCCTCAAAATCCTCCCTGATTCTCCTCAATTGTTGATAATGATGTTGATAATACTTGCCTGCATGATAAGAGTGCCACAATTTTCAAAACAATCATACAGACCGCATTGTCATCCGCCATTGCTGAGAAGGTGGAGATGTCACTGCCTGAGAGTATGTAAACATCTTTCAGAATGTCACTGCTGGAGGTTTGGCCCCCCTCGGGCAATACTGTGTAAGTAATGTGAAAGGGCGCACAGAACCGGTTTTTCATGGTCCAATGTGAACGACCTTACTGGTATTTCAAAATGGTTTGTTCGCCCGCCAATTTAGTGGGTTGCCAATGTGAAAGGGGCTTAAGATTCTAAGAGACATTTTAAGTTTTTTTTGTTCCAGCATATATATGCACTTTATGATACTTTTGTGCTTACTTTTGAATAATTATTTGTCTTCCCATTGTTTCCTCTCATTTAAAATCAACGAATATTACTCAAAATACCCACAGCCATGAGTCAATTAGGAGTGGGAAATGAAAACCAAAGTTATAGATTTTTGAAATCTTGTGAGATGAATAATTAAATGTGCAAGAACTCCAAAATATGAACCTTTGTTTTTAAATTGCTGATATGTTTTCTGCACTTACGGTCAAACTTGGAATTCTCCAGACGTTAATCTGATCTCTTGTACTTTTTTAGGGTTATTAATTATTGTTTAACTCATGAGTTGATGCCCTGAAACTGGTGTCAAAATTGAGGTTCATTATACATTTATAACATTAAAAGTCACAGCAATGTGCTAATGCTTAACTATAAAGTTCTCTTTTATGTTTTGATAAATGCTTTACTTGGAGATGCCTTGAGAGAATAGAGGGCATATAAATAATCTGTCAATCTTATTGATAAAATGTTTTGTTATCATCCTTTTAATGTAATGTTTTATCTTAGTTTGTGATATGTTAGTTCAACAATCATGATATGCTTGGTGCTTGTTCTTTCTTTGTATAAAGGGAGCAATAGTATGCAGGCATTAGTTATTGACTCAACATGCTGAGGTACCAGTACAGCAATGGAGAATTCAAATTCTAGTAAATCTAGCAATAGAGTAAAACTAGAATTTCAGAAGAAAATCAACAATGGTAAACTATTGGATGGTTGTAAAACCTGCTTGGTTGGACAGTTCAGTAGTCCAGGAAATCTACTATCTTGTTGATGCGTGACCAGACTTACTATGAACTGCCCAAGAAAGATCTCAGCAAATCATTTGATTTATAGACCGATCAGGATTATTAGAAACAATAAATGCCACTCTTACTAGCAATTTATATGTCAAAGGATGTATTTTTAAAATTTCTGGTTTTATGCCATTCTAATTAGAACCCATGATAATCGTATTTCAGGTGAATGGTGTGTTCATTTTTTTGACTTCCTTTCACACATCCTTCCCCCACTCATCAAAAGAGAAATCTCTTATAGATGACCTCACTCAAAGGCATCCTCCTTATGAAACTCTCATTTAATCCTCATTCTAATGTTTTTTGTGCCGTGTACTCTCTGAAATTGGGTTACAAATTACAGGGATGATTATGCTGCTTTACTGAGCTATTTTTAAATTAATAGTCTGGAAATAATTTCTGGACTTTCTGGTTTGATTTATTAGTGACTGAGTGAACAATCAAGCTCAGCAGATTTATTGTATGATAATATTCAAGAGTACTTCACAACTCTTTCAATTTTTTTTGTTTTATCAAATGAATATTCCATAGGTAAATAACAATAAAGGAAAGTATTAACAAATTTTGTATAGCAATACAAATAGTACTGAGACCTATGTTACATTTTATAAATAAAGATGAAAAGAAAAACATTATACTAAATATCTAATTCAGTACATCTAAATCAAGAGTATTTGTTAGCAATACACTCTCATCTCCTTAACTCGTTAATAAAACTGCGGTTGGAACCGTTACAATTTGCAAAACCCTATAGGCCCCTTAAACGTTTAATCAACAAATTTATTATTTCCATGTGCAATTGCCAAACCTCTGTGAATTTTAATCAGATTTGAAATTTGAGTACTCGAGAATTATGCCATGCAAGCTAAATCAGTGTATTTGATGCAGGTCAAATAAGCTATGTTCATAATGTTCTTCAACCAACTGGACTGATTAACATACTTTTTTGTTGCAATATTTTATTTATCATTTTAAATATATTTAATAATCAACAATCATACCAAATACAGAACATCAAGAGAACCCATCCTTTCACCCCTCCCCTCTATATGTCCTATTAAACAGAAAGAACGAAGAAAAAAAATACAAAAGAAAGCATCCCATTTGTCAGTGCATACAGTAAAACATATGGAGCTAGGATAATAGCACAATGTTATTCTTTCTTTGGCTTGGCTTCGCCGACGAAGATTTATGGAGGTGTATGTCCACGTTTGCTGCAGGCTCGTTGGTGACTGAGAAGTCCGATGCGGGACAGGCAGGCACGGTTGCAGCGGTTGCAAGGGAAAATTGGTTGGTTGGGGTTGGGTGTTGGGTTTTTCCTCCTTTGTCTTTTGTCAGTGAGGTGGGCTATGCGGTCTTCTTCAAAGGAGGTTGCTACCCGTCGAACTGTGAGGCACCAAGATGCACGGTTGGAGGCGATAGCAGCCCACTGGCGGTGGTCAATGTGGCAGGCACCAAGAGATTTCTTTAAGCAGTCCTTGTACCTCTTCTTTGGTGCACCTCTGTCTCGGTGGCCAGTGGAGAGCTCGCCATAGAACACGATCTTAGGAAGGCGATGGTCCTCCATTCTTGAGACGTGACCCACCCAGTGCAGTTGAGTCTTTAGCAGCATGGATTCGATGCTTGGGGACTAGGCTGTGTCCTTGCACCAACCCTCTTTACTATCTTCTCCAGCATGACGCTGAAACAAGCCAATAAAGACCTCAACAATGAAGACAGTGTTTACATCCGGTACTGCACGGATGGCAGTCTCTTCAATCTGAGGCTTCTGCAAGCTCACACCAAGACACAAGAGTAACTTGTCCGTGAACTACTCTTTGCAGACGATGTCGCTTTCGTTGCCCATTCAGAGCCAGCTCTCCAGCGCATGACGTCCTGTTTTGAGGAAACTGCCAAAATGTTTGGCCTGGAAGTCAGCCTGAAGAAAACTGAGGTCCTCCATCGGCCAGCTCCCCACCATGACCACCAGCACCCCCACATCTCCATTGGGCACACTGAACTCAAAACGTTCAACCAGTTTACCTACCTCGGCTGCACCATTTCATCTGATGCAAGGATCGACAAAGAGATAGACAATAGACTCGCCAAGGCAAATAGTGCCTTTGGAAGACTACACAAAAGACTGGAAAAACAACCACCTGAAGAAACACACAAAGATCAGCGTGTACAGAGCCGTTGTCATACCCACACTCCTGTTCGGCTCCGAATCATGGGTCCTCTACCGGCATCACCTACGGCTCCTAGAACACTTCCATCAGCGCTGTCTCCGCTCCATCCTCAACATTCATTGGGATGACTTCATCACCAGCATCGAAGTACTCGAGCTGGCAGAATCCGCAAGCATCGAGCATAATGTTAAAATCTTTACATAACTCTACTGGCTAGCCAGTAGCAATCGTAACCCTCTATTGGTGCCAGTGAGGCACATATATGCTCTAAAAAAGGCTGCCAGATTTTTAGGAAGGTATTATATTCAAAGGTGAGATCCTTCTGGGAGGACCTGGGGGACATTCTGAAAAAAATTATATGTGGATTTGCCACAGGATCCGGAATTATAACATTTGGTAAAAATTATGGACTTGTGTTTTAAACTAAGTACCAAATTCAGTTTGGGAAGGATGTCTTGACAGTAGCCAGAAAGTCACTCCCAACTAAATATTACATGATGCGAAATGGAAATGCAGAGTTGTATTTCCCTGGAGAAAATCATGTACAATTTAAGGAGGAAATATGGTGCATTTACAACACATCGGTATGCAGATATAATTATACCCTTTCTGAAATGCAACAATCCATGCCAGTAAAGAAATGATTGCGATCAATGAAATGGGTTGTGGTGCAGATGATGTTCTCTTGTATTTTGTTTCTTATCTTTTTTATTTTAGGTTTCTTTGGGTTTTTCTTAAGTTCCCTTAAGGATTTGTGACTTTACTGATATTTGGTTCTTTGCATTTGTTTAATTTATATAATCTTTTCTTTGTTGTATTAGAGTATGGGAGGGAGGGGAGAGGGGTAGGGGGAAAAACAGGCTCTAAATTTTATTAACTATTGTTGAAAGAGATTGAATTGTTTGTTTGGATTTGTATGAGTCTTAGAAAATCAAAAATAAAAGTCAAAAATTTAAAAAAAGGAAGGTGTTATATCCCTTCCTGAAGTGGATGCAGCTATTCATCTCTAAAGGCCACCTATCCATAAGTAGATGAGAGATCAACATCCACATTACTGCTATGCACTTCCTGGCCACACATAAGGCAATTTTTGTGAATTTAATTTGAGAATTAGTTAGTGATCTACCAACTGTGGTAAAGTTCCCCAGAAGACAATGCTCTGGGTCTACTGGGAAGGTCACTCCCATGAGATTGATTAACAGACTTGATTTCCTGTGGGTAATGTTCAATGAAGATTTTGTTGGTATAGTTCATTCTTCTCAGATCTTTGCACTCATCACAAGTCCTAGTCAACAGACTTCAAACCCCTTGGTAGACCTCATAAAGTTCTTGCAATCTGTTGATGTGACATCATCCCTTTCCTCCACACCTTTTCCTATCTTATGTATATCTCACCTGTTCTGATTTAGTACTGATGATGTCGAGTCACATACATTGTGAAGACTTCAACTCCACCCTGCATGACTTGTTTTCCTTCATATGACCCCATTTTATTTTTCTTGCTTCGCTCTCCCTTTCGTGGCACTTGCCAATCAAATACTTCCACGGCCTCCCTATCTATATATCATCTGCACCACTCGCTGGTTCATTTATCCCCCACTGGCCTCTGTTCTCGTTATCTTGGTGACAAGTTCCAACCTGAAGTGCTAATGTTTCTTTTTCTCTCACTGATATAAGTTGACCTGCTGAAGTCCTTCAGCAGACTATTTTTTTTGTTCCAGATTCCAGCATGTGCAGTCTCTTGTGTCTCCATCTGTCAGTTAAAACTTGTTAATGACCCAACTTATATTTACAGCTCCCCAAATATGACTTGGATCATTCGTAAAATAAAACCAATTTGGTTCATAAGGGGTCTACTAACTTCTATCAGCTAAATGGAGAACCATTTATTGACAGAACTAATATAAAGGGAGAGCTACTGGCACCATTTTGGAATTGTTCAGAAGTTATTACCTGATGCTGGATGAAGACAATCAAAACCATCCTTAACAACAACTACCTAGAAAGCAAAATTCCATTACAGGAAACACCAGTGGATAATGAGTAAGTCATGTCCGCTTAATTGAGAGAATCTGCTGGAACCTCAGCAGTTAAATTCCTCTTTGCTGTCAGAAAATAACAGAAACAAATAATGTATCAGATGACTAAGAAACATGAGATTGAAATGGAACGAGCAGGAGCAGAACCATTGCCATATAAATCAAGGATTCCTGGGTTGCTCAGCTAACACATTGCATTATCAAAATTAAGTCCTGAGAAGAAAACCAAGTATGAGAAGATCACTATGACAACCATAATTTCTAATTAAAAATTTTTTAAAAATGATACAGCACTGTAGAGGACCCTTCTTGCCCATTACACCTATGCTACCAAATTACAACCAATGAACCTACCAACTATGTATGTTTTGGGGGGTGAGAGGAAACCAGAGCACCTGGAGAAAATCCATGTATGTCATGGGCAGAATTTATAAACTCCTTACAGACAGTATCAGATTCAAACCCAAATTGCTGGCACTGCTCTAACTGTAATGCTAACTGTGTCATCCAAAACTATTTATAAAACTAATTTATTTGAAAATTTGTTCTTCTTGATGTAGTTGTCCAGTTAAGTGTAGGTCCCTCAATGAGGGTCCTACACTCTCCCTCCCCGCCACACCATTGTACTGCACCGCTTCCCCCCCCACCCCCCGCCCCCCCCACCAGCCAGGAGGCACAGCACATTTAAGTAAAAGTCTTCCTTCCTTTTCACCTCATAACATAAACAATATATTTTTTATACATTTGGTAGGAGAGAACTTCAGGAGATACCAAAAGTGGGCCCGGAAACATTGAGCAGAGTCCAAAGGGGACCATAGCCAAAACAGAGTGGTTGGCTAGCTCAGATACTCAATAACTCTTGTCACGTTCATGACTTTATTTAGTTTAATCTTTTTTCACGACTCTTGAACAATTCTTTTGCAGAATTATTTTGTCATTAATTCAGAGATTAGTTATTGAAACAATTCATTGCCAGATAGGAATTTGTTTCTTTTCAAATCATTTAACATCTCTCAACGTTTCAAAGTCATTTTGTAATGGTAGCAGGTGTTTGGGAGAAGCTTTACTCTACTGTGGTTCTTTGATATGATTTATGTCATAAGGGAATTATTGAAATTCTCCATTCATAGTAGGGTATAATTAAAGCTGTCACTAACATTGTTTTCAGTTATGAATACTCCAGATGGTGGGGATTTGACCACTGGTGCAATTCTAAAACTGGGTCACAGAGGTTCAAATCAGTTATTGCCAGAACGTAATTTTTGTTATTACTTTTAAAATTATTCAGTCTTTACTGCCTGCTCATTGACTTCCAAGTACATACAAAAAATGTATAGGTCATTTTAATTGTTTAACCTTAGTTCAATTATTACTTTTAGTAAATTTCATTTGTCCTGATAAGCAATGCAAAATGTGTATGAGCTGTTTAACATATTTGAAGTCAAAACATCAAAGTTGTTTAGACATGAATAGAGATTAATATTGGATATCTATGTGTATGATAAGCATCTGTGTCCTGTATTTCATATCAAATTGACTGGGAAGAAAAGTGTTACGCCTTAAACCAACAACAACAGAAGGCTCAATTGAAAAGGGTTAAATTTTCTATCTAAATTTATTAATGACTATTAACAATATAATGTCTTAACACAATCAACTCTACTATAAATATCTATTAAAAATATACAGTTATCATATTTATGAACAGTGTGTATGTAAAAGAAACCCAGACCATTACAGCCTGCGCCTAATATTCAAAAAGACAAAAATCCCAAGGTCAGGGAGATCATGTGATGCGAGGAGAGCAAGAGAAGGCAGAACCACGTAGCTCCAAGATCTACAAAAATATAAACTAAGAAAAATACCAAAATAACAATCAAAATACTTATTGGTGATGTGGGAAGACACTAAGAGCAACCGAATGACAAAGAAAAATAAAACTACAAGCAAGAATAGCAAAGAATTGGCTCCAAAGCCAGAAGATTGAGTTGAGGTGCCTCATGGTGGAGAAAATAGTGGGGCCGCTTTGAGACCCACTGTGGAAGATGTCACTTTGCCTGTTTAGCCCGTGAAGCCTGCTCTACCGAGGAGGTAACACTACTTCAGATTGGCAAACGGATGGCAGGAGCCCTGTGAAGTAGACTGGGGTGAGGGGAGGCTCAGGTCTTCCCTCTTGCAGCAAAAGCGCTAGGTTGTGAGCTTTTGCACCGAGTGCGATGTTTGCGCTGCAGTTGGTGAGAGCAACGGTGGTGGGGCAGAGAGGCTGGGAAGTGCAGGAGAGGAGTCGAGTCGGGAAGTGGTGACCCCAAAAAGTTGGGTTGGGGAGATGAGGATGGGGACTATGACAGCGACGGAGGCAGCAGCAATGGATGAGAGCACTACAAGCCCAGGAAGCCTGGAAAAGACTTGTTAATGAGGCAAAGGGAGAAGGAGGATTCTGAGCCCTCCTTGCGGGATGTACTGGAGGCCTTGGGCCTCATAGAAGATAGACTGTTTCAAGCAGTAGACAAAAGTTGGACAAAATGCAGGGTTCGCTTTCCAGTCTAATGGGGAGAATGGCAGAAGTTGAAGACAGGGTGAGAGCAAGTGAGG
Organism: Narcine bancroftii; assembly: GCF_036971445.1. NCBI lineage: Eukaryota > Metazoa > Chordata > Chondrichthyes > Torpediniformes > Narcinidae > Narcine > Narcine bancroftii. The sequence continues at coordinate 100,671,484 of NC_091476.1, read as the reverse complement.
ACAGAATAAGCAGGGTGGAAGACGCATTGGTAAGGGAGAGAGAGCGTGTCTGGGGAAAATTGGATGCCCTAGAAAACTACAGCCATAGAAATATCATAGAAATAGTGGGACTGAAGGAGAACACCAAGGAGAAAAACCGAGTGGACTTCTTTCAGAGCTGGATCCCTGGAAGTGCTAGGCAAAGATGTACTGGGAGAAAGAGTGGAGGTGGAGAGGGCACATTGGTCACCCCTTCTGAAGCTAGGCCCTGGGAAGAAACCTATTCAGTCCTGATGAATCTGCTGCATTACCAGGACAGGGAAAAAAGTTTAGGAGCAGTGGCAATTGGTGCAAGAATGGGGGAGGGGGGGTGGGACTGGTGGAAATAGAGGGGTATAAGGCATTTTTCTACCCTGATATTAGCACATTGCATTTAAAATGAAGGAAAGAGTTTGAACCAGTCAAAAGTTTCATGAAACAGAAAGGATACAAGTGTGTCCTGAGATATCTAGCCACCCTCAAAGTGGTATTGCTGGGGGGAAGGAAGTTTTTGGTAGAGCTGGGAAAGGCACAGCAGTGTGCAAATTAATTACTTGCCCTCGGGAGGGGAAAAGAAAAGCAAAAGTAAAAATGGGGATTAATGTATGACACTGTAAACAACTACTGTAAAATGTAAAGCATTTTGGTGTAAGTATTGGGTTTATGAAACTGCATGTGAAACAAGGGATCCGGGAGAACTCTGGGGTGGGGATAAGGAGGAAGATGAAAGGGAGAGATGTGGATCACAGGGGCCAATAATAGAGGGAAATGGCAATGGAATGGGAGAAGCAATCGCCGGGGGATGGGGGGAAGTATAAGGGGGATAGGAGAAGGGTATATGGCAAGGGGTGAGGTTTGTGGCAGCATTATGTGTTGTTTTTGTTTTTTTCCCCTTTTCTTTTTTTTTGTTGAGTATTTTTTCTCTTATCTATACTTTTTGGTTTTGTTGTCTTTATTCTTGTTTCATCTTTCCAGGGTTTGCCGCAGGCCCAGTAGGCTGAGCAGACGGCTGAATGATAAAGATTGGATGAATGGTGGATGTATGGGGGAAACACAGGTCTGAGCATCTCTGGAGCAATGGCTAAGAGTATAAGTTACGTTAGTTTTAATGTTAATGGCTTGAACAGGAAAGTGAAGAGGAAAAGAGTCTTGCCACACATTAAAAAAATGGGAGTAAGTCTGGCCTTTCTCCAAGAAACACTTAATGGAGTGGGAACCCCAAAAACTATAAAGGGGATTGATGGGTGAGGTAATAGCCTCCTTGTTTAGCTCAAAGGCAAGGGGGGGTGGCAATTCTGATAGGGATGAGTGTTCCAGTGAGAGTGCAGAATGTGATTACAGATAGAACAGGAAGATTTGTAATGGTGCACTGTCAATTATATTAAGAATCCTGGACCTTAGTAAATGTGTATGCTCCCAAGTTTGATGACAAAAAGTTCATACAGGACACTTTCTTGACTTTGGCAGAGGGAAACGAGAATATCTTGGTTGGGGAAGATTTTAATTTTTGTCTGGATCCTGTCTTTGATAAGTCAACAAAGAAAAAAACTAAAAATAAAGGTAGTGACGTCTACTATTGACTGTATGAAGGAGCTGAACTTGCTAGATGTGTGGAGGTGCAAACATCCAAGGGATAGGGACTATTCCTTCTACTCAAAACAACACAACTCCTACTCTAGAATAGATTTTTCCTGGCTTCAGCCCATGTAGAAGGTAGGATCATGGAGACTTTTCATAGATCACTTACCCTTGATACTAACAATAGAAATGCCAGATAAGCAGGATACAGTATATAGATGGGGTCTTAATATGTTGCCGTTAAAGAAACTGGAGTTTTGTAGTTTTATAAGAGTGGAGATCGACATGTTCTGGAAGACCAATTGTACATCTACTCCAAATTTTTCCTAAGGGATACCCTCAAAGCATATTTGAGAGGTCAAATAATTGGATACACCAAAACAGTAAAAAAATGAATATATGAGGGAGGTGGATGAATTAGAGCATAAAATTACTCGTCTTGAAAAGGATTTCCAAAAATCAGGTTCAGCGGACCATTACAGGGCTCTAACAATAAAAAAAATTGAAATACAATACACTTCAAATGTATAGAATGGAAAAGGCCATAATGGGTCAAAACAAAAATTTTATGAAATGGGAGAGAGAGCCCACAAAGTCCTCTCTTGGCAGCTGAGGACAGAACAGGCCTCAAGGATGATAAATGCAATACAAACTAGGAATGGAAGGATCTCACACAAGCCAAAAGCGATTAATGAGATCTTCAGGAAATTTTATAAGAGTTTATATAAATCAAAATTGACAGGGGGTCTGATAAAGCCAATGAGATCCTGTTTAAATTAGAGTTACCAAATTTAGACCTAGAAGAGCAGGAAGGGCTAGATCTTCCCTTCATGGAATAAGAGATACGAAAAGCACCGCAGACTAACAAGTCTCCAGGGGAGGATGGGTTTCCACCTAAGTTTTATACAGAATTTAAGGATTTATTGATCCTTCTCTATATGGAGGTGGCAGACCAGGCAATGGAGACCCATACCCTCCTGGAATCTTTTTCAACAGCAATCATTATGACAATCCTTAAAAAAAGACAAAGATTTGCTAATCACATCTTTTTATTTTTCTGCTAAACACAAACTATAAGATATTTGCCAAAGCCCTGGCAAATAGATTGGTGAAAATTTGATGAAACTAATAAATAAAGATTAAGCAGGCTTCGTGCAAAAATGACAAGCAGCAGATAATATTAGCAGACTTTTGAGTTTAATGAATCTGGCACAAACCAGAAATGAGAGGAGTTTAGCTGTGGCCCTGAATGCAGAAAAGGTATTTGACAGATTGGAGTGGAATTTTTGCTCTACTCTGGAGGGCTATGGGGAGATCTTTGGGTATAAGGTCAATCGGGACAAGAGTGAAATCATGCCACTTACTAAGGGGGAATTATAGTCAATATCAAGAAAATAGTCATTCAAAGTGGCCACAAAATGGGATCAAATATCTATGAGTCAGAATAGACAATAACTTGAATAATTTATATGAACGAAATTATACCCCTTTGCTTGGGAGAATTGAGGAGGTCCTAAATAGGTGGATGTCCCTGGCCATAAAGTTAGTGGGCAGGGTAAAATGTGTGAAAATGAATGTGTTGCCGAGACTTCAGTACCAAGGTGAGACCCTTCTGGGCGAAACAGAGCCAAGCATTAGAAAAAAAATCAGAGGTAAAGAATTTCCATAGTACCCACAGTGGTTCCTTTTGGGAAACATAATGGACGTAAGACTTACAATGAACCTGCACAAATTTCAAATCCAATTCGTGATGATCGCATCGGTTAGCGGTTACCTGGAAGTCTGACTCCTGTTTGAGCATTGTGCACTGGAACACAGAAATACAAAGAAAAAAGTATAACACTTTCTTGAAATTTTGGCAACCAGACAAATTCCATATGAGCAAAATTATAGGGAGATCTATCATGCCTCACCATCCTACCTTCCCCGTCTACCCGTAAACTTGTACCTCTCACTTTGTTCATTTTAGATTGGTCACAGTGTTTGAGCTACTGAAAGAAAATAGACACCCACAACGAGAGCAGTTCAGTTTATACAAATGTTTATTACAAATTCAAAAGCTGATTTCAAACTACAATATGCAAGCCCTTCCCAATTATACTTATCAACACCTGGACTGGTCCCAACTGCCGAAGCGAGGCAATGACCACACACTTGTAGTAGATTGTCGGGGCGCCGGTAGCAGCTTCTCCACCTCCCCCAACCGGGACGTTAGCTGGACTCTAGAAGTTCTTCTTCTTGCTGAGAGACGTTTCCACCCCTCAGAGAGTCTCCACTTCAGCAGTGAGACCATGGCTTATATTACCCAAAAAATTGTTTACTCATAGCTTATCTCTTTGAATAAATTATTTAATTATCTTCAAGATCTCCTGACATTCTGTGACCAACAAAAGACAACTGCATCTCTGGGTCTCATGGTGGAATTTAGATGTGTCTACTAATTCATATGCATCCTGGGCCTCATGGTATAAATTAGATTATGTCTTCTGATGCAACTGCATCCCTTCTTGCATAAGCTGGTCTAAATCCTCCATTACAACCCCTCAATTGGTGGGGGAACGGTGGGGGGGGGTCCATCCCATCCCAACCAGGAAAAGCTAAATGAAAGAAAATAGCCTGAGTACTGCCCGCCATGATGTGAGAAACCCCTGATATATGTTTCATACTTTTGTTGTGAATGTCCTGAATGTTGTGTGGAACTGTGTTTGGTTAAATGTTAAATGTGGAGGATGTAAAGGGAGGGAGGGAAAGGGAAAGAAAAAGCTTGAACTCTACAGAAAATCTTGTAAAGGATTGATAATTGTAATTAATATTGATATAGTTAACATTAAACAATAATATTGTTAAGAGTTTAATTTTTGAAAATCATAAATAAAATATTCAAAAAAATATCCCCAGGTCAGTCAGTCAAGTAAGTCAGTTCAACAACACTCCACAAAATTCAGTCTCAAAGCTCAATGTCTAATTTCAGTTCTTTAACTGAATAACAAGCAGATGTTGTATTAAACATTGGAGAGAGAAATGATTGATGTTGCATTGCCATAAGCTTACAAATCCTTTTTCAAAGGTTTCTTAGATGACTTCCTTCAGTTCTCAAATTGTGGCTGTTAACCCTTCATTAACTTATGAGGCATGTGTCTTTCACACAGCTCTCCAGTTGGTCTCTACTGCTCCAAGTACAGTTCTGCTGCTCCAAAAGAAGTTCCAACTGCCATTTTAAACATTCCATTCTCTCTCTGTCTGCACAGCTCAACCCAGCTGCACCACAAGTCACACAGAGTTCCCAGCAGAATCCCATCCTTTATGATGACAGTCCACAGTCCAAAAGGATCAGTCCATGGTCCAGAACACCACCCACGCACAAAAAATGTTTTGGTTTGCAAGAACAAATTTTTAGTAATGAATTATGTTACAATATAAAGCAAAACATTATGTTTATCTACAAGTACACACAGTAACTAATTTCATTTACAAGTTTAGCATCTAGAAAGACAATCAGCAATCACATTATCATTTCCCTTAATATTATTATCATCAAATCATGCTCTTGTAAAATCAAACTCCAATTTAACAAGGGTCTATTCTTATTCTTCACTTTACACATAAAAAAAACAATGGATTATGATCAGTATACACCATAAGCAGTTTTTGCACTGTACAAATGTAAACATCAAAATGTTGTAGAGCCAACACAAGAGCTAGAAACTCTTTCTCGATGGTGGAATAATTATTCTGATGATCATTAAACTTCTTTGAGAAGTAGGATACAGAATTGTCAATATCATCATCATTCTTTTTCTGAAACAGTGCTGTATCTACAGCTTCATCACTGGCATCCACGGCTAAAGAAAATGGTTTCTCTAACTCAGGTGACTTAGGCACAGGTTGGTAGCATAAAGTGGCCTTCAATTTATCAAATGCTTCTTGACAACATTTTGACCAGGAAGATTTTACTCCCTTCTTAAACAGTTTTGTTAGAGGGAGTGTAATATCTGCAAACTCTTTTTACAAAACTTGCAATAGTAGCCAATCATTCTCAGGAACCTTGGAAGAGTTTTCTTACTAATTGGAACAGGGAACACAGAGATAGTCAAAACCTCTGCTACAACTAGCACCAATTGCCTATGTCCTACAACATAACTCAGAGAAGTAAAACTCACATGACCAAACTCACTTTTACTTAAGTTAACTGTGAGATTTGCTTTTGAAAATCAATTAAGCAATTCTTCTAACTCAAGGACATACTCTTCCCACATGTCACTACTAATAATTAAACTATCAATGTAAGTACCTGTGTGCTTCAACCCATGAATTACAGAATTAATCATTATTTGAAATGTCCCTGGAACATTCTTTATTCCAAAGAGCATGACATTGTACTCATACAGCCTAAAAAGGTTACAAATGCAGAAATCTCTTTACCCCTCTCTGTTAAAGGAAAATAGCAGTAATCTTTCAACAAGTTAATTTTAGTAAGCAATTTTGCCTTCCCTACCTTTTCTAAACAATTATCCACTCTAGGAATAGGATAAGCATTTACCTTCTTATAGTCAGTGCAAACCTAAGAGTTAGGCACTAAAACACAAGGTGCTCCAATTTGAAGTAGACTTTCTAATGATACCATTCTTCAACATATAGTCAATTTCCTGATCTACTAGTCTGCACTTTTCCATATTCATCTGATAGGGATGTTGTTTAATAGATCTACCATTACCTATATCAACATCATGGTAAGTTAGAGGTACATCTGGAAATAAATTCTCAAATTTTAAAAGTAACTGTCTCATTTTTTTCCTTTTTGAAGTTTGAAGATGAGCCAATTTTGTTTCCAAGTCCTGCAAAACTATAGAAATTTGCAACCTCAGGCTTATCAATTTTTGTGTTCCATGACTTTCTCTGAAACGTATTTTACTTGTTTCCTCATTATCCTGGTTGATAACCATCACCTCTGGTGAAAGTTTATTTTAACTGTGAGGCACCTGTTTAAAATATGGCTTAATCATATTTACATGACAGACTTGACTTTCTCTTTTGCGATTAGGTGTTTTACGTAACATAAATGATCTCATTTATTTTAGACTTAACTTCATAGGGTCCTGAAAACTTAGCCCTAATAAGATTTGAATGTGTAGGAAACAGAACCAATACTTCGTCACCGGGTTTTAAATTTCTAATCTTTGCTTTGTGATCATACCAAACATTCATCTTCTGTTGAATGACCTTTAAATTCTCCTTTATCATTTCACTAACTTTATTCAACTAATCCATAAATTTAAAAACATAATCCAACAAATTTAAATGCACATCATCATTAACCCACTGTTCTTTTAATAACATTAAAGGGCTTCTCATCTCATGTCAAAAACCAACTTGAATGGAGTAAAACCAAGTGATTCTTCGACAGACTCCCTCGCTGCAAATAAAAGCAAAATAACCCCTTCATCTTAATCCTTTTCATTCTCAAAACAATGTTTCCTCAAGTTTTTCAGGGTAGAATGGAAGGTATCCAAGGTCCCTCGACTCTCTGGATGGTACGTAGAAGATACAATCTGCTTAACTCTCAATTCATAAACTACTTGTTGGAATAAGCCTGAAATAAAATTATTCCCTTGATCTGACTGAATTTCATTAGGCAGGCCAACCAAGGTGAAAAACTTTAACAAAGCCTTCACAATTGCTTTTGCTTTAATGTTTCTCAGAGGAATGGCCTCTGAAAACCTTGTGGCTTCACACATAATTGTCAACAAATAATGGATTCCTAACTTTGGTTTTGGTCAATGGGCCAACACAGTCCTTTTCTTTTAGCCACACCAATTCCCTTCAGAAGTGACTTTTCCTTTGCTATGATGGGATTCAATGAGTTCCCTTTTACCATGATGGGATTTAGCAAGTCCCCTTTGGCCACATGGGATTCAACAAGCCCCCTTTGACTATAACGGGATTAAACAAGTTCCTTTTGACCATGATGAGTTTCAATGTCCCTTTTGGCCATGATGGGATTCAACAAGTCGCTTTTGACCATGATGAGATTCAACAAGCTCGTTGAGATTTCCCTTTAATTGCCCTCCGACTCTCCACACACACACACACACACACACACACACACACACACACACACACACACACACACACACACACACACACACACACACACACACACACTAGCTTTTAATCATATTTACCAAAGGAATTTCCAAGACCAGATTGGAATTCCATCAAACACCAAGCTCCAGCTTTATTCAGACTCAGATGATTGATCACTAATCAATCAACCTTGAAGCTCACAAATTTATTTGGATCTCTTGGATTAGCCCCCACTCTTGGGTGAGTCCCCACTCTTGGATGAGCCCCCACTCTTGGATGAGCCCCCACTCTTGGATGAGCCCCCATTCTTGGATGAGCCCCCACTCTTGGATGAGCCCCCACTCTTGGATGAGCCCCCACTCTTGGATGATCCCCCACTCTTGGATGAGCCCCCACTCTTGGATGAGTCCCCACTCTTGGATGAGCCCCCACTTTGTTATCCCTCAAAGTAGCAACAGAACACGCAATTCAAAAGGGTTAATTTTTAACTTTAAATTTATTAATGACTATAAACAATACAATATCTTAATACAACTAACCCCACTATAGGTATCTATAACAAATATACAGATATCATATCTTTATAAAGAAAGCCCAGGCCATTACAGTCTGTGCCCAATATTCAAAAAGAGAAAAATCCCCAAAAAAACCCAAGTCAGTCAGTCAAATAAGTCAGTCCAAAAATATAGCCCACAGAATTCAATCTCAAGGCTCAATGTCCAATTTCAGTTCTTTAACTGAATAACAAAAGGATGTTGTATTGAACATTGGGAGAGAGAAGTGATTAATGTTGCATTGCCATAAGCTTATGAATCCTTTTTCAAGGGTTCCTTAGATGACTTCTCTCACTATCAAATTGTGGTTTCTAACCTTTCATTAAGTTATGAGGAATGTGACTTTCACACAGCTCTCCAGATGGCCTCTGCCACTCCAACTGCAGTTTGGCTGCTCCAACTGCTGCTCTGGACGTTCCATTTTCTCTCTGTCTGCGCAGCTCGACTCAGCTGCACCACAGGTCACCCAGAGATCCCAGCAGAATTCCATCCTTGATGATGACAGTCCATAGTCCAAAAGGTCAGTCCATGGTCCATAACAAAAGTCATTACGTTACAGATACGCTGAAGGAAGGTTCCTTAGATGTTGGTGACTGCAGTTAGTGTTACTTTTAGCTGCAAATTAAAATAATTTCCAAGTTCTCTTGAAATGATTTCTATTTTATAACATACCTTGACTAAATAGAGCAATGAACTTATTTTTTCCTCAACAAAATTTTGGAGTATTTCATTCTGTTTAAGTTTTAGATTTACTATCCATCTCCCACATCCGGATTAATTATAGTAATCAATGAACAAACTTTCAGATTTGCTGTAATTTAGTAAATTGTAAGATGATGTGTTTCTACATTTGGAAATCCTGACTGCTATTTTTTAATCAGCTTCTTTTATGGGAGAAAGTCTTCTGCTGCATTTATACAACTTGATTAGAGATAGCATAGTATAGACCCTATCACACTTGCAAGTGATCCCAGGAATTAACCGCCAATTGGTCTAGTGTCTAGTGTGAAAGCAAAATCAGCTCAATGCCGGCGTCAGAGGACATCATCTCATGCTGGGGATTGACGGCCTTGACCCCTGGCATCTGCAAATGCCAGCGTTGAAATCATTCAAGTGTGAAATGGGTAATTGCATTGTGGGATTGTAAGCACAAGAAGGTGAAGGAAAAAAAAAGATTAGATGAAGGTATAAACTTTGCCGTGGGAAAGATCGTGGGAGAAAGCAATGGTGGACCTGACTTCCCAGAATGCCATGCAACAGAGAAACCCCTTCATGAATGCTCCATGCATGCAGCCAGGCACACAGCCCTTTCTCTGACACATGGAATTCTGGGAGGGAAGGTCCGCCATTGCTTTTTCCGATGGTATTTATAAATTATACAAGATAGTGTACCAACTTTCCAATGCTATATAAATCGAGCACTATAACACTACCAACTTTCCCACCCTGTTTAAATATTGTCCACTATTGTTATTTATTGCGAGCATTTTCCCATGGTCCCTTATAAAGTTTTATATAGGTTGGTGCAACAACAACAGGGGCTGAAGTGCTCATACTGCGCTGCACATAAAGCTTAATTATGTTATAATTAGGCATGATTAATTTTGTTCAAATATAAGATCATAATACATTGATCAGGATTTAGGGCAGGTCCACCATCACTCGATGCGCCATGGTGATAGAACAGTCCTAACCCCGGGGATGGCTCCTTGCAATTGTGAAAGCGTTCAGTGTCTTGTTAGGAGTGGTCAAGTGTGAAAAGCCAAACCCCCATTCCTATTCCGGGACACTGAATGGCCAATTTAGTGGGATGCAAGTGTGAAAAGGGCTTATGAGAACAAAAAAAATGTAAATTAATCTCTGAAAAGAAAGGAATTCAGGTGGTCTTGTAGCATCCATAGGAGGTAAATATATATAACCATGAACCCTTCTTCATGAGCAAAAAAGCAGGCAAGTACCTAAATAAAAGGTCTGGTGAAGGAGGTAAAGGAATTACTGTTTTCTGAAGTTTCATGATTACGTGAATGGATGAAAAAAAAATTGCATCATGACTTTTAATTCAATTTAATCAAAGTATTATTTCCTACAAATAACTAAGAACTAACATATTTGAAACACACCACTTATGTTTTCTCTTGGTTTCTTTTGTGCTTCAAGTGAGTTCTTAAGAACATCCAGAAATGGATCTGTATTTCTATTTCCTTTCCACTGGCTTCTGCTTATTAGTTTCCTACTTGAGAATGTCTAGTTTATCAAACCTCAATTCCACAACTTTGTGTTATTAGTAAATTCATTTTATTCAGAATGTACCACTGTGGCGGCGCATATCCTCATGGCGAACCAGCCCCGTTTGTATTGCCACGTGACGGGGCAGCCATGGGGAAATGGTGTCATCAGAGGTTTCTCTCTGTCTCCAGCATCCCTTCCAGCACGCACCCTGAGCAGCAATTATGATGTCACAATGCACCAGGTGACTGAGTTCATGCTGCCCTTAAAGGGGCACAGTGGTGACCCCGACGAGCCCAGATGTTTTTCTGGACTCAAAACACCATGGATTCCATCAATCTTTCCCCCTTTTGGACCCACCGACCGAGAATGTGGTTCCGTCAGGAGGAAGCACAATTTCAACTTCGCAACATCTCTTCAGACACCACGATGCTCAATCATGTCAAGAGCGCTCTGGACCAAGATATGGCAGTGAGGGTGGATGACGTCATCCACCACCCCCCGGCTACGGGCAAGTACACCGCCCTCAAAAACCTGCTGTTTGCAACTTTTGGGCTAACTCCCCAGCAATGGGCTTCCAGGCTCCTTCACCTAGATGGGCTTGGGACCGTAGTTCATCGGCGCTGATGGACGAAATGCTGGCCCTGGTGGAAGACCACAAGTCTTGTTTTCTCTTTTCCAGATATTCCTGGAACAGATGCCGGAGGACATCCAGCTGCTCCTCACAGATGAAGGCTTCTCGAACCTGAGGAGAGCAGCAGCATGTGCGGATGCCCTCTGGTGCATGAAGAGGGAGATTGAGGCAGCCCTCTACCAGGTGGCATGATCAGGAGCCAGCCAACCGCAAGCCGCTCCCAAGACCAAGCCAGAGGAGGGCCAGTTGACCTGGTGTTTCTACCAACAGCGCTGGGGAGCGCAAGCCAAAAAGTGCCGCCAGCCCTGCGGGTTTCAGGGAAATGACCAGGCCGGCCGCTGTTGATGGCTGCGACGGCTGGCCACACAAACATGATCTGTCCTTCATGTGACGGCGATTCCTGGTGGACACAGGGTCTGAGCTCAATGTCCTTCCCCCCACAGCATTAGAGACTCGCACCTGATCTCGAGGTCCAACCCTGCGGGTGGCCAACGGATCCACCATCAGGACCTACGGCAACCACAGGGTACAGATCCAGATCAGGAAGGAGAAGTTCCATTGGAGGTTCATCCTAGCCTCCGTGGGCACCGCGCTGTTAGGGGCCGACTTCCTCAGAGCTCATGGCCTACTGGTTGACATGAAGGGCAAAAGGCTGGTCAATGTCTGAATGTTCCACTCCACCCGACTGGACACAGCAGAAGCCTGCAGGCCCGAAATCGCTACCGTAGCCACCGCCAGGTATGTGTTCAATGAGATCCTCCACGAATTCCCCACCATCTTAGAGCCCCAGCAAGGGGACTTCCACCATATTGCTACACAGGGTCGTCTGCTGCATGCTAGACCCAGATGGCTGCAGCTTGAGAAGCTCCAGCAGGCAAAGGAGGAGTTCTCTAGCCTCCAGGAATTGGGAATCATCCAGTGCTTGGACATCGCATGGGCATCGCCGCTCCATATGGTACCGAAATTGTCCAGTGGCTGGAGACTGTGCAGGACTACCGTCGGTTGAATGATGCAACCACCCCCGACAGGTACCTGGTTCCCCACATACAGGACTTCTCCGCCAACCTCCACGGCGCACGGGTCTTTTCCAAAGTGGACCTTGTGGGGGGACACCATCAGATCCTGGTGCATCCAGATGACGTGGGTAAGATGGCCATTATCACCCCTTTTGGCCTCTTTGAGTTAATGCATATGCCCTTTGGTCTAAAGAATGTGGCCCAAATGTTCCTCATGGACACGGTTGGAAAAGACCTGGACTTTGTGTTCTATTACCTGGATGATATTCTCATTGCCAGTCGCAACCGAGATGAACACAAAGTTCACTTCCGCACACTCTTTGCCTGGCTGGCAGACTTTGGCCTCACGGTCAACACAGCCAAATGCCAATTCAGCAAGGAGTCCCTTCAGTTCTTGGGGGACACCATTTCGACGGCTGGGGCTGCGCCGGAGCCGGAGAAGTTAGCGGCTGTTCAACAATTCCTCAAACCCTCCACCCTGAAAGGCCTCCAAGAGTTCACGGGGATTGTTTCATCCCCGGATCTGCACACGCCATGCACCCATTGTTCACGCTCATGGCCACCAAAGAAAATACTTTATCGTGGTCAGAGGAGGCAGACAGGGCTTTTATCACGACAAAGGAGGCTCTAGCCAGCGCCATGCTACTGGTGCACCCGTAGCTGGAGTCGCACACGGCACTCTCCGTGGATGCCTCAGCTACGACAGTTGGGGGGTTTCTGGAACAGTGGCTCAATGGACAATGGCGCCTGCTGGCCTTTTTCAGCAAGCAGCTGCGTCCGCCAGAGCTATAATACAGCGCCTTCGATTGGGAGCTCCTGGCGCTGTATTTGGTCATCTGCCATTTCCGCTACTTCTTCAAGGGCAGGCCATTCACAGCCTTCACGATCACAAGCCCCTCACTCAAGCACTGGTGATAGCCAAGGATCACGACCGACATCTGACACGGGGCCGGCAAGGACAATGTAGTGGTGGATGTAGTCTACCATCCAGCCATCAACACTCTCGCACCCGGTCTGGATTACGAGCAACTGGCTCAGGCACAGAGGAACGATGTGGAGACGCAGGCCTTGCGGGCCGCCATCTTGGGCCTCAAACTTAAGGATGTCCAGGTGCCCAGCAGCCTGGACACATTGCTCTGTGACATCTCAGCAGGCATGCCGTGCCGGGTGGTCCCGCCGCACTGGTGGGCGAAGGTCTTCAGTCTGATCCATGACCTCGCTCACCCAGCAGTAAAGACAACCATGCGGATGGTTGTGGAGTGGTTTGTGTGGCACGGCTGAAGAAGGAGGTGCAAGAACTGGCCAGGAACTGTACCAGGTGTCAGACCTCCAAGGTCCAGCAACACACGCGAGCCCCCATCCAGAACTTCGACCTGACGGTTCGCAGATTCCGACACATCCATGTTGATGTCGTCGGGCGCCTGCCGGTATCCAAGGAGGCTCATTACCTCCTCACGGTGTTGGATCGGGCCACAAGGTGGCCGGAGGCCATCCCAATTAAGGAGGCCTCAGCGAAGACGTCCGCCAGGACCCTGGTCAGCCAATGGATTGCCTGTTTAGGAGTCCTGGCGCACATCACTAGCGACAGAGGGGCACAGTTCACATCTGCCCTGTGGACTCAGATAGTGAACCTCCTGGGGCTCAAGCTCCACCACACCACTGTATACCACCCACAGTCCAATGGGTTGGTGGAGAGGTTCCATAGGCACCTGAAGGCATCGCTGGGCGGATAAACTACCCTGGGTCCTCCTCAGGATTAGGACGGCACCCAAGGAGGACCTGCAGGCTTCAGCATGGGAGATGGTCTATGGCGCACCGCTTTCCATGCCAGGTGAGGTTTTCAGCCCAGACCGTGACACCACGGCAACCGACAAAAACCTGCTGGCAGACCTATGCAGGTGACTGGCTTCCCTAGCTCCCCCTCCCTCAGCACGCCATGGCACCCAGCTGTTTCATCTCCCCAAAGAGCTCGACTCAGCCCGGTTCATTTTCGTGCGGAGGGGACCGCTACAGAAACCATACAAGGGGCCATATAAAGTCTTAGCGGAACTTCACCCTGGACATTGGGGGGAGAGAGGAACTTTTTATGGTGGACCGCCTGAATGTGGCCCATCTGGACATCACAGCCGGAGCAGATGGCCATGCCCAAATGCCGGGGCTGTCCGCTAAAGCGACAGAACACGTAACCGGTTCTGGGGCATTTGTGTGGCGACACACATCCTCATGGCGAATCGGCCCCGCTTGTTTTGCCACGTGGTAGGGCAACCATGGGGAAATGGCATCGTCAGAGGTTTCTCTCTGACTCCAGCATCCCTTCCAGTGCACAGCCTGGGCAGCGATTATGATGTAACAATGCACCAGGTAACTGAGCTTAAAGGGGCATGCTAAATTTGAATAAAAACAATTGTTAACGACCCTCAACGTGGTGACTGTGTTTCTTCCACTGCTCACACCTCCTCACCACATGATTATTGTTTGGCTTGCAATTGATATTGATCATGATTGAAGTTTGAAAATTGATCAATACAAAACTATTAAGAATTTAAGATAAAAAAATAAATTGGCAAAAGACGGTCTTTTGTCACTCCATATACATTGCTATAATCTGTACAGCAGGAGAAAAATGAAACATTTTTCTAGTGAAATCTTCCAGTTTTCTCAATTACAGTTATTTGTAATTTAGAACTAGAAATGCACACCCATGCTGTAAAAAGAAACTTTGAAAATGGATGAGATCACTCATATTATTCACTCTTAACTAATAAGGTATAGACTGAGATCATGGAATTGCAGACAATTTATGTAACAAACAAGGCCATTCAGCCCATCATGTAGGTGCCTGTGCTATCCAAATGATTTCCATTTTTCAGTATCACGTTTATTGCCCCATAAGTCATACTCCATCAGTTTTCTAAATGAAGCTTTTACTTTCAGTAACTGTTTCAAGCAACTTCATAAACATTTATTTCTGGTACTCTGTGTTACTTTTTCCATGTTGACAGATAATAACTACCAAGAAAATATTATTTTATTTTTCAGGTGCTGTTGCCCAAGGGTATGAGTTGAAAGTGGACTAAACATCTCAATTCCATTCACCAGTATTGGGATTCTTTCTTTCTTTGGCTTGGCTTCACGGACAAAGATTTATGGAGGGGTAATGTCCACGTCAGCTGCAGGCTCATTTGTGGCTGACAAGTTCGATGCGGAACAGGCAGACACGGTTGCAGCGGTTGCAAGGGAATATTGGTTGGTTGGGGTTGGGTGTTGGGTTTTTCCTCCTTTGTCTTTTGTCAGTGAGGTGGGCTATGCGGTCTTCTTCAAAGGAGGTTGCTGCCCGCCGAACTGTGAGGCGCCAAGATGCACGGTTTAAGGCAAGATCAGCCCACTGGCAGTGGTCAATGGGGCAGGCACCAAGAGAGTTCTTTAGGCAGTCCTCGTACCTCTTCTTTGGTGCACCTCTGTTTCGGTGGCCAGTGAAGAGCTCGCCATATAACACGATCTTGGGAAGGCGATGGTCCTCCATTCTGGAGACGTGACCTACCCAGCGCAGTTGGATCCTCAGCAGCATGGATTCAATGCTGTCGGGATCTACCATCTCGAGTACTTCGAAGTTGGAGATGAAGTCGCTCCAATGAATGTTGAGGATGGAGCGGAGACAATGCTGGTGGAAGCCTTCTAGGAGCTGTAGGTGATGCCGGTAGAGGACCCATGATTCGGAGCCGAACAGGAGTCTGGGTATGACAACGGCTCTGTATACGCTAATCTTTGTGAGGTTTTTCAGTTGGTTGTTTTTCCAGACTCTTTTGTGTAGTCTTCCAAAGGCGCTATTTGCCTTGGCGAGTCTGTTGTGTATCTCGTTGTCGATTCTTGCATCCGATGAAATGGTGGAGCCGAGATAGGTAAACTGGTTGACCATTTTGAGTTTTGTGTGCCCGATGGAGATATGGGGGTGGGCTGGTAGTCATGGTGGGGAGCTGGCTGATGGAGGACCTCAGTTTTAGAGCATGAGGATATAGATTCCTTGAAATAATGGTGGTACTACCTTATAATCTTTGTCATAGGATTGAGCAGGAAGATGGAATAAGGCAATGGACATGATTTTCATATTCTTACTGAACAGCAGAACAGATACAGGTACCACCTATCCTACACTGCTCCGAATTAATGACCTGTTTATGAACACCATAACTAAGCATTTAAAGCTTGAACTTTTATGATTTATCCATAAATTTTATGGAACCAACAGCTATCGTCCAGCTTGTATTGTGAATTGTATTCCTCTTGGGCTCAGAGATAAATAAAAAGTTAATTTCAGAGTGCATCTGGGAGATCTCCAGCCAGAACAAGCTTTTGATTTCCTTGTATCTCCAAGCAACAGCTAGATAACCAGGACAGCTAGAAGGTGTAGCGGGAGCCCCACACGTACAACAGAATCGCGCACAGCCACAACAGTTAAGCAAGCACATTACCAGAGCGCATCGCCTCCAATGATGTTCCAGTCCTCCAGCTACAAGCCAGCCACCAGCAATTAGGAAAAGCACGTGAATAAGACCCCACACATTTTATGGCACTCGACACCCAAGGCTGGAAAGTGACATCACTACCGCATCCCAGAAGGCTCAGCGTGAAACGCACAGAGGGAACTATAAAAGCTGTGGTTAAGCACAATGATTCCTGACTCTACTGTCTCCAGTGTCATTCATTCTCACTTGCAAAATGTAGTGTCGTCAGATAGGCCATTACATATTTTGATGACCCTGACGGGCCTCAGCTACACTGAGTCCCATGTGACTGACATGGACGAGCAACTGACGACTTCGAAGCTGGAGGTCGACACAGCCTCGCTAGCTGCAGCACTGGTGGTGATTAATTCTGGGCGGGGGGTGGTGTAGCGCGATCCCCACGCACATAACAGAATTGCGTGCAGCCACAACAGTTAAGCAAGTGCATTACCAGAGCACATAGCCTTCAACGATGTCCAAGTCCTCCAGCTACAAACCAGGCACCAGCAATTAGGAAAAGCGCGCGAATAAGAGCCCGCACTTTATATAGCACCCGACTCTTGAGGCTTGAATGTGACATCACTACCACATCCCAGAAGGCTCAGCGTGAAATGCACAGAGGGAACTATAAAAGCTGTGGTTAAGCACAATAAAGGTACTGATTCCTGACTCTACTGTCTCCAGTGTCATTCATTCTCACTTGCATAAGGTAGTGTTGTCAGATCGGCCACTACAAAGCAAATGCAGCAGGATTTGAATCCATCGTCTGCAAAAGCATAAACATTGCTTATCCCCAACAATGCTGAAGTTGGGATTTTTCAGAATCATTCAGAGTCCCTATATAAAAGGCATTGCACAGGCTTAATTAGATTGAAATAGATAAGAAATACTTTGGCCAGCACCCAAGAATGGTCTATAACTCATCTGTATCTATCCCAAGATAAATGCATATTCAATTCTTTCAATACAAACAAATGCAAGATATAAATACTGTTAAAAGAATACAAACATTATAGCCCAGAAATATTGTACATATTTCATCAATAAATAAATACCTTGATAGTTGGAAAAGATATGTCAGCAAATAAGCTGATCTGAAAATAAAGGAAGGTTTAGATCAGGGGTGTCAAACTCAAATTCACGGAGGGCCAAAATCAAAAACTTGGACTAAGTCGAGGGCCGAACTAAATATTTATTGAAAATTTTCAACAACATCTGCATGTTTTCTCTTCTTTCAACATATGTAATGTTAAACTTTAGGATATAACTTTAGGAGGATAATGTTACATGTCAGGAGTAGGTAGCTCAAGTTCACCCTTTGCTTGACCTGAGGGAAACATATTTGGTCCCTGTGGAGATGTAGTCAGCATTCACAGGCTGTGTCCATTTTGGCCTGCATCAGGACTCAGCATTTCCTGCTCACTCCTCAGGCTCTAGGCCTCTATTCACCCTCGACCCACCATCCCTCTACCTGACCAGTCCTTTACCCAACCTCTCCTCACCCCTCACTCCACTCGCTCTGCCTCTACCCACCCCATCCTATACACGCCCTTCTACTGCCTCTCCCCTCAACCTGTTCCTCCCTCTACCTGTCTCTCACCCTCTAATCACCCCTCCCCTACTCGCCCTGCCCCTCCCCTTTTACCTCTTCCCTATCCACCCCTCCTTCTACTCATCCCTCCCTCTAACTGCCCCTCGCACCACCATAACTTCCCCTGCCCATTACTTCTCACCTACACCCTCTGCCCACCCCTGCTTACCCACCCACTCAGGCCCAGCGCGCTGCCGATCAGCTTTTGCGGACAGCCACCATCTCTCTCTTCACGTGCAGGGCCGAACCAGCCGTCCCTGGGGTCCGCGCGGGTGCAAGCGCTGAAGGCCGTGGCGACCGGGAGAAGTGCGCTTGCGCTGTGGAAGGGCCGTCCGGTGCCAGTTGCGCGGGGCTCGCGCTGCCCGGGGGCCGTGCGCAGCCTGCCATGCCCGTCGCACCGACAGGAAATCACAGGCGCTCGCCAATCCGCTGCACCGCTCGACAGGTGGGAGAAGTGACTGGTTGTGCGGGGAGCCTTCCAACTGGCTTGCTGGCTGATGACATCGACAGACTTCTCGTGTTACAATTTCTCGTGTTACAATGGGGAAGGATGTGCAATGAAGGGGGAGGATGGTGGGGGTGACATTACCAAAAAACAGCATCAGCTCTCGCTGCAGGGCAGGCCACCTCTAATACATTTTTGAAATGATCTTGCGGGCCAAATATAATTATATCGCGGGCCAAATTTGGCCAGCAGGTCAGAGTTTGACATGTGTGGTTTAGATGAACAAAGTAACATGATGTTGCTGTCACACTTTAACATTGCAAAGACATGTAATGTGATCTTAGCTCAGCTTAGTATTGCAAAAAGATAATCAACTTTTATCTTTCAAACTCTCCCTGACAAGATGGACATTTATCAATAAAAATACTTGTACGGTACATTAAAAAAATACATGTTCACAAGGTGCTGATGCCAGTGGCAAGGTCTTCATTTGTATACAATATATCCCTTATTAATGATTTACTTTTGGTTGGTTCATAATTCTGTGTACATTTGGAAATCCCACAGCATTTTCTCTCCCAAGCTACACCTAAATTCTTTGGCCTAAGATAATATGGAAGGAGTATCACTTCCATAAAGTGATAAGTAATGTACAATGCTCAGTCATGGGGGAACTAGTTATATGGTTGAATTCTATAAATAGTAACAGCAGTTCTTCATTCTTCATCAGGAATTTTGTTGTTTCACCAGCTGAAAATATGGGTCTGAAGTAAGATATGGAGCATCATGATGGCTTGGGAACATTCGGGATTTTTACGAAACATCTGACGACATTTTTTCTTGTGTTGAATTTTACTTCTATCAGAATTTTGCATAAATTTCAAGGAGATTTCTAACTAATCACTGCACTTTAAATTTCTGCCTTCAATTTTTTTTCTGCAAAGCAGTTCCAAATATTACAATGCATTAAAATGTATTTTGGAAAATACAATCTTACACAGGAATACTGTGGAATCTTAACAATTAGTCATTGTTGAGACTAAGCATAAGTGATTTATTATTTGTTTGTAGTGGAATGATCAAACATGTTTTATGGTGATGTATTAGGTAAAAAGATTATATAAAGTATTAGTGCCAAGAGCTTCAATCAGTTGACTGTAGAGTGTAACAGACTAGATATTTATTTTTACTATATAAAGACATAGACAATCATGAAAGTTGTTCCAATTCAGTATATTATTATAAATAATATATATACATAAACATCTAAGGACCTGGAATTTCAGATCAGCAAGAAGCTATAAATTTCAATTATGTACAACTTATATATTAAAAGAGCTTGTCAAATGGAAAGATTCAGTATCCATCTAACATCTAAAAATGGCAGAGTTATTTATTCCAGATATGCTCACTGAGTAGATAGTGAAATCAATCTCCTTTGTGAACTTTTTATGCTTTGGAGTTTTCAAATTATGACCATTTTCTCATATCATGTGCAATGTAGGAAAAAAAAGTGATTTTTTTCATGGGTTAGATTGTGTCAGTCATCATTTCCAGGTTACTTAGTGCCCCTGGGGTGATTGGGCTCAGCTCCTCTATTGCAATTTCACTGAGTGTGGCTTAGGTTTGACTTGACTTAGTTGGATAGGCTAATAATATCACATTCCACAAACAAATCCAATCTAAATTGATTCAATTAGGTGTGATGCAATCTTTGTTTATTAAACACAAAAAGGTAAAAAGCAAAGACTTTGACAGATTGGCAAGGAGATGGATAAATTTTTGGGCATAAAAAGGATTCAAGGGATAAGGATAGTTGGTAAAATGGGGAAGACCAGTCATGAACGATGATTGATGTAACAGGCTTGAAGAGCGGGGACACATACATCTGCTGCCACATATTTTCAGTAAATTTAAAAGTCCCCAAATCTACATTGATTTACACTAATTGCCTCCACTAGACTTGTCTTTCAATGTTCATTTCATACATACAGTTATTGCTGTGGTTCTTTCAATTATCACAGTACTATTGCTTGAGATGCAGCAACTGTTTAGTCCATACCTCACAGTGACTATGGAGGTATTCATGACAAGGGTCTCAACCAGAGTATTGGACTTAGGGATACATGATCACTCTAAAGACAGCAGCTTATTCCCTTCCCGATGTTTATTTTTCAACTAGCCATTATGCAGCATCTCTGTAGCTGCCTTGGAGAGAAGCTTTCCAATCTCCAACTGCCTTGTAACAGTTCCCATTTTATTACACAAGTTACGATTGAAAATTCCACAGCACAGCACAACTTATAATCTACCATTTCCCAATTAATGTTACACTTGTAGGTTAATTGGTATATTTGGGTGGTGTGTGTTCATGGGCCAGAGGGCCTATTATGTGCTGTTATGTCAAAATTTAATTTTAAATTTAAGCACATATTAACTGCAGCAGACGAGGGGAAACTCTTAAGTTCTAGCTGCGCATCTCTTAATCCTCAGCATTTCAATATTAATATAAATGCTCTAGAATTATTTTTCTTGGTTTTTTTTTTCATTTTTGAATAAAGGACAGAGACATGATACCTCAAGAAATACAAAACACAAACGGAATTAATGTTGAGGTTATTGTGTTTAGGCCACTGATGCATGCTCTTTGCCTTGTGCCATGTTAGAAAAACTGATTGTTGTCTGATTATTTTAAGATTGTCTTTAAATCCTATTCGGACTTTGTCTCTCTCAATCTCTGCAAAAGTCTCTTGTCTTATAACCACAAACTCTATTTCTTTGTCTCTGACATTTTGTATACCCTTCTCCTTCACCCTCGCTTACTTTTCAGTCATGGCAAATTTTTATGCAGGAATTCTGTCCTTAAACACTTCCACTTCCTCTTCCATTTTAAGCATACCGGTAATCCATAAATGTAACCTGCTTGATCAAGTTTTTACTTACCCTTACCTGAAATCTTTCTTTGATGGCACCCAGCTAATTGGTGAAAAGAAACCAGAATCTCATTTGTTGTCCATTGCAGGACCAACTAATATCCAATTCTAAGGAACTCTGTCAAACTCAGTATTAGCTCTTAAATGTACCTTGACAAAGGTTTCAAGCCCGAAACGTTGATTATATCCCTTTGCTTCCTATGCATGCTGCGTGACCTGTTGAATTTCTCCAACAGCTTTCTGTATTGTGAATGTAACACTGCCTGTTTTAAGGTCTTGCAGTTTGTGAGTTTCATATTTTCTCCAATGAAAATTGAGGTAGGGAAGGAAATAAGATTAACAATGTCAAACTGGGTGGGGGTGTGTGTGTGGCGTGATGGCATAGGTGAGAGATGTGGGTGGATATCTCTCCCGACAGATTAAAGAAAAGACCATTTTGAAATATCCTTCTAACAGTATAAAAGTTTTAAGAAAACATTATAAGAAGAAGCACAAATAATTATGAAAAAAAGAGAGCTTAAATGATGAAGAAACTGATTTTAAAACAATTGGTAAGTTTGGAAAAAGTGAGGCCTACCTCAGAGCTGGATCCGGGGGATTCAAGTAATGCTCCTCCTCGTCCCCAGCGACGACAACCGGTGACTCCGAGAGTGACACCAGCACCAGTGCCGTGGAGCTCTAGGCAAGATGGCAACGATGTCAAGTGACACTCTTCCACTGAAGATGAAGAAGTAGAGGTACGTGTGCACTATACTGAGCATTTTTCTTCCCATGTGGAGGGGGGTGGTCTGGTGCTCACCAACCCAGTGAGTCTGGGTCAGTAGAGGATCAAACTAAAACCTGTGGTGGGGAGGGAAGAAAAATATTTTGATTAAGATCCACATAAAAGAACACTCTTCTATTCTGAACAAGGAGCTCCATGTTGTGGTGGAGGCTGAAGAACTGGGGACAGGAGCTTGGAGCTACAGAAGTGGTTGATGCTGAAAGTCCAGAGGAAGAACTGGAATTTAGTGAGGAAGAAGAAGCTGAAGAAGAAGTGTTTGCAGCGCATGGGAGGCCTACAGCTAAACGTAAAGACTATTTGGAACAACAATTTCAAGCAATGTCTCAGCAGATTTCTTTGGGTTTTAAATCTGTGAATAATAAACTTTCTAATGTTATGTAAGATATAGCAATTGTTAAAGCTGATGTAGCAAAATATGCTAAAGTAGTGGATAAAGTACAGAGAAGGTTCAAAAGATGGAAGATAAGCTGGAGGATTGTGTTTGCGATATAGATCAATGTCAACAGAAGTTGAATACTTTTGATGATTCTTTCACTGGATGGAGAATAGAGAAAAATGATTTATTGAAGAAAATTGATTCTTTGGAGAATAATGTGAAGATAATGGGACTTCTGGAAGATTTTGAAGGCTCTGAACCATTAAATATTTTTAAAAAATGGATTCCAGAGATTTTAGAATCAGATTTGTTTCCAGATGGGTTGGAATTTGATGGGGCCCACAGAGCAATTATAAGGAAACCGCTGCCCAGTCAGCCACCTTGGTCTGTTTGATAAGGTGTTTACGCTATCAAGACAGAGAACTGATATTAAGATTAGCAGTTCAAAATGTCAAAGAACATGGAGCCCCTTGTTCAGAATAGAAGAGTGTTCTTTTATGTGGATCTTAATCAAAATATTATTAAAAGATGTAAATAATTTAATTCAGTGAAAGCAGTCCTCTGGCAGAAATGCTATAAATTTGCTTTCAGATTCCCTGAAGTTTTAAAGGTTTTCTATGGGGAATATGAATATCAATTTTTTGATGACAATCGAGATGCATTGATTTTTGCCAGTTCTTTACCTGATCTTATAAAGGGTCAATCTTCACCTTCTAAGATGCAAAAATCAAATGGAGTTTCCAGAGAGAAGGATAATGGGGTGCAGAAAAATAAAAAATGTACAGAAAGATTGGAAGGATGAGATGCAAAAAAATTAATGTAGTGATTCTGAAGAGATATCTATTGATGAGGAGCAAATGAATAGAGTTGGAAGAAGGTTATCATACTTGAACTTTTTGTTTATACTATTTTACTATTTCTGTTTGGGAGAGATGCAAACTCTCATTGTATCTCACACCGAAACTGTTGGTCACTTAGTGGCTTAGGCTGCTACCTGGGTCATAGGGAGAGGGGGGGGGGGGGTAGTACACTAAGTACATTGCAGGGTTGGGAGAGGGGGGTTTCTTTTATAGTTTTGGGGATGTTTTCTTTTTCTTTCTTTTTCCATTTCTTTTTACTTTGTTGAGGAGTTGTCGATTAATTTGAGTATGTTCTATGTGGATGGGGATCCTGCTACACAAATTAGGATGGTTGTGAAATAAGATGGCTAATTTAAAATTTGCTATGTTTAATGTGAATGGGCTCAATAATTCAATTAAAAGAAAAGGTGTTAGCTTATATTAAAAAATTAAGGGTTGATATTGCATTTTTACAAGAGACTCATTTAACTGAATAAGAATATCAAAAATTAAAAAGAGATTGGGTCAGTCAAGTGTTTGTTCTTTTAATTCTAAAGCTAATTGTTTTGCGATTTTGGTTAATAAAAATATAATTCAGTTCAGAATCTGTACATGAATCAGTAGGAAGGTGTTTATTCAAGATATTTTTCTTATTTTGGTACAGTCCTGTGATCAAATTATGATTTGGGGCGATTTCAATTGTTGTTTATATCTTTAATAGATAAATCTGGTAAAACAAAGATGGCTAAAAAATTGATATCTTTAATGAAAGAAGTGAATTTGATTGATATCTTTGGCTTGGCTTCGCGGACGAAGATTTATGGAGGGGGTAAAAGTCCACGTCAGCTGCAGGCTCGTTTGTGGCTGCAGCGGCTGCAGGGGAAAATTGGTTGGTTGGGGTTGGGTGTTGGGTTTTTCCTCCTTTGCCTTTTGTCAGTGAGGTGGGCTCTGCGGTCTTCTTCAAAGGAGGTTGCTGCCCGCCAAACTGTGAGGTGCCAAGATGCACGGTTTGAGGCGATATCAGCCCACTGGCGGTGGTCAATGTGGCAGGCACCAAGAGATTTCTTTAGGCAGTCCTTGTACCTTTTCTTTGGTGCACCTCTGTCACGGTGGCCAGTGGAGAGCTCGCCATCTCGAGTACTTCGACGTTAGGGATGAAAGCGCTCCAATGGATGTTGAGGATGGAGCGGAGACAACGCTGGTGGAAGAGTTCTAGGAGCCGTAGGTGATGCCGGTAGAGGACCCATGATTCGGAGCCGAACAGGAGTGTGGGTATGACAACGGCTCTGTATACGCTTATCTTTGTGAGGTTTTTCAGTTGGTTGTTTTTCCAGACTCTTTTGTGCAGTCTTCCAAAGGTGCTATTTGCCTTGGCGAGTCTCTTGTCTATCTCATTGTCGATCCTTGCATCTGATGAAATGGTGCAGCCGAGATAGGTAAACTGGTTGACCGTTTTGAGTTTTGTGTGCCCGATGGAGATGTGGGGCGGCTGGTAGTCATGGTGGGGAGCTGGCTGATGGAGGACCTCAGTTTTCTTCAGGCTGACTTCCAGGCCAAACATTTTGGCAGTTTCTGCAAAGCAGGACGTCAAGCGCTGAAGAGCTGGCTCTGAATGGGCAACTAAAGCGGCATCGTCTGCAAAGAGTAGTTCACGGACAAGTTGCTCTTGTGTCTTGGTGTGAGCTTGCAGGCGCCTCAGATTGAAGGGACTGCCATCCGTGCGGTACCGGATGTAAACAGCGTCTTCATTGTTGGGGTCTTTCATAGCTTGGTTCAGCATCATGCTGAAGAAGATTGAAAAGAGGGTTGGTGCGAGAACACAGCCTTGCTTCACGCCATTGTTAATGGAGAAGGGTTCAGAGAGCTCATTGGTGTATCTGACCCGACCTTGTTGGTTTTCGTGCAGTTGGATAATCATGTTGAGGAACTTTGGGGGACATCCGATGCGCTCTAGTATTTGCCAAAGCCCTTTCCTGCTCACGGTGATATATGGAGGAGATTAAACCTGTTCCTATTCGGCTCAATATGATACTTATTCTAGAATTGATTTTTTTCTGTTACCGGCTCAGTTATTAGATAATGTGGTATTGGTTGAATATAAGTCTAGAATTCTGTCAGCTCAAAAACTTGTTTTATTGACATATACAAAAATGGAAAAATATGAATTATATATATCATTGAGATTTAATCCTTTATTATTAAAAAATTAGGAATTTTGTAAATTTGTTACTGAACAAATACAACAGTTTTTAGATATAAATAGACAGTCTTTGGATAGTAAATTTTTATTATACGATGCATAATACAACAACTTAAAAACAATATTTTGTTGATAGAGACACATTAGAGAAATAAATAAATATTCTGGAAAAAGAATTACAAAGAAATCCACGATAAAAAGAAAAAAGTACAATTAACTTAAAAGAAATTAAAATATAATACATTACAAAGTATAGGTTTGAACATTTAATGCAAAGATCTAAACAAAAATACTATGAATTAGGAGAAAGCGTACATAAAGTCTTAGCATGGCAATTGAAATCTGAGCAAGCATCTAGAACAATAAATGCTGATAGAAAAAGTTCAAGAATTTCATATAAACCTTAGGATATTAACGAGGAGTCCAAAGAATTTTATAAGAAGTTATATACCTCAGAAGTCGAACAAGATCGTTAAAATAGATAAATGTTTAAATAAATTACTATTACCTATTTTGAATGAATGGATTAGGGAAGAATTAGATAAACCTATAAATCTTAAGGAAATTACGGCAGCTCTTAAATTAATGGCGAATAATAAATCTACAGGAGAGAATGGGTTTACTACAGAATTTTACAAAAAAATTCAGAAATTATTGTTTTCTCTGTTCATTTAAGTTTAGAGCAAGCAGGGGAAACGTGCTGCTCTCCATTGCAGGCAAAATCTTCACTAGGATTCTCCTAAATAGAATAATACCCAGTGTCGCTGAAAATGTTCTCCCAGAATCACAGTGCGGCTTTCGCGCAAACAGAGGAACTACTGACATGGTCTTTGCCCTCAGACAGCTCCAAGAAAAGTGCAGAGAACAAAACAAAGGACTCTACATCACCTTTGTTGACCTCACCAAAGCCTTCGACACCGTGAGTAGGAAAGGGCTTTGGCAAATACTAGAGCACCTCGGATGCCCCCAAAGTTCCTCAACATGGTTATCCAACTGCACGAAAACCAACAAGGTTGGGTCAGATACAGCAATGAGCTCTCCGAATCCTTCTCCATTAACAATGGCGTGAAGCAAGGCTGCATTCTCGCACCAACCCTCTTTTCAATCTTCTTCAGCATGATGCTGAAACAAGCCATGAAAGACCTCAACAATGAAGACGCTGTTTACATCCGGTACCGCACGGATGGCAGTCTCTTCAATCTGAGGCGCCTGCAAGCTCACACCAAGACACAAGAGCAACATGTCCGTGAACTACTCTTTGAAGATGATGCCGCTTTAGTTGCCCATTCAGAGCCAGCTCTTCAGCGCTTGACGTCCAGTTTTGCGGAAACTGCCAAAATGTTTGGCCTGGAAGTCAGCCTGAAGAAAACTGAGGTCCTCCATCAGCCAGCTCCCCACCATGACTACCAGCCGCCCCACATCTCCATCGGGCACACAAAACTCAAAACGGTCAACCAGTTTACCTATCTCAGCTGCACCATTTCATCGGATGCAAGGATTGACAATGAGATAGACAACAGACTCGCCAAGGCAAACAGCGCCTTTGGAAGACTACACAAAAGAGTCTGGAAAAACAATCAACTGAAAAACCTCACAAGGATTAGCGTATACAGAGCCGTTGTCATACCCAGACTCCTGTTCGGCTCCGAATCATGGGTCCTCTACTGGCATCACCTACGGCTCCTAGAACACTTCCACCAGCGTTGTCTCCGCTCCATCCTCAACATTCATTGGAGTGACTTCATCTCCAACATCGAAGCACTCGAGATGGCAGATCCCGACAGCATCGAATCCACACTGCTGAAGATCCAACTGCGCTGGGTAGGTCAAGTCTCCAGAATGGAGGACCATCGCCTTCCCAAGATTGTGTTATATGGCGAGCTCTCCACTGGCCACCATGACAGAGGTGCACCAAAGAAGAGGTACAAGGACTGCCTAAAGAAATCCCTTGGTGCCTGCCACATTGACCACCGCCAGTGGGCTGATATCGCCTCAAACCATGCATCTTTGCGCCTCACAGTTCGGAGGGAAGCAACTTCCTTTGAAGAAGACCAGAGCCCACCTCACTGACAAAAGACAAAGGAGGAAAACCCAACACCCAACCCCAACCAACCAATTTTCCCTTGCAACCGTTGCAACCGTGTCTGCCTGTTCCGCATCGGACTTGTCAGCCACAAACGAGCCTGCAGCTGACGTGGACATTACCCCTCCATAAATCTTCGTCCGTGAAGCCAAGCCAAAGAAAAAGAGCAAGCTAGAGAAACACAATCTTTACCAGACTCTTTTTCACAAACTATTATAACAGTTATTCTTAAGAAAGATAGGGATCCATTGAATCCAGAGTCATATAGACCAATTTCATTATTGAATGTTGATTATAAACTTTTGACTAAGGTTCTAGCTAATAGATCAGCTCAGTTTTTACCAATGTTGATTCAAATTGATCAAGCATGTTTTATTAAAGGTTGTTATTCTGCAGATAATATAACTAAATTAACTAGTTTAATTAATGTTTCACAGGAGACATCCAACTTACTAATAGTCTTATCATTAGATGCCAAAAAAGCAACTGATAGGGTTAAATTGTGCTTTTTATTTAAAGTGTTGGAAAAGTTTCAATTTGGACCAATGTTTATAAATTGGATTAAGGCAATATATAAATATCCAAAGGCTAGAGTTGTGACAAATTGACTTTTATTTGAGTCCTTTAAGTTCGAAAGATCAACGAGACAAGGTTGTCCTTTGTCACTGGCATTATTTGCATTAGTGATGGAACCTTTAGCATAGTTAATAAGGCAGGATAGTGATATAAAAGGTATTAAAACATAATTGGATGAATTTAAGATTAGTTTATTTGCTGATGACATGTTGATTTATTTAACAGAACTACAAGAGTCATTAAAATTTTACAGGAAAGATTAAAACAAATGGAGAACTATCAGGATATAAAGTTAACTGGAAGAAAACTGAACTTATTCCATTATCTGAAGCTGATTATTCTTCTTGTAAAGATGTAGCATGGTTTAAATGGACAGATCAAATTAAATGTTTAGGTATTAAAATAGATAGATATATACATCATTTATATGTTTTAAATTATTTACCACTATTTTCTAAAATTAAAGATTATTTAGTTAGATGGAAATACTTACCGATAACATTAATAGGGAGAGTGAATTGTATTAAAATGTATATATTTCCAAGACTTCAGAATATTTTTTCAATCTATTCCATGTAAAATTCCTAAAAATGTTTTTAAAGATTTAGTTAGGAATATGGGTAAGGAAGTTTTTATGGAAGGGTAAAATGACAAAAGTACCCATTCAGAAATTAACATGGAAATACGAATTAGGAGGTTTACAACTTCCAAATTTTCAAAATGATTATAAAGCTGCTCAGTTAAAATTCATTAAAAGAATGTTTGATTCTAACAGTTTGTTGACTAGAATTAAATAGAATTAATGAAAATAGAAGGGATCAATTTGTTTATAAATGGAATACTAAATTGTTATGCCCATATAAGTCACCAATATTATCTCATTTGTTAGAAATATGGGAGAAGATAAATAAAGAAATTGATACTCAAGGTAAAATATCTAGATATACTCCTCTGTATCAGAATAAACTTTTTCCATTTATGGTGAATAATCATCTTTTTAAAATTTTGGGATCAGAAAGGCATTAAGATAGTAAATAATTGTTATGAATCAAATCAATATATTTTATTTGAAAGAATGAAAGAAAGATATGAAATACCAACCCATTTGCTTTTTTATTATTATCAAATTAAATAATTGTTTTATGATTCTTATGGGAAAAATTTGGAACTTCCAAAGGAGTTGAAATTTGAAATGATAATTCGAGAAGGTTGAAAGAAAGGATTTATATCTGAAATGTATAAATTATTGCAACAGAAAATGTCTAAAATAAATTTACAATTAAAATGGGAAAAGGATTTAGAGTTGAATTTAATATAGATCATTGGGAAACTATTTGTAAAGATAGCATGACAAAGATTATTAATGTTCAATATAGCCTGTATATTATAATTTTCTACATCAATTATATTTAACCCTAGAGCATTTAAAAAGATATAATTTGATTTCTTCTGATTTATATTTTTGATTTAAGAAGGATAAGGGAACGTTTTACATTCAATGTGTGAAAGAGTTAAACTTTTTGGTCTCAGGTTAAGGATATTTACATGATATTTTGAAAAATAAGTTTTCTTTGGATCCAAAAGTCTTATTAATTGGTGATATAAGTACAATTTGTTTGAAAAATGGTTCAGATAAATTTCAAATAACTTTTTAAAGGTTTAGCTTTAGCAGTAGTGAGAAAGCGTATTGCAGTTACGTGCAAAGACCAGATAGAACTTAATTTACAGAGATGGCATTCAGAATTAAGATCTTGTATTCTTTTAGAAAAAAATAACATTTGTTTTATTCTTTCCTGTAAAACTTTAATGACTCTTGTAGTTCTGTTAAATAAATCAACATGTCATCAGCATAAACTAATCTTAAATTCATCCAATTATGGTTTAATACCTTTTATATCACTATCCTGCCTTATTAACTGTGCTAAAGGTTCCATCACTAATACAAATAATGCCAGTGACTTAAAGGACTCAAATAAAAGTCCATTTGTCACAACTCTAGCCTTTGAGAGATAAATACTCTACTTTTAGGAAAGTTTGGAGCCCTTACATGGATTATTTGGATTTGAAATTTTAAAGATTCGGACCTAGTTGCAACAAGGTATATCCATCACATGGTTTGGTCATGGTTGCTTTTGGTTATTTCTCCTCTTCTCATTTTCTTTCTTTTTAGGGGTTAGTGAGGTTATAGATAAGGGTTGTGATGTTGGGAAGGGAGTAATGTTAGTAGAAGAGGATAGGGGTAGATTAAAAGGGTTTTTAAATAAACCATGTTTGTTTTGAAGGTATATTTTGTATTATGTGTGTAGTCATGGTTGTTTAAATTTTGAATAAAATATTTAAAAAAAACAATATCAAATTATTGAACATGGTAATTTGTTGTGAAGACAAGGAAATTAATTTCAAATGTGTCAGATTAAAAAGACATTTTTTTAACAGTAGCAACATATCTAAAATTATGCCTTCAATTTTCCAACATCAGTGATTTGCTAGAGATTTAATTCAACAGATATATTAAAGTATCTTGTAAGACAGATGCTAAATATATTCCCTTTTTAATAACTAAATGGAATGGATATATGTGGCTTAAAAGCTTACCATAGGAAGTGCTCAAATCATCCTGTAACTTATTCAAAACTAGGTTGAGTTCATCTCCTGGCAAAATATGCTTGAACTATTTGGACAACCAACCTCTTTTCATACTTTTTTCAAATTATTTATCCTCTTTGTTTTGCCTGCCCCCTGCAGGATTTTAACTGTAGGTAATCACATCATGTATGTGAAATTTTGTTTTACAATTTTGACAATTTCTACCCATTTTGATTAGAAGATGGCATAAATAAAAAAACCCACAGAATTGTGACCCTCACTGGAAATTACAGGAGGACACAGCCAGTCTAAAAAAAAATTAATTTCAGTCTAATTGTAATGATGTGGAGTTTTCTGCCATATGGAGTAGCAAACAAAGGACAGGAGTGGGGTTTGGACTATGCCAAAGAGAATTTGTGCCACTCCTGGATGTTTTAGTTATGGTCATCAACACAAAAGCAAGACAACTGATACACCATATATATGCAAACTTTCAAGTACCCTTCAGTACTCATCCCATTGACCAAGATTTGTTCCACGGCCTATGTGTCGGCAATTCAAGCACTTACCCACATTTTTTTTAATGCTGTGAAGGAATCTGGATCCCCTACTTTGTTAAGCACCGTGTTCCCAATTACAATTAACTGCTGAGATTTTTGATACTTTTTGATATCCAGCTCATCTTTGACTTCTGTGATTGGGTGTCCAATGTGAAAATCAGAAATGCACAGTAGGCTTCTTTTTATTAATTGGTGAGTCTAGTAGCTTATTTGAATTATGGATCAGTTCACTAAAACTGTGGAACAGCTTCTGGGGCTATTATGTAAGCTAAAAGCTGTTCTGGATTATTCAAGAGCAGAGTCAGATGCCATTCACAATTCTTCTTAGGTCAAATCAAGTTGGCAAGTTTATTGTCACTTGTATGCACAAGTACAATCTGCTGAAACAGCATTCTCCAGTCCTCAGTGCAAAACATGCTGACACATAACCAGACGTTCCACACAAACAATACATATGCAGTATTCATATATAAATATGAGAGTCTCGGAGGGTGAGTGTGAGCAGTTCCTTTGGTCTTTCAGCATTCTCACTGCCCATGGGAAGAAGTTGTTCCTCAACCTGGTGGTGCTGGCTCTGATATTCCTGTATCTTTTTCCCAATGGGAGCAGCTGAATGATAGTATGTGCAGGGTGGAAGAGGCCCTCAATGATTTTGCGTGCCCTCTTCAGACAATGATTGTGATAGATTACATTGATGGGTGGGTGGGGGGGGTGGGGAGAGTCCTGTGATTGTCTCTGCCACTCTTATGGTTCTGTGGATTGACCTCCAATCCAGTTCTCTGCAGCAACTGTACCACACTGTGATGCACGTGGCCAGGATGTTCTTGATAGCGCTCCTGTAGAAGGTTGACATAATGGTGGCCAATAGTCTTGCCCACTTTAGTCTTCTCAGGAAGTGCAGCCGCTGGTGTGCCTTCCTGACAAGTGATAAGATGTTGTGTGTCTGGATAGGACACTAGTTAAGTAAATTCTAAGGAACTCTCTCCACTATAGAGGATGTTCGTTCTTGGTCCTCCTGAAATTCATGATCATCTCCTTCTTCTTGTCCATGTTGAGATTCAGGTTGTTATTCTCGCACCATATCACGAGATTTTCCACCTCTTCTCTGTAGTGCAACTCATTATTGTTGCTGACAAAGCCAACTATTATTGTGTCATCTGCAAACTTGATGACTGTTAGCGCGTGTGGTCACCAATCTCCAATAAGACCAGGATAAGGTAAACAAGTAGTCTGAGAATGCTGGGGAATTAGTACTATACACAAGAGTGCTGTAGGTACTCAACAGGTCATGCAGCATCCACGGAAAGCAGGAGACAGTCATTGTTTCAGGCCTGTGAAGAAGGAGGAGCACAGGCTAGCAGAAGATAATGGATACAGCAAGGAAGGAACAAAGGGCTGAGAAAAATGCTCTCTGACAGGAGAAATGAAGGGAAGGAGTGGGTAATGAGAATAAATGAGTCAGAGGAATGAGGGAAAGTGAGAGAACAGGAAGTGGCAGGAAAGGGAAGGGGGGGGGGGGCGGTAGCCAGCAATTGGAGAAGTTGATATTAACGATGTCTGGTTAAACATAAGGTGTTGTTCCTCCAAATTATGTGTGGCCTTAATCTGGAAGTACATGAGGCTATGGATAGACATGGCAATGGGTTGTGGAATTGAAGTGGCTGACCATTGGGAGGTGCTTGCTGTTACAGTGGACAGAGTAAAGGAAGTCCATGTTAAATTATTTTGTATATTTTCTTCATTTTAATTAAATTTACTATTTAAAAAAAATTAAATTTGTTTAAATTGCTTTTGCATGTCTAACTATTAAAAGGAGAGAAAAGAAAGCTGTCAAATGCTGTCAAGGCTGCTCTGTCTCAGATTCTATCATTTGAGGCCAAATCACTGCTTGCACATCTTTCTTCAGAAGCAGAGGAAATTGTGTGGAGGTCAAATGGAAACATTTGAAATCATGAAATGTATGGAGAAAGTAAATAGAGAGAAACTGTTCCAATTGGCAGATGAATCAAACACTAGTTGATAGAGAATTAAATGATAAGCCCTCTGAAAAATATTATTACACTGTGGTTGTTTAGAGTCAGGAATGTAGTTGGAGTGGTGAATAAATTCAATTGCAGTTTTCCAAAGGAAATTTGTTAAGTATCCAAAGGAAAGTCAAAATTTTATAAAGCACACAGCTCAGAAAGACCTTCCAGTTCTTTGAATTTATGCATTTATTAATTCTAAACTACTCATTTTATCAACCTACCAAAACACAAACATTGCCCTCCCAATGCTTGGGACAAAGACACTTTTTTCCTTTTATTTGCCTCTGTGCTCCAGTTTTAAATTTGTAATCAAACAATTTACTTGTGAATAAAGTGCACATTCCAGATTTTATTCAAGGATAGTTGTATATTTTTTGGTTTGATTATGTAGAAATTACAGAACTTCTTATACGTAGTTCCCTCATTTCAGGGCACCATAATATTTAGAACATTTAGCTTTGCAGGTATTTGTGATTACTCATGTATGTTTAATTGCATCATTGATGCAAGTATAAGAGAGCTAGGCTTGGTTCTAAGCTTTTGATCACTTTTGGAGTCTGTAGATCCCATTTTTCAACATGAGGATCAGAGTTGAGCCAATGAAAGTCAAAAAAGCCATTATGAGGCTGAAAAACAAGAATAAAACAGCGAGGTCAGTGCCAGACTGTATGTTAGAGGGGGCCATTAGCAAGTTAGAGGGGGGCTTGTTCAGCAGTGGGGGAGGGGTGGGGGTGCTAGCAGGGACCTACCAGTAGATGGGAGGGGGTTGCAAGCTGGGAGATACCTCTCATTAATGCCATTGGCCCCTCCGACATGGGACATGAGGATACTCTTTTTATTACGTCAAGCATCACTAGATGCTACTGATGCTTGATGCATACTAGTGATGTGGCCGGGGCGGGTGGAGAATTGCTAGCGTGCATCAACCTATATACACTACTGATATGGGAGGGAGTGGGAGTGGGTCTAATGCCCAGAGATGGCTGAGACTGTATGGGGGTGCACAGCATGTCATTTAGGGGGCACATCACCTCGTTGGGGGGGGGGGGGCAATTTCCGTGGATGCCTCCCCTTGGCATTGACCCTGTAAAACAGGAAGAGACATCGTCCAAACCTTAGGATTACCAAAATCAACAGTTTGGGACATCATTAAGAAGAAAGAGCGTACTGGTGAGCTCAGTAATCACAAAGGGACTGGTCGGCCAAGGAGATCTCCACTGCTGATGAGAGAAGAATTCTCATCATAATGTGATTTTCTTCACATGAATTGTTTGAATTCAAATTTAAAACTGTGGAGCACAGGGGGAAATAAAGGAAAAAAGTGTCTTTTGGAAGGCACTGTATCTTTGGGATCCAGAGGGAAAGCAAAGCAACCAGATGTAATCAGTGGAATCACAGGAAAACATGTACACTTCACATAGACAATAATGGAGGGCAGGTTTGAATTTGGTTTTCCTGGAATTGTGAAGCAACAACTATGCTCTTATGTGTGGGGCCATGGAAAGAGGGTAGTGGAGTGGGATCAAATAGATTGATCTTTCAAAGAAAAAAAATAGACTCAATTAATTCAATAGTTTCCTTCCATTTTCCAACCATTCTCTGATTCTGTGACCTGTCTAAAAAAAACCCCATTAATTCTGGTTAATTATTTCTCTTTCATTCAACTTACAATCATCAATAAAATGATGTAAGAATCACATTGAAAGTACTATTAAGCACCACATGGTGCAAGCTGGAGAAATGATGTAGGAAAAGAAAATTATCAGGAAATTTAAAATTAAACTATCAATTTTTGCAACTATAATTGGGAAAATTGTGTCTTGTGTAATGGGAGCTTTTAAACTATCTGAAAAATACAATTGTGGGCAATGTTGAATAATTTATTTGCTTTAGTATTTACAGTGGAAGAGAATACCAAGGAAACAAAAGTTGAATTTTTAATAGACTTAGAACAACTAAATTACAGCATTAACTCTCAAATACATTTTAATACTTTATTTAATTGACATATATAAGATCAAATAATTGAGAAAAATATATCATTTTATAATGGAATGTTAACAAATATATGCTGAAACTATATATATATATTTTATATATATATATTTTTTTTAATATATATATATATTTTATATATATATATATATATATATAAATAAAACTAAAACTAGAAATAAGCTAAAAACTAAAACTAAAAAAAGCTAAAACTAAAACCCCTCCCGCACACCCCCAGCTAAAAACTATAATGGTCCCAGAACTAAAATAGAAAATATTTCAGAAAAAACAATCACAATTGATTAAATAATTCAAATTGCATCAGGTGACACCCAGAAACCTCGGAAACTTCTCACAAAAGACATTTCTGAGAAAGTAATGGAAAGAGGAATACTTAAGAATATTGCTGCTCTGGACGTTCACACACATCTAATAAAATACAGTACAACTCAGATTATCTGAAATCAGATTCTCCGAAATCCTCATTTATCAGAAATTTATTTGGAGCCAAACTGACCTTAAGGTTGAAAAAAATTAAATCAACAGGAAATTAGAACAACAATTATCCTCGTTTCAGGTAACTCCCTCCCTTCTCTCTTTCCATTTTCTTCTTTACCTTCCCCTATTAACTTTTCTTTCCAACTGTCCCTCTCAAACAACATGCCACTGTCTCCCAGCCGTAAGTGGTCGAAAAAAATCCCTTGTCCCGTCGTCATTAAGGAGAGCGGTTTCCCGGGCAGGAGCAGGACCTCGGACTTCCAGGCAAGAGCAGGACCTCAGGTGCAATGGCATTCCCTCCCCTTCCCTCTTCGGCACAGTGGAGCTCCTGACGCTGACCTGAACTATCCCCTTGGCCTACTACTGCACACGACACTAGACAACCTGGTGTATGTGTCCGGTAGGCCTAGGGGAGGATTCAGAGTTGGGACTTGGGTGTTGGGGTCAGGAGCTCAGGTGAGCAGGAGACAGGAGCACACCAACTCATCAGTGAGTGTTCCTCCAGCCGGGAAGCCACCGCGGGGATCAGCGGCACCGGTGGGTTCATGTCGATGATCAGCAGTTGGGATGTGTTGGGGATCAGCCGTGGCCAGCATTTTTTTGGTGAGAATTAAACATTATTTTAATGCTTAAGAGACCTTCCCATGTAATTTGTTGTTCTTTAAATGATGATCCAAATGATTTGCTATTGCCACTGGGCTGTTTTTAAAAAAATGACCAGTTCTCTGAAAAAAAAGTTTATCTGACATAGGCGTGGTCTCAACCATTTTGGATAATCAGAGTTGTACTGTAATTGATAACTAAAACTAAAACTCATAATACTAGAAGGCAAATTATTGGCTTGGTTAGGAGATTTAATGAGTGGTAGGAGATAAAGAGAAGTGGGCAATTTCTTATATGGACAGTTAGTAATTAATGTCATCTTGCATGGAATTCTGTGAGATTTCAACTACTTAGGTTAGGGTGGCCAAACTTGCTTAATGTAAGAGCCACATACAATAATTTTGAGATGCTTGAAAGCTGGAAGACATGAAAAAATATTACATACATGTGTTTACTCTTACATGCACATTTTCTTAAAGAACATTATATAAATACTGTACAATAAATACATGTAATAATATTTATATTCATATACGTATTTCTTAAACTGTTAAATTGTATTAGTTTCAATAATCAAAAAGTACATATATCATATATACTTGAGTAATATTCAAATTTTGTGGACTAACTTCTAGGGTAAAATTTAGGGGGTCGACTATTACATACATACTACTTTTGACCATGATAATAAGATCCTGCATCATCTGGTGTGTCAGGAGCTCAGATGGGTGGATGGGTGGCTGGTACCGGGTGGCAAGTCTGTGTTTGAGGTGTTGAAAGCTCTAGTGGGCTGGAGCTGGGGCCTCAGTGAGAGATGGTGGTTGGGGTGTCATAAGCTCTGATGGGCAGGCAGGTGGCCGGAGCCAAAAATAGGGATCAACTTTTACACACATATATACAGTTTATATTCAAAATATTTTCTATCACAAGCCACACCTACTAAAACAACTATTGTGAACATCGACTCGTATGATTCCTGTCTCAGCCAACATATTTCTGCAAGCTTCATATTTTATGTCAAAGAGCCTCACATGGTTCACGATCTGCGGTTTGGCCACCCTGACTTAGGAGATGGTATAAAGCTTAAACATGAAAATCCACAGATGCTGGGTCAAGAGTAGTACACAAAAATGCTGGAGAAACTTAGCAGGTCACGCATCATCCACAGCAAGTAAAAGGTAGATGGTGTGTCTGGCCTAAGCCCTTCTTCATGAGTGATGAAAATCAGGCAGATGTCTGAATAAAAAGGTGGGGGGGGGGCAGGGTGGAAGGGAAAGGGGAGGAAAAGGGGGAGGAACAGAGTTTAACAGGTAAGAGATAATAGGTGGATACAGGTAGGAGTGTACAAGAGAAAGAAACTGAAGGGAGTAGTAGGTTAAGAAAGATTACCCTCTGATAAGAGAAAGAAGGAAATGGGATGGGGAGATGTAGGAATTGAGATAGAGGGATGAGGAAAGAGAGAGACTGAGAGAGGGGATTAATTG
This sequence comes from Narcine bancroftii, assembly GCF_036971445.1. Lineage (NCBI taxonomy): Eukaryota > Metazoa > Chordata > Chondrichthyes > Torpediniformes > Narcinidae > Narcine > Narcine bancroftii. The sequence continues at coordinate 100,633,292 of NC_091476.1, read as the reverse complement.
AAAATGGAGAGTCGATAGCGATGCCTTCTGGTTTGAACTGCCGAGACAGAGTATGAAGTGTTGTTCCTCCAGTTTTGCATATGGCCTCAACTTGGCAGTAGGTGAGGCCATGGACAGACAAATCACTTTGGCAATGGAATGTGGAATTTAAATGGTTGGCCACTGGGAGGTCCCTACTGTTGCAGAAGGCCGTAGACAGAAGAGTAAAGCAATCTACCAGTCCGCACTCAGTCTCCTTGATGTAGAGGAAGCCATATTGGGAGCATCAGTAGGTGATAGTATAAAAAAGATTATTGTTGAAATTTGCCAATGACCTAAAGAGCTGTATGACACAATGGATGTTAATGGAGGAGAATGAAATATCTTCTACTTTGGACCCTAAATTTTGAGAATTTAGATGAAGTGGAAGTCTAGAAAGGGATCCTTAAACATAAATTTTAACGGCAATGGATACAGATTTAAAAAAATCTATTGGAATAGACCTGTAAACCTATTCATTAATTTTCTGATTATAACTGTGAATAATTCTGGGAGCTATATTTAAACAAATAATTTGGTCTTGGAAAGAGTTCAGATTGTTATCTGGACTCCAAAGATTAAATTACAGAGAGATATTGCACAAGCTTTGTCTATGCTTCATGAAATATATATTTAGGGTTTAATTTAAAAAATTTAGAAGAATTTACACAAGGAATAGAAAAAAATAAATTATGCTAGTTGATATGGCTAGCACCAGAGAGCATAATTTAAAAATTAAAGCCAGGTCTTTCTGGCATGAAGTTTGGAAAAATTCTACTCGCAAAAGACAACAGAAGTTTTCATCTCACTTCCCTCAACAACAGTTGAGGCTAACTCCATTGTTAATGTTAAATTTGACATGGATTGGCTCTTGTTAATCAAAGTAATTTCAGGATCTGCATTCAAAGTGCATGTCATCCAGATAAACTCCTCATTGAATGGTGCAACAACATTCATGTTTCAATTATACCATTTTCCTAAGGAAAAGAAATTTAAGAGACATGAAGTGAATATCAAATTAAAAATGACATTTTTAATTTTGGCAATTTAGTGACTGAAGGATGCTGTTCCACATTTATAAATATTTACTTTATGACAAAGGGAGATTTATTTAGAATAATTAATAATAATCACATATTTAAAACAACATTAGGCTTGTCCTGGCAAGATTCAACTCTTTGTGGCATTTACTTCTTTTCTATTGAATAAGTACAGCAACTTCACGCCATTCAACACCTTTCAATTGTGAGTTAGTGATTTTCCTTCTTCGTAGAGCTAACAATGGAACTGCACATTTCTGTATTTTTTGGATTTAATTGAACATCTGCCCTTCACATGAAGTTGGTGTCTCAATTGTGCAGAAACAAACACAGACTCACTTGGCCTCATTTATTTATTGATAGGTAAATTCTGGTTTATATTGCTAACCTGTCTGTCTCCCTCTATTGGAGGATGACAAAACTACAACATGGCCTGTGCAGCAAATTCATTGATTTATCCACCCCAGCAAGTGGCCCATTCGGCAGTTTATTTTCCAATCTTTTCTCATTTAAAACAACTTTTATGTAAAAGAAACAATACAAAGAAGTCATTTAAAACAAGAATAGATTTTTACCTCTGCAAACCATCTTCCAATACAATAAATGATGTGATATTGTGGTGACTCACCACAAGGCAGGTGAACCAGCCCCACTTGTAAGCCACGTGGTGGGGCAGCCGCCCAAAATGGTGCTGTCGGAGGTGTTTCCTTCCTCCCAGCACGGGGCTCAGAAGCCCGCGCTGGGGGACCACGTGATGCCTGGGTGACGTCAGCACCCTCCAGCGCGAGGCACGACCACGCCAAGCCCGCCCCTAGCGTTGCGGTAGAGCATCCGGCTCCCAAGAGCATATCCAAGGCCACAGCATCCACTTCAGGCCTTTGCTTCTACCACCAGCACTGGGGAGCCAAGGCTTGGAATTGTCGTCAGCCCTGCTCATTCCAGGGAAATGACCAGGCTGGCCACTGTTAATGGCTGTGGTGGCTGGCCAAGGACAGTCTCCTCTACTTGTGGGACTCAGTCAGCGGCCAGCGATTTCTCGTTGACACTGGAGCCCAGGTCAGCATTATCCCGGCAACGGCCGTTGAGTCCAGGAACCAACCTCGTGGACCTCCCCTCCGTGCGGCCAATGCAACAGCAATCCGGACGTATGGAGACAAGACAGTCCACTTCCAGATCAACCAACGAATTTTCACTTGGAGGTTCACCATCTCATCCCTCCTGACTGCCATCCTGGGTGCAGACTTCCACCTCACACACGGGCTTCTAGTGGACATTCGAGGTAGGCGCCTGGTGGATGCCCATACCTTCCAGGCCATTCCCCTCGACGCCTCCCACTCGGAGCAACCGCAGATAGCCATGATCAGCACACCCAGAGACGAGTTCCTGACACTCCTCAAGCCACAGTTCTCCGCTGCCTCGCCGCGCCACGGGGTGTTCCACCACATCCCCACCCAGGGCCCACCGGTTCACGCCAAGGCATGCCGGCTCCCACCTGACAAACTCCAGGTGGCGAAGGAGGAGTTTTTACACCTGTTGGAACTGGGGATCATTCGGCAGTCCGACTGCCCGTGGGCCTCACCGCTCCACCTGTTCCCGAAAGCCTCTGGTGGCTGGCATCCCTGTGGCGACTATTAACGGTTCAACGAGGCAACAGTTACTGACCATTACCCCATCCCTCACATCCAAGACTTTACGGCCAACCTGCACGGTGCGAGGGTTTTCTCCAAGGTTGACCTGGTGCACGGATATAACCAGATCCCGGTGCACCCTGAGGACATGCCCAAGACGGCCATCATCACCCCCTTTGACTTGTTCGAATTCCTGCACGTGCCGTTCAGGCTCAAGAACACCGCTCAGACCTTCCAGCGCCTCATGGACTCTGTGGGCAGGGACTTGGATTTCGTCTTTATTTATTTGGACGACATCCTTGTCGCCAGCAAGGACCAGGCGCAACACAAGGCCCACCTATGCGCCCTTTTCTCCCGGCTGGCCGATTTCGGCCTTACTATCAACCCGGCCAAGTGCCAGTTTGGGAAAGAGTCCATGCAGTTCCTGGGCCATACCATCACGGCTGAAGGAGCCATGACCGCCGCTGCAAATGTCACCACTATCAGGGAGTTCCCATGCCCGGACAGCCTCAAGGGGCTGCAGGAGTTCGCGGGTATGGTCAACTTTTACAACTGCTTCATCCCGGGAGCCGCGCACATCATGCAGCCGCTATTCGCCCTCATCGCAGCCAAGCACAAAATGCTCGCTTGGAACCCAAAAGCCTGCACCGCATTCGAGGCCATCAAGGATGCCCTTGCGAAGGCCACCATGCTCGCCCATCCGCACACCGACCTGCATAAGGCACTCTCTGTCAGTGCCTCTGCCACAGCCGTCGGTGTCATCCTGGAGCAGCAGGTGAATGGACAATGGAAGCCACTGGGATTCTTCAGCCACCTGCCGGATCACAAGTATAGTGCCTTCAACTACGAATTACTGGGCATGTACCTGGTGGTGCGGCATTTCCACTATTTTTTGGAGGGGAGAAATTTTACCATCTTCACCGACCACAAACCCCTCACCCAGGCACTCGCGATGGCAAAGGATCCCTGGTCGGCCCGCCAGCAGCGTCACCTCTCCTTCGTGTCGGAGTTTACCACTGACATTTGGCACAAGGTGGGGAAGGTCAATGTGGTTGCCGATGCACACTCGCGACCGGCCATCTGCGTGCTGACGCCCGGCCTCAACTTCAACCAGCTCACCCAGGACCAGAAGTCTGATGAGGAGATGAGGGCCTTCAAGACCGCCATCATGGGCCTGCGGTTCTGAGACCTCCTGACTCCGAGCAGCTAAGGTACCATCCTGTGCGATATCTCCATGGGCACCCCACGACCAGTGGTTCCCCAGCAGTGGTGCAGGCAGGTCTTCCGTCACATCCATGACCTTTCACATCTGTCCATGAGGTCCACGGTCCGGATGGTGGCAGAATGGTTCGTATGGCATGGGCTGCAGAAGCAGATCGCGGGCTGGGCCAGAACATGCACCCATTGCCAGATGTCCAAGGTGCACATGCACACCAGGGTGCCCATCAGGAGTTCGAGCATGTCCGGGAATTGTTCAGCCACATTCACATGGACATCGTCGGGCCCTTACCCGTTTCCCGGGGCAACTGTTACCTGTTTACAATGGCGGACCGCACCACTCGCTGGCCTGAGGTGATCCTAATGCCAGTCGTCTCCACCAACTCCTGCTCCCTGGCACAGTTGCATGGTTGGGTCACCCGGTTCGGCATCCTGGCTCACCTCACCAGCGATTGGGGCGCCCAGTTCACATCTGCGATCTGGGCAAAGCTCGCCAACAGGTTGGGGATCCAGCTACACCACACCATGGCCTAACACCTGCAGGCCAATGGACTGGTCGAACGTCTGCACTGCCACCTTAAGTTGGCACTCATGGCCCATCGCACTGGCCTTGGGTGTTCCTGGGTATCAGCTCCACTCCCAAGGAAGATCTGCAGGCATCATCTGCTGAGCTGGTCTACGGTGCACTGCTGACACTACCTGGTGAGTTTGTTAACTCACCTCACAATTCCCAGTGGTCGCCGCACGAACTACTTCCTCACCTCAGGGCACACTTGGACTCATCCGAACCCCCACCGCCGCCCAGGCATGGCACCCGCCCGTCTCACATTTCCAGCAAACTGCTTTCCGCGGAGTATGTTTTCGTTCGGCGGGGCCCGACTGCGGCACCTCTGCAGCGAGGGGCCATACAGGGTTGTACAGCGTTCCAGCTCCATGTTCACACTGGACATTGGGGGCGGATGGGAGCTGTTTACCGTGGACAGGCTGAAGCCAGAGCACCTCGATCCCACTGAGCCCGTGGTTGTAGCCCAGCCCAAGAATTGAGGCCGCCCAGCAAAAAAGGACATGGATGCCGGTTCTAGGGAGGGGGGCTGCTGTGTGGCGGCTCACCACAAGGCAGGCGAACCGGCCCCGCTTGTCAGCCACGTGGCAGGGCAGCCGGACCAAAATGGTACCGTCGGGGGTGTACCCTTCCTCTCAGCACGGGGCTCAGAAGCCCGCGCTGGGGGACCACGTGATGCCTGGGTGACGTCAGCGCCCTCCAGTGCAGTTCTCTGCCAAGTCTGGGCTGGGAGTATAAGTGCAGCCCAGCAGCCTGCAATAAACTAGTCTGTTCACTGAGCTCAACCCGTCTGGTTGTGTGTGTTCTTTCAGGAGTAGTGTCGCTGCCGCTACAATATCGTAATAAACTCCTCATTATGTTTAATTTTTAATTTAGAGATACAGCTCAGCAACAGGCTCTTCCAGCCCTGTGCTGCCCAATTATACTCATCCATTAACCTTCCAAACCTGTATGTCTTTGGAAGGTGAGAGGAAACTGGAACAGCTGGAGGAAACCCACTTGGTCATGGGGAGAATGCACAAACTCTATACAGACACTGACAGATTTGAACACCTGTCACTGTTGTTGTAATAGAATTACACGAACTGCTACATTAACTGTCCTTGTCCTTGTCAGTATACAATTCGGAAAGAGAATGTCAGTTGTATCTTTGCAGAATCTGCCAAGCTGGAATGAATCTTTCTGATCCTTTGGACAATTTCATTCTCAAATAATCAATTTTATAGCCTCAAACTGACTTCTGCCAAAGGATTCTTCTAAACTTTCAGAGAGATAATGTTGTTTGCGCTACTGGCCATCTGCCTCCCCTGCAACAGGTGTTACCCATAGGCTATATTTTGAGGAAATGGTTCACCTTACATAATTGATTGAGCTTATTTTAATGTACACATTCTACATCTTATTCTCTAACACTTAATCTGATTTCTACACTGATTTGATGTTGTTTTGCTCCTGGATTGGTTCATCCTTATTTCTAATAGCAGTCATGGGTGCTTACTTGACCCTTATCCACCTATTACCTCCTGCTCCTCTCCTACCCTTCCACCCTACCATGCTGTTCAAACACCCGTGACATTTTTTCATACCTTGATGAAGGGCTCAAGCCCAAAACATTGGTTATGCATCTTTATCATTGCTACATGAAGTACCCTGTTTGACCTGCTGAGTTTCTCCAGCATCGTGTTTTAACATCACCCATGGTGTCTGCAGACTTTTGTGTTTTACTTTTCCATAACTCAAACATTAATTAACCTTAACTTTTCAGACTTGTTCACAGAGGTTAAGAATAACTGTTGTTGGAGATGTCACTACCACACTACAGCAATAACGCTTCCATGATATTTTAATTTAGATTCAAAAAGCTGAAGGTAATTCTGAATAAAATACATTGATTCCTACATCAACAAGTCCAGTGGCTTTCTATGGTGCTCTGGTATGTTTCTCATACATGTCACTGTAAAATTAATTACTTTAAACTCAAGCAACAGTTATGTAAGCAATTGTTTCATATTGTGCAGCAAAATTTCATGATCAGTAACGGAAGAAACAGCAAGTTTAATCTGACTTTAATGGTGATGATTAAATAGAGCACACCCTCAGACTACTAGTAGAACTCAAGAATTTTGTTTTTTTTTAAATATTTTATTTTAGCTTTATGATCAAACAAATATCAATAATTAACCATCATTTTATTAGGGAATATGCAATCAATAATTGACTTAGGATTAAATTATTATCAGATTTCTTTTATCTATTTAGCCTTAGCGGTGGCCAAGAAATGTATAGCGCTTACTTGGAAAGATAGAAATATATTAACTTTGGATAGGTGGTGCTTAGAGATGAAATCCTGTTTAATTATGGAAAATATATCTTTCTCAATTCAAGATGTCTTTTTATAAGCTGAAGTGGACTCCATTTGTTAAGTACATGCAATTAAGTTTGACTTAAATATGTTTTTAAGTGTGATATTTTAGATTTGATGATTCTTTTTTTTCATTATTATTTTTCTTGTAGGTGTTTTTTTAATATATATATAATTTTATTAATTTTCCTAACTCTTCACTCTTTATTTTGGGGGGAAAGGGTGTTTTTTTTTTATATAGATTTTATTTTTTCTTAGTGGCCGTATGGGAGGGGGGGGGGGGGTTAGTTGGATTTAAGTTAGGTTACTAATGTTGTATTGTAATCTTATTATTTTATTTTTTATCTTTTCTTTAAATGTAATTTTTCTTTTTATTCTTGTGATAAAATCTTTAAATAAAGTTTAAAAAAAAAATTAACATCATAAATATATAAAATAAATGAAAAGGAATCATTGATACAGATTGTTAAAATTTCCAAAAAAGAAAAGATCCCATCCTTCCTCCGCCAAACAAAAACCTCTTGAAAAGAACAGAAAGAAATAGAATGAAGAAAAATAAGAAAGAAAAGATAAAGGAAAGAAAGAAAAAGGAACTGTTTGGGTCCAGAATCCAGTTTAGAAAGTCCACTTTCTTTTTTTTTCTACCTAGATCTCAAATATGGGAGAAGAAAGGATATAAAATTCAAAAATAGTATATGCCTGAAGTATTCAGTCCTATATTTGTAAATGTGGCTGTCATACCTGCAAAACATATTGTATTTTTTCCTTTAATTTGTAAGTAATTTTCTCCAGGGGAACAGAACATTTCTGCATTCCATCGGGCTGTATCCAGAAGGGCATCAGACTTCCAGGTTTGTTGAATCATAAACAATGCGATTGTTACTTGACCCATTGAACATCTCTGAATCAGAAAAAAGTTAACAATGTTGTCGATATTTTAGTTCAGCACAAACTATTTGTATATCCAATTAGTAGCTGATTTGAAGAGTGTTGGAATGTGTCAGTTTTGCCTAAAGCATTTTAGTGATTTTTTTTGTGCTGGACTAATCAACATTATTTATGTAAGCACACCATTGATTTAAATTTTAGTTGCATTCAAGGTCTATGGTGTCTTGTACTGTTTGTCAAACCCTGCACAATCAAAGCATCTTGTTCATGGAGTCCAACATTGCGGGATGCCTTAAGGAAATCAGTTTCATTTGGGGCTGTGAAGAATCAAAAAGGGGTTAGAACTAATTGATGCAATGGTTTTGTGTTTAATGCAAAAACAGTATCTGAAATTTTCTTATAAATTGGCAATATTTATACCTGTTAAAAGAATGACATGTATATTATAAATTAGGAAAGGAAAATAAATAAGATAGAAAATAAATTTGGTAAATTTAAAAAGTACTGAAAATATAAAACAATTATCTCCAAATGGTAAAGATAGTGGCATAGCTGACTCCTGGCATTGTCTGTGTGCAGATTCTATATTCTTCCGATGGCTGAGTGAGTTTCACCTGAGTGTTCTGGTTACCGCCCCCAATCCTGAAAGATGTGTAGATTGGTAGATTAATCAGCGACCGTAACATCGCCCCTAGCACGTCGTTGGGTTGCAGGATCTAGAGGGGAGTTGCTATAAATTCGGGGAGATTAAAATCAGGCTAGCATGAAATGAAACCTTGATGGCCTATGCAAACTCATTGGGTTCAAGGCACTGCTTTTGGACTTGGAATACTTTGCCCATTAACAAAAATATTGGTCTGCACAGTTTACCTTTTCCTTTTTGTAGATATTGCATTTCTTGCATTTTGTTTTATGATCAGGGAAAACAATTTATACAAAGTATTTTAAAACACCTAATAATTTACAAGTCATATTATATTTGTTCAAAATCAAAATACTGCAGATGTTTGGAATCTGAAATAAAAAGAGATTGAAATACTGCTTCACCCATCCATGCTCTTAAATCAGTGGACTGGAACAAATACAAGAACTCATCCATTGACTTGAATGAATATTCATTCATCAGGTGTCATAGACTTCAAGACGGATATGTGCCAACGCGCAAATACGGAGTGTTCCCCTGGATGAATATACCAGAGAGCATTCTGGCTGGTTGCATCACTGGGAAGCACCAACTCTCAGGACAAGAATAACCTCCGGAGGGTTGTTAAGTCGGCCCGCGACATCACAGACACCAGGCTTCACTCCTTCGGGGACATCTGCACCAGGGGCGGTGTCTTAAAAAAGGCGGCCCACCACCCAGGCCATGCCCTCTGTTTCCATAGGGGCCAAGGTCCAGGAGCCTCAAGGCGAGCACTCGGCGGCACAAGGACAGCTTCTTCCCCGCTGCCATCCGATTCCTGAATAATCAATGAACCAAAGGCACTGCCTTACTTTTCCGGCACTATTATGGTTTATAGATAGTAATATGGTTAGAATATGTATGATGCTGCAGCAAAACCCCGAATTTCATGACTTGTTCACCTGCTGATTCTGATCAACTGAAGAAATACGAGGCTTGTGATCACACGAGGACCCGCCAAGTTGAATTTGCTTTGTCATTGGCGATGCAGCACATGCGAGCTCGAAAGCTCATTTCAACACCGGCCTCCTGCAAACTAACACACGGCTCGTGTGAGCGGCCTTTCCACTTGGCCATGGGAGGGGCGGGCCCGCCGCGCGAAGCTGAGCGCCGCCCAAAGAACGCGCGCGCCCATCCAGGTCGCCGGACGCAGGTGCACGCGCGCGCAGTGGCCGCTGGCCGGCCGTCGCGCGCGCCCCACGTTCGGCTTCGGCCGCTCCCGCGTGTGCGCGCACGCGCGGCGGCGGCGGTCCCTCGCCCGTAGTTGTGCGGTCCGGGCCAGGAAAGCGCCGGCGAGTGACCCAGCCGAGAGGAGCTATTGATGGTCGCCTCGATTTCAACGGAAGTAAATTCGAGGAACGATGGCTTTCGCCAACCCGGGTCACATCATCCCTCAGCTGAAGCTGGAGGACGCGGCTGAGGACAGTTTGTTCAAGAACATTTCGCTGAGGTCCCTCCAGCAGGTCCAGCATCTGAGAAACAAGATGCCTTCCCCAGGCAGCTCCAGGCAACCCAGGTAGGGGAGTGGGTTTGGTCCCGCTGGCTTCTCCACGGCTCAGGTGCTTGGTGGTGGAGCTGGAAAGGAAGGAGGTGGGGTGGGGGGGGTGGGGTGGGGGGGGTGGGGGGGGGGGGTGGGAGGGGGGGTGGGAGGGGGGGTGGGGGGGAGGTGGGAGGGGGGAGGTGGGGGGTGGGAGGGGGGGGGTGGGGGGGGGGTGGGGGGTGGGGGGGGGGGAGGGGGGAGGTGGGGGGTGGGAGGGGGGGGGTGGGGGGGGGGGGGGGGGGGGGGGGGGGGGGAGGGGGGGGTGGGGGGGTGGGAGGGGGGGGTGGGGGGGTGGGGGGGGGTGGGGGGGGGAGGGGGGGGTGGGGGGGAGGGGGGGGTGGGGGGGTGGGGGGGGGTGGGGGGGTGGGAGGGGGGGGTGGGGGGGTGGGGGGGGGTGGGGGGGGGAGGGGGGGGTGGGGGGGAGGGGGGGGTGGGGGGGGTGGGGGGGAGGGGGGGGGGGGAGGGGGTGGGGGGGGGGGAGGGGGAGGATGCGGTGGAAACTATGCTGCAAAGTTGAGCGATTTCAGTTCCTGCTGGTCAAACAAATAATATATCTGGCTGGGTATTGCAGTGATTTGCATTTGCCATCCTTTGTGATTGAGCAGCGTAACTTATGTATTAGTATGAAGATAGTTCTGTATCATTTATTTCAAACATCCCTAATGACTTGTCTGTAGACTGTCATTGTGAATTCCTGATGTCCTCTTTGAGAAATGTGTGTTCTTATATCAGGTGTCCCAATATCCTCAAGTGTTTTCCCAACATCATGGGGAAAAAAATGTGCTATTTTGTTATCAGACTTTAAAAAAAAATTACAGTTCCATTAATAATTATCCCTTAACAAAGGTGTTTCTAATCAGTAGAATAGTATAAATAATAAACATGCAGATTCCTTGACAGTATATTTGTTTGTGAACACGTTCATTTTGTAGGCACGCAAATTGACCCTGTTTAACTGGCATGCTGATTTTTCTGAAAATTTATTTGTATTTGACCTAAGGATTGACAATTAGTGTGTCACAGTCCACTCAATTGTCCACCTCTGGAAAATATACTGCCTTGATTTACTGAAACAATACATGTAGCAGAAAATATTTTGGCTGACAATGTGCACCGTGTCTACATTCTCTTGGCTGTCAATTGGCAACCAATCATTTTTAAAATGGATTTACCGTGATGTTGGCAATAATATTAATTCATCATATCAGAAGTATACACATAACTGAAATAGATGGTAATATTTAATTTATAAACCAATCCCAATTTGATTTAAAAGGCACGGGGTTTGTTTTTGATTTTAATGTCATAAATGACCTAAAATTAGAATACTCCAAGCTATTCATTAGTGGTGTTGTAATTTCATCGGTGTGCTTTTGTAATATTGCTCAATATCGATTGTCATTTGAAATTAGCATTTTATAATTGCTTTTTGCATCTGTATATAATACTTTCATTGGTCCAGTCATTGATGATGCGTCTCAGTAAAATTGTTTGATCATTCATTATTTCTCAATAATATAGAACAGTCCTTGAATGCTTTCATACAACATAACTATTAATGCATATTATTCTCAAATGTTATGGTATTATCGGTAAAGAAAAAAAAATTGTTTAGATTTTGAAGTCTGAGTATGACAATTATTTACAGTATATAATGTAACATGTTTTGCAGGAATATTTGCCGAATATTTTTCAGTGTTAAATTTTGAAATGTTCAAAACTACATCTTAGTGTAGTTTTGAAAGGAAGTGAGGCATTTATGAAAGGCTAGAAAAACAATGTGCAATTCTGGCCAACGTGGATGATACATTATAAATTTCTATAAAAATAACTGTTTTATGGAAAATCTATGTAGATAATTGTAATTTGTATTGCTTAAATAAAGCTTTCAATTGTGGGTTAGAAATATATAATTGGTTCATCATGGTGGACAGACTAAATATTTTAACACCATTAAACTTTAACACCATTAAATCTTCTAATGTATTTCAAAAATTAGTTGGCATCTTCATGCACATATGTTCTTGTTCTAAATTCATAAGGTAATCTACAAATGCTCTGTGTGAAATTGTATTAATGGTCTGCTTTATGCATTTTGCATTCTTATGAGATTATGCCACTAGTTTTTAATTATAACACTTTTGTTCATGTCAGCACACTTACCCTCATGCCAACATTTGGATGAACTGTAGACACTGTCTTTTGTCTTTGTACTATTGTTGTCAGACTTGAATATATTTGGTTTCTTGGCCAATGCTTGAGAAGAACAACTAAAGCTTCAGCAAAACGTACTCAGAACTGTTTATTCCGATCTTTCTATTAATTTATTTAAAAAAATTTTTTTTTTCCTGGGTGAAATTGATTTGGCTTGGAGGTATTTGCATTTGTATGACCAATATTAGATTTCCAATGCTGAAGAATGCTTCAATAAAATCAGTCTTGAAACAAATTGTGAGAATCCTATGAGGAACTGATGAGCATACAGTCAAAGAAAATGAAGTTGCTTAGTCTTTGATAGCAATATCATTTCATACTGCTACAGTTTTGAATACTTCTAGTTTTAAACACTGATTTTTACATTGTATATACTTTAGAAATTAAGACATTTCAGATCACCCACCTGATAGCAAAGTGTGCCTGTTAGTAGAAGTACTGTTTACCAGGGGAAACTGAATAGAAAAATATAGTGAATTGTGCTTAATAGTTAATATGACAAGCACGTTGGCTCAGATTTTTCATTGTTTTTACTTTTATGTGGCAGTATAATGAATATTAAAATGATAGTATTTGATAAACCAAGGTAAAATCATGCAATGTTAAAGTACGTATTTTGGTTTGATGTTTCCGTTTATTTAAATTTAACTTGTGGCCGAAAAGCAAAATAATTTCACTTTTTTTTGTTGGAGGTACAAAAATGCTAGTTCCCACTACAATATGATTATAAATTTATAAATTGAACAAAATTGATTTATTGATTATGTTTGAGATGTCATTAAATGCTAGAAAAAATTTGGTAATAAAAGTCACAAATAAATAATCTTCAGTAATGATTGGCTTTTAATAATGCATTTTAATTCATTAAAGTTCTTTGCAAACCATTTTTGAACTAAGTAGTCATCAAATCTACAATTTAGATCAGATTAAGGCAACAATGACCACAGTTCAAACTGTGATAGAGTATATAGATATATATAGATATGCTTTTGGGAGATAAATTGGGAAAGGTTTGTTAGAGTAGGTTACATACAAACACTTTAAAACGGATCTTATTTGAAATACTGGAGCTCTGCTCAATGATAGACATATTGGGCCCTCACAGCTTTTGCAAGAGCTTTGAAGAGTGCTCTAGATACTTCAATAATGGATTGTTATTTATAAAAGGCAACAGATGAAAGATCTTGCTAGAGCCACATATTGTGTGGATCAGAACTTGCTGTTCTGAGAGGGTCATGTGGTTTTGCAAGCAGAGAGAATCAAACCGGTTTTTGTGTGTGTGTGTGAGAGAGACAGATCACTTGTACAGTGTTATAGACTGTAGCTGGGACTGGAACAGGACAAACTGACAAGATTATGAAAAGCCCATTTGTAAGACTGCATGGTCAAAGTTTGTGTGGCTCATGCAAGAGGAGAGGACTGGCTGTCTAATGTTCCACTTGGAAAAAGAGAAACAAGGAACTCTGAGGTGACCTAAAAGAAAGAGATTATCATCTGTGGCAAAATGGGCCGAGAGCTCCAAGCGACAAACAGCTCCAGTATCTGGACTTTTGGCACCTGTTCCATGCCCCTCCATTTCAGGCCACGCCGGTTCACCTGGAAGTTCACCGTGGCAGCCGAGCAACAACCACTTTTAGGTGCCGACTTCCTAAGGACCCACTCCCTCCTGGTGGACATCAAGGGGCATTGAATTGTACATTCCTGGACATTCCAATTGCTTTCCCTCAATGGCACCAAGCTCACCAACCCCCAACTACACTTGGTGAGTACTGCCACCGAGCTCGTCAAGATCCTGATAGATTTCCCCACCATCACCGTGCCTCACTTCCATTCAGCAGAACTCAAACATGGATGAGGCACCAGATCACAATGAAGGGATCTCCCCATCATGCCAGGGTGTGCTGCCTCCTCCCTGAAAAACTTAATTTGGCCAGGGAAGAATTTTTAAAAATGGAGGAACTTGGCATCGAGTGGCACTCCAGTAGCCCCTGGGCCTCACTCCTCCACATGGTCCCCAAGTCAACAGGTGGCAGTAACTACCGCTGCCTTAACAAGGCCACAGTTCCGGACAGGTATCCCATGCCTCATATTCAAGACTTTACTGAGAACTTAAAGGGGGCATGGCTATTTTCAAAGTTGGATCTCATCAGAGGCTATCACCAGACCCCAATTCACCCAGAGGACAGCCCAAAGATGGCCATCATAACCTCCTTTGGATTGTTTGAATTCCTCCACATGCCCTTTCAGTTTAAAAAACACAGCTCAGACTTTCCAGAGATTGATGGACGTGGTGGGTCAGGATCTACTCTTTGTATTAGTCTACCTTGACGATATTCTAATCGCCAGCCACACCCACGCCAAGCACGCCACCCACTTACAGCAACTGATCTTCATGCTGAGCGATTTTTGGCCTCACCACCAACCAAGTGCCAGTTTGGCCAAGAGACTATAGACTATAGACTTCCTGGGCCATCAGATCGATCATCACGGGGCCAGACTGTTGCCAGCAAAGGTGGAGGCTATCCACATTTTCTCCATGCCTTCAATGGTGAAAGGGCTACAGGAGTTTGCAGGTATGGCCAACTTCCATTACTGGTTCATACCTGCAGTGGCATGCATCGTGAGCCCACTTTTTCCCCTCATAGCAGGGCCCAATACTAACTTACAATGGACCCAAGGTGCTAGCCTATCCAACGCTGCTCTCATGCATTCCAGCACAGCAATCAGGGATGTACTTGAGCAGCTGGTTGATGGACATTGGCAACCGCTGGCCTTTTTCAAGCCACCAGATCTCAAGTACAGTGCCTTTGACAGAGAACTGTTCGCCTTGTACCTGGCAATTCTGCACTTTTGATACTTCCTGGAGGGCAGGAAGTTCAAAATTTATAAGGACCACAAACCCTTTACGTTCGCCTGTCGTAAGGTGTCCAACCCATGGTCAGCCAGGCAACAGCGGCACCTGCCCTACTTGTCTGAATTTACTACGGACATTGAGCATATAACCAGTAAATCCAACATGGTGGCTAATGCCCTATCCCGGCCGGCTATCTCGGCAGTGCACAACCCTAACCGTGGCATCGACTATATAGCCCTGGCAGAGGTGCAGCAGGCAGACCCTGACATTCTGGCGTACTGGACAGTGCTCACCAGCCTACATCTGGAGAATGTCCTGATCACCCCTGGCAATTGCACGCTGCTCTGCAACATCTCGAGGGGTAAATCTCACCCTATTGTTCCAGCCGCATGGAAGAGGCGTGTGTTCGATTCTGTCCATAACTTGGCTCACTCAGCCATCATGACTAATGTTAAGATGGTGGTGAGCAGGTACGTCTGGCGTGGCCTCCTCAAAGACGTCATGCTATGGGCCAGGACTTTTACTCATTGCCAGTTGTCCAAAATTCACCAAGGCCCTCCCACAGACATTTGAGCCTGCACAGCGCCAGTTCAGGCGCTGTGACATTGTGGGGTCCCTACCTGTGTCCAGAGGTGTACAGTATCTCCTCACACTGGTCGACTGGGTGACCAGATGACCCGAGGCGGTGCCACTATCAGAGGGTTCCAGAGAGGCATGTGCATGGGTCCTACTCAACACTTGGGTAGCTATTTCGGGGTCCCCAAACCTCACTTCAGATGGGGGGCCCAATTCACTTCAAGTCTGTGGACCGCCTTAGCTTATGACTTGAGGACCCAACTCCACCACACCACAGTGTGTCACCCGCAGGCCAACAGGTTGGTGGAGAGGTTTCACAGCCACCTCAAGGTGACTTTAATGGCAAGGCTGACTGGACCTAACTGGGTTGATGAACTTCCCTGAATCCTGTTGGGAATTCGAACAACACCCAAGGAGCACCTCGAGGCATCTTCCACTAAGTTGCTCTATGACATTCCCCTGGTCATACCGGGCTAATTTGTAATGACCCCTGAGGATGTAAGGGA
Organism: Narcine bancroftii; assembly: GCF_036971445.1. NCBI lineage: Eukaryota > Metazoa > Chordata > Chondrichthyes > Torpediniformes > Narcinidae > Narcine > Narcine bancroftii. Next base: position 100,617,204 of record NC_091476.1, on the reverse strand, counting down.
GCCCCCAGTGACCATACTGTCCTGGCTTCGTGAGCACCTAGGCACCCTGGCCCCCACCAAGCCCAGACCCCACAGCCAGCCCCACACATACATCTCAAGGATTTGGCTGTTTGTAAATATGTATTTGTTCAGTATGGGACACACCAGCCACCTCTCCAGAGATGTTCGAGGGGCCATACCATCTCATAAGAACGACTAGTGTTCTGGACATTAGTGGCAGAGAGGAGACTTTTACCATCAACTAGCCCATCATTCGACCCCAAAGTGCAGGGGTCGGCCTTCTAAGAACTCTGTCCCGATCGCCGGTTCTGGTGGGGGGGGGGGGGGGGAATATTGTGTAGTAGCCTGCGCCTCGAGCCAACACTGGAAAGGGCCATCGAACGCGGCGACTGGCAAGACCTCACATGGGCTGAGATGCCAGTTTCCATAGGCCACTGGTGGAACAATGAAACTGGCCGATCCCAGGGGTGCCCAATTGGGGTCTGGATGCTGGAACCAACCAATCGGTGGTCGGCCCGTTCAAGCCATGCCCTGTGGTGATGCAGCCAAGCTCACTATAAAAGGCAGAGCTGCCCCTGAATAAACTTAGTGTTAAATACACTCTACCAGTGTGCGCGTCTTCTTTCTTATCCTAGACTTGAGCTACAGTCCAGGAAATTTAACCATGATCTATAACCTGGCTGTAGCAGTAGCAATCCCACTACAACATCATCTAATGGTTGAGCTGGAATGTTTATTTTCTCCTACATGTTTTTCTTGAATATTTTTCCATGGATCTTCATGTTCTCAATATATACCTTCAAATTTTTGCATGTAAAGAATGTTGAGGAAAAAGGGATCAGTATAGAAAGTGGACAAGTAAAAAAAAAAAAATCAAACATTATCGTATTGAATATTGAAGCGCTGACTGGGGCTGCTTTTCTATTTCATGTGTTTTTGCTTAAATAAGGTTCAACTGAACAACCAAAAATACTTGCTGAAATAAGGCCTTTTGGCCATAATGCTTTTAGTTATATAATCAATGACTGTGATTGCATTTGCTGATGGATTCAGATTTTATCTCAAAAATATATAAATTATTGAAGATGAAACTTGTGGTTTACATATTCTTTGCCTACTATTTTAAGAGATTGTTACTCAAGTATGTTCATTTTTTGATTAAAATCTTTAAACATTCAACTAAACCAATCTTCATTTACTTTAGAGCCATCATTAAAACTGTTGCTTTTTATGATGAATCAATTGATCTCCCCTGCTCAAACCTTAGCTGTAATATCACTTGGTTAAGAATTTATTTTATTTATTTCAACTATTTTGTGGCAGTTTCTTGTTGCTCCTTCCCTCCTTATCCTGCTTTTTTCTTCTGAAATCACTGCCATTATCATTCTTTTTTTTAATGCCCAAACCAATTTTTAGTTTCTATCCCATTACCTCCCTTCACCATGTTTCCTTAAGACTTGCAAAATTCAAATCGACTCCAGACCATTGAATTAATCCTAGCATCCAGACTTGCAAAATCACTGGTTCTGCACCCTTTTAAAACTTCCTTTGTTACCCTCTTTGGTTTGTTTCTTAATGCACATGTTCTCATCTGCTCAAAGGCAACTCGTTCAGATCCTAAAGTGAAAAAGCCTGGTCATGCAGAAAACCAATAAAATCAGAATGCTCCCAATACTCCAGTCAGAGCCAGGGGGCATCCATAGAGCTAGAAACAAGAGGTAATGTTTCAGGTTGATGACCTTTCATTGGAACTGAAAAAAGTTAGATTTCCATATTTTTGCATGCAGAAATGGGGGAAGCAATAGGAAAACTTAATAGATCAATAGAGACAGAATCAAACAAGTTGATTGGATGCACTGAGAGAAGTTGGTGATTACATGCTAATCATAAAATATCTGCTTGGAGTGGATGCAAATGGAAATACGTTAATCAAAATAGAGGGAAGTGAAAGAGAAAACAGTATAAAATACAAAAAGCAGAATATTGCTGATAATGGAAATCTGAAATAAAAGCAGGCTGTCAGGTAGCATCTGAGGAGATGGAATTTAATTAACACTGGCTAGTTCTGATACAAACAGTAAAGGCTAGTTATTAAATCATGAGGATTGTGATCTGTCCAGATCAAGAGATGTTGTTCCTTGAGTTTATTTTGCATTTCATTGGAACAGTATAAGGGGACAAATGTTAGATCATGAATTGGATGTAGAATTAAAATGACAGGGCAACAGGTCCTTGAAGACTAAACAGAAATATTCTGCAAAACAGTCATCCAAGTTACATTTAGCTTTTTTATTGAAGGAAAGAACCACAAGAGATGCAATATTTGCCTTTTAATTTTTTCACCATTCAAGGATATAACATTTCTCCTAAGTGAAATTGTGATCAATTTATAGTTTCAATGTCCTTCATTGCATTTGTTCAACTAATACTTTATTATTTTCTCTTTCATCTGGAAGTTGCTGTCAAAGGCCAGCATATATTGCCAGTCTGAGTAACTCTTGAAAAGGTAATGTTGATGTGCCGTTTGCACTGCTGCAATTCTTCTGGTGAAGTTACTTTGACATTGCTGTTTAGTAAGCAGTTCCAGGATTTAAACACAATTATAATGAAGGACTGATGATATATTTCAAAGTCAGAAACTTGTGCAACTTGGAAATAAATTTTCAAATGATGTTCCCATGCAATAACTGCCCTTGGTGGTAGAGGTTGTAGGTTTGGGAGAAGTTATTGAAGAAACCAGGGTGGGGGTGGAAAACATCGTGTATTTTATATATGGAAGGGCTTTGGGTGTCAACAAGAGGCAAACAATCCCTGTTAGTATTTTGTTAATTAGACTCTTAACCCTAACCCTAAACATCACTTGGGCCATACCTGAATTATTTTCTTACATGTTGCACATGCAATTGAATACCGTACTATGCAATTGTCGGGTAGTAATCTCACTTCTGACATTCTAATAAAAGGAAAGTTATCGATGAAACAGCTGAACGTGATTGGCTGAGAGTGTTGCCCTCAAGAATTCCCTTCAGTGATGTCATGGAGCTGGGATGATCTCCAACAACTATAACCTTCTTCCTTGTATAACCCTAGGCTTTGGAGTATTTTCCATTTTTATCATATTTGTTCATGTTTTTCAGGATTCCTTGATGCCACAGTTGATCAAATTCTTTCTTGATGGCAAGATTAGTCACTTTCACACCAACTCAGAAATTTAGTTCTTTGTTAGGTTACCATCACAACATGGAGTATGGATAGTCCTCAACTTATAACTGTAATTGGGACTGAAAGATTGGTCATAACTCAGATTGGTCGTAAGTCAGATGTACACATCTTAATGAGGTATTAAAGCACTTTTCCAAAAAAAATTTCAACAAATTAACCTTGTATGTACAGTATATTTTTAAACAAATTTTGATCGTGTGTGTGGACGTAACTCAAGTAGGTCATAAGCTGAGGACTACTTGTAGTTTATTGGTAACTTTGTAAATCAAAGTATTGAGTATAGGAGTTGGGATGTTATTTTGAAGTTTTTTTTTTAAGACACTTGTGAGGCCAAATTTGGAATATTATACAGTTCTGGTCACCTAACTACAGGGAGGATATTAATAAAATTGAAGCAGTGCAGAGATTTACTAGGATGTTGCTGGGTCTTCAGAGGTTGAGTTACAGGGAAGCTTAAGATATTATTCCTTGGAGCGAAGAAGAATGAGGGAAGATTTGATAAAGGTTTACAAGATTATGAGAGGTATAGACAGAGTGGATGTGAGTAGGCTTTTCCCACTTAGATTGGGGAGATAAACATGAAAGGTCATAGTTTTAAGATGAAAAGAGAAAGATTTAGGGGAAACATTAGGTGAAAGTTCTTCACTAAGAGAGTGGTGGGAGTGTGGAATGAGCTGCCATCTGATGTGGTGAATTTGGGCTTGATCTTAAGTTTTAAAAATAAATTGGATAGATACATGGATGGAAGAGGTCTGGAGGGTTATGGAATGGGAGGAGGTCAGTGGGACTAGCAGAATAATGGTTGGCACCGACTAAAAGAGTCGAATGGCCTGTTTTCTGTGCTGTCCTGTTCTATGGTTCTCTGATAGGTATTGTTTTTTTTTGTTTTTTTTTAAAAATTTTTTATTTTTCACACCATAAATCACAATAGCCATGATATACACTTTTTCTTTTCCACACATTTACAGTGACTTTTTCTCCCTCCCCCCTCCCTCCTCCCAAGCCACCCCCCCATCCCCCCCCCTCTCATCCATTTTAGGTATACAATCTAGGTTGCATTAATTCAGTCAGACAATGTTGTCATTCAACAAAAATACACCAGAAATTCTACTGAGTCCATTCTTTTCTTTTCTTCTCCTTCCATCAACTTAGGTAATGTTTGTTCCCGGTAGGTTTTCGCTATTGTATTTAATGTAAGGCTCCCATACTTGTTCGAATATTTCAATATTATTTCTTAAACTATATGTTATTTTTTCTAATGGAATACATTTATTCATTTCTATATACCATTGTTGTATTTTCAAATTATCTTCCAATTTCCAGGTTGACATAATACATTTTTTTGCTACGGCTAGGGCTATCTTAACAAATCTTTTTTGTGCATCCTCCAAGTCAATTCCAAATTCTTTATTTTTTATGTTACTTAGGAGAAAGATCTCTGGATTCTTTGGTATATTGTTTTCTGTTATTTTATTTAATATCTGATTGAGATCATCCCAAAATTTTTCTACTCTCTCACATGTCCAGATTGCATGAATTGTTGTTCCCCTTTCTTTTTTACATCGAAAACATCTATCAGATACTGTTGGGTCCCATTTATTTAACTTTTGCGGTGTAATGTATAGTCTGTGTAACCAATTATATTGTATCATACGCAGCCTCGTATTTATTGTATTTCTCATCGTTCCAGAGCATAACTTCTCCCATGTTTCCTTTTTTATCTTTATATTTAAATCTTGTTCCCATTTTTGTTTAGTTTTACCATTTGTTTCCTCATTTTCCTTTTCTTGCAGTTTAATATACATATTTTTTATAAATCTTTTGATTAACATTGTATCTGTAATCACATATTCAAGGTTACTTCCCTCTGGTAAACTCAAGTTGCTTCCTAATTTATCTTTCAAGTAGGATCTCAGTTGGTAATATGCCAGCGCTGTATCTCCCGTTATATTGTACTTATCTCTCATTTGTTCAAAGGATAAGAATCTACTTCCTGAAAAACAATTTTCTATTCTTTTAATCCCTTTTTTTTCCCATTTTCTAAAGGCAAGGTTGTCTATTGTAAAAGGGAGTAGCTTATTTTGCGTCAATATTAGTTTTGGTATTTGGTAATTTATTTTATTTCTTTCTACATGAATCTTCTTCCATATATTGAGGAGATGGTGTAATACTGGAGAAGTTCTATGTTGTACCAATTTTTCGTCCCATTTATATAATATGTGTTCAGGTATCTTTTCCCCTATTTTATCTAATTCTAGTCTCGTCCAGTCTGGTTTTTCCCTTGTTTGATAAAAATCTGATAGGTACCTTAATTGTGCGGCTCTATAATAATTTTTGAAGTTTGGCAATTGTAAGCCTCCTTGTTTATACCATTCTGTTAATTTGTCTAGTGCTATCCTCGGTTTCCCCCCTCTCCATAAAAATCTCCTTATTATTTTCTTTAACTCTTTGAAGAATTTTTCTGTCAGTTGTATTGGCAATGCCTGAAATAAGTATAGTATCCTTGGAAAAATGTTCATTTTAATACAGTTTATCCTTCCTATCAGTGTTAGTGGTAGCTCTTTCCAATGCTCTAAATCGTCCTGTAATTTTTTCATTAGTGGATTGTAATTGAGTTTATATAATTGGCCTAGATTTTTGTTTATTTGCACACCTAGGTATCTTATTGCCTGCGTTTGCCATCTGAATGGGGATTCCTCCTTAAATTTTGAGAAATCCGCGTTATTCATAGGCATTGCTTCACTTTTATTTACGTTTATCTTGTATCCCGACACTTCTCCATATTCCTTCAATTTCTTATATAGTTCTTTTATTGATAGTTCTGGTTCTGTTAAGTACACTATCACATCATCCGCAAACAGACTGATTTTATATTCCCTGTCTTTTATTTTTATTCCTTTTATATTATTATCTCTTCTTATCGATTCTGCTAGTGGTTCTATAGCTAGCGCAAACAATAATGGTGATAGTGGGCATCCCTGCCGTGTTGACCTGCTTAAGTTAAATTGCTTTGATACATGTCCATTTACTGTCACTTTCGCTAACGGTCCCTTATATAATGCTTTAATCCAATTAATATACTTCTCCGGTAAACTGAATTTTTGCAATACTTTGAACAAGTAATTCCATTCTACTCTGTCGAAGGCCTTCTCTGCGTCTAAAGCAACTGCTACTGCCGGTGCTTTATTTCCTTCTACTGCATGAATTAAGTTAATAAATTTACAAATATTGTCTGTTGTGCGTCTTTTTTTGATAAATCCAGTTTGGTCTAAATTTACCATTTTCGGTACCTGTTCTGCTAATCTGTTCGCTAATAGTTTAGCTATTATCTTATAATCTGTGTTTAGCAGAGATATTGGTCTATATGACGCTGGTGAGAGTGGATCTTTCCCTTGTTTTAGTATCACTGTAATTATTGCTGTTTTACATGAATCTGGTAAGTTTTGTGTCTCATCAATCTGGTTGATTACATCCAGGAGGGGCGGTATTATTAGGTCTTTAAATGTTTTGTAGAATTCTATTGGGAGTCCATCCTCTCCTGGTGTCTTATTATTTGGTAAATTTTTTATTATCTCTTGTATTTCTACTGTTCCAAATGGTTCTGTTAATTTATTTTGTTCCTCTATTTGTAGTTTTGGTAGTTCAATTTTAGTCAAAAATTCATCTATTTTCCCTTCTTTCCCTTCGTTTTCGGTTCGGTATAATTGTTCATAGAATTCTCTGAAGTTTTCCTTAATTTCTTTTGGATTATATGTAATTTGTTTGTCTTTTTTCCTTGTTGCCAATACCATTTTCTTAGTTTGCTCTGTCTTAAGCTGCCATGCTAGGATTTTGTGTGTTTTTTCCCCTAGTTCATAATATTTCTGTTTTGTCTTCATTATATTCTTCTCCACCTTATATGTTTGTAATGTTTCATATTTTATTTTTTTATCCGCCAATTCTCTTCTTTTGGTTGTATCTTCCTTTATTGCTAATTTTTTTTCTATGTTTATTATTTCCCTTTCCAACTGCTCTGTTTCCTGATTAGAGTCCTTCTTCATCTTGGTTGCATAACTTATTATTTGCCCTCTAATGAATGCTTTCATTGCGTCCCATAGTATAAACTTATCTTCCACTGATTCCGTATTTACTTCAAAGTACATTTTTAATTGTTTTTCAATAAATTCTCTAAAATCCTGTCTTTTAAGTAGCATGGGGTTTAATCTCCATCTATACATTCTTGGAGGGATGTCTTCTAGCTCTATTGCCAATAACAGGGGTGAGTGGTCCGATAATAGTCTAGCTTTATATTCCGTTTTCCTAACTCTCCCTTGTATGTGGGCTGATAACAGGAATAGGTCTATCCTTGAGTATGTTTTATGTCTAGTCGAGTAGTATGAGTATTCCTTTTCTTTTGGGTTTTGTTTCCTCCATATGTCCACAAGTTTCATTTCTTGCATTGATTTAATTATAAATTTGGTTACTTTGTTCTTCCTATTAATTTTTTTCCCCGTTTTATCCATATTTGGATCCAAATTCAGATTGAAATCCCCTCCTATTAGTATGTTCCCTTGCGTATTAGCTACCTTCAAAAAGATATCTTGCATAAACTTTTGATCTTCTTCGTTAGGTGAATATATATTAAGTAGATTCCAAAGCTCTGAATATATCTGACATTTTATCATAACATATCTCCCTGCTGGATCTATTATTTCCTCTTCTATTTTAAATGGCACATTTTTGCTAATTAATATAGCCACTCCTCTTGCTTTTGAATTATACGATGCTGCTGTTACATGTCCTACCCAATCTCTCTTTAATTTCTTGTGCTCCAATTCAGTTAAGTGTGTTTCTTGGACAAATGCTATATCTATTTTTTCCTTTTTCAGTAAATTTAGTAGTTTCTTCCTTTTAATTTGGTTATGTATTCCATTAATATTTAGAGTCATATAGTTCAGCGTAGCCATTTTATATTTTGTTTATCTTCTCTTTCCGTTTTTCCATCATTACCTTTCCTCCTTTTCCATTTCTGTTTTCTTATTTTCAACTCTTTACCAGACAACATTCCTACAACATCCAACATTTTCCTTATTCTCCTATTTCTATCTTCTTTATCCCCAATCTCCCCTTCCCCTCCTGAGTTGCCCTTTATCCCTTGTCGGACAACCACATCTCCCCTCTCCATTTGGATTTGCGAATCCACTCGCAAGCGTCAACTGATTTTGCAGTGACCGCTCTTTTCCCCCACCCAGCCCCCCCCAGAAAAGATTTCGTTTTTTATATGTCACAAAGGTCACTCTTTTAGTTCCCTCCTTATTCTCTCTATTCCATTACCTTCCCTTATTAATTCTTGTCTATACTCTCTATGTTTTCCTCTAATTACAGATACTTTCACATATGCCCATTGTCTCTATTCACTCTTATACCTCTTTACCCGCATACATATCAATCGTGGTCATTTTTACCCTCCTTACCCGTCTTCATCCCTCAGTCTATTTTTGTCTTTACCCACATACATATCAATCGTGATAATTTTTGCTCTCATTACCCGTCTTCATCCCTCAGTCTATTTTTGTAATTGTTCTGCAAATTTTCGTGCTTCTTCTGGATCCGAGAATAGTCTGTTTTGTTGTCCTGGAATAAATATTTTCAATACCGCAGGATGCTTCAGTGTAAATTTATATCCTTTCTTCCATAAAATCGCTTTTGCTGCATTGAACTCTTTTCTCTTCTTTAGGAGTTCAAAGCTTATATCTGGATAAATGAAGATTTTTTGCCCTTTATACTCCAGTGGTTTGTTGCCCTCTCTTACTTTTTCCATTGTCTTCTCCAGTACCTTTTCTCTTGTAGTATATCTTAGGAATTTTACTACAATAGATCTTGGTTTTTGTTGTGGTTGTGGTTTAGGGGCCAATGCTCTATGTGCCCTTTCTATTTCCATTTCTTGCTGTAGTTCTGGACATCCTAGGGCCTTAGGGATCCATTCTTTTATAAACTCCCTCATATTCTTGCCTTCTACATTTTCCTTAAGGCCCACTATCTTTATGTTATTTCTTCTGTTATAATTTTCCATTATATCTATTTTTTGGGCTAGTAATTCTTGTGTCTCTTTAGTTTTTTTATTAGATTCCTCCAATTTCTTTTTTAAGTCTTCTACCTCCATTTCTGCTGCTATTGCCCGTTCTTCCATCTTGTCCATTTTTTTCCCCATTTCTGTTAAGGTCATATCCATTTTATTTATTTTCTTTTCTGTGTTGTTTATTCTTCTTCTTAAATCATTGAATTCCTGTGTTTGCCATTCTTTAAATGACTCCATGTATCCTCTAACAAGAGCAATTACCTCCTTTACCTTGCCTTTCTTTTCTTCTTCTATTTCACTGTACTCTTCCTCTTCTTCTTCCTCTAGGTTGACCATCTGTTGTTTCTTTGCTGCCCTTTCCTCCTCTTCTTTCTTGTTTCCATTGTCTTCTGTGGTCTCTTCTTGCTGCAGGTGTTCTGCAGCTGTCGTTGCCGGCTGTGGAGATCGACTCTCCAGCTGGTCCCCCCTCCCGTCGGTGTGTTTTTTTTCATGCGCATCGCGCATGCGCGACTCCTCGCGCATGCGCGGTTGCGCACTTTTACTCGGCTCTGTGAGCCATTGTTGTAGTTCTCTTTCTACCGACCTGAGGTAGTGGGGTCTTCTCTCCACAGCGGGCCTCTTCGGACAGGTAAGGCCTTCACCTTTTTCCTCCGTTGTCTTCTCTTCCTCTCTTCTTTCCGTTGATTTTGATTTTTCTCCTTTTGTCTCCATCTTCTTTCCACCTTTATACTCACTTTTCTTTAACTTGTATTTCTGTGCCTTTGTATTTTCTCTTGTTTTTCCCGACTTTTCTGGAGAGGGCTGGAGTTCACCGTCCGGCCACTACTCCATCACGTGACTCCCTCCTGATAGGTATTGTTGAAGACTACTTCCATTACCTTGCTCATGATTAAGAGAAAACACATTGATTAGTCAGATTGGTTTTATCCTCTTTTGTCAACAAGACATATCCGGATAATACTCCAAATTATTAGGAACTAGCCAGTGTCTTGAAACAGCTTGGCTCGAGATGTGGTTCATTTAGGAGGTCAAATCTTTGGTACTAAAGCTGAAATGTTACCTGTTCTCAATCAATTTTACAGAGCTCTTAGTCGTCTTAGTGTGAATTGGTTGGAGACTGGCTCCCGTGATGGCGGGTATCTCAGGAAAAAGCCAAGATTTATTTGGCACACCTTGCTGAATATGGTTGCACTGGCCATCGTTAATATTCATGGAGTGTACTGTTCCTGCTCTTTAATTGGGTGCTGCCATTCATGATCTGTTGGTTGTGATATTATTTAGATCAGTCCACTGCCTACTGTTTTGCATGCATATAATCCTGTATGCAGCCACACTAGCCAGTTCTTTACTGTTTTTCGGTATGTTTAATGCTTTCTTTAGTTGATTCCTTGGCTTGATAGTAATGTTAGAGTTGGGGAAACTGGTCCTTGAAGTTACAGATTGTGGTCAAGTTCATTTCTGCTGTTGCTGATGGTCCATAGCAATTCATAGATACTTGGGTCTAAGATTATCAGATCAGTTTTGATTCTAGAACATAGACCAGTATAGCACAGTACAAGCCCTTCAGTCCACAATGCTTTGCTGACCTATACAAATCAATTTAACCCTTCCCTCCCTCAACCTATAATCAACCCCATATTCTATTCCATTTCGAACATTCGGAGTGCCATATAACATGAAGGAGGATGTCCACTGTGTGAAGACAGAACTTTGTCTCCAAGTGGATTGAGCAGTAATTTACTCCACAAAAGCATATAGGATTGGTAAGAACAAGTTCAAATAAGTTTATACCTTGTATGTGTTTACTCACTAGCTATACAGAGCTATACAGGACCAGTCTATCAGCCATGACTTTCAGGACTTGCCAAATCATTTCTCTGTGTTAGTAGCTTGGTAGCTGCCTGGCAGCCCGCCTCCCCACTGCCTGAAGCCCCCCGGCGGGGGAGTTCGGGGCTGGGACGGCCGTCCCCGAGAATCCTGACATCGAAAGCTCTCACCTTTTAAATTTAGTGGGATTTTTTGTGTGTTTATGTAAGTCTCGTAGTCCCCCATCCGCCGCCCCAGCCCCGTAGTCCCATGCTGGGTGGCTGTCACAAGCAGGGAGGATGGCTGTCAGCAGGTCTCCAGCTGACTGTCAACAGCCTGCCCACTGTTAGGCACCTGAAAGCTGCTAGCAGCTTTGCCTGAGCTACTTTCAGGTGCAATGGGGGATTCTTAGAGCAGGATATTATACCTATCGGAGAAGGGTTAGGTAGGTAAACCTCCTGGCCGGGTTCTTCATTTACAGGTGGCCACCCGACAGCCGCATAGGAGTACAATAGGCTGCTTTACAGTCGGGTATTGTGGCCACCTGAAAGTATCTTAAAATTTCATCTCTATGTGGTAGTGATGACTTTTAGCAACTGTGTCATTTATGAAAGGCATGCATATGATTCAATTAATTGGCAATATTTTTGAAATCCGTTTTGAATTATTACATTCTGAAAGAAATGTGGTGAATAAATTTCCATGTAAAAAAAAATGCAGAAAAGTTGAGAAATCAAATTAGTGGGGGCAAGAATTTGCTTTATATCTGAGAAGATCTTCACTCTGGGTTGATTCAAAACACACTAGTTATTTGGTCTTGGGGCTCATTTACAGAACTAACGATTGTTGACACCAACAAATTGTTGAAATGGAATTCAATTTCAATTAGTTTAGGTATGTACCAGAAGACTAGGGAAGTTGTTTCATTGTTCAGATTAGGGCTTATATTTTAAAAATATTGGATGCAGACATCAGTGATGCCTTTTTTAAGAATCGTGAGTTAAACCACATGGAGAGTACACTTTCTCAAAGTGACCAGCTAGATGGAGCAATGTAATTTAGTATTTCAAATATTGTGGGGTCTGATTCTGATTCTGTCACAGCTATGTTGACTTTCACAACCATTTATTCAAATAAATGATGATCAATTAAAATTTTATGCTGTGACCACTGCAATCATAGTGGACATGACAAAATAATAACACAAGGTGTTTTTAGTGAATCAAATATATTTATTCTTCATAACCTGCGCAACCTTTTTAAAGCCAGAATCACAAGCTCAACATGTGCTGACCTCATCACGTACTGATATCCCATAGCTAGTTCGATGCCTTCTAGGATTTGTAGGGCCGTCATTAGCTACAATGCAATATTTTGTAAAATTCTATTGCTTTCTTTAGAATTTGATCTGATAAATAAAGGTTTATTTTATTTATCACTTTAATAAGCGGATTAATATTTTGGGACTGTTAATGCTTGGCGCTACACTTAGTTTGCTGATATGTTCTGGATTTGTGGACCTTTTAGATTTTATAGCCTACGGCACCCATTCTCAACCTTTTTTTTGGCCCCCTTAGGACTCTGCTCAAAATTTATGGACCCCGCCCCTGTGAAGCAGTCATTTAGTTGATTTCTTCTGTACTTCTCTCCTATTGACTACATAAAAAATATTTAGGATTTCAGTTTGTGGCCTCCCCTTAAATGTGCTGTGGCCCCCAGGAGACTGTATGACCTCTGATGAGAATGGCTGGACTATATTATTCAGAAATTGCATTGCCATATATCTATGGCTTAACATTTCAGTAAAGGCTTGTAGGGTTTTATTGCTTATTCTTGTTTGACTTTATTGCTTAACAAGTCTTTTGAAGACTGCCAAAGGCATTGAGAGCATTAGCTGAGAAAAATTATTACAAAAATTATTTAATATCAAATCTAATTGTCAGTTGGTATGTAATTCTCTTCTGTGAATTAATCCCCACCATTTTATGCATTATCTGCTGTATCTTTAAGACATAATCATCTGTTTTGTGTCATTCAAGTTCCATTAACTGTGATTCTGATATAGTTCTGATGCTCATTATTAGAAAGTAGATTTTTAAAATATTAATATTATCCAATAGTTTTAAATTAATCACTCACTATTTATGCAAAGTGACAGTTCTCAATGGGAACCGTGGTTGGGGGAAATAATGCTGAGTTTGTATGATGTAACATGATTAAAGAGCTCCTTGAAACAAATAGAATAAATGGTTCAAAAATCAATTTTATTAGAACTCCACATCATGAATCTTTTTTTTTTAAAAATTAAGCCTCTGCTGTCAATGTAGACATGAATTCTGTCTCTGCAAATGAAGCCAAGAAATTTATGGTACATGCACCGTTCATTCTTGCACTAAAGTGGGGAACTGTGGGTCTCGTATTCTGAATTCTCCATGGTGTTGCTCAGGAATATAATTTTAAAAATTGGACCTGAAGTCAAGGGTATGGGCAACAATATTGACTTTTTAGGTGAATGCTTCAGACACTTGCATTTTTAAAAAGGGCCCAGTGTGTGAAGATTGGATGTTTTTGGTTCTTTCCCACTCTAGAGGAAAGTACATTTTTGGCTGCAAATTTGCCCTTTTCCTGCCACCATTTTGGTTTGTCAGTTGATCTAAACACACCAAAAAAAAAGGCACTGTGCAGGGACTTTCTTGGCAGCTTGAGTTTTTGTATGAAAAGAGACAAAAGCATAACTTCTCTCTCAACTAATATTAGATGCAGAAGTCTGGATAGCATTTTCAAACAACAGTTGTGCTCAAGATACTTGGGCAATTGTTTGGATAGTGCTGGCATAAAAGGTGAAGGTATTGGAATGTACAATTGACCAATTGCCTCTGTTCAACAGTACCATTAGCTGCAGTCCTTGATCATTTTCTTACATGCCCCTCTCTCATCTTGCAACAAACTCTAATCAGGATGGTTCCTATCTATGCCTGCAACTTCATACATATCTGTTTCACGCTTCACATCCATCTCTTAGCTTGCATGCACTGGAGGAAATTTAATCACAATAATCTCATCACCCAAACATTCATGGCAACAATTTTTGAATACATTTCCATTTCTATTGCAGGTGAGATCATGAAAACTGTAAGCAAAATCAACAAATCACTGAGGCATTGCTCCCTGCAATAGAGTACTTACCATACTTGGAATGACCATTCTTCCACATGACTATAATCTTTGAAAGAAATTGACTGGTGGTTTAAACACTGAATAGATTTTTAATAATTTTGAATGTTAAGGATCTATGAGATTTGATAAGGCAATGGTGACAGCATGACTTTACCACCTATTTCTGGATATTTATTGGTAGAGTTCATTCTGGCTCCAACAGGTCATCTGATGATGAAATCTGAAGTTTGAATGACGCACAGAGCACATCACGACTTGACTGGAATATCAGTCAATGTGATTGACAAAATGGATTTGAACATGATAAGTTTAGATTGTTTACCATATCTGGGGCTCAAATGGAGGCCCTGTCAGTACCCAATAAGTGGATTTGAAAGGTGCAATGACATATTTTGATGAACAACAGGGGAGTTGTCTGTGGTGTCCTTACTAATCTTAATCAACATCAATAAAATATCTGCTTTTTGTGATCAGGGCAAATTGACTGCCATTTTTCCAATAATAATACTGTACCATACTTCATTAGCTGAAAATGGCTTTGGAATATTGTGGAAGGTGCAATATGAATAAAATTTTTGTAATACATTTAAGTTGGAGAATGAACTGAAGTAAAACAAACAATATGATTGGTACTTACCAATACACAATGTGTGTAAAAACTGAGTTAAATTGCAAATTACTGCAGCCAGCTTCTCTAATGTTTAGTTTTTGCCTCCAGAACATGTCATTTAGGTTGATTAAACAATTGCAATATGCTGTCATCGCCTGAAGAATGTCAGTGAACAATTCAATTTTTAGTTTATATTCTTAAAACAATCATTATGATTGATTTGAACTATGTTTAAAATTTAATTTGCATCATATTTATTCTTGATCTGTTACAAATGAGGGATTAAGTGGATTGATGCTGTGGCTTTTGGTTATATTTCAACCTGCCAATGAAAAAAATGAGGTTGTTGTACATATGACATTAGAAAAGTGTTTTAGTTGAATGGAAAGAACACTTATTTCAATGTAGTGAAATTATCCATTCATTTAAAATGAGTAAAAATGTGTGTTATTATCTTTGTCACAGAAGAATTGTTAGCTTCATTACCAATAATTGAGATTAACTGTCAATTTCTTTATTAAATATTTTAGTTTTCACAGATGTACAAAACACAATAAACAAGCCATTCATGTATATTATGCATAACCAAAGTTTGTATTAGTCTCAACCCATCACAGCAAATACATTCCAAAAACTTATCTTGATCCCACTCATTAAGGGGCACACAACCCCTATCAAGACCTGTAATGAAATCACAATGGAAACGCCATTCAAAGAAAACATTAAAAAGAAAAGAAACTAAAGAAAAACTAAGGACCTGAAAAGAAAAGGGTAGGTGTATCGTCTGCACCAAGTCCTATTTCTGTAATCACACCTCTGGCCTTACTGGGATCATTTAACCTTATCCATTTTTAAAAGGGAGGAATCAATCTATCTGAGTACCAATGTATTGCAAATAAGGTTGCCATGTTTCCTCCGTAGGTTATATGTGATTTCCTCCAGGGGGATGCAACTCTGTATTTCTATATTCCATCGTGTGGTAGTTAGCTGGCAGTTGGACTTCCATGAAACTGCTTCTACTTCCTGGCTACTGCCAAAGCGACCTTCACAAATGAAATTTGAAATTTAGTCAGCCTAAACTGCACTTCTCTAATATCCCCCAAGAGGAACAGCTCTGGATCCTGTGGGAAATCCACTCTTGCAATTTTTTTTTAGAATATCCCCTAGGTCTTCCCAAAAAGTTCTTACCTTTGAGCACAGCCATTTAGAGGGGATGAAAGTTCCCACTTCCACACCACATCTAAAACACATTTCTTAAATTTCTTGACTTGGATCTGTGTAGTTTCTGAGGTGTAAGGTACAACTGGTGCAGGAAGTTATACTGCACCATGCTATATCTGGCATTGACGACTCCTGTCACATTGTTCAGATACAGGTCCTGCCACCATTCTTCATTGATTATTGAACCCAAGACCTTTGAAGGCTCGGTTTCAGATCCTCATTTTGGAATACGTAATACATCTTAGAAATTTCTGAGAATTTCCATGTCTCTACATTCAGGCAGGGTCATTGCTGGTTCCAATTTTTTTCCCTCAAAAAAGATCGTATTTGCAGATAGCAGAAGAATGTTCTGTAACAATCCTCGATGTACCTGATTCCCCCTTTGGCACCAGGTTTCCAGGATCTTATTAACCAGAGTCAAGGGTATTAAATTATTCTGAGTCAGGGGCATTTTGGGGGAATATCACCATCTTCCATCCAATATCCTTTTTCAAATCTGAAGTACATGTTTTAGGATGGGATTATAATTTTTTTTTTTTAAAGAGTAATTTTACATCCCATTTATAAATAAATACTTCGGCTATCTCTTCACCTAACAAATGCAGCTCAATCTATGTCCACACTGGAGCCCCCTCTCCCTCAAATAGTGAGGTAATAAATCTTACTTGGGATGTCCAATAATACTTTTTAAAGTCAGGTAATGTTAACCCTCTAATTTATAATCCATGTTAACTTTTCTATGGAGATTCTTTCAACTTTCCCATTCCACAGAAACTTCCTGACGAACTTGTTAAGCACCTTTAAAAAAAAAACCTGAGGTAATACAATGGGTGATGATTGGAAAAAATGTTGGAGCCTTGGCATCACCTTCATTTTGACATAGTTGACTCTGTCCATCAATGTAATGGGCAGAGTCCTCCATCTGACCAGGTCTTCCTCAATCTTCTGGAGCAAAGAGATATAATTAAGCTTATACAAATTATGTAAGTTCTTATCTATTTTGATCCCCAAGTATTTTATGCCTTCCCTCAGCCACTCAAACTCACTGTTACATTTCCCAAAAACCTTCCCATAATCCTCCAGTATGGTCCTCAGCTCGGCCAATGACAACCAGCCCCCCCCCCCCCCCCCCGATTCATCAAATATACAAACACATCATCAGCAAAAAGACTGATTTTGTGTTCCATCTGGCCCACCTTGAATCCCCTATATCTGGATCCCACTGAATGGCATCCGCCAGTATGAATAGCACTGGGGACAAAGGGCAACTCTGTCTACTTGACATGTTCAAGGAAAACACCGGCGATATCTGCCTGTTTATAATAATTTTGGCTCGAGGTTTATAAGAGCCTTAAACCAATTGTTAAATGTCTGTCACAGTCAGAATTTCCCTAGCACCTTGAACAGAAAATCCCACTCCAATCTGTCGAAGGCCTTCTCCACATCCAAAGCTATAGCCACTCCCAGGTCCGCCCTTGACTGTGCTAAATGTACAACATTTAGCTGTCTTGTTATTCCCTGATTGCCTCTTTTCTACGGAACCCTGATCTTTGGCAGGTGTTCCAGTCTGTTTGCCAATGCTTTTGCAATAATTTTGTAATCTGCATTCAGCAACGAGATAGCCCTATACGAAGCAGGTTTCAGGGGATCCCTATTTTTTTTTGGAATATCCTTAATGATTGTTGTTGAGAAGGATTCTGGGAGGGCAAGTGTCTCCACCACCTTCATAAGAAGGGGCAACACAATTCAGAGGGGAAGACATCTTCCCCCAGGGACTTGCCCATCTGTAAAGAAACTGTCAATTCCTTAAGAAATGAAACATGAAATTTTAAATAATGAATGATTTTGCAAAAGTCTCTGATGGCAAGTTGGCAAAACAGCTGAATTAATGGACATAAATTTTTACAGCATGCATAGTTTACAGCTGCAGTCTCTTTAATTATTTTCTTCCATTATAATAAAAAATAATTCTGTAGACTTATTTCCCTCCATGTTCCTATGCCATTCCTGGGAACTTGCTCAAAGAAATTAAATAAATAAATACATCGTTAAAGTTGTTTGTAATTTATAATGTTTAAGCTGTTAAAATAAGGATAGCATAAAAATTAGATGCAAAAGATACTCATGTAGCGGCCTGCCGTGGCAGTGATGCAGCCAGCACACCAGGCGGCGAGCGCAACCAAAGGCCAGTAGCCTGCACAATGGCACTGGCCCCAACAAGCGAATCGGCGGGTGAATGGCAAGGATATCTTAAAGGCCAGCGGCCCCAAAATAGCTCTGGTCTTGCTGCACAGCCAACAGACAAGGACAGCATGCGGGGAAGAAGGGCATTACTATGCAGGAAAGTACCCGCATATGGGAAACCCGCTTTTGTTATGCATGTTGTGATATCAGCCAAAGGGGGTCAGAGCGGGAACAGTGCAAGTATAAAAGTCGGGCCTGAGCCCTAATAAAACTCAGAGCTTAACCTGACTACACTACGTGCGTGTCTTCTTTCAAGTAGTGCGCAGCTGCAAGCATTTGATTTTTAAATGTTTTATTTAAATCTTGGTGCATTTTCTTCAGTACAATAGCGTAGTGGTTAAGTTCATTGACTAATACGCATAGTTCTGAATCATAGGGATATGAGGCACAATTCTAATTGCCTTCATGAGGGAATTTTAATTGAAGTAATAAAATACATCTGGAATTACTGAAAGTCCCAGTATTGGTACACCTAAAACTGCGAAATTGTGACATAACAAAATCTAATTCATTAATGTTCTTTGGGGAGATCTGCTATCCTTACATTGCCTGGCATATATGTAATGACACTGTGGTCGAATCTTTGCTGCCTCCTCAGCAATTAGTGATGGACAATAAACGCTTGCATTGACTATGATGTCTTTCACAGCCAATTAAGTATTTTAGTTATTGTAACAGTAAAATGCAGCAGTTCACAAAAGTTCTGGAGAAACTCAGCAGGTCACCCAGCATCCATAGGATCTAACATGCTTCTCCTCAAAGCACATTTCTCTCTCCATAGAATGCTACCTGGTCTTTTTTTGAAATTTGCAGCACTTACTCCATTTTTAAACAGCTTTCTATTAAAATGCCATTGGATCTAGTGAATGTCAGAATGTTTTGTGCAGAGCAACTTTGTTAGTTTGTACTGTATATTGTATTTGTTCATATCGTACAATTTCTCATTTTGCTGTATGCACTTGGAATTTTCTTCGTTTTTTTTTCATACTTGTGTGGCGGTGTACATCTCTGCGTATTACGGATGTCAAGATGGCGCCACGGGGGCCGTCTTATCTGCTGTCTGGGTCAGGTCCACAAGAGTGTGGGACAACTTCATGATGTGGTTTCTGGTGTGAGGGCGGGACTTTCCCATAGCTTTATAAGGTGCAGTGCAGGAAGTTTCAATAAACAACTAGAGTGGAATCAAGCCCCCAACTACTGGTCTCATTCTTCCCGACTCCGTTTAGCTGCCTCTACATTGGTGACCCCAATGGGTCTAGACACCTCTGGATTCCACATTATGGATGCTGCAGCAGTCAGTGCAGTCGCCCTCAACTCCTGATTTTTCTGGATGCTTCGCCCACGCACTTGGATTGGACGGGCAGAGGCCTAGTTCCAGATACAGCAGATTACCTCAGACTCCACCAAGTACTACCATGTTTTCAGCTCCCTGGACAAAGAAACCACAGCCAGAATGGACACCCTCATACAAAACCCACCAGAGGAAGGTAAATACTCCATGTTGAAGGCACTGCTTATCAGCATCTATGGGCTCTCCAGACACCAGAGACCAACCAGGCTCATGCACCTGGATGGCCTGGGGACTGAATGCTGTCTGCCCTCGTGGATGAAATGCTCACGCTGGCAGAGGGACACAAACCCTGCCTCATATTTGAAAAGACATTCTAAGAACAGATGCCCGATAACATCCAGCTGCTGCTAGCGGATGCTGATTTCAGCGACCCCCTCCAAGGTCGCAGCAAAGGTGGACATATTCTAGCGCACCAAAAGGGAGAATGAATCTGCCATGAATCAGCTCACCTGCACTCAGACAGAGCAGCAGCCTAAAACCCAAACAAGCAGGGAGCAGCCATGCCCTCGTAAGCCAGCAGAGGCATGGTGGTGTTTCTACCACCAGCGCTGGGGAGCAGAAGGCTGCGTGTTTGAACCATGTCAAGTTCACCAATGTAGCGGCAGCTAAAAGGAGTTGGGAAGAACGAGACCAGTAGTTGGGGGCTTGTTTGCACTCTAGTTGTTTATTGAAGCTTCCTGCACTGCACCTTATAAGGCTACAGGTAAGTCCCACCCTTGCCCCGGAAACCACAGCATGATGTTGTTCTGTATGCATGTGGACCCAACCCGAATGGTGGAAAAGTCAACCCTGGCGGTGCCATCTTGATGCGGCAGTTCTGTTGCTGCAACCATAACACGCGGAGTCGGTTGGCCTCCTGTCAGAGATGTGCACTGCCACACTAAATTGTATTGTGTTTATTTACTTAATGGAGGCTTGTGTTTGACTTTCCATAGTTGTAAAGCAATGATAGTACTGCCTTTCCTACATTATAAGGTTAACTCTGCTTCAGAAGTTTCTAATCGCTAGGACATCCAAAAATTATGAAACTCGCTATATAAATCCAAGACCTTCTTAATTTTGGTCAATAAATTTAATTTTTACAAAAATAATTGAGACATACAGCATGGTAACAGGCTATTTTGGGTCACGAGTCCGTGCTGCCCAATTTACACCCAATTAACCAACATTTCCGGTATGTTTCAAATGGTGGAAGGAAACAGACTCCCTGAGGAAAACCTATGCAGACATGGGGAAAACGTACAAACTCTTTGCAATAAGTGCGGGATTTGAACATAATCCTGATTGCTGGCACTGTAAAGGCGTTGCACTAACTGCTATGCTAACCAAGTCTATAAACAAAATTGACTTGAACTTGAATAAGTGAGCAATTTCTTCTTATCTCGGTCCTGAGTGACCAGCCCCTTATTTGGAGATTATGATTCGACATTCTAGAAACCTTGTACAGGGGAAATATGAACTTGTAGTAGCTTGTGCATGGAGACACAGACTGGCCGAGAAAATGGCCAACAAACATGGCAATCGTGCGGACCCAAAGGTGACGCTGGCCATTGTCCCAGGTGACTTCCTGCATGGTGGGAAGATGGGAAACTGTGTCAGGAACGCCGGGCAATCCCAGGCCAGTGCTCTGATGACACGGGGCCCTGATGTCAGTGCCTGGGCCCAATATAAATGTGTCGGTCAGTGCAATCAACCAGTCTTGACTTCAAGGCTTTGGTGTGTGTGTCATTATTCTCCATGAATCTTACATTGGTGACCCCAACAGTGACTTTCACACAGTTGGACCTGATGATGACTGAGGCAGTGCCAGTGACCATCCATGTGCTCTCATTCACCTTCCAAATGTTTTGGGTGTTGCTGTCACATGTGAAGTTCAAGCAGGCCGAAGCTCAGTTCCAGCTTCAACACTGCTGACACCCGCTACTTCTATGTCATGAGCACACTCGACCAAGACACAGTGGCAAGGATCGTAGACTTCCTATGTAGCCTCTGGAGAAAGGCAAATGTGTGGCCCTCAAGGAGCTGTTAACCCGCACTTTCGGGCTCTCCTGGCGTAAGTGCACTGCCCGGTTTGCTGCATGTGGATGGATTGGGGGACAGGGCCCCATCCACCCTAATGAGTGAGATGCTCACTTTGACTGAAGGCCACAAGCCTTGCCTGCTCTTCAAGCAGATCTTTTTGGAGCAGCTGCCTGAGGATGTCCAACACTTGCTTATGGAGAAGGACTTCAGCATCCCTTGGAGAGTTGCGGCCCGGATGGACGTGCTTTGGAGAACAAAGAAGGACATCAGCTCTATCATAGACCACATCAGCAAGCCCCACAAACAACAGACTGCAAGAGCAAGACCCTGGGAGAATTCTGCTACTATCATCAGCAATGGAGTGTAGAAGCCCGTTGATGCCACCCACCCTGCAGGTTTCATTGATGGATGCGGTGGTTGGCCCATGTGATAACCTCCTCTACGTTTGTGACTCCTTGTCAGACAGGCGTTTCCTGCTTGATACTGGCACCGAGATGAGCGTCCTGTTCCCCACAGGTCTTGACACCCGCAACGGCAAGCAGGGCCCTGCATTGAGGGCAGCTAACAGCTCCTCCATCCAGACTTTTGGTACCTGCACTATCCCCGTCCAGTTTGGCAACAGCCGGTGTACATGCCACTTTACCCTCATGGCAGTGGTGCAACTGCACCTGTGGACCGACTTCCTTTGTTTTCACTGCCTGCTTGGAGACCTCAAGGGATGGTGCTTGGTGCATGCTAGAACTTTTCAGACTCTACCTCTGGGGGGGGGAAGCCAAACCACCCGCCCCCAACCTTGGCTCCATAAGGCTTTCAGATATTGAATTCTCCCACCTCCTGTTGGAATTCCCCTCAATCGTGGCGCCACAGCCGATCCAAAGCATCGGGGCCTTGAGATCCCTGCATATAGGATAGCCATCTTTGGTCTCAGAGTGGAAGATTCTACTCCGTCGGCCGAGGTAACTTGACATCTCCACTGCCAGCCCCCGCTCCATTCGCATGGAAGCACCAGGCTTTTGATGCCATACACAATCTGCCTCATCCTGCAATCAGATCCAAGGTCAAGATGGTGGCTAACAAGTTTGGCACAGTCTCCATAAGCAGGTCAGCCATTGGGCCAAGACTTGCATGAACTCCCAGTCCTCAAAAGTGCAGATTAATTCAAAGGTGCCCAAACAGACTTTTGAACCACCACGGTGCAAGTTCAGCCATGTACACATTGATATGGTGGGGCTCCTACCAATTTCCCGTGGGCGAGATAACTGCTGACCACGGTTGACTGCTCCATGAGGTGGCCTGAGGCAGTCCTGCTGGCTGATAAAACCACAGAAGCCTGTGCCAGGGCATTCATCAAAACATGGGTGTCCAGATTCAGGGTTCCAGAGCACCTAACCTTGAACATTGGGCACAATTTACCTGTGGGCTCTGGGAAGTGCTGGCTAACTTCCTGGGAACACAGCTCCCCAACACCATGGTGTACTACTGTCATGCTAATGGATTGGTGGAGCAGTTTCACAGGCACCTGAAGGCAGCCTTGAAGGCCTAGCTCAAGGGTTCTAACTGGGTGGATGAACTGCCTGAGTCCTGCTTGGGATTCACACCGAGCCAAAGGAAGACTTCAAAGCCTCAGCGGCAGAAATGGTCTACAGAGCACCCTTAATCATTCTGAGGGAGTTCCTGGCCCCAAACAAATCCCTGGAAGACCCCATGGCTACACTTGAGAACTTGCAGTGAACACTGGGCTCCCTTGTCTCACGTCAATCCCTTTACGTGGCCAGCCCAAGCATAACATCCCCATGGACTTAAAGACTTGTTAGTGTGTGTTTGTGTGAAAGGGCACATATTGGCCATCCCTACACTGAGGGGCCTTGCATGGTCATCAGGGAGAATGGCTCCACTTTCGTCCTCGACTTTGGCAGTAGGCAGCAGACTGCTTGAACTGACATATCTGGACTGTGACCAGTCAGTCTCCACTCCACCCCCGCAATGAAAGGATAAACTACCCAAGTCGTTTGGGTTATGTGGGCGGGGAGGGTGTAGCGGCCCACTCATGTGGACCGGCTCACAAAATGGCTGATGAACGTGGCGACCGTACGGACCTGGGGATGACACTGACCATTGTCCCAGGTGACCTCCTGCATGGTGGGATGATGGGGAACTGGCAGGAACTCTTGCTAATCAAAGGCCGGTGCTCTGATGACGTGGGGCGCTGATGTCAGCGCCTGGGGCTCATATAAATGTGATGGCCCATGCAATAAGCCAGTCTCAACTTCAAGGCTTTGGTACCCGTGTTGTTCTTCTCCATGCCCATGTAGCATGACCACTACAAAGTTTGTATTCTCCCTGTCAGTCACTGTAAATATTCTGTATGTTTCAATGAGAATGCCACTCATTCTTCGAAAATTGCTGTGTTCAGGTTATATTAGTTTACATTAGCATTATGGGCAACACAGGAATGATGGGCCAAATGATGTGTCCCTTTGCTGTGCTGTGTTCCACATTCAAGCCTAGATTGTTAGTCTCAAGTCGTATGCCAACTCACCATCCCAGGAATCAACCACATGCTGTTGATTGCAAGCATGTCCTTCAAAGAAGAACGAACCTGTAAACAATATTCTGCTCCTGCCCAACAGAACTGGTATTGTCTTACTTTGACTCCAATTTTTTACACCCTCATCCAGCCCATCTTTACATCTACGATACCTCGGGTGCCCTCCATCACTTCAACAACTTCCAATTCCCTGAACTTGACCACCTCATTCTAACAATGGATGTCCAATCTCCATACACTTCCATCCCCCATAACCGAAGGTTTTAAAGCCCTCTTCTTCTTTCTCAATAACAGACCCAGAAGGTCTCCCTCCACCACCACCCTCCTCTGGCAGAAGAACATGCTTTCTCCTTTTACTTTGACTCCCACTTTCTCCATGTCAAAGGGGTAGCCAGCTATGCCTACCTTTGTTGGCCACGTGGAGCAATCTGTGCTACAAGCCTACACAGGCAAGGCTTCTCAACTCTTCCTTTGCTACGCTGATGACCTAATTTATGCTGCTTCATACACCCATGATCTTGTCAACTTATCATCTTTGCTGCTAACTTTCACCCTGACCTTAAATTCACAGTCCATGTTGAGCTACAATCTCTCCTTTCTCAATCTCTCTGTCTCCATCTCAGGAGATAAATTTTCTAGTCATTTTCTAAAAACCCACCAACCTCCACATTTGCTTCATCTACTCCTCTTCACTCTGTTCCCCATAATGATTCTATTTCTTTCTCCCAATCTTTCATCTCCATCTCATCTGTTCCCAGAATCAGGGTTTCCATTCCAGAACATCTGAAATGTCCTCCTCCTTCAAAAGGATGTGGCTTCCTTTCCACTACCATCAACTCAGTCCAAACCACATCCCCTCCATTTCCCACACATTTACCCTGGCTCCCTTCTTCCCTAGATGCAACAAGGACAGGGTTTCCCTTGTCCTTACAGACCACACCACCAGCTTCTGCATCCAAAATATTATACTCTGCAATATCCGTCACCTACAGCATGATCCTACCACCAGAGACATCTTTCCCTTTCCACCTTCCCCAGGGACTACTTCCTCTGTGACTTCTCTCATCCCTTCCTACTAATCTCCTCTTTGGCACATACACTTGTGACCACAGGAAATATTACACTTGCTCCAACACCCACCTCCCTCTCCACCATTTGGGATGCCAAACAGTTCTTCCAAGTGAAGCAACACTTCTCTCATCAATCTGCAGGGGTCATCTACTGCATCTGATGCTTCTCTTGTGGTCTCCTCTACATTGGCGAGAATCAATGCAGTCTGGAAGATTGTTTTGTTGAGCACCTTCACTCTGGAACCTCTGCAAAATTTTTCTTGTACTCAAACTCTCTTCAAATGACTGCTGTACATGAATATTTAAGCAATTAATTTAGAAGGACATCCATGACACTCCTTAAAATTCCTGTCCTCAAATGTTATTGGCATCTTTTGATTTCCATGTTTTGAGGTACACAAAAGGCCCTTTCAGGTGGCTTGAACTCCCCTTTGTAAAGCTGCATAATCTCCCCCCTTGCGGCTGAAGACATACCTGTGACAGCCTGCTGGCCGCTCCTGCACCGAGGCTGCTCTCTGCAGCTCAAAACGCGTCTTAGCAATGGCGGTCTTCTCTACCCTTAACCCTCCACGCAGCTGGAACTGTTGTGGGAAACACAGAGCGGTTCCACCTGTGTGGGGGAATATGGGTAGGGAAGATGGCCATTGCTATATCACTTATTTATGACAGGTGGCACTGCAGCACCAGTTGCCCCGCCTCATCAGTACCGGAGGTACTATGAGGTGCCTCTGGATATTAGTGATCCTCTTTTAGTGTATTTACATCCTTCCTTAAAAAGGAAGACCAACTCTATACTCATTATCGAAATGTGGTCTTGTCAACTGAGGCATAACCTCCCATTTTTGCATTTAAATTTCAGAAATGAACATGAACATAGTGTTAGCTTTTCTAATTACTGGACATATTTACATTCTGTTTGTGAATCATACAGTAAAAGCTCTATATAAATGAAGCATTACCACCCTACATCTGTATTCAATAGTCCAAGAAATAAACAATAACTTAGTGTGAACTTTCCTAATTACATGATGTACTTGCATTCTGACCTTTATTGAATCATACAATAAATAACTTTAGCTTAATTTTTTTTAATTTTTGGATTTGATTCTCCTAGCAGTAAACTGTAATGTTGTGTTAGCTTTCCTAAATTATGATGGATCTGGACCTGTACCTTTTGTGAATTCTTCTTTTCTTTGGCTTGGCTTCGCGGACGAAGATTTATGGAGGGGGTAAAAGTCCACGTCAGCTGCAGGCTCGTTTGTGGCTGACAAGTCCGATGCGGGACAGGCAGACACGGTTGCAGCGGCTGCAGGGGAAAATTGGTTGGTTGGGGTTGGGTGTTGGGTTTTTCCTCCTTTGCCTTTTGTCAGTGAGGTGGGCTCTGCGGTCTTCTTCAAAGGAGGTTGCTGCCCGCCAAACTGTGAGGCGCCAAGATGCACGGTTTGAGGCGTTATCAGCCCACTGGCGGTGGTCAATGTGGCAGGCACCAAGAGATTTCTTTAGGCAGTCCTTGTACCTTTTCTTTGGTGCACCTCTGTCACGGTGGCCAGTGGAGAGCTCGCCATATAACACGATCTTGGGAAGGCGATGGTCCTCCATTCTGGAGACGTGACCCATCCAGCGCAGCTGGATCTTCAGCAGCGTGGACTCGATGCTGTCGACCTCTGCCATCTCGAGTACTTCGACGTTAGGGATGAAAGCGCTCCAATGGATGTTGAGGATGGAGCGGAGACAACGCTGGTGGAAGCGTTCTAGGAGCCGTAGGTGATGCCGGTAGAGGACTCATGATTCGGAGCCGAACAGGAGTGTGGGTATGACAACGGCTCTGTATACGCTTATCTTTGTGAGGTTTTTCAGTTGGTTGTTTTTCCAGACTCTTTTGTGTAGTCTTCCAAAGGCGCTATTTGCCTTGGCGAGTCTGTTGTGTATCTCATTGTCGATCCTTGCATCTGATGAAATGGTGCAGCCGAGATAGGTAAACTGGTTGACCGTTTTGAGTTTTGTGTGCCCGATGGAGATGTGGGGGGGCTGATAGTCATGGTGGGGAGCTGGCTGATGGAGGACCTCAGTTTTCTTCAGGCTGACTTCCAGGCCAAACATTTTGGCAGTTTCTGCAAAGCAGGACGTCAAGCGCTGAAGAGCTGGCTCTGAATGGGCAACTAAAGCGGCATCGTCTGCAAAGAGTAGTTCACAGACAAGTTTCTCTTGTGTCTTGGTGTGAGCTTGCAGGCGCCTCAGATTGAAGAGACTGCCATCCTTGCGGTACCGGATGTAAACAGCGTCTTCATTGTTGGGGTCTTTCATGGCTTGGTTCAGCATCATGCTGAAGAAGATTGAAAAGAGGGTTGGTGCGAGAACACAGCCTTGCTTCAAGCCATTGTTAATGGAGAAGGGTTCAGAGAGCTCATTGCTGTATCTGACCCGACCTTGTTGGTTTTCGTGCAGTTGGATAATGATGTTGAGGAACTTTAGGGGACATCCGATGCGCTCTAGTATTTGCCAAAGCCCTTTCCTGCTCACGGTGTCGAAGGCTTTGGTGAGGTCAACAAAGGTGATGTAGAGTCCTTTGTTTTGTTCTCTGCACTTTTCTTGGAGCTGTCTGAGGGCAAAGACCATGTCAGTAGTTCCTCTGTTTGCGCGAAAGCCGCACTGTGATTCTGGGAGAATATTCTCGGCGACACTAGGTATTATTCTATTTAGGAGAATCCTAGCGAAGATTTTGCCTGCAATGGAGAGCAACGTGATTCCCCTGTAGTTTGAGCAGTCTGATTTCTCGCCTTTGTTTTTGTACAGGGTGATGATGGTGGCATCACGAAGATCCTGAGGCAGTTTTCCTTGGTCCCAACAAAGCTTGAAAAACTCATGCAGTTTGGCATGCAGGGTTTTGCCGCCAGCCTTCCAGACCTCTGGGGGGATTCCATCCATACCTGCTGCTTTGCCACTTTTCAGTTGTTCGATTGCCTTATATGTCTCATCCAGGGTGAGAACCTCATCCAGCTCTAGCCTTAGGGGCTGTTGAGGGAGTTGGAGCAGGGCGGAATCTTGGACTGAGCGGTTGGCACTGAAAAGAGATTGGAAGTGTTCTGACCATCGGTTGAGGATGGAGATCTTGTCGCTGAGGAGGACTTTGCCGTCTGAGCTGCGCAGCGGGCTTTGGACTTGGGGTGAGGGGCCGTACACAGCCTTTAGAGCCTCGTAGAAACCCCTGAAGTCGCCAATGTCCGCGCTGAGCTGGGTTTGTTTGGCGAGGCTAGTCCACCGCTCATTTTGGATCTCCCGGGGTTTGCGCTGAAGATGGCTGCATGCGCGACGGAAGGCTTGTTTCTTCTCTGGACAGGATGGCTTTGTAAGGTGAGCCTGGTGGGCAGCTCGCTTCTTTGCCAGCAGCTCCTGGATTTCCTGGCTGTTTTCGTCAAACCAGTCCTTGTTTTTCCTGGAGGAGAAGCCCAGTACCTCTTCAGTGGATTGCAGTATGGTAGTCTTCAACTGATCCCAGAGGGTTTCAGGGGACGGGTCCGTGAGGCGGGTTGCATCGTCGAGCTTTGCTTTGAGGTTTGCCTGGAAGTTTCCTCTCGCTTCGTCTGACTGCAAGTTTCCAACATTGAACCTCTTTCTGGGGGCTTTATTGTTCCTGGGCTTTGGCTTGAAGTGAAGGTTCAGCTTGCAGCGAACCAGCCGGTGGTCAGTGTGGCATTCCGCGCTAGGCATGACCCTGGTGTGGAGCACATCTCGTTTGTCACTTTCTCGCACCAGGATGTAGTCCAGGAGGTGCCAGTGTTTGGATCGGGGATGCATCCAGGTGGTCTTAAGGCTGTCCCTCTGCTGAAAAAAGGTGTTTGTAATGACAAGCCGCTGTTCTGCGCAGAGCTCCAACAGGAGGCGCCCATTGTCGTTGCACTTGCCGACGCCATGCTTGCCCAGGATTCCTGGCCAGGTTTCTGAGTCTTTGCCGACACGAGCGTTGAAGTCGCCCAGGATGACAACCTTGACAGCTGTAGGGGTGCGTTGGATGAGGTTGCGCAGGTCGGTGTAGAACTTGTCCTTTTCTGCTGGTTCCGCCTGGAGGGTTGGAGCATAGACACTGATGAGGGTGATGTGACGCTTGTTTTGAAGGGGGAGTCGCATGGACATGATTCGGTCCGATTTTGTGAATTACGCATGAAACATCCAGATCCTTCTGCATTCTCTCATCATTTATATTTATTCTTTCTGCTGTAATTGACAATTTTACATTTTTTTTCACATTTTATTTAATATGTTACAACTTTGCTTCTATAGCCTCTATCTTCATCAGCTACTTTCCAAACTACTTTTGTAGCATACTGTTAATTAAATTTAGCAACCATGTCTTTGTAAATTGAAATAAAATTAGGTCCTTGCACTGGACCCCATGATATGCCTTTCAATTCATATTGCCAGTCAGAGTTATGTCTTTAATTTGGGTAGGAGGGGAATGTAATTGTCAGAGGGTTGAAGGTTTATCTTATTATTGGCAGTTGGTATTGTGGCGAAGGGAAATGGGAGGGTGAAGATTGATGAAGATTCAACTGATGTAACTAAATATAATCTGAAACTGGACAGATTATATTAAAACTAGTTATTTCTGAATGACCAATGATGGCAGCTCCTTGAATTATAATGGATTAATTTCCAATGAAGGTCGGACATGATTAAATCCAAACAAACTCAAGATTCCATCTTATTGTTAATTATCCTCATTAATCTGTCTTTTATGGCTTACTTTAGAGAGTATCTCAAAAGTATGATGATGCAGAAAAGATTTCCTGATTTTATTTCATACCCTTTTTACACAGAGATTCAAGCTGGGTGTTATCCACCTTTCAACTGCTTCGTCTTCCTGTGTGAACATGTCAAAGGTGGATTGGGGGGTCTGAACTGACGAAGCTTTTATTTGCCAAGGTAGGTAGTGTTAGAGGCAAAACAGGGCCAGTGCCATGTTGCCGGGTTAAAACAGGAAGGGAAGATAATGTTGCGGTGACATTTTATGTGTGCGACGTAAATCCGTAGTCCCAGACATAGAAAATGCAAAAACTCAATCAGCAAATCCCCGGCTCCCCTTCCTCCACCCTCCCCCGACGCAACCAACATTCCATGTAAACCATCTTGCCTCCCAGCTTCGCATCCATTCCACCCCAGCTTCCCGTTTCCATTCCCTTCCCTTGCCTCTCTCCCCGGGCTCCCTTCACTCGCTGTATGATCGAATAGATGTGGCAACGAAGCTCAGGCACAGAAATTCAGGTCAGAAAGATTGAAAAGAGACCAGAGCAGGTGGTCGTAGACCAACAGGAAATCTGTATCGACTTGATGGGCAGCAACTTGAGCTCCTCACGCTCTGGCCACCAGCCCATTGGAGCTCCCGATGCCTCTGGCTACCCTTTTAGTATCCTCATCATCCTCGCCATCCAACGATTAATTGTAGTGCAATGCTTCATTCTTTAAGCCCAGTGTGATTTCAGCTGTGTACATTGGAGTAATGTGTTTTTTTTTTAACGTAAATGGGTTTTGAATAAGTAGCTGCCAGAGATGTTAAAAAATGGTGTTCTGGATGTGGAAGCAGGTACAGTGAAAGGCAAGGACCAAGGGAATTCCACCCCTGTTCCATCTGGGGGAAAACAGGGTGAGAGCAGAAGAACAGAAAATGGAACGAAATGCTGTCAGCTTGCCTTCTTGAATGATTGTGCAGAGGATATAACAGGTAGATGAGACAAAAGTGGGAATACAGGTCTAATATTTAGGAGACAGGGTAGTGGTGCAGGATCAGAAAGAGAGAACAGTATGAAAAACTATATTAAGAAAAACACATTGAAGTGCACAAGGGAGCTGCAATATCTCACCAAAGGCATTTTATTCATAGTAATCGTACAGCTGGCTATCACTAGTCCTTATTTCAATAACATCCAGCATCGAGCATATACCTACAGTACTTTTTTGTCTACTGTAAGGCAGACAGAGAGTTGCCACTTTGTCCAGCACCCCTCACAGAAACCTACAGCATCTGGTGTTCATAGGCAGCCTCCCCTCCAAGTATTGACCATGCCTCAGCCACTTAGCTTCTGAGATCAGACAATCTCAGGCTATTAGGTGCTGTGCCAAGGTAAGGGCATCTGCAAATAAAATAACAGTGGAATGTGTGATCAGCTAAATGGTTGTGTGTTCAAGTAGGTAGGTGAAAGTTGGTGTCTAGAGTTGGAAGTCAGAATGTCCATTGTTGCTCCAGACTGAAGAGAGTTTTGAGCCTCAGTTAAACTACGATTTATGGGTCATGGTTAATTAGTGGGGGATGGTCAGTCGATGGGTCAAGCAGGAAATTAATGCTCTAGAAGAGAAGATGAAATGGTCACTGATTTTGTTTGGGAGGGTGGAAATATAGGGTTTAAAGATAAGAACAGGATTTAGTGGGTCCTTGTTCCAGCATTGAACTGTGAAAATCTAATTGCCAAATAATGCCCAATAATTGCTGTTTAGTGGACAGCCTAATTTCATTTTACTCTGGAATGCTCCAAAAATTATGTGCAAAGGGAACAATGACATTTTATGTGCTACTGAAAGGAAAATTGTGTTAAGAGAACAAATGTAAAATTGTTTTTTTTTAAAAAATGAGCTTACACTTGATTTTAACATTATTGATAAAATATTTTAGTAGATGAATCAAGTACTGTTTTCTCTTTCTGATCCTGCACCACTACGCCATCTCCTAAATATTAAGACCTTTATTCCCACTTTTGTCTCATCTACCTGTTATATCCTCTGCACAATCATTCAAGAAGGCAAGCTGACAGCATTTCGTTCCATTTTCTGTTCTTCTGCTCTCACCCTGTTTTCCCCCAGATGGAACAGGGGTGGAATTCCCTTGGTCCTTGCCTTTCACTGTACCAGCTTCCACATCCAGCATACCATTTTTCGACATCTCTGGCAACTACAATGTGATCCCACCACTTATCACATCTTCCCCTCCCACCCCTTTCTGCTTTCGACACAAACCACTGTCTCTGCAGCCCCTTTTACATTTGCATCCCACTAAATTGGCTGTTCAGTGTCCCAGGAGAGGAATAGTGTTTTTACTGTTCACACTTCACCACTCTTAACTGGGACACTGCACATGATCACACTTGCAAGGAGCCATCCCCAGGGTTAGGACTGTTCTACCTCATACCGGTTATGTCATGACACATCGAGTGATGATTGACCTACCCTAAATCCTGATCAATGTGTTATGATCCTTATATTTGAACAAAATTAATTATGTCTAATTATAATATAATTAAGCTTTTATGTACTGCACAGTATAAGGCCTTTAGCCCATGTTGTTGATGTGCCAACTTGTATAAACCTTTATAAGGGACAATGGGAAAGTGCTAGCAATAGTGGACAATTTTTAAACAGCGTGGGAAAGTTGGTAGCACTATCCCGCACAATATATAAATACCGTGGGTAAAAGCAATGGTGGGCCTGCCCTCCCAGAATGTTGTGCGGCAGAGAAAGTGCTGTTTGTATGACTGTATAGAGGGGTTTCTCTGCCGCACAACATTCTGGGAGGGCAGGCCCACCATTGTTTTTACCCGTGGTCTTTATAAATTGTGCGTGAAAGCACTACCAACTTTCCCATGCTGTTTAAAAATTGTCCGCTATTGTTATTTATTGCTATCTATTTCCCCTCTCTTTCTCTCCTGCTGCTACTTTCCCATGGCAAAGTTTATGCCTTTATTTTAATCTTTTCTTGGGTAATTTCTATCCCAGAATGCAATTGCCCATTCTATACTTACCTGATTGCAACGCTGGTGTCTGCAGATGTTGGGGATTTTACAAGGGGTTGAAGCAGTCAATCCCCGGGTGTGAGATGACATCATCCGACGCTGACATTGAGAAGATTTTCCTTTCACACTAGACCCTTTTTAGGCTGATTGACCATTAATTCCTGGGACCACTTGCAAGTGTGAAAGGGGCTTATGATTCTTTGGTTTGATGATCCCTTCCTCTCTCCAAGCACTTTAACCCTGCACCCATTAGAGAATTAACACCTTTCCCCACACCTCCTTCATCACCTTCATCCATGTACCTAACTATATCTTCCAGATGAGGCAGAGATTCACAAGCATCTTGTATTGAGACCAAGTACAGGCCAGGAAATTCCTTGTTGAGCACCTATGTTCAGTCCACGTCGGTCATCTGGAGCTCCTGGATGCAAGCTATTTCAATTCCCCTTCCTATTTCTACTGAACTCGGCCTCCTCTACTGCCAGGGTGAGACCAAATGCAGACTTGAAGACTCTTCATCCCATTTGGCTAGTGTAAGGTAAAAACATGATGAGATGGGACCGGAGAAGGAGTCACCCAGTACTCAGGAGTAACAGAATGCAGATGTGACCTTGTACACTCAAGATAAGCTTGGCACTAACAAGAATGATGTGCAGCAGACAAACAGAGAAGGGTAGCAACAGCTTATTCATTGGACAATGTCATGGTATGATAATTTACTAAATGCATGTCCTGGGGTATAAAAAAAAACACCACTTGCTGATATCGGGAGAATGCGCCTTCTCCAACTAACACTGTTAGTTGTAAGTGTTACAATCCGGTAATAAAGAACCTTGATTTCGACTCAGTCTGGTGTCTGACTCACTCATTCTTGAACAAAGCAGACCTAACACTCGTCGAGAATGTTTGAATTCTCCACTTTCAGGTAACCTGCTCCTCCTCTGTTCTTTTCTCACATCTTCTGATATACCCAGGTCTTCTCATTCACACCCTTCTTTGAAATCACCTCAACTCCCATCCCCTGTAACCTAGTTTCCTCCCCTTCCCCTCACTCCACTGTTCCTTTCTGCCCACCATCCCTCTTTAACAGGGTTCCATTCTTCACGTTCCTTTCTTATCAGATTCCATATATTGCAGCCCACTATTTTCACAACACCTCCTGCCTCTGTCAGTCTATCCACCTTTCCCTCTCCACTTGATTCAATCAACCACTTCCCCCCGGATCCACCTATTGCTTGTCAGCACTTGCACCACCCCTGCCTGCGACCTCTTTACATTGGCTGTCTCCACTCTATACTTTTCATCCATGTGACGAGCCTTAACTCGAAATGTCGACTGTCCATTTTCTACATCAGCTGATGTGTATCTGTTGCTTGTCTTAATAATTCTTTGTGTTCCTCTGTGCCACAGTTTATTTGTAGGTGATCTTGTCAATGAATATATTTTATGACAGTTTCTGTAGCATATAAATTCAAGCCATGTTATATTACTGGAATAGTGTTACCATGGAATTGTGGACAATTATGAATTCACTTTTGAAGTGAATCATTTCCATAAAGTTGATGTCTATCAATTCTTCAATCAGCAGAATGATATATTTCTCCACAATTCGCTTTTGTTACTACACCCACTCATTCTCAAACTTGTACTGTTTATGGATAATTGTAACTGGATTCCCTGATGGTGGAGCTGGTTTCTGTCATCATAGCCAATGGTGGTTCATTCTGTTTTAATCTCCCATTTTCATCTTTTATCAGCTGTTTCCAGGCCTTATTGGCTTAGTTAATTCACAGAGCTAATGCATTATGTATTCGTTGATGCATTTTCCCAAAATTTGCTACTAAAAGGACATTAGAATTTTTTGCTGATAAGTTCAATGAGTAAACTTCATATTTTGTCTCAACAAACTTTAATTTTTTTTAATACATTTTAACTTTGCATAGTTTTATAGTTTAAATCTGAAGCCTAATCAGTTTCCATATTATATAATTACAAACTCGTAATATTGTAAAGTGGAAACTGTTTTGCTTGTCATATATTTAAAACTTTGAAAGAGTAATTTTACTCTTTGAAAGTGCGTCTATTCTGCCATGTATATGTATCATGTATATTAGATATTTACGGATGTGATCACACCGATGAGGGTGCAAATTTGCCGTAGCATTGTCTGGGAAGTGCTATTTCAAATTTGGGGTAAGACTCAATGGGCTGAATTTGTTTTTCTTAGAGTTGAGAGGGGTGGGAGGGAACCTGATGGAGGTAAACAGCATTGAGGGGCATAAATAGAGTTGACAGTAAGAAACTTTTCCCCAAGATAGAGATATCTGAGACTAAAGACAATAGATAGCTTAAAGGTTGGGAGTAAGAGGTTTAGAGGGGATAAAGATTTTTTTTTAAAATCCAGGGGCTAATTGCCTTAGAAGGTAGTGGAGGCAGGTATTCTCATAACATTTGAGAAGTGTTTGAATGAGCACATGTAGGTGCTTTTACACTGAGATTCCAGTAAATTGGCATGTCAACGACCAGTGTTTAAAGCCGTGTTGGATTGGAGCATTCACACTGAACCAAGTTTTAGTAGGACCATTTAAATAGGGACCTGGTATCCTGGTGCAAAAGGAGTCGGGACTTGCAGCATTGGCATCCCAGGAAGGTGGGTAAGCCTTTTACACTGGAGCCGATACAAAATGGATTGGCTCTGATACTACCGACCTTGGCGGGTAAGTACCGGGTAAAGACCCCCCCACCCCCCAAGACACAGGTAAGTGAAATGGTAAAAAGGTAATTAAATACAAGCTTTCAGGGGCAGATGTCTTGAGACATGATAGGCTTTGGACCAAGTGCTGATAAATGGAATTAGATAGGTACTTGATGATTTACATGAATATCGGGAGTTAAATGGGTTGTTTCTGCACTGTATGGCTTTGTCTGTCTGGTTTCATGCAATTTAAAAAAAAATCAACTCCATGTGTATCATTATAATATTTTATCTTTCTTTGGCTTGGCTTCGCGGATGAAGATTTATGGAGGGGTAAATGTCCACATCAGCTGCAGGCTCGTTTGTGGCTGACAAGTCCGATGCGGGACAGGCAGACACGGTTGCAGGGGAAAATTGGTGGGTTGGGTGTTGGGTTTTTCCTCCTTTGTCTTTTGTCAGTGAGGTGGGCTCTTCGGTCTTCTTCCAAGGAGGTTGCTGCCCGCCGAACTGTCAGGCGCCAAGATGCACGGTTGGAGGCGAGATCAGCCCACTGGCGGTGGTCAATGTGGCAGGCACCAAGAGATTTCTTTAGGCAGTCCTTGTACCTCTTCTTTGGTGCACCTCTGACACGATGGCCAGTGGAGAGCTCGCCATAGAACACGATCTTGGGGAGGCGATGGTCCTCCATTCTGGAGACGTGACCTACCCAGTGCAGTTGGATCTTCAACAGCGTGGATTCGATGCTGTCGGCCTCTGCCATCTCGAGTACTTCGATGTTAGGGAGTGAGGCAGGAGTGAGGCGTAATATCTTATAAAAAACGACAAAAATACATGGAAATGCACAGCGTGCTGTGCAGTGATAGAGGAAATGGACAACAATTTATAGGATACTCCTTGGAGCTTTATAAAATTGGCTTTAATGCCCCCAGAAATCAGTAGGCAGACAGAAATATTTCAAACCCTCCTTGAAAATAAATGCTGCATCCTTTTGAATTCCTGACAATTCCTAGTCCATGACTGCTTAAAATACAGAAGGAATATCGAGGATGACATTGAGAACCTCAATTCCTTGCTTTGTAAAATATTTCTGTGTTCCTCTACCATCCCCTGTGCATTAGTTACACACTCCATCAGGCACAATCTGAATCTGTAATTTACACAATGGCCTCATCAATCACCTGAGAACACACAAAACAGGAATAAAAACAAGTCATTCTGACTGGTTGTATCACTGTCTGGTGTGGAGATGCCAATCCCTAGAACAGGAAAAGACTACAGAGTTGTGAACTCAGCCAGCGTCATCATGGACATCAGTCTGCACTCCATCGAGGACATCTATAAGAGGCGCTGTCTTAAGAAAGCAGCCTCTATCCTTAAGGACCCTTACCACCCAGGCCATGCCCTCTTTTCACTGCTGCTATCAGGAAGGAGGTATAGGAGCCTGAAGACAAACATCCAGCTGTCCAAAATAGTTGCTTCATCTCTGCCATCAGATTTCTGAATGGACAATGAACCACAGACACTAGCTCACTTTCTTTTCTTTTGCACTAATTTATTTATTTTTAAAATGTAATTTATAGCAATATTTGCACCTGTGGTGCTGGAGCAAAACAACACATTCTGTGACGTGTTCATGACAAATTCTTAATCTCGAAGGGCTGTCATAAAGTATTGTTTTGTTTTTGAGTCTTTGGTCAAAAGATGCATAGAAAAATATTTCAACGTTGGTTTTAACCGAGCTCCAGTGCAAGCTCAGTGATACCAATTCCAAGTATTCTCTGCTGAGTGAATTTGAATGTTGCACACATACTTCTGGGAAACTAAAGGTTCCAAAATGGACTATGGCATTCACAAAATTATTAGGGCTTAGAAAAGGTCATTTTGCTAGACAATAAAGTCAATTGCCTATATAATAGAGAACAATGTTAAGCTGATAGATCTGAGTAGCAACAGGAGTGAGAATGGTGGGCTGAATAACTTCAAATGAGTTATAAGAATGAAGTTTTGGCCACCTAAGATGCTCACTGACTAAAATGCCATTTGTCAGGATTATATTGACACTGCTATCCACCACTTGTGAATTTAATGCTGTTTGCATCTTATTGACGAATAAAACATGTCGATGCAGTCTATGTGTATTTGCTGACACCATGTGGTAGCATTGAACAATAACATTTTTGTTTTATTGTTCCTAAAGAGATGACTGGTTGATCAGTTTTGAGATTCCCACAATATTCTACTTTAAGAACCCAAGAGTTGTCCCAAATTAGTCTGTGTTTAGTAAATACTGTCTTTTGTTCAGTCCTTTTCTATGTTGGCACATTAAGGATAAATATCTAGGAAATTACAATTTTACATTAAGCAAGAGGTAGAAGGAAGGTCTGGTATATTTTACTATGTTTGAAATTCTCATTTATTCAGCTTCACAAAAAAAAATCATATATGTATTAATAATTATTTCTCAATCGCCCTATGAGCTGCCTGTTTTCTGAAGCATGGAGACCGTGATCTGCAAATAGAGTTACTGAAATGTATGTATGGCATAATGAGGAATTAAAAGTATTTTAAATCATTACCAATGACAATATCTCTCCTATCGTGTTGGTGTACATCTTGGAAAATGCATAGTTTCTAAGATGATTTGATAAGAGCTTGTTAAATTATTTTAGTGAAGAAGTTCAGAGCTCATTATTTTCCCTAGGCAATTTAATGTTTAAGCATTAAACTGGTTTTAATTGTTCTTTTTCAGTATTCATTTATTTAACTTTCCATACAACAGTTAAAGTCCAAGAGCAATTTTTTCATATTTGAGCTTTTGATCCCCTTAAAGTGGACATACTGTAAAATCATGAATCGAAATGAATTTAGATTGTATTTAAAATTACACTGTCATTGTAAGCTTGTTTTGGGCACATTTTATTGTATTTTCCAATGCAAACAAATGCAAAATGGTTTGTTAATGCCTCCAACATTTCATTTACCGTCAATTCTTCTACCGCTATCTCTGATCCTAAGGCATTTGTGTTCCTTTCTTGTTACTCCTTACTTTGCTGTACAAATGCACTCTTTTAAAAACAAAACATAGTTCCAGTAATGAAATGGGCCTCTTCCTATTTCTTACGAATATTATCCTTAACTTTGTTAATAATAGATCTTGCCTTTTATTTGCTTTTTATTATTTAATGAATTTATTGTTCTTTAACAACTTTCCATTCTTTATCACAGACAAATCTTTAAAACAAATTTCCCAAAGAAAATAGCCAACTCCCACTTTTCCCTGTGCAGTTGGCTTTATTTAAAATAAGCACTCTTGCTTCAAAAACAACCTTGACACTGTCAGATTGTACTTATTTTTCCCAACTAGATCCTTCACTGTAGCATTAGGCAGTTTCAGATAGACCAAACACTCGTTTGTAAAGGTGGAGGTTCTTCGCCCTTACGCCTAAAGACATACCTTCCTGAATGCGCCATGGTTGGCTCAGAGGTGCCGATTCCAACTCTTCTCGGGAAAGGATAATCACCAGACCGCGACGCTCAGCCACCTGACCGAAATATACAGCCGCTGCAAGCAGCTGGTTAGAGGCGGGCTGATAATGCTGTCAGCCTGCAACCCATCTCCCCACTCACCCCTCTCCCTCCAAGGCAGGGGGGCCCGTCAGGGCAGCGGAGGCTGTCAGCGGGGCCCGTCGGGGCAGCGGAGGCTGTCAGCGGGGCCCGTCGGGGCAGCGGAGGCTGTCAGCGGGGCCCGTCGGGGCAGCGGAGGCTGTCAGCGGGGCCCGTCGGGGCAGCGGAGGCTGTCAGCGGGGCCCGTCGGGGCAGCGGAGGCTGTCAGCGGGGCCCGTCGGGGCAGCGGAGGCTGTCAGCGGGGCCCGTCGGGGCAGCGGAGGCTGTCAGCGGGGCCCGTCGGGGCAGCGGAGGCTGTCAGCGGGGCCCGTCGGGGCAGCGGAGGCTGTCAGCGGGGCCCGTCGGGGCAGCGGAGGCTGTCAGCGGGGCCCGTCGGGGCAGCGGAGGCTGTCAGCGGGGCCCGTCGGGGCAGCGGAGGCTGTCAGCGGGGCCCGTCGGGGCAGCGGAGGCTGTCAGCGGGGCCCGTCGGGGCAGCGGAGGCTGTCAGCGGGGCCCGTCGGGGCAGCGGAGGCTGTCAGCGGGGCCCGTCGGGGCAGCGGAGGCTGTCAGCGGGGCCCGTCGGGGCAGCGGAGGCTGTCAGCGGGGCCCGTCGGGGCAGCGGAGGCTGTCAGCGGGGCCCGTCGGGGCAGCGGAGGCTGTCAGCGGGGCCCGTCGGGGCAGCGGAGGCTGTCAGCGGGGCCCGTCGGGGCAGCGGAGGCTGTCAGCGGGGCCCGTCGGGGCAGCGGAGGCTGTCAGCGGGGCCCGTCGGGGCAGCGGAGGCTGTCAGCGGGGCCCGTCGGGGCAGCGGAGGCTGTCAGCGGGGCCCGTCGGGGCAGCGGAGGCTGTCAGCGGGGCCCGTCGGGGCAGCGGAGGCTGTCAGCGGGGCCCGTCGGGGCAGCGGTGGCTGTCAGCGGGGCCCGTCGGGAGTGACCAGTGCGGGCTGAGACAGCCACACCAGGCCGCTTTGGCCTTTGGGACTGTTCTTGGAACCACAGAGCAGTTCCAGCTGCCTGAGGGATTATGGGTAGGGAAGATGGCCATTGCTGTACTGCATATTTATGATGGGTGGTGCTACGACACCAGTTGCCCTGCCTACATTGGCTCTGGAGGGCGCTACGAGGCACCTCTCAATATTTTTAGGGCTGCTGTTTAAAAGGTGAGTTCTTAGTTTTCCATTTGCTCCTGTGCTCCTGTCGCTGGCCTTAAGGCAGAAGCCTGACATGAAATGGCCTATTACTAACTAACCATGTCTCAATTTATTTGACAAGGTCTAAACTAGTCTGATCCCTGGGTGTCCCATGATACATTACTGCAGAAGACTCTCATGTGCATTCTGTGAAATCATTATTTATTAATTTTGCTAAGACGATGTGAAAATTACCAACCTCACAATTATTGTAATAATTCTCTAACTGGCTCTTTTTATTGTAAATATTATACCCAACAGTTTTGCTGCAATTAGGCAGCCTGTAAAGTAGTTTGGTGTTTCTTTACCCATGTAATAATTTCATCTATTGTAATTCCATTTCCTGTTTTCCAATCAACCTAGACTTTAGAAAAAAATGTCTTGATAATGAAAGCCATGAAATGACTGATTTGGAGTAAAATCCCATCTGGTTCTTTAATAATATTCTGCCATGCTTAGTAGGTCTGGTCTGTGCGTGATTACAAAGGCATCATTAGTCCCAGGAATTAATGGCCAATCGGCCTTTAAAGTGTCTAGTGTGAAAGGAAAATTGTCTCAACGCCAGCGTTAGATGATGTCATCTCACACCGGCGAATGACTGCCTTGACCCCTTGTACAATCCCTAGTGTCTGCAGACGTTAGCATTGCAATCAGTCAATTGCATTGTGGGACTGAAATGACCCAAGTTTTTGGGTGAGTGAAGAAATAAAGGATTAAAATGAAGGTATAAACTTTGCGTGAGAAAGTCGCAGTGGGGGAGAGAGAGAGGAAATAAATAGCAAATAGTGGACAATTTTTAAACCGCGTTGGAAAGTTGGTAGCGCTATAACACACAATTTATAAAGACCATGGGGGGTAAAAAGTGATGGTGGACCTGACTTCCCAGAATGCTGTGCAGAAGAGAAACCCCTCCATGAGTGCTCTGTGCATGCAGCCGTGCATACAGTCCTTTCTCTGCTGCACGGAATTTTGGGAGGGCAGGTCCGCCATTGCATTTTCCACAGTATTTCTATATTGTGTGCGATAGTGCTACCCACTTTCCCACAGTCTTTATAAATTGTGTGTTGTAGTGCTACCAACTTACCTCCACTATTTAAAAATTGTCCGTTATTGCTATTTATTGCTAGTACTTTCCCACGGTTCCTTATAAAAGTTTGTATAGGTTGGCATAACAATAATAGGGGCTGATGGGCTTGTATTGTGCTGTACATAAAGTTTAATTATTATTAGGCATGATTAATTTTGTTCGAATATAAGACTGATAAAGATTTAGGGCAGGCCCACCATCGCTCAATGTGTCATGATGTCACCAATAGAAGGTAGAACAGTCCTAACCCCGTGGATGGCTCCTTGCAAGTGTGAAAGCATTCAGTGTCCCAGTTAGGAGTGGTCAAGGGTGAAAAACCAAACCCCCATTCCTATCCCAGGATACTGAACGGATAATTTAGTGGAGCGCAAGTGTGAAAACACGTAATGCAATTGATTCTTAACTGCCTCCAGACTTCAGGAACAATTAAGGAAGGAATAGTAAATGTTATTTGCCAGCAATGTCAATGTCCTGTAGACAAAACTTTGTTAAAAATCTGTCCCTTCCTGACAACCTCAATTTATTATTACTTAAGTTGTTATTGTAGTGGCAGCTACACTACTATTGAAAGAACACACAACCAGATGGGTTGAGCTCAGTGAACAGAACTGATTTATTGCAGGCTGTTGGGATGGACTCGTACTCCCAGCCCGTACCTGGCTGAGAACCGTGCTGGGGGGCGCTGACGTCGCCTGGGCGACACGTGGTCTCCCACCGTGGGCTTCTGAGCTCTGTGCTGAGAAGAATGGGAAACCCCCGATGGCTGGCTGCCCCGTCGTGTTGATTACAAGCAGGGCCGGATCGCCTGCCTAGTGGTGTGCCGCCACATTTTGTTGGTTCATGTTATTTCCTTTTTCTTGTGAAACACAAAAGCTTGCGGATGCTGCAATTGTAGTAAAAACACAGAAATATATGAGGAAGTCAACAGGTTTCACAGCATCCATAGAAGGTAAAGATCTATAACCAATGTTTTCTGTCTGAGCCCTTATTCAAGGTATGAGTAAAAAGCAGACAGGGACCTGAATAAAAAAGCTGGGCAGAAAGGAGGAAAGAGGGGGATGGGTGGTGGGGGAGCACAGTCAACTGACAAAAGGCGATAATTGAATATCGATAGGAGGAAAAGAGAGGAACGTTGAGAATTGGTCTGGGGCGGATGGCTTTGTGAATGCAGAACAGGAAGAAAGGAGCCAAAGGGAAATAGAGACCAGGGAAAATAAAAATAGTGATAGGGGAATGGGAAAGATGGAGGGTGTCTAATGGAAACTGGCAAAGGTGGAGTATGGCATGTTGTTCCTCCAATTTGCGGGTGGACAGACATGTCAGCATGGGAATAGAAATGGATGGCCACTGAGAAATCCCCACTCTTGGAACAGACAAAGCAAAGTTGAGTGGCTGCCGTGGTGGGTCAGTAGTGGGGGGGCAAGTGAGGCGAGCTTGTCCCACAAGTCTGCCAGGAAGGCCCGTTTCTTGGTCCTGGAGTCCGTGCTTGGGCCGAAGAACTCCCCAGGCAGCGACAACGGTGCACCATAGACCAGCTCTGTGGACAATACCTGTAGGTCTCCCTTCGGGCCTGTTCTGATGCCAAGCAGGATCCAGGGCAATTCGTCTGTCCAGTTGGGGCCGGTGAGGCGCGCCATGAGAACAGACTTTTAGAGTGTTTCCACTGGCACCTCGAGTCCGTTGGCCTGAGGATGATAAGTGGTAGTATGGTGAAGCTTAATACCCAGGAGGTCCGCCAGCTGTGACCAGAGAGCGGATGTGAACTGGGTGCCCCTGTCGCTGGGACGCCGAACCTGGCGATCCAGTGGGCGAGCAGAGTTCTGGCGTAGGACTTTGCGGGAGTGTCTTTTAGTGGGATGGCTTCTGGCCACCTCGTCGTGCGATCAACCATAGTCAATAAGTAGCGGGCGTCCCTGGACACCTGTAGGGGGCCCACGATATCAATGTGAATGTTCTCAAGCCTCTTGGCCAGGGGGTTGAATTGCTGCACTGGAGCTTTAACATGGTGCTGGACCTTAGAGGTTTGGCACTGTGTGCAGTTCCTCACCATCTGGGCCACTTGCTTTTTGAGGCTGTGCCACATAAAATGCTCCACCACCATGTGCACTGAGGCCTTGATAGAGGAGTGAGCCAAGTCGTGGACCATCCCGAAGGCCTGTGGCCTCCATTGCAGCTGGACTACTGGGTGCGGCGAGCCGGTGGAGATTTTGCAGAGTAGCGTGTCAGGGCTGTCCGGTAGCTTTAGATCCTCAAGGTGGAGGCTCATGATGGCGGTGCGGAAGGCCTGCATTTCCTTGACCCCTTTCTGTGCCTACGCTAGTTGGGTGTAGTCCAGGCTGGGGGACAGGTTGTGGATTATGGACCACGAGAGCATGTTGGCAACGACGTTGTCCTTACCCGCCTGGTGTCGGATGTTGGTAGTGAATTCCGAGATGTAGGACAAATGTCGCTGCTGGCACGCCGACCAGGGGTCTTTGGCCATGGTGAGGGCTTGGGTGAGTGGCTTGTGGTCAATAACCACCATGAACGGTCTGCCCACCAGGAAGTTCTGAAAGTGCCTGATGGAAAGGTACAGGGCCAGGAGCTCCCTGTCGAAAGTGCTGTATTTAAGTTCGGGAGAGCAGAGGTGCTTGCTGAAGAACACAAGTGGGTGCCACTGGCTGTTCACCAATTGCTCTAGGATGCCCCTGATGGCTGTGGCTGAAACGTCCACTGAGAGTGCAGTGTGGGCATTGGGCCATGGGTGGGGCAGTAGGGTGGTGCTCGCCAGGGCGTCTTTTTCGTCCTCTCTAGGGTCTTATTTTTGACGGCGATTAATGCGAACAATGGTCACATGATGCGGGTTGCCCCCAGGAAGAAACAGTGGTAGAAATTGACCATTCCGGTGATTTCTTGTAGACCCTTGAGGGTGTTGGGTTTTGGGAACTGGCGTACAGCCGCAACCTTTTCTGGTGATGGGACGG
Organism: Narcine bancroftii; assembly: GCF_036971445.1. NCBI lineage: Eukaryota > Metazoa > Chordata > Chondrichthyes > Torpediniformes > Narcinidae > Narcine > Narcine bancroftii. Next base: position 100,572,566 of record NC_091476.1, on the reverse strand, counting down.
CCCCGTCCGCGGAGATGGTGTGACCCAGGAACTGCAAGGACTCTTTGCTGAATTGGCATTTGGCCACGTTGACAGTTAGGCCAAATTCTGCCAGGTGGGCAAATAGTCCGTGGAGATTGCCTTTGTGTTTATTGTAGTCCCAACTAGCGATGAGGATGTCATCGAGATAAATAAACATGAAATCCAGATCCCTGCTCACTGCATTAATCACTGGAAAGTCTGGGTCATGTTTTTAAGTCCAAAGGGCATCTGCAGAAACTTGAATAGGTTGAAGGGGGTAACGATGGCACTTTTGCCAATATCGTCGGGGTGGACCAGGATTTGATGGTAACCCCATACCAAATGGACCTTCGAGAAAATTTTGGTGCCATGCAAGTTAGCCGTAAAGTCTTGTATGTGCAGGATGGGGTATCGGTCCAGCGAGGTCGCATCGTTTAAACGGTGGTAGTCTTCACATGGGCTCCAACCCCCGTAAGCCTTCAGGACCATGTGGAGGGGGGTTGCCCAAGGGCTATCCGACCTGCAGACAATCCCCAGCTCTTGTAATCGGGAGAATTCCTCCACCCGTTGTAGCTTTTCGGGGGGAAACTGCCTGGCTTTGGCATGGAGGGGGGACCCTGGGTTGAGATATGGTAGCGGATGCCATGTTGGGGCATGACGGAGGTGAACTTAGGCCGCAGAATGGTGGGGAATTCATTAAGTATGTGGGTATATTCGTCTTTGGGAGCGCTGAGATTAGCTATCCCCGGATCGCACATGATGTGGAATCAAGGAGGACAGTTTGAAAAGTGCGGGCATGCACGAAACGTTCGCCTTTTATGTCCACCAACAAGCTGTGCGCCCGGAGGAGGTCGGCTCCCAGGAGCGCTGTACCCACCATGGCCAGCACGAAACTCCAGCGAAATTTGTCTTTGCCAAGCTGAATCTGGACTCTGCGCGTACCAAAGATCTTGATCACGGATCCGTTTCCCGCTCATAGCGTGGGGCCTTGTGCTCGGGTGTGGATCTCGAGGGTGGTCAGCAGAAGCACACTCAGCTCGGCTCCGGTGTCCAACTGGAAACGTCGGCTGATGGTGTTGGTTACGTGCAGGAGGCTGTTAGTGTGGCCAGCCATCAATGGTGGCTGGCCAAGTCGTTTCCCCGAAATGAGCAGGGCTGCCTGCACCTGCGGGCTTGAGCCCCTCAGCATTGATGGTAGAAGCACCAGGTGGCATGCGGCTCTTCTGGTTTGTGCTTGGGGGTGCTTGTGGTTGGCTGGGTCCAGGGCGGGTGACCCGACTGAAGGCGGCTTCGTTTTCTCGTTTCGTCTGCCAGAGTACATCAGCGCGGGCTGCAACTCTCTGTGGATCTGAGAAGTCCTTGTCCGCCAGCAGGAGTTGGATGTCTTCTGGCATCTGCTCAAAGAAGGCTTGCTCAAACATCAGGCAGGGTTTGTGGCCCTCTGCCAATGTGAGGATCTCGTCCATGAGGGTGGACGCGGTTCTGTCGCCTAGGCCGTCCAGGTGCAGGAGCCTGGTGGCGCGCTGTTGACAAGAGAGGCCAAAGGTGCTGAGGAGGCGGTTTTTGAGGGAGAGGTATTTACCCTCCTCTAGTGGGTCATGGATTAGGTCATCCACCCTGGCAACAGTTTCTTGGTCAATGGCGTGGTAGATCATCGTGGAGTTTGAAGTGATTTTTCTGAGTTGAAACCACCTCCACCTGCCTGAACCAAGTGTGTGGGTGATGTGTCCAGGTGGGGGGGGGGGGTGGGGGGGGGAAGTTTCACCGCGACCGCGTTGACCGCTGCTGAATCCATGTCGTGAGGCCAGAAAAACGTCTGGACTCGCTGGGGTCACCAATGTAGCGGCAGCTACAAACTCTGAAACACACCACAGGACGCTGAGGGGTTTCAGTTGAACTTATTTATTTGAACTTTGCGCGCACCCTTTAAGGGCAGCGTAAGCTCCACCCTGTGTGGGCAGTGTGACATCATCATGTTGCCCGAGGAGTGTGCTGTGGCCTGAGCCACGAGGCACTGAGATACCCCCGACGGCACCATCTTCCCATGGCTGCCCCGCCATTATGGCAATACAAGCGGGGGCTGGTTTGCCACGAGAGATGTGCGCTGCCACAATGGCTGAATTTTAGAGCCAATTGACAATTCATGAAGGTATTTAGGAGAAAAGCACTATTGCATCTGCCTTCATTTTGCATCAGAGAAAATGTAAAATCCAATAAATAGCTATGAATTTAATTGAAAAGGAGGGATGTACTTGGGAGAATTAGAATAATTGGGAAAGTGATGGTGAGCAAGTTGTTGAATCTGTGGCCTGCTAGATCCCAGGGTTGTGATGGCTCTACCCTGGGTTTTAAAAGAAGTGGGTAGTGAGATGGTGGCTGCGTTCATTTTAATTTTGCATAATTCCTTTTATTTGGGAAGTCCCTTTTTTTTTGAAAAATAGCAAATTAGTTCAAGCAGGGTAGGAAACAAAGTGCAGAAAATTTCAGTCCAGTTAGTTGATGTCATAAGGAAAATATTAGGAGCTTTTCGGGTTGGTACTTAGAACATTTAAAATAATCAGACACAGCCCAAATGATTTTGTAAAGGGAAATGCTGCTTGACCCATTTATTGGTGTTCTTTGAATAAGTAAATGTGATGTAGTACAATTACACATCCAGAAGCCATTTCATGAGGTGCTCCATCAAAGATCATTGTATGAAATGAATACTCATAGTATAGGATAGTGGTTTTCTAACTTTTTCTTTCCATTGACATACCACCTGAAGTAATCCCTATGCTGTAGGTGTAAGTAAAGGATTACTTCAGGTACTATGTGAATGGAAATAAAGTTAGGAAACTACTGTTTTAATCGTATCTAATTGACTCATTATATGTGTGGTTTCATAACTCCAAAGGAAATAGGCCAGTGACATTTTTTCTCAAGCAAAATATTTCAGTAGCAATTGGGTCTAGAGCAATGGTTCTCAACTTACCCCCAACCGCCTCTTTCCCCATCCTTCCCCGCCATATACCACCTTACTAATCACAGAGCACCTATATTACTTAAGGTGGTGTTTGAGTAGAAAGAAAAAGTTTGAAAACCACTGGTGTAGCAAGTATTACATTTGGCTGAAAGAAGATTGGCTGGCTAACATCAAGCACAGAGAGAGAGAGCGAGAGAATAGTTACACGTACATCTTTTTCTGATTGTCAAGATGTAATGGATTCTGTCACAAGGAGCACAACTTAAAATTTATCTCTATGACTTCAAAAGGGACTGAAGTTTTATTTTCTAAATTTGCTAATGACACCAAGATGGCTGGGAAAGTTGTGAAGAACACATCAAAAAGCTGCCAAGAGATGTATAATGTCTCTCAAATCTGGCAAATGAAATATTATGTGCAAAAATGTAAAATTGTCCATTTTTTTCAGGGTGAGCTAAATGGTTAGAGATTGCGGAAGAAGCCTAAGATGCAGAAGATATGGATGTCCCAGTGGATCGCATCCATATAGATACATTAATTAGGAAAGAATACCCCTTTGCCAGAACTCATTCATAATCATCAAAATCTCACTTGGCTAAGAGGGACCTTCTTTATCAGATTCTCTTGCTCGGTCAGAATCTCAGTCCTAATGCCCACTGTAGTGGAGATGAGATCATTACCTTCCTCTTTGTGGACTTATTTTTCTAAGAAAGTCTGGAAAAGAATGCAATAGTTGTCAAGATTCATAGAACACTACAGTGCAGTACAGGTTCTTCTGCCCATGATGTTGTGCCAATATATGTAATCAAAACACAGAAATGCTGGAGGTACTCGGGTGGTCTTGTAGCATCCATAGGAAGTAAAGCTATACTACCAACATTTGGACCTGAGCCCTTCCTCAAGGTATTCCTGCCAACCTACTCCACAACAATCTAATTTTCCCCATCTCACACTCCTAACCCTCTATTTTTCTTATATTTATGTGCAATCTAAGAGTTTTTTGTATATCCCTATTATACCTGCCTCCACCATCACTCCCAGCATGCATTTCAGGCACCCATCGCACTCTGAATGTGCATCTCCTCTGAACTTTCCTCCATTCCTCTGGTATGACTGAAGTTGTCCCAGTAAAATGGTGATGGCTGTCCACCCTATCTCAGCCCCTCAAAATTTTATATATCTCTATTAAGTCACCTTTCATCCTTCATCGCTCAAAGGAGTTGCATAACAGAAGACTCTGATCTATGGGTAGTTCCCTGTGACCCACACTGAAACGAACTTAAACTTCTGCTGAAAGATCATTAATTTGTTGAAGCACTTTGATTTGCCTGAAGCTTGTTGTTCCAGTGCAATGGTGAAAGCTGACTACTGCCAAGTTACAGATGTCTGAGCACATTTTTAAACAAAAAATAGACTTTATTCATGATAAATTATTTACAAAGGAAAACCGTTCATAGTCTCTTCCCATCCTTAGTTTTTAATCCATGCCTTTCCATCACTGTACATTGTTGCATTCATTTCTATTTACATCATTACCACTACAGTGGCATCTTGTTGTTACTCCCCCTCTACTTCCCCTCAATGTCCGGTAATGGAAGAACTGTAGACTGTGGTTGGCTGCACCAAGCCTCAATGTGTCCCTCGGTAAATACTCCTGCAGGCTGGAATATGCCAGTTGGAACCATTCCTGCACCAACATCTCAGTGTGCTGAAAGATCAACAGGATTTGTGCAGACCAAATTGTGTATTTCACCATGTTGATGGTCTTCCAGCAGTTGTGTGTGTGTGTGTGTGTGTGTGTGTGTGTGTGTGTGTGTGTGTGTGTCCGTCTGTCCCCAGGAACAGACGTAAAGCAGAGTCCTCTATCATGCTGGGGATGCACTGTGACAAGAACCCTTTCATCTTTTGCCACACTTAGTAAATCTGCATTCTGCAAAAAGATAGATGATTGTGTCTCCTCTCTATTTAAGTTATCTTGGGGACAATATGCATTGTGAGTGATGTTCTGGTTGTACAGGAAGGATCTGACTGGGAGGGTTCCTCTCTCCGCCAGTAAGGCCAAGTCCTGGTGCTTGTTTGTGAGTACTGACAATTAAGCATTCTGCCAGATGACCTTGATGGTCTGCTCAGAGAACCACTCCACTGGGTTTATCGAATCCTGGTCTCAGTATCTGCAGGACGTTCCGTGTTGACCACTGCCTGATGGCCTTGTGGTCAAAAGTGTTGGACTGGAAAAAAAAATTCCCACACAGTGGTAGAGTGACCGGGACATAGCACAGCAATGGGGCCAAGCCTATCCTTCACAACACCTGAAATAGGTTGAACCTCAGTACATAGTAGCACTTGCACTTTGTACAAGTGTACTTTGGTTCCACACACACCCTGATGTGGCCACACATGAAGGGAGTCATCAGGTTGAAGCTGATGTTAGGTACACACTTGTTCCCATTGTCTGGTGACTTGTATAAGTGTTGCAATTTCTACATGATCAAGCCAAAATGTACACACATAACCTTGAATAAAATCTGGAATGTACACTTTAATCACGTGAATTGTTTGATTACAAATTTATAAGTTTAAAACTGTGGACCACAGTGGCAAAAAAGGAAAAATAATGCACCTTTGTCTAAACATAATGGAAGGCACTGTATATTGATTTGAAGGCAAAATGAATAAATGAAACAACCTATCAATGTCAGCAAGACAAACTAGCTGGTCATAGACTTCTAGAAGAGAGGTGGAGGTTATTTCCCTGTCTACATTAACTGCACTGAGGTAGAGGTTGTAGACAGCTACAACTTCCTAGGGATAAATATCTCCAATGACTCCAAAACTTGAGAAGATTTGGCACGTAGCCTATGTCCCTCAACACTTCTATAGATGAATCGTTGAAAGTATACTGGCAGGATGTATCACCGTGTGGTATGAGAGCTGCTCTGCCCAAGACCTTAAAAATTTGCGAAGTTCTGAACACAACTCAGATTAACTCCATCTGCACTTGGAAAAGCAGCCAAAGTAATAAATGATTTATCCCACCCTGCCTACAGCCTACTCTAAACAGGAAGATGATTTATGAATATGAAATTGTGTGCCACCAATTTCTTTGCCATTGTTCAGACCGCTAAACAAACTACACATTTGTTAAAAAATGTCTTTGCTCTGATCTAACTGATCTATCTCTCTGACTCTGCACTGTACAGTATTTTTACTGCAGTACTATGTGTGGGTTAACTCACTGGACTGCTCACAAAATAAACTTTCTCAATGTACATATGTAATATAAAGAAAACAATTATTGTTTTTCTGGTAGTATATTTTTAGGAATAAAACTTATTTTTGAAATTGAAAACCTTGTTTACTTTTGTGGTAGTTATTTCATGAACTGAATAGAAGGTAAGGGAGGTCATTCTTAAATAATTTAGGATTTTAGTGAAAGTACACCTGGAATTCTGTGCCTAGTAAATGGCGTTATTTAATTAAAGATACAAGTACTTTGGAAGACTTTTGGTAAAGTGTTAAGAGATTAAATTGCGAGAATGGAAGGGTTATCATGCAGAAGGCACGGACATTCCTTTATTCTTCAGAATTCAGAAGAGTGAGAATAAAAGGTACATGATCACAAGGATTTTGCATCCAGCTTTACAGGAAAAGAATGGTGCTTTGCTATTGACTCCATTAAAAGTTATCCACAGAATTTATGCGGGGTTTTGAACGATAATTTTCAGCCATTGTGAAGTTGATCCAGGACATCAACCTCCATTTTAGATCAGAGGTGACTGTTATGTCCTTGGTTGTACCATCAGATGTCTTAATAAACACTCAGAGAAGCTTGTAAGTTTACAGCACAAACCTTTACTCCATCTCAGGCTGCTGGCCCAATATGAATACACTGTCGCACTGAGCATCCTCACCACTCAGTGTTATGTGGCTCTTACAATGTGTCTCACTGAGCATGCTCACCACTCAAGTGTGATGCAGCTCTTACAGTCTTGCAGTGTTCATACTCCAGCATAAAATAGTCCTCAGTTTCCACTGTATATAACATCCCTCCTTCTTTAAAAAATGTCTAAAAACTAAAAGATTTATTAAAATTAAAATTTCTTAAAAATAAATTGTTACTGCTTCTTTACCTGCACTTGCCATTAAGAATTAAATATTCTATTATACAATTGTAGTTCTATATTCTTCTCAGAGGTATCACACTGGTGATAGGATGTTTCTTCTCCACCTTGTAGACCTTGTTGTCTGTTTGCTTCGGTGGTGTTAGTACAGTTGTGGGTGGTGGTGTTGTTTGCCTTGGTTCTCCTGTTGCCTGCTGTTCAGTTGTTATGGTGTTGTTGGTTGGGGTTTCTACTCTTATTCCTTCACAAGTTGTTGGATTTTTAGAAGCTGCTGGTACTTCTGGCGCTTTCCGTGTCAGATCTGGGGTTGGGCGAATGTGGGTCCTGTTTCATCTCAGCTGCTTGCCAGATTCTGTCTCAATGTTGTATGACCTTGGCGTTTCAGCTTCTCTAACAATCTTTGCTGGACTCCAGGTTTTTGTCTCTGCCTCTTGAACATGCACAATCTGCCCTCGGAAGAGTTCTGGTAGTGTTTGTGCATGTTTATTATAATGTTGACGACTTTCCTCTTGTATGTTGGTCAACTTATTTCCTCTTGGTCATCTGGTGGATGGATTTTGCATGGCAGGGTTGTCTTGTACTTTCTGCCATTCAGCATGGCTCACAGTGACAGAAGGACGAGATAGGGATCTTCGTTTGTCTCTCGACACTTTGTGAGAGTGCGTTTAATTGTCTCAATGAATCCATGGCCTTTGGGGTAATGTGGTGATGAAGTAGTGGTGGTGAACCCATATTCTGCAGCTATTTCTCTGAATTCACGCGATGTGAATTGGGTTCCATTGTCACATATCACTTGCTCGGGTATCCCCTGTTCTTTGAAGAACGCACGTGCTGCTGCAGTGAGGGTCGATGCTTTCAGGTCCTTCACTTTCCTGATGAAGTGGAATTTGGAGTAGTAGCAGGACACAATCAGATGCCATTCTTGATTTTCTGTGAACAGGTCTGCTCCCACTGTTTGCCATGGTCTGGTGGGTATTTCCTTGGGTATCATCTCTTTTTGTTGTGTATTTCTGGCATGCTCAATGTCCTTGTACATGCATATCCAGTAAACTGCTGACTTTGCTCTAAGTTTGCATTTCTCCATTCCCATGTGACCTTGGTGTATTTTCTGGAGAATTTATTTTTTCATTGTCTGGTATTATCATCCGAGATCCTGCTAGCAGTACACTGTTCTCCAGGGATATGTCGTCCCTGACAGACCAATACTGACCTATGTAGGCTATACCTGTTTTATCCTTTCTGCCCATCCCTGTATCGCCTGTTGGGAGAGCAGCTGCAGCTCCTCATCCTTTGCGGTTTCTTCTTTAATCAGGTTTAGTTTGTTATTGGTTACCCTGACGAGGTGATGTATCTTGATTTCCATGTCTTTCATTTCATATTTTTCATTTGGGGAAAGGCGTGACAAAGCATCGGCAAGCAACATTTCCTTCCCTGGCCTGTACGTCAAAGGTAAAGTCGTAACATTGGAGCTAGAGGATTAGCCTCTGTAGTTTGGCTGGTGCCTTGCTTAGGTTCTTTTTCTTGATGTGTTCCAGTGGGCGATGATCACTTTCTACCATAAACTGTCTCCCATAGAGGAATTTGTGGAATTTTTCTCATCCATATATGACTGCAACTCTTTCAATATCGGCATATTGGGTCTCTGCTGTTGTCAGGGTTATTGAGGCAAAGGCTATCGGTTTTCCTTCCTGCTGCCCCGAGGCTTCTGATGGAAGCATCTACTTGTAATGTGACAGTTTTTTCCTGTTATAGTAGCTCAGTTCTACTTTGCAGACCACTTCCTTAAGCTTGTCAAAAACTCACTGATGCGATGGTGACCACTGAAACTTCACATCCTCTTTCAGCAACTCTCTGAGGTTGGCTGTGTGGTCTGACATGTATGGGGTGAAGGAACTCATAAATTGGACCAGGCTGAGGAAGCTTCTTAGTTCCTTTATGTGATCCATTTCAGCACTGGCTGCTACCTTCTCTGGGCTTGGCCTGACCCCTTCAGGTGTGTTCACCATTCCGAAGAACTGGCACTCCTCCACTTAATGATGTATTTGTCTGCATTGAGTTTGATGCTGGCCCTACTTGTTCTTTCCATGGCCTCATGTAGATGGAGATGGTGGGTTTTCCCGTCTCTGCCAAAAATCTGGATATCATCTGCGATGCTGACAGTGCCCTTGCATCCCCTGTAGGTCTCATCCTTCTTTTAACATAACATAACAATTACAGCACGGAAACAGGCCATTAGGCCCTTCTAGTCCGCACCAAACCAAACACCCCTCTCTAGTCCCACCTCCCTGCACAATGCCCATAACCCTCCATCTTCTTCTCATCCATATACCTGTCCAACCTTTTCTTAAATAATACAATTGACTCCGCCGCCACTATTTCTCCCGGAAGCTCATTCCACACGGCTACCACTCTCTGAGTAAAGAAGTTCCCCCTCATGTTACCTCTAAACCTCTGCCCCTTAATTCTTAACTCATGTCCTCTTGTTTTAATCTTTCCTCCTCTTAACGGAAATAGTCTATCCACATCCACATCTGTCTATCCCTTTCATAATCTTAAATACTTCTTCTATCAAATCCCCTCTCAACCTTCTACGCTCCAAAGAATAAAGACCTAATCTGTCCAGTCTCTCCCTATACTCTAGATGTTTAAACCCAGGTAACATTCTGGTAAACCTTCTCTGCACTCTCTCCACTCTGTTTATATCCTTCCTATAATTAGGCGACCAGAACTGCACACAGAACTCCAAATTAGGCCGCACCAACGTCTTATACAATCTCAACATCACCTCCCAACTCCTATATTCCATGCAATGATTGATAAAGGCCAGCATACTAAAAGTATGCTTGAAGATGGAAGATGTCTTGGCTCACCTTTAGGTCAAAAGTTAGGTGCAGGAACTTGTACCGGCTGAATGGAGTGTTGAAAGTTGTTAGCAGTGTCGATTCTTCACCCAGCTTCACATTCCAATACCCATTCTTGGCATCTAGCTTACTGAAGATTTTGGACCCCACTAGTTCAGAAGTGATGTCTTCCAACATTGGTATTGGATAGTGCCCTCTTTTGATTGCTTGGTTTAGGTCTTTGGGGAACAGACATATTCTTAGGTGGTCATTTTGTTTTTCTTTTACTACTATAGAATTTACCCAGTCACTTGGCTCTACTACTTTTGCTATTACTCGTTTTTCTTTAGCTTTTGTTTCAGCTCTATTGACACCTTCCGTAGAGCATGGATTATTGGTTTGTATTTTGGGTCTATAGAAATGTGGTATTCAAAGTTCCCAAAGCACCCGACTGTGTCATCAAAGCATTCAGGGTACATGTCCATGAGCTTGGCCTTGTTTGTGATCGGAGGGCATTGCTCAAGTGGGGTGTCACCATTGATCCTCTTGGACATTTTCTTCTCCTTGATCTCATTGTTTACAGAGATTAGCTATAATTTCTGACAACTATTCAGGCCTAGGATTGCTGGTCCGTCAGCATCAACCACGAAGAACGTGCATATGATCTTCTTTCCTTTATGTTTGCATTTTATTTGTACTTTTCCTATTTCTTTAATCACGGGGCCACCATAGGCTGTGAGTGTGACATTTGTGTCTTCTAATGTGCCTTCCTCCGGATACCCATTCTTTATGTATTCGGGAAACATTGGCGGTACAGTCTTAGCGGGAGGATGTTGCTTTGTGATCCAGTATCCAACTTTATTTTCAAGTTGAATGTTGTTGGTTTGTTTCTGATCTTTCTTTTAACTTGGATTCTGGTGTGCAATTCATTTTTTTCTCCTTTCCCTTTCTTGGACATCTCATGAAGGAGTATTGTTTCATTGCCGAGCGTCAGTGAGTCGGAGTCACTGCTGTCTCACTTCCCTTGATGTGGTGTACTTTCCTTCTGTATTCTTGGTTTCTTTCTGTTTTCATGTCAGACCTACATATTTTTTCCCAGTGATTGACCTTCCCACAGGTCATGCACTTTGAACCATATGCGGGGCATTTCCTGCAGTCATCGAAGGGGTGTATTCTGCTGCACTTCCTGCAGTTCTTGGATGTCTGCGACTTTCTCTGCATGCGCTTTATGGCATCAACCCTTCTATCTCTGTGCTGCATGTTGACCTGCACGGAGAGGGATTGCATTTGCCTCCTAGTGGCCTCGAAGGCCCTAGCTGTGTCTACGGCATCTGCTAGTTTCAAGCTGTCTTTTCCTATGAGAGCTCTCTGCTCTTCAGGTTGAGCACTTCCCCAGATTAGTTGGTCGACTATTCTCTCCTCGATTTCTTTGAACTCGCATTTTGTTGCCATGTTCTTTAGCCTTGTGAGGAAATTATCTACTGACTCATCAGGCTCTTGTTTTAATCCCTGGAACTCCTGTCACTTTATTCTATGGTTGGATTTCAGTTCCAGATGAGAGGAAAAGTTTTCTAATATTCTTTCTGCGTTATTTTTTTCCCCTTCAGCCAGCTCCCAGTTATTAAACAGGTCTAGTCTTCGCTACCCCATCCAAACAAGGATGTAACTAACCTTTTCCTCTGATGTGATTCCCTGGAGGAAACTTTTGAATGCCAGGTTACACTTCTGCTTGAACTTTTTAAAAGCCTCTATGATGTCGTCAGCTTCCCCGTCCATGACTGGGTGCAATGTTGCTGCTGCTGCTGTGGGCATCTTCTCCAGGTCTGGTAGTCAGGGAATTGTTCTTTTTCTTTGTTTTGTTCTCTTCGTGTTTATTTTGGTTTATAGGGATTTCTTTCCTATCTGATGTGGGTTTCTGTCAATCCCACCGCTGCCACCATGTTATGTCCTTGGTTGTACCATCTGAGGTCTTAATAAACACTCAGAGAAGCTTGTAAGTTTATAGCACAAACCTTTACTACATCTCAGGCTGCTGGTCATGTATGAATACACTGTTGCACTGAGCATGCTCACCACTCAGTGTGATGTGGCTCTTACAGTCTTTCAATGTTCATGTTCCGGCATAAAATAGTCCCCAGTTTCCACTGCATATAACAGTGACTCTGGACATTTTGAGCAATAGTATCTTTTTCAAATAATTCTTGACCAAGAATTCCCATTGAGATTGTAGAGTATAAATCAGGAAATGCTATTAAGTATACTGTTATGTTGTTCCTTGAAGAAGAACAACTTTGCGTGATTTTAACACTGAAACAACTTTATTTTCTAGGTGCTTGAACCAACAATGCAGTCTACTTGATCCCGTACAAACCATGTGCATTGACAACTGGGAATGTGGTTCTTCATTATACATGCATAATAACATATCTTTTCCCTTTTAATAGAAAAAAAACAACACAAACACAATACTTTGTCTACATAACAAGGGTACGTACATTCGGTGGCCAGTCTCTTTCAAACTGTCTCTGAGGTGGTTTAACAGTCCTTTTTGGTTTGGTATATGTTTCCACTGGTGTACTACTTGCACTTCCTGCATTAGTATTTGTGTCATTCTGTGAATTCTGAACAGCATGTTCCTTTTCCTTTTGTGTACTGACAGGTGACGGGTCATGACCATGGGTTGGAGCTTGTGGACATAGATACATGCAATTCCTTTTCAGAAGTGTCCATCCCTCTGTCTGGATCTGATAGAAATGTGAATCTATTTCCTCTTGCACGTATCCTTGCATGGACCATATGCCAGAATTGTGATCTTTGATTCGCATTTGAACTTCAGGAATAGTAGGCTTTTCGCAATCTTATTGTGATACTGTTTCTGTTTTACTTTCTCTTCTACTTTAGTCTGTTTGACCTTGTATGCTCCTTTAGGTGTCAATAGATTTTCATGCATTGGAAGATTGGTACGTATGCATTAACCCATCATGTTTGGGCAGGAGAAAGGCCGTTCTGTAGTGGTGCACTTCTGAGAATCATTAGACTACCGCAGAAATGTCTCATCCATCGTGCGCTTTCTTCATGAGGCTCTTCACCACCTTGACAGAACTCTCTCCGAGGCCATTAGTTTTAGGTGATGTGGGCTTGAAGTTATATGTCATGTTTCAAGCCCAGAGGACCCCAAAACCCAGCAGCAATAGATATTCACCAAGACCAATGGTTACTTAAACAAAAGTTGCTTTTAATTATCTTTAAACATGAAAACAGAATCACATTTTAAATTATCACTATTGACTTAACTAACCTAACCCCCTTCTAATTCTAAGCGCATGTGTATGTAAAGTGTGTGTTAAGTTTAGAAAAGTTCTTTGATTCAGTCCAATCTCACTTCTCATTCCTCCAAGTTCACTAGTTGCAGGCAATTCTTATACTGTGCACAGAACTTAATATTTATAAAGTTCACCAGGCTTTAGTGCTTGAAAGGTAAATGATTACCACTCAGGAAAGTTCTTGTCAGTTTTCAGAGAGATTTATTGTTCCAGGACATCCACAACTGATTCCTTTTTTAATCAGTCACTTCAATGTCTTGCCAAAGAAACTTGCCTCCTCAGAATTCTCTAGATGATAATTTTTTTTTAGGTCACCAGAGTTCCTTTTTGTTTCCCTTATTTCAAGTGAAACATTAGACAACCAATCCTCTTCTCTTGCATGAACCACAAGGGCTTTGACCAGGCTGAAGTAAGTGCTCACAACTAGTCTTCCAAATGGGGTTTTCCACAAGCTCGCCAGCTTGTCCTGTTTCAGTCCCAGTTGCTGCTACGGACTGTAACACTGTAGAACTGATCTCTGTGTGTATGCGCCTCTCTCTCTGAGAGAAAGCTTTTTTGACTCTCTGCTTTCAAAACGACATGACCCTCTTAGAACAGCAAGTTCCACTCCAGACAATCTGCAGCTCTGGAAAGCTCTTTCATCTGTTGCCTTTTTGTAAACAACAATTCATTAGTGAAGTTTCTTGGGCACTCTCCAAAACTTTCACAAAGACTGTTGGCCCCAACATGTCTTGCATGAGCAGAGCTCCAGTATTTTAAATAAGATCTGTTTTAAAGTGTTTGTATGTGACCTACAGTAAAACCTCCCCCAATTTATCTCCCAAAAACATATCTATATTCTGTCACACTCCTCCCGGTGTCATGGGGAGTACAGTAACTCCTTACCAGATGGCCGGAAGCAACCCTGCTGACTGACACGACCACCGAGTCCTGTGCCTGAGCACTGATCACAACCTTGGCGGCAAGTTTCGGATTATGGCCCACATAATGTCTGACAGAGGTACACAATGCACCTCCAGCCTGTGGACAGCTGTTACCAGCCTTTTGGATACACAGCTACACCACACAACTGCATACCATCTGCAGTCAAACGGGCTAGAAGAGTGTTTCCATAGGCACCTGAAGATGGTGTTCATGGCACGCCTGAAGAGGCCCAATTGGGCCAAGCTGGTCACAGAGCATCCCTGTGGGGACAGGAAGAAGAACCTGCAGCAGACCTGGACAGGTTACGTCAGCGGCTCGGCAACCTGGTCCCCATTATCGACTTTGCATACGGATAGACCCAGACATGCATACCCAAGGACCTACAAAACTGGGAGTTCATGTTTGTTGGGGGGGGGGGGCAGGGATTGGGAGCACATCGGGCACCATTGCAACAGCCATACGAGGGGCCATTCAAGATGATCAAGAATAACGGGTCCACGTATGTCCTATTTCATGCGGGGGGGGGGGGAGGTTTTTACGATAGACCGACTCAAGCCGGCAGACTCATTCAGACCTTGGGGAATGGGAACCGTTACGCCGGTTCTTGGTGGGGTCACGTGGCGGCCCATTAAATCTGCAGTCGAACTGGCGAAAATGGGGGCTGCATGTGACGAAGGAGATCCCCTCTCAAAATGATGCCAAGGATTCCCCCTCTTCATCATAGCGGAGCAAAACCCGCCTGAGGGAAGTATCTTTCATCCTAGCGGGCGACGTCACTTCCGGCGAGAGCGCCAGGTTCCGGAAGTGCATAAAAGCCTGTCGAGTGAATACTGTATCCAGTTTTGAACTTGTTCCGATTGAGTGTTTTTTTTATTCCAGCACTGTGTAGCACATTGCTACAGTAGTTCTTTATTACACATGCATAATAACACGGATACTTGATTCTAAATTTATGGATGTAAACTGAACTAAAGGAAGGAAAATGGAATTACAAGAAATATGACGATTTGGTTAACCTTTGTTCAAATATTGTTAAGTAGGCCCGCTTTTCATGAATTCCGGGGGCTTCAATGCTACAAGGGGGATTAATATTGCAGCTCTTGTGGAGGAATAGAGTCCAACATTAGCATTTAAATGTGTTCTTGAAGGCGTCAGATTGGTGTCTGTTTTACTCCAGAATAATGGTGGATATTTGTTTCTTTATTTTTGTTATTTAGATCAGTGTATATATTCTAAATCCAGATTTATCATGGGAATTTCATGTAAATATACAGATGGCCTTTTATGCTTTTCGTACAGGGCCTTCGTGGTCAAAAAGTTGAAGTAATTGCAAGTTGATGTGCTGACTTTTCCTTAGACACGTCAACGCTGAAATTTATAGTGGCTCGTCATGATTAATACCATTATCATTATTACCAGCTAAATGTACAGTGACGATGAATGGGAGCAGGCAAGGCTTATCACTCTGGTTCTTTCATCCTGGTCTGCCTTTATGTTCGCATGCATATCATGAGGCGATGATACATTCAACTTTTTGGACTTCGCCAGCAGTGAGAATACAGTGATGAATATTACCCAAGCCGTGTTCTTCGTGGCGAGCCTCCCTGGTTGTGTTGGTGCGCGCAGCTCGAGGCTCGGAGTTTCTCCAGCGGGAGGCACTTGATTAGAATTACATGCTCCCTCGGAAAACCTCGAGCGTCAAAGTCTGTTGAGTCTGACCGACCTCTGACAAGAAAAAGGCAGCTTGTCCAGTTCTTGTCTGCGCCAGTGTTCTGGGTTAAAGAGTTCGGCTTTTATGTCCAGTCAGTGGAAACGATTCATTGTTTTCAGCAAATTCAGGTACTGGGATTGCCCAATGCATTTCTGTTCTTTTAATTTATTTATGTTTGGGGACTGTCTCTCTATTTTCTTTAACCACAAAAAAAAACGATTTAAGGATGTAAAAGAAATGTAATTGCTTCACTTTTTTAAGCGTGAGTTTGTGATGTGCAAATAAATGATCACTTTCTTACCGAGAAGGGGCGTCTTCAGAAGATGAACTGCTCCCTTGAAAACTGTAGGATTTCAGGTCAAAGTCTTTTATTTTCTCTAAATCTTTGGATTCATTGGTTAAAAATTGGGACCTGAATTCTCTCAATACTGACTGCCACATCACTGTAATGGTAAACTATTGCTATCGCAAGCGTCTCCAAACCTATTGCTGGTGTGAAATTACTTGCACGATTTACAAAATGCTGTTAAATCTCTTCATAAATGTTTTGATTTACACAACTGCGATTGAGATGCCAGAATGAAATTAATGTTTTCACTTTTCATCCTCCTGCCTTAAAGACTTAGCTCCTATAAATATCACTGGATGAAAATTTTTTTAACGAATCACCTGTCAAAATTCAGACATCATTGTTCTATTTTAAAATATGTAATACATGCGTATGTATGATCTTTTGAGATATTGTTCTGTGATGTACATTGAATGTGCAGCAACGTCTTCATTTTCTGTGTTATGATTATTGTCATGTGCAACAGCTAGGTTTGTCAGACAACAAACTTTTTCAAATCCCACACCTACAAAATTCTTCCAATGCCAAAAGTGGAAATTGTGTACTGGACATTTGCATCTTAAAGTCCTGAGTAGTTTAGTAATAGTCAAGTTCTAGTTTTCCATCCATATGCCTCCATGCTTTATCCATGTCCTTTCCTAAAACCTCTGTCTTTGAGCTTTTAGGTACCTGGTATCAGATTTTGATTTATAGTACAAATACAATTTGATATTGTATCATTGATTGTCAATAAATCAAAGATTTTATCAGAAATATGAATGTTGGATTCTTTTAGTTAAATCTGTTCAGTTTAAAACATGTTTTTGATTCTGCTAATTGGGTGCAAGGCAGATAATGGCTCTGATGTCTGTCAAAGCAGCATATGTTCTATTGTGAATTGTAGAGAATTTATTTGGTCTTGAGCACTTTCCTAGCATGTCGTCTTTGATGCATCTTTAAATAGACTATATATCTTTTAGTTTTTAATTGTAATTCTTAAAACAAAAAATATTGCAATTCATTCTCAACATTTTCAGACATTTGGCTTCTAAAAGGATCGGTCATGGTAGATTGAGCACATTTGGAGAAAAAGCTGTGTTTTTTTTGGTTGTATCCTTGGGATTGATTATGGTTGTTTAATCATCACTGCATATCAAGAATTAATTAGGGATTAAATTATATATAAGTGACACAAAAGATTGCAGATGTTGGAATTTGGAGGAAAATAGCTTCTTAAAATCACCTCTCTTGACTATATTTCTTCCATATAGCTTGTTCCATATACTTTCACCCTCTGGACAAAGTAGCCTTTAGTTCCCATTCAAATTCACCCCTAAGCGATGCCCATAGTTTTAGACTTCCCTACCCTGTGAAAAAGGCTGGAACTATTCACCATTCACCTTCATGATGTTGTACATCTTTCCCTGCAGCGTAGGAGGTAAACAGGTAAGAAGATCCCAGCCTCTACTCATAACTCGAGCCCTTCAGTTGAAGCCACATTCTCAAATCTGTTCTGTGTTTTTCCAGCTTAATGACATTCTTCCTATTAGCTACATGACCAGAACTGCACCCAAAACTCTGTGTAATCTTACCACATCTTATACAGCTGTAACATGATGGCCCAAATTTTGAACTTAATGGCCTGACCGATGAAGAGAAATGCTTTCTTCACCATCTGTGTCGTCACTTATCCCTAGGTCTCTCTGTTTTACAACACTCTTCAGGTCCCCTAATATTTATTTTGTAAGTCTTATCTATGGTCTAGCCTCTTTTACACTGAGACCAACAAAATTAGTATATAACTTTGTAGAACAGTTCCCTTAAGTGATTTTTGTCATCTAATATTCTAGTTGCATAATTTTAATCATCCTCTCCACTTTACCTTTCAGTCTTAAGTTTGCAATGGCAGTCATTTTCCCCTTTATCAACTTTTTAATGCGTAAAACTTCTTGCATCCTAGATTTTTCCACATTGATTAAAGATTTCAACTGAAACATTAATGATTCTATTTCTCTCTCCACAGATACAGCCAAATTTCCAGAATTGCACTTGCTCTGTGCAACTAGTATAGTTTTCACAATTATCCTGATAGATTAAGTTTCTAGTTGTGGCAACACCATTAGTTTGTTATTGTGATTGCACATTATTCCACAAACAGATTGAATTAGCCCAGGAACCCTTCTCTATTTATTCTCCATTGATCAATTTTAATTTATTAGCAATGAGGATAAAAGATTTTCGGAACTTACCCATTTAATGAGAAGAAGTGGAACTTCATTTTAAAATCTCAAATAGCTTTCATAAATTTAAGTTTCAGTGTAAGAATTAAGTAAAAGTCTTTAATATTAAGGGTAGAATTGTATTAAAAATGGTAAGCACTGAAAGCATGATTTCTGAAGTTTAACAGATGTTCGTTTTAAAAAAAAATGGAGTTATAGTCTTTAAATTCCATAGTGTTTATTTCCATTTCATGCTAAGGCTTGGAGACATTTGCAGATGAATAATGGTTTGGCATTATCAAAAGAATCAAAAATGAATTTAAGCACATATGTGAATGAAAAAATGTGTAAAGATTTTAGATTATGATCTGAGGTGCCATATACTTGTATATCGCTATCTGGAACATTTGGGAAGCATTCTTTCGGACTTCAGTCTAAAATAGGAATTAAATTTGCTCACTCGTCCTATTTTAAAAATGCATTATTCAGACATAATGTTGTTGGAAAAATCCTTTCAAAAACATTCAAGGAAATTGAATGTTAGTAGTACACACTTTTATGTATGAATAAATAAATTTCTGTTCTTGAGGTGTTTGCCTTTCCTCTTTTAAAAATTATATTTGTGAACTCATTTAGTCTTCAATATGGTATTTTTTTTAAAACTTCCATGAATTGGTTCTCCTAAATTACTAATGGCATGCCTTTTTTGTGATTCATATACTAGTTTTGATTTAAGGGCTAATATAAATAGATTTACCCAATAATTGAATTCTTTGCATTCCATGATTTTTGTTCATTTTTCCTGTGTTAACTTGTGAAAGCTTTTCCAATGCCCAAGTAACATCCATCTTCATTGATCTTGAATAAAGATACATCATGTGTCAAAGCTTGTACTGAATGATGTTTATTCATTAGGAAATGCACAAGCTCCAAAGTGATTTGTCTATTACTGTATTGTAAAATATGGGTGTTTTCTAATTTCTGAAAGTGGGCAATAAGATTGCAAAGCATTTTAATACACAACAATAGATGCTGGCAAGCCACATTTGCAGTGTCTGTTTATCATATTGTCATTGTTGAGCTCTATTGATTGTACTGTTGATTAGTTGGACATAATCTCACTGAATCAATACCATGAGTAGATGGTTAAAATTTGGACAGAAAGTGAATCTGATTTGGGAAGCATTGAAAAATGACATAACATGGTAGAGTGTGGACTCTAATTTTCAGACTGGAGCCGTCAGCAATGTGAGTGCAAAGTACAACAGATATTGTGGACTTGTGAGCAAGATGACTTTTAAAACATAGAACAAAAAAGATTACAGGCCACTACAGGCCCTTGATGTTGTGCAGACCCATATTTTCCTTTTAAAATAAGTACTTAACCCTCCCTACCTCCTTACCCTCCATTTTCCTTCCATCCATGTGCCTGCTTAAGAGTCTCTTAAATGCCTGTAATGTTTCAGCCTAAACCACCATCCCTGGCAAGGAATTGCAGGTACCCACACCTCTCTGTATTTATATATTTAAAAAAAACCAAGATGTAACTTGAGAATACTGAGGTAGTAGATACCTTGGAGGTCACTGCCTGGACTTGGATGTAGTGCCATAGAAACCATTGATCTCTCATTACACCTCAGTCAGCAACTATATCACCTTACCAACAACATTACTTTACCTCAATTTATCACATTCTATTCTGTGCCTCCAAATCATACTAGCTGAAATCTTACGAGGGTGGCACAGATAGTGTAGCCCCCCTTCTCTCTCCTCCTTCTCCTCCTCCAACTCTTCCTCCCCACCCCCCACCATCAGTACTACTACAGCAATTCTGATCTACCTTAACCATTTTATTCTCCCTACATTTCTGGGCAATTTTTTGAAAAACAACTAATCTGCTTTTTCATATATAGTTCATACAATTTTCAACTGTTGCTATGTATTTTTTATTGATGTTCTTCTTTGGCTTGGCTTCACGGACGAAGATTTATGGAGGGGGGTAAATGTCCACGTCAGCTGCAGGCTCAATTGTGGCTGACAAGTCCGATGCGGGACAGGCAGACACGGTTGCAGGGGAAAATTGGTTGGTTGGTGTTGGGTTTTTCCTCCTTTGTCTTTTGTCAGTGAGGTGGGCTCTGCAGTCTTCTTCAAAGGAGGTTGCTGCCCGCCGAACTGTGAGGCGCCAAGATGCACGGTTTGAGGCGATATCAGCCCACTGGCGGTGGTCAATGTGGCAGGCACCAAGAGATTTCTTTAGGCAGTCCTTGTACCTCTTCTTTGGTGCACCTCTGTCACGGTGGCCAGTGGAGAGCTCGCCATATAACACGATCTTGGGAAGGCGATGGTCCTCGATTTTTTTTAAAATCTAAAGATGATTTGGAAATGTGAGGTAATAGCTTTTCTAAAATATATAATTTTGCCTCCATTGTTATGCTATTAAATAACAAAACGAAACAATTACTAATTGGAGCGTGTTCAGACTTTAAATCCTGACTCTATCGCAGACAGTTGTTTAAAATTGATGAAAGTTGTCAGAGACTGGTTTCAGTATGTTTTTGAGGGAAATGTTAGCTGTGAATTAATTATCTTTAATACAATTTTTTATGCACTTAAAAAGTCATGCTTCATTCAACAGGAGAGTGGGTGTATGAATCATGTCTACTATCACAGCTTTCAATGGTTATGGTGTTTCTAAAGCTGCAGGCATGTCATCATCCCTGCAGTTTGAGAGGGAGTAAAAGCATTTCTCTGAGAGGTGCAAAGACCCAGCTTGCAGATTGCAATTTTTCATCAGAGATTAATATTCATTTCTGTTGGCATATCTTTACTAATTATGAAACTTTTTTATTCATAACATCATGCTGACTTTGTCAATCCAAGTTTGCAATCATTTATCTTTGTTCTTATTCTTTAAGGACAGTAAAAATTGTGCAAAAGTAAATAGGAAGAGAAATAAATGAAGGCAAAACATAGTAAATTTTGATAGAACCAGTTTCAATAAAGGGTCCTGACCCGAAACATTGACTGACCATTTCTACCTTGTCTGACCTTTGATTTCCTCCAGCAACTCATTGATAATAATCTTTGTCTGAAACTAATAATGTCTTTACTTTCTGTGGGAATCGTCTGCTGCATTTGGTGCTCTTGTGGTCTCCTCTGCATCGGAGGGACTGGGCACGGACTGGGAAATTGCTTCGTGTTGCACCTTGGCTCTGTTTTCTGCAATAGTGGTAATATCCGAGTTACAGCCCATTTCAATTCTCTGCCCCATTCCCATGCTGACATGTCTGTCCACGGTGTCATACTGCTGGACTGGGGCTGGGGCTGCCCGTAAATTGGAGGAACAAAACCTCATTCCATCTGGGCATCCACGCACCCACCCCCGTCTATTCCCCAGTACTCTACCATTAAGTCTTTCTCTCTCCTTTTCCCTCTCTTTCCTTTCCTCCAACTCTTCATTTACAGAGCTACTCCTTCCCCCAATCAATTCTCACCTTTCCTCTCCTGTGCTCATATTCATACCCATTTGTCACCTTTCTGTTGTTCTGTGCTCCTCTTCCTGCTCTTTCTTTTCCTCGGCCTTTTAATTCAGGCACCTGTGAGCTTTTTACTGAGACCTTGGAAAACAGCTTGGCTGCGAAACGTCAGTTTATATCTTTACCTCCTATGGATGCTGCGAGACTTGCTGAGTTCCTCCAATGTTTCTGTATTTTCACAACAATCACAGTGCAGACTTTCGTGATTCACGTCTTTTTTTTAAATAAACAAATAATTTAATGAGTCACTAGTTTAAGATAACATAATTTTCAGCATTGTTCATTGAAAGTACTGATTGTAGTTGATCTTGTAACATTACAGTGAAAGCAGCGCAGCGGCACAGTATTTTAGTTTCTGAATTATGATCGTGTCTTTTACTGGTGAGTTGGAGCCACAAATTTGAATCCCACAGCCCTTTCCTGCTCTCCTCCTCATGGTAACTAGGAAATTTAAATTTAATTAAACATATAATTCTGGAATCAGAGGATACAGTAAAACCCCCATTATCTGACACCTATGGGGAATGGTAGATGGTGGATAAGTGGATTTGCTGGTTGCTTGAGATTGTATGTTGCATGAAATTGGCAAACTGACCCTAGGGCGTGCTAATTTAAAAATTTAATATTTTTGTGATTTTTTTTTTGCCAGTTGCTTGAATTCTGGATAACAGAGATTTTACTGATAATTGTAACTATGAAATTTCTAGATTATTGGAAAAAACTCATTTAGCTCATGAATGTTGTACTGTGAAAGATATCTATCCAAGACTGTCTTTGTGATCTCTGAACTGCAGCAACATGTTTGATTCTTAAGCTTCATAAACCACTTGGTTTCCCATGAATGATGAAACAAAAAAATTTACAGAGCCTTTCCTCATTTCCTTCCTTTTTCTCAAATAGCATAACTAATGAGAGTTTTGGTTCAATATTGTAGCTTGTTGCCATATAGAACCGCAGGTGACAGGAGATTCCATCCAGGGATTCAGCAAATCATTGTCGTGTGAATGATCTGTTTAAGTTTGAAGTTTAAGGTTTCCTTTTGATTTTCAGGGGAACAAGAATTTAAAAACTTCAAAAAATAAAATAGACCATGCTTGAAACTTCAGCAGGGTCGGCAGCGTTTGTGACAAGAAAGAAAAACTAATTTATAATTTCAGGTTGAACTAGATTAGAAAACAAGTTTAGTTTAGTGCAAAGGATAAAGTGTATATCTCTGATGAAGCTTCACTTCAACTCTGGGTTCTGAGATTGAGCAGTTCACTGTCCGTTTAATGAACTAACCACTCCAGCAGGGTAAAAACACAAAAATGCTGGAGGAACTCAGCCAGCAGGTCTCTCAGTATCCCATCAGAGGTAAAGATACATAACCAACATTTCAGGTCTGAGACTTCCTCACTCCAGCAGGGAGCTTGGTGAAGGTAAATTAAAGAATGACATTATGGAAGATTGAAAAGAGAATTACTGTAAATGATGCCTTGCTAGATTCTGGTCTTAACTGGAATTGCACCGACTGATGAGGATCACAGCCTGCATGTTGTCAGAAGATGATGATTTTTTTTGTAGCCTGCCAAAGTGGAGGAAAGTTCTCCATCACAGTTAAAGGCTTTTAGTCATTCAAAAAATGCTTGCTTCTCATGTTCTTCATCTATTGGCTGTGCTGTGGATCTTTTGCGTGGTGGTTCAAAATATGCATTGTGCTGTGGGAGGTGATCTTCAGCCACTGGGAGTTGATGGTTGAGAAGGATTTATGCAATAATTTTCTGTGTGTCAGGTAACAGGAAGATGACCCTGTAGTTAATGCATCCCAATGTTTGCTTTCTTGATGATTGTCATCATTAAAGCTTCTCTGGCATGCTCTTCTTTCCAGTTGAAGGAAATAAGGTCATCTATTTGCTTTTGTAGTGCTTCTCACTATGTTTAGTATTTCAGCAGGATTTCATCTGATCCGGAATCTTGTTTATCACTTGCTTGTTTATCCTTTTGAATCCCCTGCCAATGTAACTTTTGGCAGGATTGAACCATGAATCAAGGTATTGGAGAGCATTAGGAACACTCATATGAAGTGCTCCTTCCAACGGATGTTTACTTCCTGTCCATGATAAATTTCCCTCAATCCTCTGGTTGCTTTGTGCCATTGATGGCCCATGTATATAGAATTGAAAAATATGTGCATGAATACACAGTAACCTGTATATTGGGTGACTAATTTTTCCTTTCAATGACTAGTGTGCTTCTTTCCCAAGAATCATGGTAGTGTTTGCAATTCAAGAATGATTTATATTCATAATTTATTAGCTCCTGACTTTTCTTGTCTAATCAGACTCAAAATTTTTGGGTAGAAAAAGCGTGGGATTCTTTATTGATGCTATTTATATAGAAAATGCTAAAAATGCTCAACAGCTTAATTGATGTGTGAAAGACCAGTAACATTTAAGATGCAACACTTCATATAACTATTTACGGAGCGGAAACAGGCCATGTTGGCCTTTCGAGTCCGCACCGGTTCACTGATTTTGCGCGCCCTCTTCAGGCATTGATCCCGGTAGATCTTCATTCAATAACCATGGACGAATTCAATGCAGGTGGAATCAGATAATTCAAAAGTATTTTAACGTCTGCCGAAAGAGGAATTTCAGGTTAATTTAAATACTATTAAGCTATGATTGAAACGCAAAATAATTGTACATGAGGAATCAAGTCCAATATCCAAAATGTTAAATCATATTAAATGTCTTTGAAAACATAATTTTCATAAGGCATCCAGTCCATCACCAGGATTTCTGGCCTTTAGCAACAGTGAATACACTGCTGACTTTCTGATCACCTTAAAGATCACAGCTGTTGGAAATGAAAGCAGAAGAACATTGTACCTTATTTCTATCCAAATGTTATTTGATTTGCATGTAGCAAATTTGATGTAAAATGACTAATTTCAGCTGTAGGCGTCAATCATGTGTCAATGATAACATTCTAACCTCCAAAATGGAACTAATTGGGTTCAATCCTCCATCCAGTTATTTAACTGTGTGATCTGTTCTGACATTTCAGTGCAGTACTAAGGGAGAGTTGTTTTGCCAGATGAATTGTTCCTTGGCTGAAACATTAAACCAAAGCACCAGATACTGCTACTACTGGTGAATGCAAATGTTTTCATTATATTATTTAAAATAAATCATTGGAATTCTGGCATCCTGAAAAATATTTCTTCCACAGTTGGTTTTGTACACAGCATCATAATGTTGTCATTTATTATATTGCTGATTTGGACCGTGGTGTGCATTAACAAATACTTCGTTATTTGTAAAATGCTTTGTGCCATCCTAAGGGTATGAACAACCTTATTTAAGTGCAGTTTTGATATTTATCTTTCTTGGCTCTCTTACATGGGTAATTCCTGTTAACAATCTTTTTGAATTACCTGAAGGAACTCTTGAATTTCAGTTTGCTTTGGATATTTAATCTGCTCTCAGTCTGTAGAAAATCACCAGAATTGAATAGTAACAATAAAATATTAATTTGCACAATCACCAGAATGTGAATTGCAAAGAGGTCTCATTGAAACAGGAACTAAAATTTAAGACTAAATTAACAATTAGCTGTAAACTTTGCTCAAAAGATTGGAGAATTGACATGTGAATTTTTTTTTGTCTTGGTGTATTAATGCATAAAATTATACTTTTACTGATAAGAATTTATTTAGTAGTAAAAACTTTTAATTAAGCTAGTTTCCAGTATTTTAAACTACAGGATGAATTGGTGTTATATTTAAATCTGGATTTGCTGATACATGTGACTATTTCTTTGAGTTTGATAACTAGTGGACTTACTCTTGAAATCTAGCTCATACATTATGGTTCATCACCACGAACCTGTATAAATGTTTTTCAGTATTTACAATGCACTACAATTTTAACTTGCTTTATATATGTGTTGTTTTCCAAATGGGCAATTGCATAAGTTTGCAATGGATTTTTTCTTGGAGAAGATAGTTCAATGGTCTAAAAGAAAGGGAAAAGACTCAGATTTCTAAAAATTGAATTTGCTGGAAAAGAAGATGGTGAAAAGGTTTCATACTATTTTAATTAACCACAGGAAGTGAGAGGGCTATTTGGCTCTGAGTCATGAGATAAATTATTTTATTAAAAAGCTGCATAAAATTTCATGATATGGTCATTGATTTCATTACTATATTATTAACCAAGTAATTTGTATGGCTGCAATAAATAACTATTTGAATCATGTTAAATGAAGCCATTATATTCATGAAGTTACATTATTCTGTGTGCAACATACTTTTGGAGAGATTAGTCGGGGTTATCCCATAGCAATCATTTTGACTTCTTCCAGAATATCTAGGTATTGATATCACAGCACCAGAGTGAGAATCAAATGAGAGAAGCCCTTTATTTGCATCTTTTGGATCTCACATCAATCTTCTATCCTTCCCTGAATTGGAACCCAGTTGACTTGGGCACTGAACCACAATCTCACTCAAAGATCAATCCTTTAAGAGCACAGTCTCTTCTGAGTCAGTGATCTCCTGGGTAAATAAAATCAGATCCTCCTCCCCTCCTCCCCCCCCCCCCCCCAACCATCTTTCCTCTTCCCCTAATGTGCCTGATAGAGGACCCAAACTCTATCCACGTGGGATTCAGTCCAGAATTCTGATCCTCAAAGCCTCCACCCTGCTGCTGGCCAAATACTGAATGATGAACTACCCCAGGCACTAGTTGAATGTTCCACTTTTTTCCAGTTCCCAATCTTCAGAACCAAAGGTATTGACCAATGGCTATTATGACAATCTTGTGCAAGCATCAGATTACACTGTAATGTCTAGGGCATTGACTGGAAAGAAAGTGAGCCATTATGCCAAATTTTCAATTATGTGCAGAATTATTAAGCCTTAACTGCAATGTTATAATTTGCTTTTTTAATATAAATTATGCTTTGCTGGAAGTAATGTATTGATTTGCCATTGCTGAATATATTGATATGAATGTATTCTGGGATTTGTGAATATTTTTGTAATCAAGTTTCACAATCATATTCATTACTCTGTATATTGTGTAAATTAAACGTCCTCAGTTTGGTGGTAGAGGGGCCAGTCCTTGGTTTTATATTAATGGTCTTGGGGATAACAATAAAAGGACATTCTAGTGTTCTGGGAGTCATGATTAATATCCTGGTCTTTGCAAGATATGGTAAATGATGGGGACATTCTTGCGTTTTGAGGCAACCTATCTTTTAGGTTAATGGAGCACCCCTAGCTATTAAGATAACTGCTTTGGA
The DNA here is from genome assembly GCF_036971445.1 of Narcine bancroftii. NCBI lineage: Eukaryota > Metazoa > Chordata > Chondrichthyes > Torpediniformes > Narcinidae > Narcine > Narcine bancroftii. The sequence continues at coordinate 100,545,310 of NC_091476.1, read as the reverse complement.
AGTATCACATGCTATTATAAACATACAATATCATTCTTGGGCAGAATTGAGATTTTTTTCACAGGAAAATGCTTTGTTATTTCTTGATTCTTGTTGGGTCTCCTGATATCTGCAACATCAATCCATAAACATCTGAGTTGCTTTATCTTTGCTCAGGTTCCAAATGGTTAATCATCCTTCTGTATCTTGGTCTCGGGGTGAGTTGCTGCCTAGCTCTGCAGTATCTACTGAAATGGTTCCATTTTTGGCATGCTCTGCACTGCTGGCCAAATGCCGGGCACATCTCTCATCTTGCCACATGGTTGCTGCTGCAGTTGCCCCATTCCGTTTTGGGTGACAGTTGTCTTCTGGCTTCCAGCCACTGCCTGTCCACAGGTCCCGCCTGGACTGCGCCTGTGTTCACGCCTTGCTGCTGTGGAGGGGCTAGTTTTCAGCTGTTCCCTTCCATGGTTTCGTAAGCCAGACACGTGGAAATAGCCTTTGCCGAGCGTTAGTTCATTATCATGCAGCAGTGCCTTTCTCATGCCTTCGTCGCAGATGCTGTGGACCATCCTGTCTTTAATCAACTCATCACAGAATGCACCGAAGACACAGGTCCTTGCCCTGATTTTTAGGTCGCTGACATATGATTAAATCAACTTGCCAGGCCTCTGGTTTCTGGTATTAAATCTGTGCCTTTCCGTTGTTAAGTTCTTTTGTGGATTGCACATTTCTCGAAATTTTCTTTTTAAACACTCAGGGTCCTCTCTTGACTCAGCAGAACTGATAATGATACCTCCTTCACACACCTAGTTTGCATATATGAATGACCTTGCCTTTTCGATGGCTTCAGAGCCTGCTAAATTTAGTAAAATGTATGCTTTGACTCAGGCAGACCTCACTATGCGCTGCCACGATGAAGATATCATATTCTTGTTCGAACACACGCCATTTCTCAGCCACATTGCCTTCAAACATGAGTGGGTCAGTCCTTCTGAATCTGTCTGCCATTATGGTGCAGTCATAAATGAAGGCTTGAAGGCTTCAGGTTCAGACTTCTGACACCCTATTTGTTGATGCATCGAATAACCAGACAACACGAAGCGGCAACCTCTGATGAATGCTTTACTGTTAAATTCTACAATACAATGTATAACAGGAGCCCCTGGAAATGGCATCCACCACCAGCCAAGCTCTGTCTTTTTTAACTAGCACGTTTTGTGGGGACTTGCGCATGTCCAATAGCATCGTAGCGAGTACAGTGGCTGCAGTGGGTGTAGACAGCCAATAGAAGCAGCTGTCTATACCTGGTGAGTACTTTCAGAATTTGTTGTCTTTGTGTTGGATTCCTCACACCCACAGTTCTTTGTGCAATTACATTTGGGTGTCTATTTTCTCCTTATCAAGGGTAATGTTTATAGTGGATCACAGAATCATTCATGTTTTTGAATCAAAGTTATCATTATTTGACAGTTCAGTTAAGGTAATGGAATGAAAATAAGCAGAATGGGCCACCAAACTGTTCCTGACACAATCCATGAAGTGTCTAGGTAAAAACAAATGTAATTGAATGCAGATATTGGTCCTGAATTTTGATTGACTGACTGATGGGAGACAGTGAATCTTTAATAGGGATGTTGCATATCTACTTCAACAGAATCATTGGGATTTTGTTGCTAATATGGTGATGGTGGCATATCTGATTATTGGAGAAGCATGTGGGGGATACAATAAGAGCAAATTAAGTAAAAGCACAGTTAGGCCATTTTGTCCCTAATGGCTGATCTTTACTACAGTACCACTTTTCTGCATTAAATATATATCTCTTGATCTGACAAACAAATTTAGTGTTGCATATATGTGAACAGATTCTATATTGATCTTTAGAGTCAATGCTGAGATCTGGGTTGCAGTTGGTTTGCTATGGACCAAAGTCTTCACAAGGTACTTCACTTTTGTCATGTCGTACGATAGCTGTTAAATTAAGCAACTAACTCACAGAGCTGAAACTGATATTTTACAATTGTCAGTGCAGCTCTGCTATTTTAGTGACCGTATTGGAGATGGATATTTCCTCAGCTGGTGGCAAACTTTGTAACAAGTGCATATTTTTGGTGATGGTGTGTAATTAAAAAGTAATACATAGTGATGGCTGGCCTATTGGTCAATGGAGTTGGGGATTTTGTGAATCGAAGTAACTATTTTAAAGCTTTTGCACTTTGATTCAAAGTTTATCAATAATATTTTGGAGGATTCTAGTTATAGACCTGACGTGTTAATATTTTTGAAGAAATAGAGTTTTGAAGAATTGCATAAATTGGAATGAGGGTTTAAAATGTTTTCAATAAGTAGCAGCAGATGATTATTAAATCTATTCATCATGACTGAGGAAAAATTTGCAATTTTGATCCCTAAGCAAATAATGTTGTAAAATGAAAAGACAACATTCAGATTTGTTATATTATTGTGCAGAGATTATAATACTTTCAGCTGATGTCTTTCAATGTAATTTCCTAACAATGCAATGCATTTAAAGGGTGAAAATATTTTTTTATCTTTTGATATTTTTATGATTACACCTAGTACTTTTAGTCAAGGGTGTGATTAGTCAAAATTACACTGTAAAATTGTTGGTATTTTTAGTTATATATTGTGACATATAATTACTTCCATGGGTTAAAATTGTTTTGCTAAGCCATTGAAATCTTCCAGAGTGCAAATTATACTTGAAAATTAATTTTGCAGCAAGGATTACATGTCAAATGTTTGGAAGCACAAAAGTTATACTGGAAAAAATGACAAGTTAGCTGAGTCTGGAATGAACATTGAAATCCAATCTTAAAGAGGAGATTTGGAATATCATAGCTTGTTCTCACACAAAAAGGTATTCAACAATGAGTCTAATCTATTTTAGTGATTGGTTCATTTTTAAATCAGGATAATATACTGAATGTTATAAATATTTTAAAAATCAGAGCATCAAGGGCTTGAGAATTTGCACAGAAGATTCTGTGTATACTCAAGATACCTGTGACTATTTTGTTGCTAGGAGCATAAAAAGTGTAAAGGGCATATCACACTCATTTGTGGTGCATGTGTCATTAATTCATAGTTATGGCAGTAAACATGGCGTAATTACAACAAGAAAGTTAACTGTAAATCACATCGCCCAAGTGCTTTATTTTGTCCTCCCACTTACAAAAAGGGACACAACATGGTGGCAGTGGTGGCTGATGTTGAAAACCATGCCATACAGGCTATTTTGGATCCTACAAACACTAGAAATCTGCTTGAAAAAAATCACCTGATTACCAGTGCGGAAAGAAATGGCTACCACTGTGGCAGCAATGCTGTACCCGGTAATGGACTGGGAAGCTGATGATGTTGTAGAAACCTTCAAGAAATGTCAGCAGAAGTGCAATCTGGCTTTCAAAACTTCCTGAAAGGAGCCACACAGGAGGAAAAAGTTAGTTATATCCTCCTCTGGGATGGGGGAATGAGGACTAGATGTATTCAACAGCTGGGAGCTTACTGAGATGGAAGACAATGATCTGGAGAATATATTTGAGAAATTCTCCTCACCTGGAACCTATATCTAACTACAGAATCAAATAATATGAATTTCAGAGCCTAAAGCAAGAGCCCGATGAGACTGTGGATGATTTCCTCGCTAGGTTGAAGGTGTTGTGACAAAATACAAATTCAAGGAAATTGAAGAAAGGCCTAGTTGACCAACTGATCTGGGGAAATGCCCATCCTGATGTACAAAAGGCTGTTATAAGGAAGGATAGCACAACGACCTTGCGGGCCAACATGAACTCCCCAAAGAGATTTTGAATGGAAGGAAATAAAAAATAACCTTGCCAAGCAAAATCCATCCTCCAGACAATCAGCAGAAAACCAGAGGGATGGTGGCTGACATACAGGAGGGAGGACAACAGTACAGCAGGCATGCACAATCCTCACCAGAACTCTTCAGAAGGCAGCATGTGCATGTTCAAAAGCCAGTGATGAAAACCTATAGCACAGCAAAGATTGTCAGTAAAGCTGAGATGCTAAGGTCCTACATCATCGAGACAAAATCTGGTAGATAGCTGAGATGAAACAAGCTCCACATCTGCCCGAAACCGGACAACACCGGAAACACCAGCAACTTCTGCAAAATCAATAACTAGCATGGCAATGCATGGCAAAACCTCAACCACTAGCACTGCAACGTCAGGACAGCAAGCAGCAGGTGAAACGTGGTAAGCAACACCACCACCTACACACATACCAGCATTGCAGAGATCAACAGTCGCAACAAAGAGGCCACGATGTGGAGTACTGGCTGGTCGGGGAAAACCAGCCCTCCACAGAGCAAGTTGAAAAAATAGTTAGAAAAACAAGGCAGAAAAGAAAAGTATTAAAAAAATTACAAGATAAAAAGTACAAGAATAAATTGAAGATAGTTCCAAAGAAGGAAAAATCAACAATGTCAAGTAAAGAAGAGATAAAGAAATTGCCGGAGAAAAAAGAGGAAGGCCTTACTGGTGTCCGGGAGCAGGGAGCTCTCCCCAAGAGGATGGCCCAATCGGTGAAGCTACGTCCCCCAGGGTAAACTCGAACATTGGCTTGCAGAGCCTGGAAAGGAAATGCCAGAATCGCGTATGCATGTTACGCATTATAGCAAAGACGCCGGTGGGAACGGATGTCAACAGCTGAATACTGAAAAGACAATTGGAGAGGTCGTAGAGGAGACACCAGTTGGAACAACACAGATTAGAAAAATGAAATTTTGCACCAATTAATGCATGTTGAATAAAAAATAGAAGTTCCTAAAGTTAAGTACATCTTTGAAGTGAATTAACATCAAGATGTAAATGGTTCAAAAAGTCCAAATACTGTTTACGTAGTTTAAGCTGGTAGTTCTCCTTAACAAATGACTTTTGCAAATTACCGCATGAATAAATATGAATATTAAATTTCACCTAGTTTGTCTCCTTCATCTGCAACTATGCCACGGCTTTTGAAGTTCATCTCACACATAAGAGATTATATAAAGTTCCCATAATTGCTTTCTCTCCTTTCATTTTAATCTTCTGTCCTCCTTAGTGGTCCATCATTGGAACACCATCAAAGTGCCATAATTGTAGATGATTTCTCATCTCTTAGGTGTACTTAGAGGAAAAAATAGTTTCAGTTTTGCAAAAAAGAAAGCACCATCTGAGCTCCTATCAGCCTCGCTGTCATGGAAACCTTTATGTACTGATAGCTGAGAGATTCTTTTGTGAACAAAGAGAAGCTGGAGAGACTCTGGTTCAGCAAGCATCCAGAGTCAGTATGAGTTGGGACCCTTTAACAAGATTAAGGTCCTGTATATCAAAGTGGGAGTCTGGGAAGGAGGGGATGAAGAAGTTGGGAATGGGAGATAAGGTGATAGGATATTGGACAAGAGAGGGAGAGACTGGTTGTTATGAGTGAGAAAACAGATTTGATAGGTCTCAAAAGCAAGGACTCTGAACGTAGTTTTGTAGTAAATGATATTATTTACAAAAGACAGGCATAGGAAAATGGTAACAGATAACATGCACGCTTAGTTTATAGCGAGTGTGGGAAAGCGCTCGCAGAAATAAAACACACACGTGCACAATTATAGACAACGTGGGAAAGTCTCATCAGCAATAAATCATGTGCATAATTTACAGTGAGCTTGGGAAAGCGGTAGCAACAATAAAACACGTGTGTAGTGAACCGTGGCCTACTCCATGGCCCAACACAAGTAGCGACATCCGAACTCATCAATCCAGCAAGTAGCATGTGCCTTGACAGCCTTCTTCAATAGATCACAATGGCAACAGAGGAAACAGACCAATCAGCTATCAGTGGATCGTAAAGCCATCAATCAGCGATTGGTGGGGCATAGGCCATGCCTGCTGATGACATAGTCGCAAGGCTCAGCCGGCCTATGAAATAACTGGGTTGGCGGAAGGGTTAAAGAGAAAACCAGAATGGGAATAGGTAAAGAAGAAATGGACACAATTTGAAAAATTGAGACTGCAGATGCTGGAATCTGGAGCAAAAAAAATCTGCTGGATGAACTCAGCAGGTTAAATCGCATCAATGAGGATAAAATAATTGTTAATACTTTGATTAAGAACCCTTTATCAAAACTGTGTATTTAAGATATTTAACATGATATATTAAGGTTCAATAAATGATATGGAAATTATGAATTTTTCTAAATTAAAACATTCATGCAGTACATACAACTCCAATAATTCCGATGGTCTGTTAGTTACATGTTTTCCAAATTCCTTTAAACTTACCAGGGTCTGGTTTTCACAGACTGTTTAAACTCGGAAGCCTGCCTGCTTTTTTCTTATACCTTGAAGAGCTCAGCCCATAATTGTCAGTAACATATCTTTATTTCTGATGGATTCTATGAAACATGCTGTGTTCTTACAACCTCAGTATCTGCAGAATTTCATGTTTCACTCCTATACTTGTGCACACCTGATTCTTGCATTTCCTTTCAACAAGGCCCAGTTCTCAGTCCTTTTAAATACTTATTTCCCAGGTTTGTTTCCTCTATTTGTCTTTAAATTCACTTTGTTTATTGAAAATGTTATGCTACTCTGTAAGATGAAAAAATTGAATTAAAATGTGTTTGAATATTAATAGGGACAACATTCATTTGTCTGGAAAATCCACCAGTCTGGCATTTTGAGATTTTGGCTGTGCCAGACTGGTGGATTTTCAGCTTTTGCTTTAGCAAGTGTTCTTTAAGTTTGAGTTAATTAGAATCTTTATGACAGATGATCCATAAGACGATTTTCTATGAATGGAGCATACAATGGATGTGAGGGCCTTGGGGTAAACTGTGCTGAAAGGAAGATGTAAAAAAAATGTAAGGCCCCTATTGGCATAAGAAAAGGATTTGAAATGTTCAATTTGAATTCCAGTAAATATATAGAGGTGATATGCCTCTTGCAAAATTTGTGCCAGGAAATTGTAATTTTTGGGTAACATAATTTTTGTTTTGTTCAATTCCTTGGATCAAGGATAACTTCCAGTTTGTTTTTGTGTGCTCTAAAGTGGCCATTGAAGCAAATTTAGGCATCATAAATCACAGTCCCTTTCTCAGATTGGACAGCATGTGATTGATAAACATACACTTTGGTGACTTCATCATCTTAGTGGGAAGGAACATAATCTTCTACTAAAACAGCATCAGCAAGAAAGGAACAGGGCAATGAACTCCAGTGGTATCTTTCTCTTGACAAAATACCGTTTCAACAGTGGGACAAACTCAAGGCATTAAAAATATTGAAGATGTTATGAATAAGGCCAATTGATGTAATTTGAATAACTAAGGAATAAATATGGAATAACTAATAATACCCTTTTGTTATTTTCAATTGAGAGGATATTTGTGGGAAAAGTTAGGTCCAATAATGCTGTAACCTAAAGTAGAAATTCTTATTGGGAGGGGAAATACTAAGAAATTTACTTCTGCAATATATTTTTATTACAATCAGGTACTATTAAACTTGGAGTTCATAAATATAGATAGAGGTGGGAGCTGGATTTTAATATTAAAATTGATGAGCAAAGATGGTCAGATCTCTGTCGAGATTGTATGACAAATAATATTAGTACAATATAATTTTTTACATCAGCTATATTTGACATCACAAAAGTTAAATAGAATGAAATCAGACTATTACATCAATGTTTTTGGTGTGGTGAAGAGACAGGAACTGTTTTTGCAAACAACTTGGTCATGTGCCAAGGTAAAGTCTTTTTGGGTGGACTTGGTTAATTTTTTAGAACAGGCATTATATTTCCACAAAACCCAGATTTATTTTTGTGTCTTGTTCCTTCTATATTTCCCAATACTATCAATATACCAAATAAAATTTGTTAAAATAGCATTAGCGATGGCAAGGAAGCGTATTGCAGTGACCTGCAAATCAGATTCACACTTAGGCATGGGAAGATGGAATGCAGAAATTCAAAGCTGTATCCCCTTGGAGAAAATTACATACAATTTTAGAAATTGCTAGGATGCCCTCAATAGAGAGACCCACAATCGCCTGGAGTGGGTATTACCATTGGAGCCATCAATCAACTGAATGGCTCATGAATCTGTCTTGTGACTTGAAGTTAAGCTTGTGTAAATTTCTATAGAAGGCTCACTCCAGTTTTTGTAAAAAAAAGAGGAAGTAAAGAGAGTTTGGGTGTGATTTGGTGAAACAATGTCTGTATTTAATTCTCCGAGTAAACTCAAAGTGGGAATTAGATTCCTCAGCGACGCGTACAGCCCAAACATTTTGAGCATGGTTACAACATATTTTGGCAGCGAGGCTAAAGAAAAATGTTGGTAACAATGGAACAGCTCAAGGCTGTCCTCAAACAACAGCAAGAGAGCTTTGAATTGATACAAGCGAAGCTAATGGACCATCTGGCAACAAAAATGTCCGTTAGAGCTTCAATCATTGAAGAAGGTGAGTCTGCAGTTAAAACAAATTTGGCAGATGTATTAATGAATTCTATCACTGAGTTTAATTATGACTCAGAGTCATGCACTTTTAAAACCTAGTACAAAAAGTACGAAGACTTGTTTCAGTAGATTTTTCCCAGTTCAGTGAGGCATGGAAGATTAGGCAGTTGTTGAGGAAGTTAGGCACTCGAGAACATGAGTGCTACATAAACTTGATTCTGGCAAAAATTCCACGGGAGCTCATTTTCAGGGAAACACAATGTAATAACAGAAATATTCAGTGAACAGGCATCTCTGTTCAACATGCGGTATCAGTGTTTAAAATTTACGAAGAGAGATGTGCCATTCACGAGTATGGTAACTCGACAGTGCAAGCGTTTTAAACTATGCTGACTGAAGACCAGTTCAAGTGTCTAGTCTTTGTAGCGGGAATGCAGTTGCACCAAGATGCAGACCTCAGAATGCGGTTGCTCGCAAAGATGAAGCAGGAGTCTGATATGACCCTTCAAAAATTAACTGTCATATGCCAATGTTTAATTAATTTAAAACATGACAGCAAAATGGTGGAAGCGGCACACCCATCTTCAAGTGGTGTCCAGACAGTCAAGTAAGCAGACCCTGCGAGACCAAATAAAAGTGTGACCCGCCCAGCCAAACCACCCAGCGTCTGTTGGAACTGCAGTGAGTGGCACTACGCTCATGACTGCCCATACAGACAGCATCGCTCAATAAATGCAAGCGTCGGGGACATAAAGCAGAATGGAAAACACCTGATAAGTTACCTTCACACACAAAAGTAAAACAATTTAAAGCGACTTTCAAGGTGGCAAACGCTAAATGCAGGAAATATGTGAAAGTGCACATGAAGAGCATCCCAGTGAGGCTTCAAATTGATACAAGGTCTGAGATTACCCTAATATCAAAGAAAACGTGGAAACAGATTGGTCAGCCAGAGGTGACTCCAACCGAAAACATGGCATGATACACTTATGGGGGGGATCCTAGAGTTGCTAGGCAAAGTTGACTGTTCAGACAACTTAAACAGTGCAGAAGTAAATGGATCATGTTATCTGGTAAAATGTCCTAACCTCAATCTCATGGGTCTCGATTGGATCGAAAGGTTGAACCTACTGGACCGTCCACTTAATGATAATAGTCAAAAGTTGGAAGTGACACATACCCCAACAGCGGCAAATACAGCACGAGTTGCTGATACAGTTAAAGCAACACCATGCAACAGTATTTTCTGAGCAGCACTGCAAGAAGGGAAGCAAGAATTGAAACGGCTGCAACATGAAGGAGTAATTGAACAGGCCAACTACTCATCATGGGCTGCACCTATTGTGGTGGTGAAAAAATCAAATGGATCCATAAGTCTGTGTGCTGATTTTTCAACTGGTCTGATTGCAATATTGGACACCCATCAATACCCACTGCCATTGCCTGATGACCTTTTCACAAAGCTGAATAGAATGGTGGCAAATGCTTTGTGAAGATTGACTTAGCAGAGGCATATTTACAGGAAGTGGTTGATGCCAAATCCAGAGAATTGCTAACCATTAACATGAACCATGGACTGTTCAGATACACCCGTCTACCATCAGAGTGAAGACTGCTCCGGCTATCTTTCAACAGATCGTGAGCACAAGGAGGTGGGGGTGAGCACTCCGACGCGAGTGCATTGGCGTGGCCAGCGACATGGCAGCCGTTGGTGTAGGGTTGAAGGGACTATACCTCCGGGCCCTAACCGAACTGGACATGCACGGTGAACTGCACATGCGCTCTATGCCCGATCGGGCCCAGGCTGCGGGAATGACCGGCCTCTGCCAGGCCGATGATGTCGGCTCAGTTGGGGGGGGAGGGGGGGGGTTTCAGACCACAGCCAAGTGGCACGGACTGAGATGATTGCTGTGGAGCATGAAGAGGAAGAAGAAATGTTGACAATGATGGAGGAAGAAGAAGAAGAAGCAGCAATATTACAAGCTGCAAGCATTACTGAATGTAGGCCTCAGATTTACATCTCCTCCATTACAAACTTTTAAAGCTTCAGTTGCCAAAGGGGATGCCACTCTATCAGAAGATTTTATGCGAAGAATGGATAATATGGCAATACAAGTTACTCAGGGTTTTATGGATAATAAGACTCAATTGACTGAAATGAAAGGGAAAATGGCCAATATATATGAAGAAGTGTCTGCAAATAAAAAAAGATGTTAATAAATGCCTGAGAGCGGTAGATACTGTGCAAGATGAATTTAAAGAAATTAAACAGGCATTTTATGGAAAGGCAAAATGTCAAGAGTCTCTATGCAAAAGTTGACATGGAAGTATGATTTAGGTGGTCTTCAATTACCACACTTTCAGAATTATTATGAAGCGGCACAATTAAAGTTTATTAATAGCTTGTTTGATATTGATCAACCTCTGGAATTGGTGAAGGTGGAGTTGGACCAGATTTATGAGAGAAACATACATCACTTTATATATAAATGGAATCCATCGCTTCTACAGCAGTATAAACTGCCAGTTTTGAAACTTTTGATGGGTGTATGGTATAAACAAAATCAAATTATAGGATCGAAAGGTAATATTTCAGCTAAGACACCATTATATCAGAACCAGATAATCCCATTTTCTTTGAATAACCATTATTTGAAAAACTAGGAATCAAAAGGTGTGGTACTAGTGGAGGATTGTTTTGAAGCAGGTCTATTTCTTTCTTTCAATAGATTTAGAGAGAAGTTCTGAATACTACCAAACATTTTATTTGCTTACTATCAAGTACGAGATTTATTGTTAGAAAGTTTTGGTAGAGAGTTAATATTACCTGGTCAAACAAAATTTGAGAAACTAATTGTTGATAAGGGGAAAAAGGGATTTGTTTCAGAAATGTATACAGGAAAAGATGATGAAGGTTGAGAAATATATATATATATATATATGTATGAAATGAAAGATAAATGGGAGAAGGACCTATCTATTCCTATATCTTTGGAGGAGTGGTCTAATATGTGCGTTGACAGTGTTATGAAGTTAATTAATGTATGAAATAGTTTGGTTAATTATAATTTTTTGCATCAGTTATATTTAACCCCTGAAAATTAAAAAAAAGTATGGATTTAGTTAATCAGATTTGTGTTTTCGGTGTGGTGAACAGACAGGTACTTTTTTTTATATTCAGTATGGGAATGTACAAAAGTCAGACCTTTTTGGGAAAAAATTATTTTGTGAGATTTATTCAAAATAGATCAATATGTTGATCCATGCGTATGTTTATTGGGCTATACGAATACACTAATGACAGGTTTGCGACTGGAAAAACCTAAAATTGCGTTTATACATTTGGAGCTGGCAGTAGCTAGAAAATGTATAGCTTTCATTTGGAAAAAAGATTTTGAATTGAGTATACAAAGATGGCATAATTAAATTCAATCGTGAAAAGATAACACAATTTGCAGAATAATTGTTTTTTTTTGTTAAAATGTGGAGTCTGTATTTGGAGTGTATGTTAAGTAAATGTATTTTTTAAATGTAAAAAAATGGCACACCAAACAGCAACCTGTTAAAACCCGATATAATTATTTTTTGGGGAAAAATGTTCCAAATGGGGGGGTGGGTTGATGGGGTGGGGAGGGGGGAGTAGGGGGTATTTTTAAAAAATGAGTATATTGTATATGTTTATTTTGTAAAATTCTTAAATAGAATTTTCAAAAAAAAAAACAAGCTCCTTACTAAGGGTAGCAAATAGAATTGGACTACAAAATATCAAGAGTCAAGATGATGCTAATTTCGAATTTTCTTTTGACGCACTATGATCCAAACTTGGAGATTATCGTAGCTTCAGATGCTTCACAGTCTGGGGTGAGTGCAGTCATTTCACATATATTCCCAGATGGGAATCAAAAGGCCATAGCACAAACAGCATGCTCTGTAACTGCTGCAGAGCGTAATTGTGTAAAATTTAAAATGAGGCTCTCGCAATTGTTTTTTGCAGTGAAGAAATTCCATAAAATGCTCTATTGTCGACATTTCACTTTTCTGACAAATCACAAGCTGCTATGAATAGTATTTTGTTCAAAGAAAGGAATTCCAATTAACATGGCAAATTGACTGCAAAGATGGGGAAGCCATCCTTCTTGGGTATGATTTCAAAGTTAAATACCTTCTGACTACAAGTATTGAACAAGCTGATGCATCGTTATGACTCATTAATGAACAGGAAACAGAGCTGGAAGATATTCTTGTCGTGGAGTTCTCGGTAGAGACAGGGGTCAACTAGGTATTTAAAGATGTTATTAACTCACTGCCAGTTACATCAGAAAGTCAGACAAGCAATGAGCGAAGATGACATTCTTCAAGAGATAATGCGTTACCATCGAACTAGGTGGCCAAAAACCTGTCCCAGAATGGAAATTCAGCCATTTTTTAAGAGGAGAATCATTAACAATCTCGAAAGGCTGTCTTTTTGCAGAAAGGATTGTGATACCAAAAACCCTGCAATCAGCAATTCTAAAACAGTTTCACAGGGACATCCTGGAACAAATTGAGGAAAATCACTTCCACGAAGCTATGTTTATTGGCCTCTGATGGATGACCAGATTGAACAACTAACACGATCATTTGTCAGATATGCCTTAGCTGCAAAATTCCCTGTCAAGACAAATTCACAATCCTGGCTACAACCAAATGGGCCATGGAATCGTCTTCATATAGACTATGCAGAACCACTTAATGGGGAGTACTATCTAATTGTAGTGGATGCATACTCCAAATGGCCGGAGATCATCAAAGTAATTCGACCAATTGCTTCGGCTACAATTACGGAACTCAAGTCCACGCTCAATCGTTTTGGTGCTCCTGCAACATTAGTTTCGGACAATGGGACACAATTCACGGCAGCTGATTTCTATTTATTCTGCAAACAATATGGCTTCACTCATATTCATTCACCTCCATGTCATCCACAGTCCAATGATCAGGCAGAATGGTTTGTGGATTCGTTCAAATGAGGTCTACAGAAAGCCATTGGAGGAGATCCTGCAGACATTCTTGTTAAATTACAGGATCACTCTAAACCTACAAACTCCTGGAGGCACTTCGCCTGCTGAAAACATCTTCGGTAGGAAAATTAGAGCACCATTTGATGTTATTTTCCCACAAAAGTCAGAACCTAGATGCAGAGATTTGGATATGGAAAGATAGTTCAATTTTCAGCTTGGATCAAAACAAAGACCCTGAGGAAGATCGGGGATGTTCTCTATCATGTGCAGGTTGGACCGAACAGATGGACTAGACATGCCAACCAGTTGCGACCAACCGAATGTAACCTCGCTGAGACACCTGAACAACTCAGTTTGGATTTGGAGACTTTTGAACCGCAGAAAGCAGTGACCAACCAAGACAACCATCACAAGAACCTGGAATCTGTACGAACTTCACAAGCAAGTAAAGCCCTCCCAAGTGAATCGAGGTCTCACTTGGATGAGTAAAACAGCTCAAAAGCGGGAAGTGCTAGGATGCCCCAAGCAGAGCGACCCACAGTCGCCAGGAGTGGATGTTACCACTGGGGCCATCAATCAACTGAATAGCTCACAAGTCTGTCTTGTGACTTGAAGTCAAGCTTGTGTAAATTTTTTGTAAAACAAAGTAAGTAGAGTTTGAATCTGGTTTGGCGAACCTCTGTGTCGATCATTAATTCTCTGAGTAAACTCAAAAAGGGAGTTAGATTCCTCATGTACGTGTGCAGCCAAACATTTGGCCACAGTTACAACAAAAATAAATATTGTATATTTTTGCAAATTTGGAGTCTGTATATGAGAATTTTAGGTATAAATATGTAGTGGCATTTTCCCAGCCTCTTGAAACCTGTGTTAATCTTCTTCCCTAAATTGATCATATAAACCTTGCTGGAGTCCTGTGTGTTAGAAAGTGATCTAACAGCCCATTTAACTACAAGTTTATACATTAATTCTTAGTAATTGCGAAGTGTTAGATCTGAATTAACTTGTTGGTCCCTCAGCATTCCGATGTAGAAAACCACCTTGAATAATCTCTATGAATTTGAACTATTACCACCATTTTCAAAGTTCAAAGTTGTTGTCAGAGTACATGCATGGCATCACATACAACTTTGAGATTCTTTTTCTTGCAGGCCAAGCAGTATTTTCTATTCTCCGGTAACAGTAAACTACTCCAGGAGAAAAAAAAACATAGACAAAAGACAGAAAAATATACATTTATAAGTTTGGTTTGCCAAATATGTACACAGGTTAAAGTAGTTTATGATCACTGTTATTGCACTTAAGGATTCATGCAAATGCATGAAAATAGGAAAGGGAGCAAGCCATTTAGCCAAATCCCCATCTTTATACTATATTCTTTGATGCCCTGTTTCATGTATTTCTGATTTGTACTGTGTACTGCATTACTACAACTGTACTGCCTAGGAGAGTTTCCATCAAAGTCGACAGGTTCCATCAAAGGTTTTTGCCTCTGGTTATTTTTGAGCTTGATCCAAAACAGTTCTACTTGTTGATTTTCTTAGCCAATATTCTTCTTCTCCATTACCCGCCTCTCATCTTTTATAATAAAATATACTTTTCCCTGTTTGCAATTTTGCTTCAGTCTTCAGATAAATACCTTTCAAATCTGTTTGTAATGTTTTCACTAATCTGACTAATCGGAGACTCTTATTGAATCCTATTTTTATGGACAGACTGGTTTCTAGTATCCATTTCCCTAGCCTATACTACTGTACTTTCTCTTTAACTTTCTACATATTCCCTCACCTAAGCACACTCCTCTCCCATATTATTGTTTAAAGCTTATTTCAGCAAAGGTGTTGCTATTTCCCCAGTGCTAACATCAATGTCCCATGAATTAAAACTTATTTTTCCCATATGCTAATTTCTGAGCATGTATTATTTTCTATGATCTCTTTAATCGTATGTTATGCATTTTTTTTTTAAATCAGGGAATAATCCAAGCAGTTTTACCTTTGTGATTCTACTATTTAAATTGGATCTTGCATTACTTCATCATGAGCTCCTTCTTAATTCCACCTTTGTCAATATTTTATATTAACAAGAGTGGCGCCTTGGCAAGCCAAAGCAGGACATGACTTGCACAGTAATTGGTAGGGTCCTTGATGGTGTTGTGGAAGAAGAGCACCTAAGAGTACAAATTTAATATTTTTTACATTAAAATTTTTAATTAAAAAAAAATTAGACATATAGCATGGTAACAGGCCATTTCGGCCCCTGAGCTCATGCCACCCAATGAACCTACAACAATCTTCTATGGGTGTGGTACATTTTGAACAGTGGGAGGAAACTGGAGCCTCTGGGGAAAACCCATGCAGACAGGGGGAGAACAGCGTGGGATTTGAACCCCGGTCCCAATCTCTGGAGCTGTAACAGCGTTGTGCTAATCACTATGCCCACTGCTGCCCCGAACTATGCACGAAAACTATGCAAATTCAAGTGCATAATTCCTTGAAATACATGAATTTTGGACAGGATGTGGCATTTGGCATGCTTGCTTTTATTGGGCAAGGAATTGAGTAAAACAATTGAGACATCCTGATGCAACTGCACAAAATGTTGCTGAAACTACACTTGGTGTACTGTCTGCAGTTCCGTCTATAGAAATAGATGTTAGTAACTTTCAAAACGAATGGGGGTTGTAGGTTATATGGGCAGCAGAGACTCATGGAGTGAAGGGCCTGCTACTGTGCTGTATGTCTAAATTTAAAATTTATATTGTATTTGCACTAGACATGCAGCAAGCGAAAGAACCACAGAGTCAAAAGTGAATTGAACCAACTGACTTTCATAGAACTTTCACACACGCTTAAATCCCTCGGAACCCGATGACGCTTGCGACTCCCGGGACCTTTATGACATCAGCTGCCAGGCCGTGGGCTTTCCCCGCACCCGGAGCTCTCACAGTCAGATCTGCCGCACGACTCCGTCAGCTGATTCGCCTGTTGCATGGGCAAGCCACCACAATATTTTAAACTTGGAAGTGCAGAAGAATGTTGCCAGAACTGGAGGGCTTGAATTATAAGGATGGGGTGAATAGACAGGGTCTTATTTACTGGAACAAACCAGGCTGGTGGGTGGCCTTCTAAACGTATATAAAATCATAATAAAGAGAATGCTCAGAGTCTTTTTCCCAGGATAGATGATTCTAGAACTAGAGCTCAGAGATTTAAAGTGACAGATGAGAAATTTAAGAGGGATCTGAGGGCAACTCTTTCACTCAGAAGGTGATCCATATCTGGAACAAGTAGTGGCTTGTGGAAGCTATTAACTTGTACAATTACAACTTACAAAAGCCATTTGGACAGATGTATAATCAGGAAGAAATTTGAATCTAACGCAATCTCAGATTTAAAAAAAATATTATACCTTTTGGACAAGTGCAAGGACTGAGGTTCTGCCACTACTTAATTCTGGATTCCATGCTAATATCACCTGTCCTGCCTGTCTTATTAATTAATTTATTACCCTGTGTTGTTATCAACCCATCATAATCTACAGCAGTGGCTCTTAATCTTTTTCTTTCCACTCACATACCACTTTAAATAATCCCTATGCCATGGGTGTTCTGTTATTAGTAAGGGATTGCTTAAGGAGGTATGTGAGTGGGAAGGGAAGGTTGAGAATTACTGCTCTTGACCCATTTGTTACTGAAATATTTTGCTTTGTTATTGGCCAAAATTGTTATTGGCCCATTTCCTTTGGAGTTATGAAACCATGCACATAACAAGTCAATTAAGTACGATTAAAACAGTGTTGTCAAACATTTTCTTTCCACAGTGAATGTTTATCATCTAGCTTTTGTATTTATTGTCTCTTTTAATTTAATTCAATTAGTTTACTACTATTTTTCTTTGCAAGTTCCTGTATGGCTGCAGCAAATGAGAACTTCAGTACATATGTAGATTGTGCATTATGTATGATAATAAACATTTTCATCTCCTTCCTTCCTTCATATACCTGATTTGCAAAAGGCACAAAAACGGTGTCTTTTGCAAATCAAAATTGGAAAACCACATGTTTAGTTGAATAATTGACAATTGCAGAAACAGATGTGTTTGTGAACTTGTGGCAGATAACAGCATTGCTACATGTAATGATTCTCTTTTTATATTTCCTCCTTTCACTGTGGTGACTTCCAGAGGAACAATGTAGGTAGCAATGGTATTGGTACACATTTTGTATTCTGCTATAAGTTCTATTTTATTAAGATTCTTGTGTATTTGAGACCATGTATATAAGACATTGAATAAGTACCATTGATAATAATGAAGTGAAAGATTACCCAGATTTTCTCAGAGAATATAATTCTGGCATTCATTAGATAAAATATATTGCATAATTCGCAAATTGGAAAATTGTACAAATGTTCCTGTCTTAAAACATTGAAATTTATAGCCTTTAAGGAAGCTACTTTCAAAACATGTTCGCATCACATTCTTAGTCTAATTTATTCAAATGCAAGAACATTCTGAATTACCTGGAGACATATTCAGCTAGGAAACTTTAGTGTCATTATTAGAAATACCAGATGAGAGCCATACTCAAAACATTGAGGCTTATAAAATAAATAGATGGTGTTAAAGAGATTAGGCAAATGTAGTTTATTGAAACAATTTTTTCCTTTAATATTTATCTTTTTCATCATTTTAATTGCAGCAGTAGTAGTGAGTTTAAAATATTTTCTAGAAGCAACATTTAATTGTTAATTTAGCCAAATTATGTTCAAAGTTTCCAAAAGAAATTTTGTGTGTGACATGAAATATTTTGATCAGATCTGTAAATGAAAATTCATTCTTTTTAGAAGGTAATGGGATACAGCTTTGAAAAAGCAATTATTTTTGCTAGCTTTTGGTGCAATGTTGCCTGCAACCTTTGGGAACTCTAGGAGGCACTATGAGTTAGTATTTTGCAGTAGTTAAGTAAAAAAAAATCATGATTTAGAATGGTAAAGATTATGGTGAAAGTTCACATCATCTGATCCTGTGTACGCCAATCTATTGTTATCTCTTGTACAGGAGTATAATGAAATGAAGAAAGCAACAAAGAAAAAAGACTGTCTTTGAGGAAGATTTGCTGTGTCAGTCATGGTTGAGCAATGTCTAGTGTATGGTGGTTATATTAAATTGCAGTCCATCATCCTGAAATAATTTTTGTACATTTCTTTCAGCATGACACTCTAATCCAATATCAGAATAACATAGGATTCCATTGCATTCTCATATATGAAAATATGAAATAAGCAAAATGGAGTAAATATGGTCTGGAAGGTATTAATGTAAGTTTTGAACTCATTTGCGTTGGACTCAAAGTATAATCATCCAGTATGTAACATTGAATACTCTTTCAGTAACATATATACCCTGTTAATTCAGACAAGGTTTGTTACGTATTCAAATTCATTCACAGGTGATGCTGTGGGATACATTGGTAGGTTTATTTATAACCTGGCACAGGGGAATTCACTTTGTTTCATTTCTTCAGTGTATTGCAACTATTATCTCGGACCATTTAATCATATTTTCTCATGTAATTGAGCTCCTGCATTGCTAAGTGCTACTCATTTTTTTTAAATATTGTAAAATAAGAGATTTTTAAAAATGAAAATGCTTTAGTCTTGTCTCAAAAATGAAGTCAGCTTTTGGAAGGCTTTATCAATCTTATGATTTTTTTTAAATGATATTGTTCTTACTGTGTATTCCTTTTTGTTGTGAGTTTTATCAGTTGTCAAAGAGGAATAGAATGGCCTTTAGCTTCAAGATCTTGCTCATGTTCTTTTAACTGTATTTTGTATTACATTGTATTCATCTGTCGAATCGAACAGGAACAAATGAAAATACAAACATTAAAAACATTTAAGGAACTGAGTCAAAATAATATTGTTTTTATTTTGGAAGTATTGATTCCTCAAATTAAAAATATGCTGGAATGTGAGCTGCTCACTGCTTAACTCACCTCCTGTACCTTCAAGTGTATTGAGGATTGTTATAAGCAGGAACAATTTATGATATTTGAAAAAATTAGGAATAAATATGGACTTTACAGTACATTTTTTTAATGCATCTTCAGTTAAGATCTTATTTAAGGGACAAATTGGGTCCAGGACTAACCTTAGCACAGTGTCACGAAATAGAGACTCTGGTTCAAAAGGAGAGCACAAAAAAATTATTTCAAAAATGTATTTCTTAATTAAGGCAGGAACCTGTAAACAAGGGCTTGATAAATCAAGACAAAGGTGGGAATCAGATTTAGGTATAGAAATTGATCCATTTTGCTGGTCTGACTTATGTTGAGATAGCATGATTAACACGATTAATCTAAGGAATCGGATGGTGCAATTTAACTTCTTTCATCAGCTATACCTTACTCCACAAAAAAATACATAAATTGAAATCAGAATCATCAGACCAATGTTTTTGTTGTGATCAAGAAATAGGTACTTACTTGCATTCAACCAGGTTATGCCCTAAAGTGAGGCCTTTCTGGGAAGATTTTGGTAATCTCCTGGGGAAAAAAAGTACTGGAATTCGATACTCTCGGGCATCTGAATTATTTTTATTGGGGAATTTAGAAGACGTAAGACCTAAAATGAGGCTGTCAAAATAGCAATTGAAATTGTTACAAGATCAAACCAGCAACCACAAAGAAGCCATATCATACAGGGGTAAAGATGAACAATTACTTTATTAACAAAAAATTCACCTCTGTAGCAGCAGCGACACCTGCTCCTAAAAGAACACACACAACCAGACGGGTTGAGCTCAGTGAGCAGACTAGTTTATTGCAGGCTGCTGGGCTGTACTTATACTCCTAGCCCGGACCTGGTTGAGAAACGAGCTGGAGGGTGCTGACGTCACCCGGGCGTCATGTGGTCCCCCAGCGTGGGCTTCTGAGCCCCATGCTGGTAGGAAGGGAACACCCCCGACGGCGCCATTTTGGCTGGCTGTCCCGCCGCGTGGCTTACAAGCGGGGCCAGTCTGCCTGCCTAGTGGTGAGCCGCCACACCTTCAACTTTAATTCAAAATTCCCCCTTTTATAACAATGCCCACTGGTTATAATGCCTACTATGAAAATTTCTAAAACAGTGTAAAACTAATAAATTCCCCAGCCTAAATATAACATATGTAATTAAAGTCTAAAGTATATTTCCAACCAGCCCACAGAAAAACTTAGACACAAAACAAACACAAAACACACAAGACTCACAAAACTTTGATCTCATCTGAAGCAAAGATCATAAACAAAATTCTGTTAATTAGGTAAACAGAAGCCAAAAGATCTTTGTGAGAGAGAGAGAGGGAGAGAGAGTACAAAATTCGAAGTTGTCTCGTTTTGCTTGCAGGGAGAGGAACCACTGGCTTGGTCCATCCGGATCCTTCTGGCTGCCTTCGGAATGTTCATCCCTTTTTGAAATCCCAACATTCTAAACTGTCCTCCAGACCATGACTCATGCTCTGGGCCTTCTTCCACTCCACAGCACCCCCAGTGGTGGTTTATCGTCCAACTCCAGAAATTGTTAGATAATTTTCTGCACATGCTCAGTCCGTCTCCCACTCTCTCAGCAGTCCACCTTCACCCTGGCTCTCTAAGGCAAAATGTCACTTTTTAACATAAAACCATGCAACATATAAGCCAATACACAACACAGAACTCTGTAACAAAATTCATTAAGCTCACTTTAGCAGTAGCCAGGGAACGCATAGTAGTTATTTGGAAATCTGATTCCCAATTAGCTTTAGCCTGCTGGAAGATAGAAATGAATAATTGTGTTCCCCTGGAGAAGATCACTTATAACCTCAGAAACAAGTATGATGTATTTTCAAGAATATGAAATCCATACCTAAGGTACATCAGGGTAAATCTTTAATGATTTCCCCCTCCTGTCTCTTCCCCTTGGTGCTTGCAGAGGCGTAGATAAGCCAGGTTATTTATCCCTTGATGGGAGTGGGGTTTATTTTAGGTGAAGCCAATCTTTTATTTTTCTTGTTCTTTCTCTTACATTTTCTAATTCTTGTTTCTTGAGGGTGGGAGGGTTTCTCTTATTTTGTTCTTCTTTCTCTCTATTTGTATTTTTCTCCCTTTAGTGCAACATTTCTTACTTTATAATCATTAAATTATTCTACTTCCTTTAATATCGATAGCGGATTGATATTTATATTATTTTGTTAATATTACTGATAATGATGTTTTTCTATTTGATTATTCTTCAATTTTTCTGCATGTTGATTGAAAATTTTCAAAATAAAATATTTTTTAAAAGTGGCCATCCTATTTGCTTGCACTCCTTACAATGAAACTCAAGTACTGTACTGCATCTAATAAGGGTAAGTAAAATGAAAGAGCATTCTGTGCCATTGCATCTGGCATATTTATCCACTAGTTCAGATACTGGTGTTTTGAAGATGGAAGTCAAGAGCCTAATTCATTGATGCTCAATACAAGAGAAGTCCATTAGCCCCCTCAATTCTTCTGTGTCATTACACAAGATCAAGTTAGATCCAATCAGCCTCAGTACTACTTTCCTGTGCTCTTCTCCCAACTTCTGGACTCTCTTTAAATGTTTGTCATTTATCACCATGAATATATTCAATAACTCCATTGTGATAGCTCTTGGATAGAGAATTCCAAAGATTAATTATCCTCAGAAAAATAAAGCATTCTTTCTCATCTCTGACTATAGAAACATAGAAGATAAGAGCAGGAGTAGGTAATTCGACCCTTCGAGCCTGCTCCGCCATTCAACGAGATCATGGCTGATCTTAAAGTTCAGTACCCCGTCTCCACCTTCTCTCCGTAACCTTTAATACCCTTATACTGAAGAAATATATTTAATTCCCTCTTAAATATATTTAATGAACCTGCCTCTACTGCCCTCTGTGGCAATGATTTCCACAGATTCACCACCCTCTGGGTAAAGAAATTCTTCCTCATCTCGGTCCTAAATGGTTTGCCTATTATCCTCAAACCATGGGCCCTGGGTTCTGGATTTTCCCATCATTGGAAACATCCCATCTGCATCCATTCTGTCCAGTCCTGCCAGAATTTTATAGGTCTCTATGAGATCCCCTCTCAATCTTCTAAACTCCAGCGAGTACAATCCCAATTTGCGCAATCTTTCCTCATCAGTCATTCCTGCCATTCCAGATATCAGCCTGGTGAATCGCCTCTGCACTCCCTCCATTGCAAGAACATCCTTCCTTAGATAAGGTGACCAAAACTGCACACAATACTCCAGGTGTGGTCTCACCAAGGCCCTGTACAGCTGCAGTAAGGTATCCTTATTCCTATACTCAAACCCTCTTGATATGAAGGCCAACATACCATTTGCCTTTTTATCCGCCTGCTGTACCTGCATGCTCGCCTTCAGAGACTGGTGTACAAGTACCCCTAGGTCTCTCTGCACTTCCCCATCTCTTAATCTATTGCCATTCAAATAGTAATCTACCCTCCGGTTTGTTTTACCAAAGTGGATAACCTCACATTTATCCACATTGAAGTGCATTTGCCATGTATCTGCCCAGTCCCTCAATTTATCCAAATCACACTGGAGCTTCCTCACCCCCTCTTCCGTGCACACAACCCCTCCTAGCTTAGTGTCATCTGCAAATTTGGAGATATTACATCCAATCCCCTCATCCAGATCATTAATGTAAATTGGGAACAGCTGGGTTCCAGTACAGATCCCTGTGGCACCCCACTGGTCACCGCCTGCCACTCAGAAAACGAGCCATTTATCCCAACTCTCTGTCTTCTACCTGCCAGCCAGTTCTCAATCCACATCAATACTTTGCCCCCAATCCCATGAGCCTTGATTTTGTAAGCCAGTCATTTATGTGGGACCTTATCGAAGGCCTTTTGGAAGTCCAGGTACATCACATCCACTGGCTCTCCCCCATCTATTTTACCTGTCACCATCTCAAAGAATTCCAATAGATTTGTCAAGCACGATTTACCTTTAGTAAATCCATGTTGACTGTCCGATCCCTTCTCTGCTAGTCATATGCTCCGCTATTACATCCTTAATAATGGATTCCATCATTTTGCCCACTACTGATGTAAGGCTCACCGGCCTATAATTCCCCGCTTTTTCTCTACCCCCCCTTTTTAAATAGTGGGGTAACATTAGCTACCGTCCAATCCATGGGAACTGATCCTGAGTCTATCGAGTTCTGGAAAATAATTCTTAAAGCATCTGCTATCTGAATGGCCACTTCCTTAAGTACTCTATGATGTAGATTATCAGGCCCTTGGGATTTATCTGCCTTCAATCCCATCAATTTCCCCAAGACCATGTCCTTAGAGATACTGATTTCTTTCAGTTCCTCCCTTGCATTAGTCTCTATGTTTCCCAACATCCTTAGGAGGTTATTTATATCCTCTCTTGTAAAAACACAACTAAAGTAAGAATTTAATTGGTCTGCCATTTCCTTATTCCCCATTATATTCCGACTGCAAAGGACCTACTCTGGATTTCACCAATCTTTTCCTCTTGACATATTTATAAAAGCTTTTGCAGTCGGTTTTTATATTTGCCGCAAGCTTACTTTCGTAATTTATTTTTGCTCTCTTGATTAATCCCTTTGTCCTCCTGTGGTGCAATCTTGAACTGCTCCCAGTCTTTGGTTGTGGTACTTTTTTTGGCCAATTGATATGCTCTCTCTTTGGACATAATGCTGTCTCTAATTTCCCTTGTTATCCACAGTTGAGTCACCTTTTTTGGTTTATTTTTATGCCAAATCGGTATAAACGATTTTTGCAATTTCTCCATTAGATCTGTGAATGCTTTCCATTGTCTATCCACAGTCAACTCCCCCATAAACACCACCCAATCAATCTTACTCAACTCCCGTCTCATACCATCATAATTCCCTTTATTTAAATTCAGGACCTTAGTCTCGGTTTTAATTTCATCACTCTCCATGTCGAGTGAGAATTCGATCATACTGTGATCGCTCCTACCCAAAGGGCCTCGTAGAACAAGATTGTTGATTAGCCCCTCATCATTGCATAATACCTAATCTAAAATGGCCTGCTCCCGAGTTGGTTCCTCGACATATTGGCCTAGATAACCGTCCCGTAAACATTCAAGGAATTCCTCCTCCTCAGTATTTTTACTAATTTGGCTAGTCCAATCTATATGCAAATTAAAGTCTCCCATGATGACAGCTGTTCCCTTTTGCTCGCTTTTCTAATTTCTCTTTTAATGCCTTCCCTCACCTCTACACTACTATTTGGAGGCCTATATACCACCCCCACTAACGTTTTCCACCCCTTGCTATTCCTCAGTTCTACCCATATAGATTCCGCATCTTCCGAGTTGATATCCTTTCTGTCAATCGTGTCGGTCCCTTCTCTCACCATCAATACTACCCCACCCCCTTTTCTTTCTTGCCGATCCCTCCTAAATATCGTATACCCCGGGATGTTAAGTTCCCAGGCTTGCCCACCCTGCAGCCATGTTTGTAATCCCAATCAAATCATATTTGTTTATCTCAATTTCCACAGCTAATTCATCTACCTTGTTCCGAATGCTTCTTGCATTAAGATATGAAGCCTTCAGATTTGCTTTTTTCACCCTCCTTGCTCTTTCTGATTTTTTTACTTTCGCTGCCTAACCTAACTTTTCCTGTTTTATCTTTTCTGTCCTTTGCCCTATCATACATGTTCCCACCACCCTGCCAAATTAGTTTAAACCGCACCCGACACCTGTACCAAATCTAGCTGCCAATATATTGACCCCTTTTGGGTTTAGGTGGAACCCATCCTTCTTGTAGAGGTCATGCCTTCCCCAAAAGAGATCCCAATGATCCAAGAAGCCAAAACCCTGTCCTTTACACCAGCCCCTCAGCCACACATTCATTTTTCTTAACCTTCCCTTTTTGTCCTCAGTTGCACTTGGCACAGGTAGCAAACCAGAGATCACCACCCTGGCTGTCCTATTTCTTAGTTTCTGTCCTAACTCTCTGTAATCCTTTTTCAGTACTTCCTCCTTCTTTTTATCTATGTCATTGGTACCCACATGTACCAAGACATCAGGCTGTTCGCCTTCCCCTTTTAGAATACCCTGGACCCAATTTGCGATATCCCACACCCTTGCACCAGGGAGGCAGCACACCATGCGGGCATACCTATCTGGCTCACAGAATCTCCTGTCTGTATTTCTGACAATGGAGTCCCCAATGACCACTGCATTCCTCTTTACCTTTTGGTCATGCCAGGCTCAGTGCCAGCAACCTGGTCACTGCTGCCAGCTTCTGTCAGGTCATCTCCCTCAACAGCATCCAACAAAATATACCTGTTACTGAGAGGGATATTCACAGGTGTGCTCTCCATTTTCCTGGTATTTTTCTTCCCTCCCCTGACAGCTACCCACTTACCTGACACATCTAGTCTTGGGGTAACTATGTCCCTGAAAGTTGAATCTATCAACCCCTCACTCTCCCTTACCAGCCGTAGGTCCTCAAGTTGCAGCTCCAGTTCCCCAACTCGGTCCTTAAGGAACTGCATCTCGGTGCACCTGACGCAGATGTGGCTATTTGGGAGGGTGGGACTCACCCATGGTTCCCATATCTGACATCCAGTACAAAGCACTAACCCCATAGGAAACTGCTTCTCAGCATCCAATTCCCTTTAGAATCTTGTTTTGATTTCACTTCTTTTTCATTAGTCCAGTGAGTACAAGCCCAAACATAAATTTTCAGTTTTTGTCAATTGCTTTATCCGAGGAATCAATTTGTTGAACTTTCTCTGCACTCTGAACCTTCTCTTTAGGCAAGCATATTTTCCATAAGTATAGAGGCCAAAACAAAATGAAATACTCAAGATATGGTCTGACCAGTATCCTGCAAATTTCTATCAGAACTTCCCTTCATTTGTACATCAAGCCCTTTTGTGTATGGGTTAATATTATATTAGCCTTCTTTTCTTGCTATAATTGTATGGCAACCTTTTGTTTTATGAACAGCGTGACAGAGTATATAGAGGTGTTTAGGAGATAAATTGGGAAAGGTTTGTTAGAGCAGGCTAAATTAGTGTTACAAACGCTTTAAAACACAGAGCTTTTGTAAGAGTGCTCAGACTCATGATGGACTGTTATTTGCAAAAGGCAACAAATGTAATAACAGGCAGAGGCATATTTGTCTGGAAAACAAAAGTGACTGTCTGGAAGGTCATATGATCTTTGCAGGCAGAGAGCATAAAAAAAACTGGCTTTGCTCTCAGAGTTGGAGGGAGTGAGAGAGAGGAGAGACACAGACATCGGTTCCAGAGGGATAAACTGGAAAGCTTTGGAAGATGGCCTGGTCAAAGGAGATGACTGGCTGTCCAGTGTTTCCCTTGGAATAGCAGAAACAGGAAGGAACTCTATGGTGACCTGAAAGAAAGAGGTTATCACCTGGAGAACATTGAAGGGGGAAAGTTTCATCAGCAGGACACTGGAGTGGCTGATTAAAAAAGAATCAATTGTGGATGTCCTGGAACAAGAAAAACTCTCTCTGAAAACCCACAAGAACTCTTCTGAGTGGTAACCATTTACCTGTGAAGCACCAAAGCCTGTTAACTTCTGTGCACAGTATATGCATTGCCTGCAACCACTGAAATTGGACTGAACCAACGAACTTTGCTGAACTTACACACTCATGCGTTTAGAATTAGAAGGGGGTTAAGTGAGTCAATAGAGATAAGTTAAAGTTTGATTCTATTTCTGTGTTCAAAGATAATTAAAAGTAACTTTTGTTTAAGTTACCCTTTGTCGTAGTGTATGTCTATTGCTGCTGGGTTTTGGGGTTCTCTGGACTTGTAACAGCAGCAAGCCTCAAATCCCTTTGTAGCAGTACATTTTAAACTTTGTTTTTAAACATACAGTGCGGTAACAGGCCATTTTGCCCCCTCCCCTCCCCCCCCCCCCCCCCCCCCCCCCCCGATTCCATGCCGCCCAATTTACACCCAATTAACAACCCCCCCTTCCCCTGCTACATTTCTCATTACATTTAAATAATAATTGATCTGCACATTCCTCCTTGCAAACTCAATAACCTCTAATTTTCACACATTTTCTGACATTTCCCATCATTTTACCTCTCATTTAACTTACCTATCATTATTTTGCAGATTTTTTTTGTTTTCTCCTCATAACTTATGAACCATTTTATTCTTATTATAAACACATTTTGCAGTAGGACACTTGGTCTCTTTATCCATAGACATCGATTATAGATTAAATATGCCCCTGTGTTAATACCTGTGGTATCCAACTATCTACTGATTTGCATTCTGAAAATTACTAGTTTATTGTTTTTCTGCTTTCTTAACCACTGCTGTATCCAAACCAATATATTATCTCAATCCTGTGTGATCTCGGTTTATGTAGAGACATTTTATGATGTACCTTTGCAATTGATTTATGAAATTAAAATGTACTACATCTCTGGTTTCTTTTATCTTGAATCTTCGTTAAATCCTCAAAAAATAATATCAAATTTGTTATGATATTTCCATTTCATGTTGATTGTGGTTTTCTTATGCTTCTTGTGTTTTTTTAAATGTTTGGCCATTACCTCCTCAACAATGTATTTCAGTTCTTTCTGAATTGTAGGATAATTGGCATATAGTTTCCTGCTTACTGTCTCCATGCTTTGTGGAGAAGCAGCTTTGCATTTATGTTCTCCAATCCTCTGGAACCTCTCCAGAATATGAAAAATACTATAATAATTATTGCATCCAGTGACTCCTTGGGCAATTAGGTCGAGGGAATGTATTGGCCTTTATCCTCCATGGTTTGATTTGTATGCACAAAGAGTAGCTCATGTCAGAAGGGCAATTTCATTCATCTGTTCTGCTCTTGACTCAAATGAGGACAATGAAGGAGAATCCAAAAGATGCTGGACAATGCTTCAAGCCTGAAGATAAGCATGTCATGTCTGGAACCATTGCGGGAACTCCAGCTCCAAACTTCCACATGGCTTTGCCTGGCACCCATTACCTTCCAGTATGAAAGTGAGATATAGCTTCATGTCAATATCTGAAAACTTGAGCAACTTATGAAAGAACACCGCTTTCATTATAACTTTAGCGAATGCAATGTGTAGTAAATTTCTGCATGCAAGTTCTACTCCACTACTTGACACTTTTTCCGTCTTTTAGATCAAGCATTAAATCAACATTGTCTGATGGTGCAGGTTAATATAAAAGTAAAGACTGCCCTCGCAGCATTCTTATCAACATTCAACAGTCAATAATCTCATTTATTTATGGGCCCTTTCTCTGTGCAAAGTGACTGCAAGATACGATAGCAAAATAACAGTGATTACACAAAGTCACACAGATATAAATCCATTTTAAACTTTTGAACTACAAAGGATTTGAATTATTGGCAGTGATTAAAAGAGGTTTCAGTAAACATTGCAAGCACAAGAACGGAAAGTATAAATCCAGCACGTCAAGAAAATGTAGGGATTAATTATAACATGTGCTTCAGATAGTCTCGATGAGAAGAATTACTTTCCATTAATTATTTAACAAGGAGAACAAGCCCATAGTTTAAAAAAGATTTTATCATTTTCAAGAAAGACTGTTCAGTATGTAAGGAATATGAAGATAAGTGGATTCTGTATAACATCTTATCCGACACTAGAAATATAGAAATATCACTCCAAGCTTGGGAGCTTTCAAAATGATAATGTTCGAGAGATGCACTTTTTTTTGTAGGACAACTTTGAGAATCAAGTTTTGATCAAAGACTTTGAACATTATTTGTACATGATAGAGTTGAAACATAATGGAGGGAAGTGTGTGTGTGTGACCTCATTCTATGTTCTTCTTTGTTGCAGTCCTTTAAATTTTTAACCATTCATTGTTTAACCTAAACATACAGCAGAGCTCATTGAATTTCTAAGTTCATGCTTATATGCCTGATGGCAGTAATGAGAATAGAGTATGTCCTGGGTGGTGTGGATCCTTGATGATTGCTGCTGCTGTCTGATGGCAGCGTTCCATGTTGATTTTCTTGATGGTGGGGAGAGTTCTGTCTGGGCTGTGTACGCTACCTTTTGCAGGGGTTTCTGCTCCGAGGTATTGCTACCCTCGTAGTAGGTTGTGCTTCAGCACACTTTCCAATACACAACTGTTCAAGTTTGTCAAGATTTCGGATAACATACTGAACCTCTGGAAACTCCAGAGGAAGTAGAGGTGCTGATGTGATTTCTACATGATGACATCAGTATGTTGGACTCGGGTATGGTCCTTTGAAATAGTGACTCTCAGGAATTTATATTTGCTCACCCTCTCCACCTCTGAACTCCCCAATGATCACTTTCTTCATATATTTTTGGTTTTCCCTTCCTAAATTCTACAATCAGCTCCCTGGTTTTGGTGACATTGAATGAAAGGTTGTTACTACACATTTTCCATCTTCCTCCTCTGTGCTGACTCATCATCCCTTTTTATGAAGCTCACTACTGTAGTATCATAAGAAAATTAATAATACTAAGCATTTTCTAAATGTGTCTTGCTGTATTTGTTTTCTTTAATTATTACTATGCATGAACATTATTGTGCATTTACCATTGGGTTGTCAAAGGAAAATGTACAGAAAGAGTATTGCAGCTTCATTTCCTGGAAGAGAAAGTTAAATTGTCATTTTTGGTTAAATTTACTTTCTTGTCCAATTAATTTTTCAATTCATCATATTTTTTTTATTGGCCAGTTTGAATTTTAGAGAACAACATTAAGATATTATAAAAAGAATGATAGAAAAGATGCAGTGGAAAAATAATATACTTTCATACAAGTTCAAGTTTATTTATCATCCGAACTGTGCAGATGTTCAGTCTTTCCAGAAGAGAGGCATCATTATCGTTGACTTCCAAAGTTGTCTTGTAATCTGTTATTGTTTTGATACCTTGCCACATGTGCCTCCTTTCGCTGGTGTGGAACAGCTGGCAATGGGTATTCTGTTCATACCCCTGCTTTGCTTTTTGGATTGCATGGGAGAATTCATCCCTGGCTGATTTTAGTGCCATTTTGTCTCCTGTCCTGAATACATCCCGAACTCCCGAGATGTGCATGGATCTCTGCATCCAACTGAGGCATGTTGCATTTGAGCTCCGTGATATCCTCGATGCACTTACTCATGTAGCCAGTAACTGAGCTCATACGCACACTGATGTTTACATTACAGTAGTAGGTGGACACCTCCCTGAGACAGCTCCAGTCCAGCCACATCCTGCTTTTCCTGCGAACTTGCTTCATTTATTTTACCAGAGGGCCTGGAGTTAGCAGGACAGACATGGTCTGAGTATCAAGGTAGGGGCGACGGGACACGGGATGATGGTGTATGCTTGATCCAGGGTGACAAAGTTCACATGATGTTAAAACTGTGGCAGAACACCGATGTCTCTGATTACAGGAGATCTTTGCCTTTTCTGCATGTGGCTTAAGTTGGGTAGGAATGGGTGGAATCATCATTGCACCTTTGTAATTGCATTTCAGATCATACTAAACTTGTAAGAAACAAGTAAACTTCAATTGTTACAAATATTAATTTCCAAGTCATTGGATCTCATCTACTTTTATTCAGTATTGTAAATCCCATATTGAAGCAATCTATAATTGATTCTCTTGTACATGTAATTAATAACTGTTGCAATCACAGCTGTGCATGTACAAAGTTTCATTTCTTCAAAATATGCTTAAGTTGGTTGATCCTAATCTTTCATTTTAAAATACAAAGCAAAATTATTTGCAACACTTCAATAAATATCAGTTGTATTCAATGGTGACAATCTTTTGTGGCCAAGTATAATTATTTCTATTACAGTTAAATATTCAGTGATACCTGCTTTTAAGTCAGTAATTAGACAACTCATTAAGCAGATAATTCAGAATCAGAATTTATTGTGATGAACAAGTCATGAAATTCAGAGTTTTGCAGCAGCATCTTAGTGTAAACATTCATATTATAAACCACCTTGCAAAAATAAATTTTAAAACTGCACAAAAAGTGAGGCAGAATCAGTGATTATGCAGGGATCTGATGGCAGCAGGGAAGAAGCTGTCCTTGGGCTGCGCCTCTTTGGGCTCCTGTGCCTTTTCCCTAATGGTAGCAGAGTCAAGAGTGCATGCCCAAGGTGGTGGGAGTCTTTGAGGATAGAGGCTGTTTTTTTAAGGGACTGCCTCTTTTAGATGTCCCTTAAAAAAACAGCCTCTATCCTCAAATGGAATGAAGTCTGGTGCCCGAGATGTCACAGGTGGAGTTAACAGCCCTCTGGAGTTTATTCTTGTCCTGAGAATTGGCGCCTCCATACTAGACAGAGATGCAACCAGCCAGTATGCTTTCCATGGTACACCTGTAGAGGTTTTTGAGAGTCTTTGGTGACAAACCAAAACTCCTCAAACACCTCACAAAGTATAGCCTTCTCTTGTGATGCATCAACATGGAGGCTCCAGGACAGATCGTCAGGGATGCTGACACCCAGGAATTTGAAGTTCTTGACCCTCTCCACTACTGAGCCCTTGATGAGGACTGGGTTGAGTTCCCCTAGCCTCCTCCTGAAATCCTTGGTTTTCCTGAAGGGGAGGCAAGGTTGTTGTTGTGACACCATTCCACAAGTTGATCTATTTCCCTCCTGTACACTTGCTGACAACTGTGGTGCAATGGCAAACTTGTCGATAGCATTTGAATTGTGCCTGGTCATGGGTGTAAAATGAGATCCTGCATTCCTTTGTGTTTTGCATCAGCTGCAATGAGATCATTTCAAATATCTGGAAATGGCATTTTCAAAATTACAAGCCAGAGATGTGACAAGTTTATGCCGCAAATTGTGGTTGCGTAATGATTCAGTGATTAAAAAAAAATGATTATGACAAAGCCCTTTGTCGGGATGCTTTTTTCTATCGCATGCCTGTCAAACAACTTTCACTAACTGCCTTTCGTGGACGTTAACATTTTGACGAACACCAGGTGAGATGCAATGTTTCTAACGGGATAGCCTACGCACTACCTCCAAGCTCGGAATAATTACTGCCTCGCTGGAACCGATCTGTTTCGTGATTGGTAAATATGGTTGTCAATTACATTTTGTCTCCTAGTGGAACCGGACTGAATGGAGGCAACTCCAATATTGTATATTGTGGGGGGTGGGTGGCAGTTATTTAGTTTATTTTTAATTTTCAGAAAAACCTGTTTTAAACTCACTGTATTTGCAAGTTTACCAGGTTATTATAGTATAAGTGTAAACGTGAAATATTGGCGTTTTATGCTGAAGGACGTTAGATCAATGGTCCATTGAGTCAAAGACTTGACTTTTAACCCCCTGAGCTTGTACATGTTTGTTGTATTTGACAGGAAATCTAGAGCAGTGAGAAAAAGAAATCTCGAAAGTAGAAGGAACTGGTGTTCCGGTTCTAAAACACTTCGGAAACAAAGTGAGGAGTATTTTTTAACTTTCTATTCAAAGTGAAAGGTAAGTGAAATTAGTACAGAATTAGGAGAGGGAGGGATTTTAAGGGGGAGGGGGGAGGGAGACGGGGTGGGTGGTGTTGGAAACTGGTCGG
Source organism: Narcine bancroftii (assembly GCF_036971445.1). Lineage (NCBI taxonomy): Eukaryota > Metazoa > Chordata > Chondrichthyes > Torpediniformes > Narcinidae > Narcine > Narcine bancroftii. Next base: position 100,512,253 of record NC_091476.1, on the reverse strand, counting down.
GAGGTGGTGGCATCCGGTGGCTTCATTGTCTGTTCGCGAAAGTTATTGCAACATTTTGGAAGAACAGTTATTCCAAGAGGGTTAGAGCGTCTCTGAAAGAGGAGACTCCGGACTCGCGGAGGAACTGTTGCCATTCTCCATGCCAGTATTGTGAAGTGGGAAATGCTAACGTCACTTAGTTTTGTTTTCAGAAAGTGATCAAGAAGTATTGAATTACTTTGTAATATCGATTTTATTTGGAATAGGGACATTTTTAGAAAAGGTTGGGATTAGGGTAAACCAATTTAATAGTGCCAAATAGTCAATTCCCTGCAGTTACATTGCAGGACCTTTGACGTTTTGACGAACGCTTCAGGGTTTTCAATATACATTCACCAAGCGCGATTACTCCCGTTTCATGTATGGCTTGATGCGAGGTTTCAGTGTATTCAGGCCCTGGAGAGTATTACTATCAATCTTTGCAGACTCTCATCTTTTGATTGTTCAGTATTGTAAAGCATAAAGTGTGCCCGAGAGTTTCAGGCAGATGCATGTTCACTGGGCATTGTTCGGGCGTCACTTTTACGAATTATAGTGTCGTTAAAGCATTTAATTAAAAAGAAACGGTATTTAAGGCCACACCAAGTTTTATTACATGGCAAAAATAAATTGGAGGGGAAAGGATGGGCCATGTTTCTGTCAACACCTTGATAAGGACCTTTGTTTTCTGTGTATGTTGGGATTGATCAGAATTGAACACGTCTGTAGGATATTACATAGATATTGCATCTTAGGCAATATTTGAATGCCTACACTGACTATGTTACGAGTCCAGAGGACCCCAAACCCCAGCAGCAATAGATATGCAACACGACAAAGGGTTACTTAAACCAAAGTTGCTTTTAATGATCTTTGAACATGAAAATAGAATCAAGGTTTAACTTACCTCTATTGACTCACTTAACCTACTTAACACCCCCCATCCCCATTCTAAGCACACGTGTCCGCAGAGTTCTTTGGTTCACAGTCCAATCTCACTGGTTGCAGGCAATTCTTGTACTCTGCACAGAAGTTAACATTAATAAAGTTCACCAGGCTTTGGTGCTTAACAAGTATTATGGATACTACTCAGAAGGGCTCTTGTGGATTTTCAGAGAACGAGTTTCTCTTGTTCCAGGACATCCACAACTGATTCCTTTTTTAATCAGCCACTCCAATGTCTTGCTGATGAAACTTTCCCCCTTCAGGGTTCTCCAGATGATAACCTCTTTCTTTCAGGTCATCACAGAGTTCCTTTCTGTTTTCCCCATTCCAACACCAGACAGCCAGTCCTCTCCTTTGACAGGCCGTCTTCCAAAGCTTGCCAGCTTGTCCTTCTGGAACCCGATGTGTGTGCCTCTTCTCTCTCTCTCTCTCTCTCTCACCCCCCCCCCCAACTCTAGCCGCTTTCAGGTGCAATTGCTCCGAGAATGTGCCTGCAGAAGTGGCTGCACGTGTGTTCGAATGGACATTCAGGTGGCAGCGCTGAAAGCTGTTCTGGCACCTGAAAGGTCCGACTGCAGGAGAGGCACCTCGGAGTGAACGCCGGCTCCTGTTGATTGTGGCTGTAGTTCTGCCCGCTGTCAGGGCTGGGATGGCCAGCGTGGGACTTTGGGACAGGGGTGGCCGGCATGGGACTATGGGGCAGTGGCAGCCAGCGCGGGACTATGGGGCAGGGGCGGCCGGCACAGGACTACGGGGCAGAGGCTCTGGCCGCCAGAGCCCTGACATCCCGCGCCGGCTGCCCCGGGGGGCAGGGGCAGCAGGGAGGGGGGCTGTCAGGTGTGGGGAGATAGGTTTTGCTTTTAGGCTGCTGCTTTCAGGTGCTCAGATGCAGAGATTATACCTCCCCGAGGAGAGTTGGATGAGTACCTCTCAGGGCCAGGTTTTGCACTTTCAGGTGGGCTCCTGACAGCCGCATTCAGGTAGAGTATGTGGCTTTACATCGGGGTATTCTGGCCACCTGAAAGTGGCTTCTGAGAGCCAAGCCTCTTTTTTTTCCTGCTCTCTGCCTGCAAAGATCACATGACCTTACAGACAGTAAGTTCTGTTTTCCAGACAAAGCTGCCACTGCATGTTGTTACATTTGTTGCCTTTTGCAAATAATAGTCCATCATGTGTCACTGAGCACTCTTGCAAAAGCTCTATGTTTTAAAGTGATTGCGTGTGACCTGCTGTAACAAACCTTTCCCAATTTATCTCCCAAAACACCTCTATATACTCTGCCACACCTTCCCCTTTTAAAGGAATTTTAAGTCCTGAGTTAAAATTCAGTTATAACTTAACTGTCTTAAAAATCACTGAAGAGATAACAATACACAATATATACAGTTACCCAATTTTGAGAGTATTTTTATACATGATCAATTTTAATATCTTGACAAACATTCTGCTATCACATTATTTATAGAGATATGATTATTTTGCAGATTATATTCTTGTAATATTAAACTCCATTTTAACAATCTTCTGTTTTTATTCTTCATTTTATTCAAAAATACCATTTTGGTCAGTGAATATCACAATTATTATAGACAACAGTTCTTTTTCAATAGTGGAATAGTTCCTTTGATGAGCATTAAATTTTTTTGTAAAGTAGGCAACTGGATGGTCAATTTAAGTTTTTGCAATAAAACTGCACCTGCTGCTCCTTCACTGACATCCATTGCTAAAGAAAATAGTTTGTCAAAATCAGGAAATTTTAACACAGGGCAATCTCCATTAAAATTTACAAAGCTGTCTGACAACCTTTAGTCCACACAAATTTCTCCCCTTCAAAAGGTTGGTTAAAGGAACAGCAACCTCTGCAAAATATCCTGCCATTCCTAAAAACTTTCTCACTGCTTTCTTGCCATTGGGAATAGGAAACTCAGAAATTGCATTCATCTTAGCTTGAATAGGTGCAACTTTGCCATGGCCAACTACATAACGCAAGTATGTTACCGTGGCATTTGCAATTGACTCTTTGCTAAATTAACAGTTACGTTTGCTTTGGATAATCTTGCAAACAAATTGTCCAATTCCCTTAGATCAGGGGTGTCAAACTCAAATTCACGGAGGGCCAAAATTAAAAACTTGGACTAAGTCGAGGGCCGAACTAAATATTTATTGAAAATTTTCAACAACATCTGCATGTTTTCTCATCTTTCAACATATGTAATGTTAAACTTTAGGATATAACTTTAGGAGGATAATGTTACAGGTCAGGAGTAGGTAGCTCAAGTTCACCCTTTGCTTGACCTGAGGGAAACATATTTGGTCCCTTTGGAGATGTAGTCAGCATTCACAGGCTGTGTCCATTTTGGCCTGCATCAGGACTCAGCATTTCCTGCTCACTCCTCAGGCTCTAGGCCTCTATTCACCCTTGACCCACCATCCCTCTACCTGACCAGTCCTTTACCCAACCTCTACTCACCCCTCACTCCACTCGCTCTGCCTCTACCCACCCCATCCTATACACGCCCCTCTACTGCCTCTCCCCTCAACCTGTTCCTCCCTCTACCCGTCTCTCACCCTCTAATCACCCCTCCCCTACTCATCCTGCCCCTCCCCTTTTACCTCTTCCCTATCCACCCCTCCTTCTACTCATCCCTCCCTCTAACTGCCCCTCTCACCACCATAACTTCCCCTGCCCATTACTCCTCACCTACACCCTCTGCCCACCCCTGCTTACCCATCCACTCAGGCCCAGCGCGCTGCTGATCAGCCTTTGTGGACAGCCACCATCTCTCTCTTCATGTGCAGGGCCGAACCAGCCGTCCCTGGGGTCCGCGCGGGTGCAAGCGCTGAAGGCCGTGGCGACCGGGAGAAGTGCGCTCGCGCTGTGGAAGGGCCGTCTGATGCCAGTCGTGCGGGGCTCGCACTGCCCGGGGGCCGTGCGTAGCCTGCCATGCCCGTCGCGCTGACAGGAAATCACAGGCGCTAGCCCATCCGCCGCACCGCTCGACAGGTGGGAGAAGTGACTGGTTGTGTGGGGAGCCTTCCAACCGGCTTGCCGGCTGATGACATCGACAGACTTCTCGTGTTACAATTTCTCGTGTTACAATGGGGAAGGATGTGCAATGAAGGGGGAGGATGGTGGGGGTGACATTACCAAAAAACAGCATCGGCTCTCGCTGCAGGGCAGGCCACCTCTAATACATTTTTGAAATGATCTTGCGGGCCAAATATAATTATATCGCGGGCCAAATTTGGCCCGCAGGCCAGAATTTGACATGTGTGCCTTAGATGTTCTTTGCATGTGTCACTTTTTGTGAACAAGTCATCAATATAAGTATCTGTATGTGTTAACCCTTGGATAATCAAATTAATTATCCTTTGGAATGTTGAAAGGGCATTTTTTTTTAGCAAAAGTTTACACATTATACTCGTATAAACCAGATAGAGTTACAAAAGCCAAAATAATCTTTCCTCTCTCAGTTAAAGGCACACACCAGTAACCCTTCAACAAATCCAAATTAGTAAGAAATTTAACTTTTCCAATTTTATCAATGCAGTCTATTCTCGTTTGATCAGGCCGTCTTCCAAAGCTTGCCAGCTTCTTCCTCTGGAACCGATGTTTGTGTCTCTCTCTCCTCTCTCTCTAGCCGCTTTCAGATGTTCTGATAGAAGATTAGGCGCCTGCAGGCACGGCTAGAGGAGCTCAGCAAGCATGTTTCGGTAGCAATGGAATGGACGGCTTTCTGGCACCTAAATGTCCCAGCTGATTGCTAGCCGTCGAGCAGCGAAAGCCGGCTACTCCAGACAGGTGCCTAGTCCCACCCACGCTGACCTCGCGTCATTAGCAGCGGGTCAAGACATGCCCGACAAACAGCTCAGGTATGACTTGACTCCCACTGCCGGTCTCCCCTCCCCCCACCTCACCCTTGCCTGCCCGACTCCCGTTGCCGGTTTCCCCCTCCCACCGTCCCCCGCCCGATTCCCACTGCAAGTTACCCCACCCTCACCTACCTGACTCCCATTGCCAGTTGCCCTCCCCCCCACCCCCTAAGCGGCAGTGGGAGTCAGATGGGCGAGGGTGGGGGGTGGAGAACAGCAGCGGGAGTCGGGCGGGGGTGAGTGGGGGGGGTGGGAACCGGCAGCAGCAGTCGGGCAGGTGAGGGTGGGGGGTGGGGGGGGAGAAACCGGCAGTGGCAGTCGGGCAGGTGGAGGGGGGGAAGAGACCGGCAGCGGCAGTGGGAGTTGAGTGGGCGAGGGAGGGGGAGAGACCGGCAGCAGGAGTCGGGCGGGCAAGGTGGTGGGGGGGGGGGGGGAGAGAGACAAGCAGTGGGAGAGGGTACAAAATAAAATTTGAAGGAGTCTACTTTAGTCTGGCTTCCTTGTGGCTTTACAATCAGGTTTTGTGGCACCTGAAAGCGGCTTCTCTCTCTCTCAATCCCTCCAACTCTGATAGCAAAGCCTTTTTTTATGCTCTCTGCTTGCAACGATCACATGACCTTCCAGACAGTAAATTCTGTTCCCCAGACAAAGCTGCCACTGCATGTTGTTACATTTGCTGCCTTTTGCAAATAACAGTTCATCATGAATCTGAGCACTCTTTCAAAAGCTCTTGCAAAAATTCTGTTTTTAAAGTGTTTGTGTGTGACCTGCTCTAACAAACCTTTCCCAATTTATCTCCCAAACACCTCTCTACACATATCATAATCAGATAAAGATAGGCTTAGTTTTGGAAGACCTAAATTATGGTGCTATTTTTATAATAATGGTAAGATAAATGTTTGCAGTAAATACATCCCAGATACAAGTGCATTCCAAAGTATTAATAAATGCAGTGAACAAGTTTTGAGATCAATCAAAATATCATCTTTACTGGTGCCATAAATTCTTCATTTAGGTTCATTTATAAATGGATTTGCTGTGCACTTTTATAATGGATTCCAATATAACATTTGTAACATTATCAGTTAGTAAATTTCTGAAGGCTGAAATTATTTTCTAATATGAGCTTTTCACTAGGAGGGGTTGGATGTCATAAATGGCTCATTTCTTTGACTGTGAAGCAATACATTGCTGTTAAAACACAGGATTCTGTTGACACCGTGGTTAAGTGAAAAAAACAAATGCTGGAGAAACTCAGCAGGTCAAAAAGTGCCTTTATGTAGCAAAGGTAAAGATACATCACCAATCTTTCGGGCTTAAGCCCTTCATGAAGGTGTGGGGGAGCATGAGAGATGTCTGAACAAAGTGAAGGGGGGGGTGGGGGTGGGTGGTGAGGGTGGGAGATGACAGATGGGGGGAAGGGAAAGAGGAGAGAGAAAGGAAATGGGAACTGGAATAACTAGTTAAAAGGGTGGGAGGGGGGAGGGGGGGTGAAAGGCAAGCTGATTTGTGGAATGCAGTTAACTCAATGTTCATGCCCTGGGGTTGGAGAGTGCCCAGATGAAAAATGAGATGTACCTCCAATCTGCGGGTGGTCATGGTGGAATATTGTGAAAGGCCATGGACAGTCAAGTGAGCTCAGTGTGTCTCAGAATTGAAATGGTTGGCTACGGGGAGGTCAGTTTTGTTGTGGATGGAGAGGAGGTGCTGGGTGAAATCATTTGCGACCGGTCTCTCTGATGTAGAGAAGGCCACAGGGGGTGCACCTAATGCAGTAAATGAGTTCTTTGGAGATACAGGTGAAGAGTTGCTTCAGCTGAAAGGTCTGGGGCCTTGGACCGTGGTGAGGAAGGATGTGTAAGTACAGGTATTACACCTCCTACAACCATAGTGGAAGGTGCCAGGAGGACGATGGGTAGGGAGGGAAGAGTGCACAAGGGAATCATGGCAGGAGAGGTCCCAATAGAAAGTTGAGAGGAGAGGAGAAGGAAAAATGTGTCTGGTGGTGGGGTCCTGTAGTAAGTACCGGATAACGTATTGGATGTGGAGGCTGGTGAGGTGGTAGGTGAGGATGAGGGGGATTCTGTGTTTATTGTTTCTAGGGGCAGGGGGGTAGGGCAGATGAGCGGGGAATGGAGGAGATGTGGATGAGGGCCAAGTTAATAGTGGTGGAGGGGAAGCCACGTTTGTGGAAGAAGGAAGAAATTTCAAAGGCTCTGTACTGGAAGACCTCATCTTGGGAGCAGATGTGGCGGAGATGGAGAAATTGAGAGAAGGGGATGGAGTCCTTGCAGGAGACAGGGTGTGAGGACGTGTGGTCCAGGTAGGTGTGAGAATTAGAGGGTTTGTAATAAATGTCAGTGGAGGGCCTGTCTCCTGAGATGGAGACAGAAATCCAGAAAAGGGAGAGTGTTAACAGAGATTGACCAGGTGAGTTTGAGGTCAGGGTGGAAATTGGTCACGAAATTGATGAGATCATCACGGGTGCAGAGGAAGAGTTGGTGGGGGGGGGGGTCTTACATATGTAGACTTGTTGCATGTCTGAAAGATTCCGATGTGATTGGTGTTTGCAAGATACGGATTAGTTTAATACAGTATAGAAATTACACCATAGAAGTTCCATTGATCAAAATATGAAATATCAGAGATGTGATTTAAATGTGGGACAGAAACAAGAACTTTTTACATGCTACGTGGTCTTGTGTGATGGTGAGACCTTTTTGCAGGATATTGTTGAAATATTAACAAGGATAACAGGGGTGACCTTTGTGGATGACCTGGAGCTTTATATTTTAGGTAACTTTATTGAAATAAGTAATAAATTAACTAAATGCCAAATTTCATTTGTCAAAATAGCTGTAGCAGTGACTAGGAAACGTGACTCTCCGCTACATATAGCAAAATGGACTGCAGAGATGAATAGTTGCATACCTATGGATTTGTATTATGAAGGAGGGGAGGAGTTTTTTTTTGTAAGAAAACAGTTTAATGTGGCGGCGCACATACTTGTGGCGAACCGGCCCTGCTTGTACTGCCGCACCAGCGGGGCAGTCGTGAGAAGATGGCGCTGTCAGGGGACCTTCTTGCCGTATGGTTTGAATGTAGCGCGCTCCTCAGGCAAGTGTGATGATGTTACCGCCCGCGCGGGGGAAGAGCTCACGCTGCCCTTAAAGGGGAACGTGCGAGTTTTGAATAAAATGGTCATTGAAGCCCCCAACGTGGTGGTTGTGATTCTCATTCCTCGTAGCTACCGCTATATTGGTGACCTCGACAAGTCCAGATGTTTTTCTGGCCTCTCACTATGGATTCCTCAGAGATCAACACAGTTGCGGTGAAAATGTCCCCCTTCTGGACATATCGCCCACATACTTGGTTTGGGCAGGCGGAGGCATGGTTTTGCCTCAGACACATTTCATCAGACGCCATGATGTTTTACCACGTCATGAGCATACTCGACAAAGCGACTGCGCCCAGGGTGGATGATCTCATCCATAACCCACTGGAGGATGGTAAATATCCCGCCTTCAATAACCTCCTCCTTGGGACCTTTGGCCTCTCCCCGCTGCAGCGTGTCTCCAGGCTCCTACACCTGGATGGGTTGGGAGACAGAACCCCATTTGCCCTGATGGACGAGATGCTGGCATTATCAGAGGGCCACAAACTATGTTTCCTGTTCCTACAAATTTTCCTTGAGTAAATGCCTGAAGACATAAAGCTCTTGCTGGCAGACGAGGACTTCTCCGACCCACGGCTAGTCACGGCCCACACAGACGTCCACTGGTGGACCAAGCGGGAGAACGAGGCCGCCCTCAGCCAGATCACCCGCTCAGGCCCCAGTTGGCCACAAACGCCCCTCAAGCACAAGCCAGTGGAGCACCACCCCACCTGGTGTTTCTACCATCAGTGCTGGGGGGCTCATACCCAGCTAGCGCAGGCACAGAGGGAGAACGTGAAAACACTGGCCCTCCTCACCGCCATTACAGGCTTCCAACTTTGGAACCTACGGTGGCCGGGCAGCCCAGACACGCTGCTCTGCGGTGTTTCCTCCAGCTCACTGCATCCTGTAGTCCCGCTGCAGTGGAGGTCGCGGGCTTGCAGCGTGGTCCACGACTTGGCCCATCCTTCGGTCAAGACATCGGTTCGGATGGAGGTAGAGCATTTTGTGTGGCATCCAGATTGTGAGGAGCTGCACGCAGTGCCAGTCCTCCAAAGTTCGCTGTCGTACAAAAGCCCCGATACAACAGTTTGACTTTGTAGCCAAGAGATTCTAATATATACATGTAGACATTGTGGCCCCTCTGCCGGTGTCCAGGGATGTCCGCTACTGTTGATAGTGGTCAACCGAGCGATGAGTGGCCGGAAGCCATTCCGCTGAAAGACACCTCCGCCGAGACATGCGCCAGTAACCTACTCGCTCACTGGATCGCCAGGTTCGGAGTCCCGACGCATATAACGAGCGACATAGATGCCCAATTCACGTCTGCTCTCTGGGTACAAGTGGCAAGCCTTTTGGGGGTCAGACTCCACCACACCACTGCATATCACCCTCAAGCCAACGGCCTAGTGGAATGATTCCACCAACATCTCAAGTCGGCCCTCATGGCTTGCTTCACCGGCCCCGGTTGGGTGGACGAGTTGCCCTAGGTTCTGCTTGGCATTAGAACAGCACCGAAGGAGGATCTGCAGGAGTCTTCCGCGAAGTTGGTTTACGGTGTGCCTTTGTCGCTACCTGGAGAGTTTTTCGGGCCGGACACAGACTTGGCAGCCGACAATCAGACCTTATTAGCAGACCTTCGGAGTAAGCTCACCTCGCTAGCCCCCCCAACCTCCGTCCCAACATGGCAGCCGACCGTCCCATTTGCCCAAGGAACTGGACGCAGCCGAGTATGTTTTCGTCCGGCCCAGTTTGCACACTGTGCCCCTGTGAAGGCCCCTACAGAGTCCTGTAGTGATCGGGCAAGACTTTCACTTTGGTCATTGGGGCAAAGTAGAACTGTTCACGATCAACCCTCAAGGCGGTGCACCTAGACCTCAGTCAGCCGGTTCAGACGGCCCAACCTAAGTGCCGAAGACGGCCGCCCAAGCGGTGGGACGTGTAAGCTGGTTCTGGGGGGGGGGTTGTCTGGCGGCACACATACTCATGGTGTACCGGCCCCGCGTGTACTGCCGCACTGGCAGGGCAGCCGCGAGAAGATGGCGTGTGCACGCACCAAAGAATAGTATTTACTTTCCACTAAACTGAATCCCTCTAACTCTGTTTTTCATGGATTAGTTGTTCACTCTTATTGACGTTAATTGGACAATGGGGCATAAATTAGATTGCCCTTTAAATATTTTGTAAGATGGAAGGATACACACTAAACTTAATTCTGCAGGCTGAACCAATTAATACAATTTGTGTGTGTGTGTATCTATATGTGTGAAACAAAGAATAATTATATACCATTGCATGTGTGATGCTACATTTTAAAAATAAAGGCATACAGACTTTTAGAATTATCAGTAACCCTTTGCCCAGTTAATTGAACTTGTTTATTCATACTGAAGAAAAATAATGAAAGTTGTATTAGTTGAAAGGCAATTCAGTTTTTGTTTTTAATAAAAACAAACAGGAGGTTTATTATTTTGCATTTTTTTCATTGGAAAATATTACTCTTTTAATATTGAATCATGTAAATTGTAAATATGTTTCTCTGAGTGTTTATTGTCAATTTATAAATTAGGAGAAAAATAATTATTGCTTCAAATCTTTTCTTGTTTTACATCTTGGGATGCATTGCTGTACATTTTTAACAAGTCATCATATCAACCAATCAACTCAAACTAAAACAGTGGTTCTCAACCTTTTTCCCCCCCCACTCAGTATAGGATACCATAGATGCTCTGTGGTTATAGGATACCATAGATGCTCTGTGGTTAGTAAGGGGTTATTTAAGGTCGTATATTAGTGGGGGAAATAAAAGGTTGAGAGTCATTGAAGTAAAATATGTGCAATTCATGTCTAGATTAAAAAATAGCATATCAAAGTATCTCTTTTGCATTTAATAAATCCGTCCTGAATCTGGAATTCCATAACTGGAAAAATCCCCTGTGTTAGAAACATTAAAAACACTGAAATACTGGAGGGACCCAATAGGTCTTGCAGGATCCATAGGAGTTAAAAGTAGATTACTGACATTTTGGGCCTGAACCCTACTTCAAGGTATGAGAAAAATCAGGTGGGTGCCTGAATAAAAGGAAAGGGAAGGGAAGGAGTAAAGCCCAACAGACAAAAGGTGTTAATTGGATATGGAAAAGGAAAGGTGAGAAATTGATTGGGAGAGGTTTGATGGGGCTTGGCTCTGGGAATGTAGAGCTGGGGCAAAGGAGACTGGGAAAAGAGATGAGAGAGAAAGAGCTACACGAAAGGAGACATAGGGAAATATGAAGGGGGGGGCTAACGGAAGCTGGAGAAGTTGGTTAATGCTCTCCGCCTGGAGGGTACCAAGACAGAATGAGGTATTGTTCCTCCAATTTGCAGGTGGTGTCATTTCAGCAGTGCATAAGACCATGGACAGACATGTCAGCAAAGGAATGGAGTGGAGAATTCACATAGATGGCCACTGGGAGATCCTCATTATTAGAACATAGGAAATAGGGCATCTGGCCCATCAAGAGACTCTGGCTGATGGCTGATCAGATGATTGGCTTATCTCCACCTACCTACCTTTTCTCCAAATCCCTTAATTTCCCTACCATGTAAATATCTATCCAACTTTTTTTTAACTACATGTACTGAGGAGATCTCTACTGCTTCAGTAGGAAGTGAATTTCACAGATTCACCACCTCTGAGAAAAGCAGTTCCTCCTTATCGCTGTCCTAAATCTACTATCCTGTATCTTGAGTCTATTTCTCCTAGTTCTAGTCGCACCCACTAATGGACGCAACTTAGCTAACCTCAGCCTTATCTATGTCTTTCATAATTTTATATATTTTTATAAGATCCCCTCTCTTTCTTCTGAATTCCAGTGAGTACAGTCCCAGATGACTAAACTCTCTTAATAGGCCAACCCGCTCATCTCTGGAATCAATGGTGAGCCTCCTCTGCACTGCCTCCAACCCAGTACATCCTTCCGCAAATAAGGAGACCAGAACTGTACACAGTACTCCAGATGCCACATAACCTCTCTGGAATGAAGGCCAACATTCCATTAGCCTTCTTGATAGCCTGCTGCACCTGCAAACTAACCTTTTGCAATTTATGCACAACCACTCAAGTCTTTTTGCATGACAGCATGCTGTAATTGTGGCAGACAGAGCCAAGGTACTCAAGGAAGCAATCTAGTCTGCGTCCAGTCTCTCTGATGTAGGTGAGACCACAATGGGGAGCACTGGATGCAGAAGATGAACCTGTAGATTTACAAGTGAATTGGAAGCATGGCAACTCTGTCCGCTAACATAACGGAGATCTCCCAGTGGCCACTCATTTCAATTCTCTGCCCCTTTCCCTTGTCGACACATCTGTCCATGGTCTCATGCACCGCCAAATTAAGGCCACCTGCAAATTGGTGGAGCAACACCTTGTATTCTGTCTGGGCACCTTCCAACTGGATGGCATTAACATAAACTTCTCAGGTTTTCGTTAGGCCTCTCCCATCTTTCCTTTCCTGTAGCTCTGTCTCTCTCTTTACTTTTCCTTCTGTCTCCTTTAGCCCAGACAAACCTTCCCCCAATCAATTCTTACCATTCTTTTCTCCTGGCATCCATATCGGTTGTGTGTGAAGGAAAAAGTTGGGTGGGTTCAAAGAGCAATGAATCTGGACACAGGCTGAACACAAAAATATTCTTCATTAAAACACACGCAAGAGGATTGTCACAAGGTTAGCACACATACATTCTCCATCACAAAATACTGTATAATCAGTCACATCAGACTGAACACTGCAGAAACTAGCAACTGTAAAGGTTAAAACGTTGTGTTTTTGCTTCTTAGTAATTTTGTGCCTATCCCTTTAAGGGTAATTATTGTTTGTAGTGTTACCATAGTTACTATGACATCATATGTCGTAATATCCGTATAGACCAAGAGATTGCATTTTCTTTCTGCGGAGAACCGAGAAATACTTTGAAATACTTGAAATACTTTGCTTTGAATTCATCTTAATCATTTCTTATCATCTTAATTTACCCTTCTTATAGTTTTATATCATTATGTCTTTAAATATAACCAAATGCTTTGTTTATTCATTGTTATGAAAATTTTGATGAGAAGTTATACAAAATGTTTATCCGTTTTTATCAATGAATTAAAGCTACATAAATCTGCATCTACAGAGTGTGGCTTATTGGATTGGTAAGATTGTTATTTGGAATATCGTCCTTTCGTTTCTTTGAAGATGACACGTTTTGAAATTGGGAAATACTAGAAAATGGAAAGTGTCATCTATTATTCAAAGGAAGTAATAAAATTGTGAACTTTGTTTGTAGAAAGGCTAAAAAAAAACTCAACTTGTTACAACCAGATTTAAAATTGAAAAGTATTTAAAGTTTAACAAGATAAACAGTTTTCTGTGAGAAAATGCCTAACGGCTATATCTGTTTGAATTGCGCAGTTTGAAACCAGCTGATGTCTTGCAAGACACCTGTTAATCTTGACAGATAAGATAGAGCGAAAGACACTGCTAGCAGACAGAATCTGGCAGGAAGCCCAGAAGAATGTTGTAAAAACAACCTGAGATAAGAAAAGCTGTGTACAGAATAAAAATTCAGCAAGAGAAATCCTCTTAAAGGGACCACGCAAGATACAAATTTGTTTACAGTTCCCAGGAACCAGGACAACCAGAAGACAGGCTGCAGTGTGAAGAATCCAAGATGGAGAATCAGTCTCATCTGGCTAAAGACCTCAAGCAAGCAGCTCCTCTCAGAGAACTGTTTGATTGTGAGTTGACCCAGCAACGCGGACCGAGAATGCTTGGCTGGAGGTTGGAGCCAGCCACCAATGAAGAAGCGGCTTCAACTACTAAGCAAGAAGAGGACCACAATAAGGCACTGCAGACCTCATTCGCTGACTTAGAGGCTAATGGAACTGGAACAGATTAATCTACGTTGCAAGGGCCCACTGGTGCTTTAATGAGCTAAATGCTGAAAATAGAGACTCAGCGGTATCTGAATGTTTAGATATGAATTCTGATGATAGTATTTCCAAGGTTATAAGTGAAGGAAGATCTTCAAAGGAATCTGGAGCAAGTACCCCTGCGTGCTTTAAGCATATCAGCTATGTATGCTAAGGCACAAGCAGACTTGGCTACTACTATCTGTACACAACATGAGTGGTTTGAGAAAAGACATGGAAGCTGAAATGAAGAATCAGCAACTAAAGGAAGAAGCTGAAATGAAGAATCAGCAACTGAAATTACAAATAGCTAATGAAGATCAAAAAAGGTTGTTGAATAGATAAAAGAAAATACTAAATCTTGAGGAACCATATGCTATGAATATAGCCAGATAAAAAACATTAGCTCAGGCTTTTGCAAAATCTATCACTCAAGTGAAATACCCAAAGGGCTAGAACCTAATATTCCAACAGGTCAGTGGGTACCACAACCACAAGAAATGAGCATGCTCAAGCAAGGATCCATGGGTGATGCTCCTAGTGCTCAAATGACAAGGACCAACCCTGTGGAAAGAGCTACTGACATTCAAACTTTTCCGAGTGCACAATATATGAATCTTCCTGAAAGGAGAGCATTTCAAAAAAGTTCCACCATACGAGTTGATCATACTCAACAATTGCTGTCTCTTTATGTTGTTGAAGAACAAGCGACAAGTCCAGGATCCCCACCAATGCCATCACTTACATACTGTTACGAGCCTAGAGGACCCCAAAATCTAGCAGCAATAGATATTCATCAAGACAAATGGTTACTTAAACAAAATTTGCTTTTAATTATCTTTAAACATGAAAACAGAATCACACCTTATCTTAACTAACTTAACTTAACCCCCTTTTAATTCTAAGTGCATGTGTGTGTAATGTGTGTGTAAGTTCAGAAAAAGTTCTTTGGTTCACATTTGATGCTTGAAAGGTAAGTGGTTACCGCTCAGGAAGGTACTTGTTGGTTTTCAGAGAGAAATGTGTTGTTCCAGGACATCCACAACTGATGTACTTCCATCAGCCACTTTAGCGTCTTGCTGACAAAACATTTCCCTTTAGGGTTCTCCAGATGATAACCTCTTTCTTTCAGGTAACCAGAGAGTTCCTTTTTGTTTCTCTTCTTCCAAGTGAAACATTAGACAGCCAGTCCTCTCCTTTTGCATGAACCACAAGGGCTTTGATCAGGCCATCTTCCAAATGGGGTTTCCACAAGCTTTTCAGCTTGTCCTGTTCCAGTCCCAGCTGCTTCTGCTAGCTGAAACACTGTAGAAGAAGTATCTCTCTCTGAGAAAAAGTCTGTTTGACTCTCTCTGCTTTAAAAACTACATGACCCTCCTAGAGCAGCAAGTTCCACTCCAGACAGATTGCGGCTCCAACGAGATCTTACATCTGTTGCCTTTTGTAAGCAACAATCCATTAGTGAAGTCTCTTGAGCACTCTCCAAAGCTCTTGCAAAAGCTGTGGAGCCGATATGTCTAGCATTAGCAGAGCTCCAATATTTCAAATAAGATCTGTTTTAAAGTGCTTGTATGTAACCTACTCTAACAAACCTTTTCCAATTTATCTGCCAAAAACATATCTATATACTCTGTCACAATCCCATGGTTCTACACCTATGGCACCAGTTCAAGTTCAGCCAGGTCCATTCATCAGACAACCAGTTGCAAGCCATGGTGGACAAGACAATATATTATCACTCATAGTGAAACAAAATGAAATTTCTGCTATGTTAGCAAAGCAAAAAAGTTCATATGGTTTACCTAAGAAGGAAATTCCAGTTTTTAATGGAGATTCATTGTAATATCTGATGTTTATGAAATCATTTGAACATCACATTTAAAATAATACTAAAAATGCTAAAGATCGTCTGTATTACTGGAGGACAGGTGAAGGAACTAGTCAAAAGTTGCCAATATATGGGTCCAGAATAAGGTTTTAAAAGGGCAAAAGGATTATTGCATCATCATTATGGAGATCAACATAAAATTGCAAGGGCCCACATAGACAAGATTCTTTCTTGGTCAGCAATAAAATCAGAGGACGCAAGGGTTTTACAAACATAGGCACTCTTTCTGAGAGGATGTTGTAACGCAATGGGAAGTAGTGTACACTTGCAAGAGCTGAATTTTCTTGCTAATTTATCAATTATTAAAAACAAATTACCTTACAAGCTGAAGGACTTGTGGAGAACCAAAGTTGCAGAGCTTAAAATGATCCCAGAAGGGATGCTACTTTGAGGATGTTGTACAATTTTAGAAATGGCATGTTAACTCCATACCAATATTTGGAAATATTAAAGATGCTTCTGTGGCGGTACGCCATTAGGCAGGCGAACTGGCCCCGCTTGTCACACGCGGTGGGGCAGCTGGCCAAAATGGTGCCGTCGGGGGTTTCCTCCCGATCTCGGCGCCGGGCTCAGAAGCCCATGCTTGGTGACCCACGTGATGCCCCAGTGACGTCGGGGCCCCCCAGCGCGGTTCTCAGCCAGGTCCGGGCTGGGTGTACAAGACCGGCCAGGCAGCCTTCAGTAAATCAGTTTTGCTCACTGAACTCAACCTGTCTGGTTGTGCGATCCTTCAGTTAGCAGTGTAGCCGCCGCTACACTTCAATAGTTCCTAAAGATGTAAAGAAGTCTAAATCATCGTTTCAATAGAAACCAAAGGGTAGTATCTTTGTTACTGCTGTGTTAGATACAAGCACAAGAACAAGAAAACAATGGAAAAAGATCACACTGCTTAGGAAAGCCGTTTGTATTGCAAGGATAAGCATGCTTTAGAAAAATATTCACGACTGGAGAAAATATCATATGATGAGAAATTAACCTTTTCAAAGAAAAATGGAACATGTTTTGGTTACTTGTATAAAGCAAAACTTGTAACAAGTGACTCAATTGTCATATATGCTGTTTAAAACATCCTGCATACTCAATGAAGTAGTTGAGAAGGATGTCAAACAATCTGAATCCAAGACTAAAGACACAGTCAAAGAGTATGCTTCAACTTCAGACATACAGTCTTACTAGAGCCAGTGACAAAGCTCTCTTGATAGTTCCTGTACAGATTAAAGCTAAAAAATGAAGCTTCATATTGAAGACCTATGCATTTCTTGATCCAGGAAGTTCCACATCATTTTGTACTTTTGAGTTAATGATAAACTTGATCTTCATGGTAAAAGATCACAGATCTTGTTGAAGACAATGAATGATGAAAACATTGAAACTAATATAGTTTCAGGTCTACAAATTGCTGGATTGAATAGCAATGAATTATGCAATATCAGAAGACTATGCCTGTGAATAAGGAGAATAATCCTTATCAGGATGATATCAAACAGTGGGATAATTTAAAGGACATTTGCTTACCTAAGATTGATGCTAAGATCAAGATGTTAATTGAATTAGATGTACCAAAGGCTCTTGAACTTCTACAAGTAATAAAGAGTCAAAATGATGGGCCTTGTGCCGTGAGAACGTTGCATGGATGGAGAATTAACAGACTATTAGGAGGAAAAATGAATAATGATCAGGAGCTGTCAAATGTAAATGTCAACAGAATTTCATTTGTCAGACTTAATGATCTATGGGAACAAGAGTTTAAAATTCATTTCCCTGAATGTCTCAAAGATATTCAAGAAACTCTGAAGGAGGATAAGCAGTTTCTGGATTTAGTTTCAAATTCTGTTAAACATGTTGATGGTCATTACTGTACAGTATTACCTTTGAAGAAAGGGGAAATTTGTATGCCAGACAATAAAATAATTGCAGAAGAACGTATGCTGAATTTGAAGAGAAAATTCATGAAAAATATTTAATTTCATTTGGAATATACCAATGTCATGTTGGACATGATAACCAAGGGTTATGTAGAAAAGGTATCAGAAGATACCTTGGAACGTAAAGATGGTAGAAAATGGTATTTACCTCATCATGGAGTTACACATCCACAAAAGGAGAAACTACATGCAGTATTTGATTGTGGAGCATCATTTCAAGGAGTTTCATTGAAATATCAACTTTTACAAGGTCTAGACTTAACCTATACTTTAATAGGTGTTTCAATAAGATTTTAGAAAGAGCCTATTGTAATTGCTGCAGATATTGAAGCGATGTTTCATCAAGTGAAAATACCATCAGAAGATTGTGATTTTATACGATTGTTATAGTGGCCTAATGGTGATTACAGTAAACATATGATTGAATACAGAATGACAGTTCATTATTTGGAGCAACTTCATCACCGAGTTGTGAAAATTTGCTCTCAGGAAATGTACTGAAGATGTATGAAGCATCATCAAAAATAATTTCTATGTTGATGATTGTCTTCAGTGGTTTCAGAAAAAGAAGCAATAGATCTTTATCATGAGTTAACAGGATCTGTAATAAAAGGGGGTTTCTTCCTTACAAAATGAATTAGCAAAAGTTGATATGTGTTGTCTGTTAATCCTGAGACAGAAAGAGCAAAGGAGATGAAACATCTTGACTTGGATTGTGATGTCCTATCTAGCGAAAGAATTCTGGGAATGGAATGGTGTGTTCAATCTGATATTTTCAAATTCAAAATTGTTTTGAAAGAATGACCTTTAACAAGAAGAGGCATTTTTTTTTGATCCTTTGGGAATATTGGCACCAGTAGTATTAATAGCGAAGAAAATTTTGCAAGAATTGTGCAGAGGAAAATTGGATGTGATGAAGCTATACCAGCTTCCATCACACAAGATTGGATGAATTGGATTGAAAGTCTTAAAATGTTAAGAAAACTTTGAAGTTGACATGTTTTAAACTAGGAGATGTTGGAATTGCCATGATTGCTCATCATTTTGCTGACACAAGCAAAGATGGTTTTGGTACTGTCAGTTTTTTAGTATTGCAAAATAACCAAGAGCAAATACATTGTGGATTTATAATGGGAAAAGCCAGAGTGGCTCCATTAAAGCCAGTCACCATACCACAAATGGAATTGCTGCTGCTACTATGGTGAGCAAGATGGACTCTGTGTTAAGAAAAGAATTACAGATGGTTCTATGTTTTGGACTGATAGTACATCAGTGCTTAAATACATTAATAACAAAACCATGAGGTTTCATACCCCTGTGAATAACAGAATTAATGAGATCAAAAAAGTTTTGCATGTTAATTAATGGAGATATGTTAAACCAATGAATAATCCATCTGATGTGGCTTCACGAGGATCAAATGTTCAATCGTTTCTGAAAGGAGCCAACACTTAGGTGCTTGGTTCTCAATTTCTTTTGCAATCTCAAGAAGAATGGCCTCAAAATCCAGAAGAGTTGAAAGAATTTTCAATGGAGTATCCAGAAATCCAAAACACTAATGTGAATACTATTCAAATATCTACTGAGAAAGATCTGATCATTCGATTAATTTGCTATTATTCTTCATGGTTTAATTCTTAAATTAAAAATTAAGTTCTTACATGGTATCAAAAAAGAAAATCTAAAGTCTCAAAAGAGTTGTAATCTAACAGTTAATGAATTGGTGAATGCTGAATTAGAGATAATTCGTTTTTGTTAGAAAAATGCATTTAATAATGAGATATCAAAATTGAAGAAATATCTGAATGTTACAGTCATGTTTACAAGCTGAATCCTATTCTGGTAAATGATGTATTAAGAGTAGGAGGAAGATTGGAAAAAGCAATAATGTCAGAAGAAATGAAGCATCCAATTATATTAGCTAAGGATTCTCCTATTTCTCAATTGATTGTTCGACATATACATGAGAAAGCAGGTCATGGTGTTTGTAATCATGTATTATCAGAATGGCTCCAGAAATATTGGATATTTGGTGTTTCAACATTGATCAAAATAATTATATCAAAATGTGTTAATTGTCGACGTGCAAATGATAAACCTGGACAGCAACAAATGGCGGATTTGTCATAAGACAGAGTTTCGCCTGATGAACCCCTATTTACATACGTGGGAATTGTATATTTTGTTCCTTTACAAGTAAAATATGGAAGAAGTGTTGAAAAACGATAGAGCGTTATGCACCCAGAGGTCCCCAAAACCCACCAGCAATAGATATTCACCAAGATAAATGGTTACTTAAACAAAAGTTGGTTTTAATTATCTTTAAACATGAAAACAGAATCACACTTTAATTTATAACTATTGACTTAACTAACCTAACTTAACCCCTTTCTAATTCTAAGCGCACGTGTATGTAATGTGTGTGTGTAAGTTCAGAAAAGTTATTTGATTCGCAGTCCAATCTCACTTCTCCTTCTTCCAAGTTTACTGGTTGCAGGCAATTCTTATACTGTGCACAGAATTTAACATTTATAAAGTTCACCAGACTTTAGTGCTTGAAAGGTAAATGGTTACCGCTCAGGAAGATTCTTGTCAGTTTTCAGAGAGATATTTGTTGTTCCAGGACACCCACAACTAATTCCTTTTTTAATCAGCTACTTCAGTGTCTTGCTGATGAAGGTTTCCCCCTCGGTTCTCCAGATGATAACCTCTTTCTTTCAGGTCATCACAGAGTGCCTTTTTGTTTCTCCTATTTCAAGTGAAACATTAGACACCCAGTCCTCTCTTCTTGCATGAACTACAAGGACTTTGACCAGGCTGAACGGGGGCGTGGCAAGATGGGGTAGAGTCTAGACGTGTAATCTCAACCTCTCTGGCCAGACTTTTAAGTACCTGTTTTTTTAACTCTTTGTTTTCAAGTTTAAATTTTTTAAATTTTAGTTTAAAATATTAAGGAATTATTATGGCCACTAATGGTAAAAAGATTAAACCTCAAGTGCAGAAGAAGTTACATTTTCAAAGTGCTGAAGATTTGGGGCCTAGACGATTTGATACAGCCCCAGGCTTAATCTTTTCATTGTCTAAACCTTGAAGACTGCCTGTGGGAGCTGAAAAAAAATGTATATTACTCACCAAGTGAAGGATGGTGCTGGAATTACCCGTTCTCTGGAAGAAGGTGCGTTTTCCCAAGAAGTGGACCCCGATTTGGAAAGCCTATCGATTTCAACAGATGGAGCACGCAGGAAGACGACTCCATTGTTGGAAAAGCATCAGGTAGCACTTCAATCTGAAGAAATTGCTTATCTTCGTGAATTGATGGAAAAACAACGAGATAAGGGGGGAGTCCAGCGGCGACTCCCTGAGGAAGTCGGAGTGCCATCACTGGCAGTAAATCTTTTAAAATGCCTTCTGTTGAATTGCAGCAGGAGCTGCAGTTACCTTGTTCTGCCACCATGTCAGAGAGAGCAGAGTTGAGATTTACAGATTCACAATGAATGCAATTAAATGCAGTTATTCAACCTATGTTAACATCTTTAATGAATGAGATGGTTCAAATGAATGCAGGTATAAGTTCAGAATTAAATATGGCTAAAGCACGTGTGGATGCATCTTATGAAGAATTTTAAAAATTTCAGACTGCTTTTTTGGTCTGTAAACAACAAGTGACTTCTAACACAGAAAAAATGTTGAATGTGGAAAAATCAGTCATAGAACTAGGAGAACGTGAGAAGGAGCGAGAAAGAAAAATAGATTACTTGGAGAATCAAAGCAGAAGGAATAATGTGAAAATTGTTGGTTTGCTAGAAGGTATAGAAGGACAAGATCCTCTTCGTTTCTTTAAAGACTGGATCTCGCAAATATTAGGGCAAGAATTTTTCTCTGGGGGACTGGTACTGGAAAGAGCCCATAGAGCTTTAAGAAGAACACCCTCAGCTGGTCAACAATCGAGACCGGTAATAATTCGATGTTTGAGTTATTTGGACAGAGAAGCAATACTTCGACTAGCAGTGCAAAATGCGAGACAACGACAAACTCCGTTATTGATTCAGAATAGCAGAGTTTTTTAAAATCCTGATTTGAGTCAAGAGGTCATTCAATGTCAACGTCAATTCAATCCAGTTAAAGAAGTTTTGTGGCGTAAATGTTATAAGTCTTCTTTTCGCTACCCTGCAGTGTTGAAGGTGTTTTATGGAGACTATCAATTTCGGTTTTTTGAAAATGAATGTGAAGCAATGATTTTTGCTGATTCATTGCCAGATATAAGAGGACAAAGACGTAGTCCACCATTATCTCCTAAAGAAAAATCTGGTTGTTCTGGAAACGGAAGAAATGGCAGAAATGGGAAAAACAGGAATGGAAAGAGTCTACCTCCTTCTGAAATGGGATCTCCAAGATTGGAATCTTTTGGATGAAAAGAAGAATTTTCTTATTCTATTTTTTTTTGTTATTATGATATTTTGATGTTATTGATTGTTTGTCTGGGGAGGGAGAGATTTGCACGAAGTTCTTTACTAGTCATCAGCCACTGGTGGGTGACCCACACCCAATTTTTGTTTAGGGGATTGCTACCTTTTGGTAGTTTTTTTGGAGGGGGGGGGGGTTTTCTTTTTTTTATTTATTTTTTTTATTTTCATTTTAGTTAGTTTTTAAATTTGTGATTTTTTTTCTATTGGAGGGCCTATATATATTGATTTGAGTTTTTGTATAAAGATATTATTGGTATTTAGTAATAATAGTAGGTACGTCAAAGTTGAGGTTTGCTACTTTTAATGTTCGAGGATTAAACAGTGCGATTAAGCGTAAGTGAGTTTTGGTGTATATTAAGAAAATGAAAATTGATATTGCTTTTTTACAAGAAACACATTTGAATGTGAAGGAAAGCATGAAATTAAAGAGGGACTGGGTTGGGCATGTATATTCTTCTTCATTTAATTCTAGAGCTAAAGGTGTAGCACTTTTGATACATAAAAATTTATTTTTTGAATTACAATCAATGGAGGAAAAGGCAGGATGTATTCTTAAATTGAATTGTAAGATTTTTAATGAATTTTGGACTTAACTTAATATTTATGTCCCAAATGCAGATGATGAAATATTTATTTCAGATGCATTTTTATGTTTGGGTCAGGCTAATGACAATATTTTAGTTGGTGGTGATTTTCTTTCTTTTTCAATCTTTTTATTATTATTATAATTTATAAACACATACAGTTCAAAGAGATATAAAAAAATACATAGTAAGTAATGAATTAATACAGAGATATTAAACAATAATATTACAGAATAAAAATATATCATAAAAAAAAATTTTGATCAGTTTAGGGTGTGAACTATCTCTAAAAAAAAGATATAATTAATAACAATATATGAAAAAAGAGAAAAAAAAACCCAAAAAAGAAGAAAAAACAAATCTGAATTAAAAAAAAACTTTAAAAAAAACCTACAGATATAGCTAAACCACGCCGATCACTCCGATCTCATCTTACAGCCCAATTATCATACATAATCATAGAAAGAAAACAGAGCCAGATCAACTCACCACAAATGAAAATATTGAATAAATGGTCGCCAGGTTAACTCAAACTTAGAAGGGGATTCATAGACAGAGTTTCTAATTTTCTCTAAATTTAAACATAGTATGGTTTGGGTAAACCATTGGAAAACAGTGAGAGGATTTACCTCTTTCCAATTTAATAGTATAGATCTTCTAGCCATTAGTGTAAGAAAAGCAATCATACGATCCGCAGGAAGAGATAAATAAGTCAAATCTATCATAGGTAATCCAAAAATTGCAGTAATGGGATGTGGTTGTAAATCAATATTCAAAACAGTAGATATAATGGAAAAAATTTCCTTCCAATAATTCTGTAAAGAGGGACAGGACCAAAACATATGTGTAAGGGAAGCTATTTCCAATTGACATTTATCACATATAGGATCGACATGAGAATAAAAGCGATGGAGTTTATCTTTAGACATATGAGCTCTATGAACAACTTTAAACTGTATTAGTGAATGTTTTGCACATAGAGAAGAAGAGTGATGATTTTAATTGTGTTTTGGAAGCTTTATTAGATAAATCTCCGAAGAAAGTTAAGAAATCCAAGATGACAATTCAAGTCCAAGCGTTGATGAAAGATCTTAATTTAGTAGATATTTGGAGACGTCTTAATCCGACAGAGAAAGATTTCTCTTTTTATTCATCTAGACATGAATCGTTATTGAGGATTGACTTCTTTTTAATATCGGCACATTTACAAGGGAAAATACAACAAGTGGAATATAAAAGTAGGGTGATTTCAGATCACTCTTTGTTATATTTTACATTTACAACTTCTGAGAAAATTATTAACAAGGTGTAAATTTGATTTCACTCAAAGAGCTTGTTTTTTGAGAGGATCAATCACTCTGAACTGCAAAAGCTACAAATAGACAACCAATCAATTATTCTAATTATCTACACCTGTCTTTCTTAAGGGAAGTGAATATTACCTTGATGTCATTATAGGAGGAATATTGTCGGGTGAAACCCTGAATATGAAAGCTAAAATCCAAGATCATTCCATCATGCAGAGCAGTAATATTTTTGAATTTGAACTGCTTTCTTCCAAATTGAATTATTTTAGAGATCACTTCTGAAATTTAAGTAGTTGACCAATTACATTCTGATTTCTGGGGACCATTCCCTTGTAATAGGTTTGCTGTTTGCTTGTCCCTCCCGATCTTAGGGAGGTATTAATACAAATGATTTGAGATTTATTAATTTGAAAAGGAATTATTTTATTCTGATATAACGGAGTCTTAGCTGAAATTTTACCTTTAGTTCCTATATTTTGATCTATTTTATACCAAATAAATGTCTCAGTATAGGCAACTTATACTTTTGTAAAAAATAAGGATTCCATTGATGTACATTAAATTCAGAAATCTGTGCTAGTTCAACTTTAGCCCATATTGGAGGTTGATCAATATCAAACATCCTATTAATAAATTTTAATTGTGCTGCTTCATAGTAATTCTGAAAGTTTGGTAATTGAAGTCCTCCTAACTAATTTCCATGTCAAATTTTGTCAAGAAACTCTCGATAATTTGCTTTTCCATAAGAATAATCGTACTGCCACATTTAATTCCTTAAAAAAAAATTGGTATTGAACAAGGAATAGATTGGAAAACATTGAACACAAGGAAATATATTCATTTTAATGCAATTTACTCTTCCTATTAAAGGTATGTCCTTTCATCTATTCAAATCAAACTTAATTTTATTTAATAGAGGTACGTAATTTAATTTATATAAATTTTGATAATCAATATACCCCATTACACCTAAATATTTAATTCTATTAGACCACCTAAATTTCATAATCTGTTTAAATTTCTGAATAATTCTCATCAGAAATTGGTAATATCTCGCTTTTATCCCAGTTAACTTTATAACCAGACATTTCTCCATATTGTTTCAAAAGATTCTGAAGTTGCCCCAGGGAATTTCTCAGATGTGTTTAATATATTAACACATCATCTGCAAACAAGTTAATTTTATACTATTCATACCGATAGATTTTATAGAATTACCCGAATACATAGTTCCAGGTATTGTCTGGTTACGTTAGATGTGTTTAGTAAGTGGATAGAGGCAATACCAATGATTGGAACAATGGCTGAAGCAGCTGTAGAAGCTTTATTTCATGAAACAATGAATTATGCCAGCATTTCAGAATAACGCAGCAGTTCCACGGTTCGCATCACCCTCCAGGCTGCTGGAATGGTAGAAAGAGCTAATGGCTCTTTAAAGAATAAATCGGCCAAACTAAGAAAACAAACTGGATTATGATGGTTGAAGGTACTAACTACCTCTGGCCCTATTTGAAATGCATTCACTCCCACATGTTGGTACCAGACTAACATCGGCTGATAGTTTATTTGGTCACCCTCTCCACACACCCTGGGGACCAAATATATAAACTAATATATGTCGAGATTTGCATGCCCTAAGTGATAAGATGATATATGTTCAGGCATTAACTGATGTTCTTAGACAACTACACCCACAGGTACGAAAAATACAAAGAAAAGAAGGTTACAACAGCGACCTGCTGCCCTGAATACAGTCAAGAGACTATGTGCTAATCCGAAATTAGGATTGAAAAAAGTTATCATCTCGTTGGAAAGGACCATTCCAAGTGCTGTTAATAACACCAACTGCTGTAAAAATTGAAAGACAACACCCATCTCCTTGACTGGCAAATGTGGATGATAGCGAAACATCCACCTGCTCCAGTCAATGGTACCAGATAGATTTGTGGGATGAGAGGTTACTTCTGGCATCCTGGTGAAGGCTTGGGTGATATTACAAAGATAAATAAGAAATGAAAAGGGTGCTGTTATTTGACTTATATTTGGAGTATTGCATTCTTTTCTGGTTGCCTCATTACAGGAAGGATGTTGAAGCTTTAGAGAGAGTGCAGAGTAAATGTACCAAGATGTTACCTGTATTGGAGAATATGCCTTATTAATCATGGCTAACAAAGCTAGGGCTTTTCTCTTTGGAGCAATGAAGAATGAGAAGTAACTCAATAGAGGTATACAAGATAATGATTTTTTTTCAAAATATATATTGAGCATCAAAATGTACATGTGCTCCTATTTTCTGTTTTGAACAGAATTACCAACACACACATACACAAAGTTCAGTACACATATATATCCTCAGATACACACCCAGACATCCCACCCCCTGACCACCTTGGCACCTTTGCTTACAGTATAATTGATATATTACTGATTGTGCTGGTACAACCCTCTCACAGTCTTTTACTCCATAAGCACTCATAATTCAGAGAAAAAGAAATGCATAAAGGGTTGTCATTTGTGGAAAAGTTTTCTGGTGACCTTCATAATGTGTATTTGATTTTCTCCAGTTTAATAAAGAAACTGATATCCTTCATCCATTGTGTATAGAAATACCCTTGTCAGATTTCCAGCATAGCAAGCTTGGCTAATAGGGACGTAAATGGTATCACATCTTTCTGCAGGGAATTTACAAAGTTGCTGGGCGATTCCGAATGTTTCAGTCAATAGGCAGGGTTGCAAATTTACTTTAAATATTTTGGATAGTGTGCAGAAGACTCCACTTCAAAACCCTTGTATTTTTTGGCACTAATAAAACATGTGACTTAGGTGTCAAGGGGAGTATACACCTATGGCATTTGTTCTCAATTTCAGGATAAATGGCTGACAGTCTATTTTGCAAACATCTTAACTGAGTCCCAAGCGAGCCCAGGAAGTGGCAGAACAAATTCTCTCAATAGCCACTTCCCATAGTTTCTCCTTAATTTTTGTTTAATTAGTTCAGATAGAAAACTTTTGATCTTTCGATAGGGCATCCCATTCCTCTGTTATAATACTCAGAAATCTGGCAGGCATCACCTTGCCGGGAGAACCTGTATTTATTTGATTATAAATTTAGATTATGTGGGCTGTACTGCCCTAATTGAGTGTGAGTGCCAAGGTGGTCTCACCAACCCCTCCCAAACATACACAAACAAATCTGCATACATGTCTGGTGTCTAGAGATACTTTTTCAGCCGTGGATTGTGTCTTTATAGTCTGTAGCTTCAACTTAATGGCAACCATCTCTTCTCCAATACACATTCTTATCTCCTTCTTAATGGTTTCTACAATGTCTTGAGGTTCAGTTAGCACTGCTAGCTTTAGCTGCTCAAAGTCAGTTACTTGTTCTTCCTGGTCCGACAATGAGCTGTTTTAACCATATGACAATTACAGTATGGAAACAGGCCATATTGACCCTTCTAGTCCTCACCTATTCCCTGCCCTTTAACCCTCCAACCCCCTCACATCCATGTACTCGTCTCACCTCTTCTTAAATGACAGAACTGACCATGCTGCAACTACCTCTTCCAGAAGGTCATTCCATTCAGCCACCACTCTCTGAGTAAAGAAGCATCCTCTTATATTACTTCTAAAGTTTTTCCCCCAATCCCTTGTTCCATTTCTCCCCTACCCTCAGGGGAAAGAGCCTATTCACATCTACTCTATCTATTCTCTTCATTATTTTAAATACCTTTATCAAATCCCCTCTCAACCTTCTATGCTCCAATGAATAAAGTCCCTGTCTACTCAATCTTTTTGTATTCTAGATATTGCAATCCAGACAGCATTTTAGTAAACCTTCTTTGCACCCTCTCAACCTTATTTATATCCTTACTATAATTTGGAGACCAGAACTGCACACAATATTCCAAACTTGGTCTCACCAATGCCTTAAACAGTCTCAACATCATCTCCCAGCTCTTATATTCTATGCTAAAGGCCAGCATACCAAAAGTCTTTTTCACCACCCTATCTACATGGGAATCCATGTTAGGGGAGACAGGATCAGACGAGGCCCGACTTCAGTCTGTGGGGTAGGCCTCTGGGTCTGTTGCATGCTTTTTCTTCTTTTAGCCTTCTTGTTTGGCATTTCGTCACTTCAAAGTGTTGCTAATCAAATCATAGGGCTCTGCCTGGATTACTGCTAAAATTATTAATACAATTTGCAGGAGCTCTATAGGTTGTGGCTTATTCCATCAACTGTTCTGAGCCAATACCTTCCTCCTGGGGTAACAATTGCACATCTGTTTAAGCTGAATGGAGAGGGAATGTCAGTTTTTTTATACAGGGAATGTTGAGCGCCTGGTGTGGCAGTGGAGGCTGGAACAAAAATAATTTAAAAGACTCTTTGATCGGCACATAGATGTAAGAAAAATTGATGGTTATGAGTGTGAAGGAGGAAATGATTTGATTGTTGTGTTGTAGGTTTACATCAGTCGGACTTAAGGGCCTATACCGTGCTGTCATGGTCCATGCTCTATAAAATTGGTGTAGTTTTTCTCTAAATGAGGAAGGATGCTTTGTGCAAAATATTTTACCCAATTTATCTTGACTTGTAAACATGAATTGGGCAACATTTTATTGATGAACCATCTCTAGTGCCAGGTTATCAAAAACAACGGTTGAAAGTGGAAAATAATACAAAATTAACTTTGCTTGCTACTTAAATCTGCTGAGTGAGCACATTCTCTTCAGAAATTTTAGATCCACTTGATTAATTTTATTGAATTTTATTGTATCCCTAAAAATAATTTTTTTTTATCATTGTAGAAAGGTAGTTATGCAAGATGTATACTGTGGTTTAATGTTTAAATTGCTGGATAATCAGTTCTGCATTATGATCAAATGATTCAGAAAAGTAAGATCTAATCCCACCATGGAATTTTAATTGAGCTCACTGAAAGGCAAAGCTGCACAGTGATCAGTGCTGTTGACTTGCAGCTCCAGAAGCTGGAAGGTTGTACATTTTCCCTGTGATTGGGTTTGTTCCCCTGGATGCTCTAGGTTGCACCCAAATGCCACAGATGTGGATTGGAAGGTTAATTTTCAACATTAACTTGCCCTTGATTGAGGTAAATGGCAGGAGTCATTAGTGCCATGCATCATGGAAGAGCTCTTTGGCCTAGTTTGCCCACGAAGACCTTCAAGACTAGTTCCATTTAGTTTCATTTGGTCCATAGCCTTCTAAACACTTCCTATCCATACATTTGTCCAAATTTACAATCTGGGTCGGTGGGGCAGGGGTAAGGGGTGGAGGGAGATGGGAGAATGGTGGATTTAATGGGAATGCTGAGGAAATGTGGGATTCATGTGGATGAGCATTTGATGACGAAACCAGATGCCATGGGTTGAAAGACCTGTTTGTGTGCTGTGTGACTCTACAACTGTAGGATTGTAGTAATAATAAATAAAACATCCATGTCAGTCGAGGTGACAATGAAAATGCATAAGTTTAATTAAAAAAACCTATCTCGATTACTGTTGTAGTTTAGAGAGAGAAGCTAATAGACATAGCCAGTTAACGTGCGTAAATCTTACTGGACTTAACAATGTGGTGACTTATAACAGCTCTCTGAAATGGCAGAGGTAATAGGGATGAACAATAAATCCTGCCCCTTGTGATTACATCTTGCCATCTCCTGTCTAAATAATTTTTAAAAATCATTAACTTCAATGCATTGATTTAAAATATATATAGTTTGGGAAATATATTTATTGTGTTGCAAAAGGGATGATGCTATTTTTGGTTTTCCCAAGGTGACCCACTTATTTACTTGGATAAGATGTGATCTAATTGAATGGTGGAGCAGACTCAATGGGCCAGATGGTCAACACCTGCTTCTTCTTTTCCTTATGTTCTTATTAAGCTTATTTAATTCTGCCACAGGGATTAACAATATGAAAATGCATGTTTATAGTTCACTGAATCTTATTTTAAGATCAATAATGTTTGCATAATTCTATAACTGAAAATTGCCATACATGTCTAAGATGTTGTGAATGAGCAAGTTAACATTTTGTTCGTAGTTCACTGGAGCATCTTTGCAAAGCCTCTCTGTGCCTTACGTGAATGGATGTCAATGAAAAAAATCTTTAGTAAAGAACATGTGGGCATTACCTGTAGATTGCAAAATATGCAGTATTTGTTCAAAATCCTCTCCATTATGTGGAAGGATTTGACTGTGCACAACACCTCATGTCTGCTTTGGTGCAAACAAAAAACCTAGTATTAGAAATCTGTGACTCTGGAACCCTCCTTGAATGAATCCTGAAAGGTTTGTCTATCTGGCCAACTAGACGTCAGCCAATTCTGAATATCACTACATTACCTCAACTTTCCTTTCTGAAGTCAACTCTGTTGTTTTAACCTAAGTTTTAAGGTCCAACCCTACTCAGTTATTCAATCCCCAAGATGCACCTGTAACCTGTTCTATTATGCCAGAGCACGCAGAAGGACCACAATGACCTAAATGAATCCTGGAATACATTCAAATGGCTGAATGTTGACTTGTGTTCCTAAGTTCATGTTGGTTGATATTAACTGCAAGATATTTTAGATCTGGAAAGAAGCTTCACTGATATTTCAGATGTTACTGTTTCATGACCACTTGAGGACAGAATTGAAAAAAAAAGCAAGTGTGAAGACACATTATTTTGATGATGCACAACTTGGGTTTTGGAACTTTCGGTGCTCAGTTGTTATATTGGGCACAGGTGCCAAGTTGAGGGCAAGTTCATGATTGTGGAGAGGGATGTTCAACAATCTATTTTTGCCTGTGAACATCAGAGCTTTTCAGCATTTGAAAGAACATTGCAGAAATAGTGCTCAAATATTTTTCTTATCACTCTTTGAAGAAATTTTGAAATGTTCACTTTGTCATTTTAGATAGGTAGCATCATCATGGTTGATGTAAATTGTAATTAATAAAGCAAGCTTATAATTTTAGCTGCTCATGGATTAGTGCTCGTTTAATAATTTTAATTGTGAATAATACACAAGAAGAATTAGTATCCTGTCTTCAACAGCATAATGTATGGTGATAAGGCATGAAATAAAATATGACTTAAAATAGGATTGTACAGGATCAGCATTGAAAACCTGTTTTTACTTCGGGGTGAAGCAAGAATGTAATGTTTTTGCATATGATGTTAAAGCTCTTTGTGAATACTCTTGATTGTTCTAAAAGATCCTTTGGCGCCATTTTAAAGGAGAGTTATTCCTATCCAATACTTATTTTTAAGATGACAAAAAAAAGATGATCTGGTCTTAATCAAATGGCTGTTTGTATTTTCTTGCTTGACATATTGGCTGTAGTACTTCTCTATGTTATAAAAATGACTGTAGTTAAGAGGTACCTTTAGACCAAGACACTTTGAGATTTCTTAAAAGAATTGTGGAAGGTGATTCTTAAAAGAGAATTTAAAAAAAATACTGTGCATAATATAATCATTGAAGTCCAGCAGTGGTCGCGATTATCTTTGTAGTTCACTCTCCTAGATTTAATTTATATTTTAATCTGGTTATCTCTGTAAGAGGTGAGATTTATTTTGATTATCTTCTCTTGTGTAATATTTAACACTATTTAATTTCTCAGACTGGTTTACATTGTTAGTTATTTAGCCTTTTTATTTCTGCATAATGCTCAGTGTTAAGTCTGCATTAATACAAGATGGTGGCCCATATTAATCGGCATATGCATCTGACTATGGAAAGAATGCTGAACATTAGACCGCAGATAAATTTGGAATTGCAGCATTGTGTTTTCATTTTGATCAATGAAATGAAGTGGCAATTTCAAGTTTTAAAAGAGGTATCAAATTTGTCCTAGATTTAGCAATTTCCTTTGGTTTTGATGCTGTTTTAACCAATTGCAGGTGAGGACGTTTGAATGATCAAGATGGAACTATTTATTTACATGGTATTTGAATTGTGCGTCACATGCAACCACTAACTTTGGTCATTACTACCTTCAGTGGAAGGTCCGTCAGCAGCTACTTCACCAGTCTTTTTATACTACTTATTCTCAAGTTGGAAACGGGAGAATTCGTGCTCCTGATGCTACCAGTAAGAGTTGGTCCATTCAATTTTTTTCTATTGTCACTTAGCAAAATTTTCTGGATCTCTGTTCTTGTTGCAAACAAGCAGTTCTTGCAATGAATTTTGAAAATACTTAAATTTTGTTTGATTTACTTTTTATTACAAATAGCCATCTGTTTTATTGATTCTGTAATTGATCATTGCTCTTAGATTGTTTCCTTATATTAGCTATCTAATTGCTCTTATTTTAGATGCAATTAAAATGTGTTTTGAGTGCATTTTATTTGGGATGGAAGGAAATGTTGAAAGGGATGGTTTTAATGGCACAATTAATACCATTAACTGTCTGAAAATTTATAAAAGTTAAGGCATTTTTTTTCCTGGAGTGATATTCTTATGACTGTTGGGAACAGAATAAAAGGTGTAAATTTTTAAGCACTGGAAGATGAAACTCTGTACCCATCAACAATCTATTCATCAGCAAATCGACAATACAGCCTTTATGTTGGAAAAACGATGATACATATGCCATTTATTATTTAGTTCCCAAGTGGGTCACATTGTTCTTGTGCAGACAGCTCGTCATTGCATGTTGCTAAGAAACCACTGTGGGAGCATCTTCCATTGTTTCACTATTGCATCATAATGATCAAAATCTGATAGCATCCATGAGTTGAATGTTAAATCTGAAATCATGGTTGTTTATTGCAAAACTTGGGTAATTTTTTGGACTTTTGAAAGAATTACAAAAAAAATTGAGTCCGAAGTATGTATCAATGGACAAAGTTCAGTCTTTTTGAGCCTGAGTGATGAGAAGAAAGTTGTGACTTTGTAATGATTTCTCAGTTTCTATTTTAGTGTGGAAAATGCCAGGACAAATCGTGAGCTATCCAGGCATCTGTGATCTCAACCCGTAATAGAATTTGAGGGTGTATGTCAATGTAATTAGCATCATGAACTGGAAATTTACTTGCTGACCTTGATGCAGTTTTGTTTGTTTTTGCCTCATTTTGAAATTTGTTGTGATTTGCTCTAATTTCCATGAGGATTTGCAGAAGTTTTTTTTGGTAGAATCTCAAAAATATCATATAACCATATAACAGTTTATGGCCAAAATAATTTCTTGCGTAACAGTATTTTGTCATGTGTTGATCAGAATGAAATAAAGCTAATTTTCATAAGCCCTGCGTAATATAAAATATATCTTAAATTATAATTTATAGTGCCACTTTATAAATAGTTTTTCAATAAACCTTTTGATGTAGTTGTTTGCTTAATATAATCATTGACCTTTCCCCATTCCCAGGGTTGAGTTGTGACGGCGCTGCGGCAGCGCTGCCACTGGTAGGACCCGCGGAGATGCACTGCTTTTGTGGGGTCCAGCTGCCCAGTTGACTGCCATTGGCTCTGCACGGGGTTGGAACAGCCTGTGGAGGAGTCGGTGGTGATTTTATTTGAGATCCCGCGACCTCGGGGTCTGCGCCCAAGATAACAGCCCCTATTAATCGGCAGTAACCATGAGAGGCTGTAGACTCTGGGGAAAGTGGAGGACTGGAGCAGGGCACCAGAGGTCAGGAAGATCACGTACTGTCTGTGAAGTGGAGGAGGTGACCCATGGGACTGTGACCACAGAGGTGTACCAGTGGCAGGCTGCTGGCGACTCAAGGTGTGGAACCCATGGAACCTGCAGGCTGCTGGAGAATGCTATCAGGAGACTTGCGCCAGGCTGCGGACTGTTGGAGAATGGCTCGAACTGGACGGACGGTGCTGAGTGCGTCGAAGGGTTCCTGACTGTGTTGCAGGTTCAGATCTGGAGCTCGGGTCACTAATGGTTTGGACTGGACACTGAGTGGTTGAGGAGGCAGTGGAAATGCTGGAGATGAATCTACAGGCACTTGATGACTCTGGGGGATTCTCTTTTGCTTCTTTTTCTCTGACTGTAAGAAATGTAAGAGGCGCTCAGGCAATTTCTCCCAGTGGTGATTCTATCAGTCTTGTAGCAGGCAAAATGGAATTTCATGTAATAGGACACTTATGTCAACTGAATCTTGAATCTTGATTTTGTGTTCTGAGTTAAAAATTTTTGAGACAATTTAAAAAAAATTTTTTAAATGTTTTTTTTTCCTACATATGCATAGAAAAACTATATATATGTATGTGAGTGTGCATATAATATTTATATAAAACATTTTCTTTACAGAAAACAAACAAAACAAGATCATCCCTCCTCCCTGCCCCATGCCCCCCCCCCCGCCCATCTTTCACATTATAAATCCACACAGAGTCAGGGTTCACATTTATGTTGATCATCAAAAATTCTATATGGGGAAGTAACTTGTATTATAGCAGCATTTATTATTATACTTTTTATTGTTGTAGTTGTAGCGGCGGCTATACTGTTCCTGCAATAACGCACACAACCAGACGTGTTGAGCTCAGTGAGCAGACTATTGCAGGCTGCTGGGCTGCACTTATATTCCCAGCCCAGACCTGGCTGAGAACCGTGCTGGAGGGTGCTGATGACACCTGGGCATCACGTGGTTCCCTAGCACGGGTTTCTGAGCCCCGTGCTGGAAGGAAGGGAAACCCCCGATGGCACCATTTTGGCCAGCTGCCCCGCCGCGTGGCTTAAAAGCGGGGCAGGTTCGCCTGCCTTGTGGTGAGCCGCCACATAGTTATAATTACAATTGGGCCCTTATTTGATCCAAATGTGGCTGTCATATCTTGATAAATATGTCATATTTGTTCAAGTTGTATATCATTTTTTTTCCATAGGTTCATCTTAGCAGTCCATCGTGCTCTGTGTAGAGGGGAGTAGGATTTTCAAGTATTTGCAATACATTTCAAAGCCATGCTAAGGCTATTTTAACAAATGAAATTTGGAATTTAATTAGTTTATTACTTATTTCAATGAAGTTGCCCAAAACATAAAGCTCTGGGTCATCCATGAAGGCCCCATTATCCTTGTTAATATTTCAGTAAATCCTGCCAGAAAGGCCTCACCTTCACACACGACCATGTAGCATGTAAAAACATTCCTGTTTTATCTCACATCTAAAACACATCTCTGATATTTCAGATTTTGATTTGTTCAACTTCTGTAGTGTGAGATATAATTGGTGAAGAAAATAACATTGCATTAATGCGTAGCTTGCATTTATTATTGATGTCATGCTATCCAAACACCAATCAGATCAACATCTTTCCATTATTGCAACACCTAGGTCTGACTCCCATCTCTCTTGATCTCTGTAAACCTGGTTTCACACTTTCATTCTGGAGAGCATAGTACATCTTCATTATAAATCTAGGTGTGTTCCCCGCCAAATCGTTCATTCCATTTCACTAATCTCAAGTGGGGCCAAACTTGGCCCCCATCTTTATTTTTTGCAATCATTTAAGATTTTAGGAAGGAACATTAGTACAGGTATTATGATAATTGATCAAATTGGCCTTTGAACTTGTTCTTTTATTCTTTGTCTGTCTAAGATTAAATATCTGAGCCAGGAATTTATGTTGACAACCTTGATCATATTCCACCTTTAATAAAAAGAACTGCTGATAATACACTATGTAGAAAGAAATAATTCCTATTTCAAATCATCTGAATATATTTGAGGTACCATCTCAGAATGTGTAGGCCATCTAGACTAAGATGTGGACCAGTCTCTTTGCTCAGGGTGAAGAATCTTTGGAATGGTCTAAACCGGAGGATTGAGGCAATATAGACATCGAGTTCATTCAAAAGTGCAAAATCTGTGTAGCTCGGTGCGACAATAACACCATCTACAAATTTGCCGACGATACTATTTTAGTGGAGACAGCATGAAATAGGTTAAAACAGCATGCAGGCAAATGCAAGCCTTAAACACATTTTAACACCTACAATATCGGCCATAATTATTATGATTAAAATAATAATTACCATCAAGCATGGTAGTATATATAGATTAAAATTTTCAAAAGAAAATGAATGTCAAATATCAAAGCATTCTGCATCTTGTTGGGTCAGCATACAGGATGGAGATTGAAAACTTGGCTGAATGGTGCATTAACATCAACCTTGCTCTCAATGTCACCAAAACTAAGGAGTTGATTGTTGACTTCAGGAAAAGAAAGCAATTAGTTAAATGGTTTTAAAGTACATTGCAATTCTGTGTGCGTTATGCAGAGTTATCTTTTTCATGCTGGTTATGTCCAACGGAGTATGTTTGAATTGGATTAGGACTCAAGCTTTAAATCTGAAGAATCAGGGATTTTAACTTTTATCATGATTGGTTGAATGCTGCTCCCTTTGATATGTACGTATGTTGTGAGCACCTCTGCCTGTTGTTGATACAAATTGTTCTGTACTTGTCCAAATAAAAATATGCAAACTTAAGAAAAAAGGAAAGGAAGAGGTTTACAATCCAGTCATCATTGAAGTGTCAGAGGTGAGCACATTTTAAGTTCTTGGGAATTACTATCTTGCAGGATTTTTCCTAGACCTAACCCACCAATAGCATCGTGAAGAAAGCAAGTCTACTTTCTCAGGAGTTTGTGGAGGTGTTGTATGACACCAGAAACCCCAGCAATCATCAAAGACCCTCACCTCCTAGCACACGCCCTGTTCTCACTGCTGCCATCAGGAAAGATGTAAGGGTGCCAAAAGACTCACACCACCAGGTTCTGAAACAGATGCTTACCCCTCCACCATCAGATTCCTCAATGTCAAGCACAATCAGACTCATTTAAGGACTTTTACTTGTGTACTTTATTGATTTCCTTTTTGCTATCTCTATTGCAAGTCAGTTTGTTTACATTTGGTACCTGCTTATCCTTTGTTTACATGTTTTATACCGTGTGCACTATTTTTTTGCACTTCCAATGAGTGGTAATTCTGCCTGCAGGAAAAAGGAATCTCAGGGTTGTATGTGATGTCATGGGTGTACTCTGACAATAAACTGAAATCTAAATAAATTTCTGAAGAGTAAATGAATTAAGAGAAATGGGGATAGTTCATGACAGTTGTAGACCTACCAAAATCTTGACCTAAACTGGAGCAGGTTCAAAGGCAGATGGCTTATCTTGATTTTATTTCTTATTCCATTGTCAAATTAACTCTAAAGGGGGAAATATTGATAGGAAATTGATCTCTCTTGTTTTTACAAATGCACTATATATAGTCATACAATTCTGTTGTATTCAGCCTACAAAACTTATTCCATGTGTTTTACTACTACCATATCCTAGCCTCACTATATAGCAGACTAACTCATCCAAGAAAATAGCTGCTCAAGATTTGCTGGTTAGTTCCAGCCAAAGTGTGGACGACTTGGTATTTATTGATCAATCAGTAATACTCCTAAGAGAATTTGGCAGACTGATCTTGGATCTGACATCTAAATTTTCCTTGTAAACATAATAAAACTTTGCCTGTGTATATTTGATAGGTTCCTAGCAAACTCAAGACTAAGTCAACAATTACTCAAAAAAGCTGACAAATAAAACACGTACCTTTGGGGTTAACAGTGCAATTTATGTTTTTAAATAGAAAAAAACTAATCCTTTATATGATTAATTATGAAGTGTGAGAGTATGTTGCATGGACACACCAGGTGGACAATGGAATACAGGTATCTCCCTTACAAGGCCGAAGAAATCAAATTAAATGACATCTTAATCATTTCTGTTTAATTTAGCAGTTTATTTAGTACAATTTTACTCATTCATTTAGAAAGAGAATGGTATATTGTGCAGGGTGAAATTAGTAAATAGTTTATAGAGCGTGCAACAAAAGATGTAATTTTTGAGAAATACTCAATAACATTATGAATGTGATTGAAAGTCCCAGTCAAAAAAAATGGGTGAAGTATAGATCAGAGAGTAATATCACAAAATGCATAATCCGACCTATATTTGGTGCTCAGTTGAGGAGCCAAAGATGATTATCTGGATTTAATATCCTAGTAATCAACATTCATCTGTCAGCTAAAATCCTATTTCCCCCCCAACCCCCTCCCAATATGCTTGAGATAAGCAAAGACCAACAAAGCAACTACGAGATTCAAGTTAACCTGTTAATCAATTTTAAACACAGATAAAATGCTAGCAGAGTATATTTAAAGTGGAATTTCTCTTATTTTGACATCATTTCATTTTGTTTATTCCAATCAAATAATTCAATTCAGTAATGTTTAATGTTGTTTTGTAGCATGCACACTAAGCAAAGTGTGGAGTAAAAATGAAACGCACAGTCAAGTTGAGGTCGAAGATTGATTTATTGCTCTGCCAGGTCTGCTTCTGTTCACTCCCTCCCTCTGATGACGGGAGTGACTTCATCACAGAGTCGATCTCCTACTGGCTGGTGTTCCTGCCATTGTCTGCTGTTTCCCACCATTGCCCACTGTTTCCCGTCATATGGGACAACAGCTGTTGGTCCCTGCAGGGCCCTTGTGATCGTCGCATTTGTGAGCTGGGTTGCAACTCTGTTCACGGCAGTTACACGAACACCTGCCCCCCCCCCCCCCCCACGAATTGGCGATTGGAGTGTCGGTTACCGCTTTAAGTGGCCTACCTCTACATCACGGGGCTGTCTCAACTGGCTGGCTAATGTCAATATTGAGCAGTTTCAGAAGGTCAAGGGTGAAGGTCTCCTCTTAGCTGGCAATAGCCAATGTATATGTTGACCCATTGTGCCTGAAGACCCTGTATAGTCTCATGTATGGCCGTTGGAGTGGTGCCCAGTTCACACGAAAATATATTCATAGATGTGCAAATCTTTGGGGACGAAAGATTTGAGCTGGCTGTGTGGCAGGGGCTGTGAATGGGCTAGGGTACCCAATCTTTCCTTCAGCTGTTTCAGTGGCACCGTGGGATTTCTGGATCCTTGGCGGCGGCCAAGAACTCCCCCAAGATTACCAAGGGGGTGCTGTTGACCATTTCTGCTGTGGAAGCATTAAAATTCTCTTTCAACATGGTGGGTATCCCCAGAAGGGCCCAAGGCAGTTCATCTGCCCAGTTGGGCCACTTGAGCTGGGCCATCAAGGCAGCTTTTAAGTGTCTGTGGAATCGCCCCATCAACCCGTTGGCCTGCGGATTATATGCCATGGTATGGTGGAGTTAGGTTTGCAATAGTTTGGCCAGCGCTGTCCAGAGCCCTGAGGTAAACTGTGCTCCCCATCAGAGGCGAGATGTTCATGACTCCGAACCTGGACACCCAGGTGTTGAATAATGCCCTGTCAGTCATTGGGACTGCCTTAGTCCACCTCGTGGAGCAGTCAACCATGGTGAGGAGATATCTCACCCCACAGGAAACTGGCAATGCCCCACAATGTCAATGTGGACGTGGTTGAACCTAGGGCACGCTGGCTCAAAAGTCTGGGAAGGTGCTTTAGTATGAGTTTCCACCTTGGACACTTGACAGTGCATGTAGGTCTTGGCCCATTGACTGACCTGCTTGCGGAGCCCATGTCAGATTAACCTGCTGGCCACCATCTTCACCGTGGTTCTGATGGACGGATGTGCCAAGTTGTGCACCGTGTTGAACACCTGCCTTCAGCATGTTACCAGCATGATGGGGTGGGGTTAGTGGAGATGTCGCAGAGGAGCGTCTGATTGTTGGGGGAGATGACAACACCCTCCAGCCACAGCCTGGAAAGTGCTGTCATGTACACTGGGATCTCAGGGTCATCATATTGTGCCCTGGCTAGGGCAGAATAGTCTATGCCCTGGGATAGATTATGGACAAACTCGATGGCGGGACAGGAGAGTGCATCGACCACCACATTGCTCTTGCCAACGATGGGCTGAATGTCCATGGTGGATTTGGACACATAGGAAAGGTGGCTCTGCTGTCTAACCGATCACGGATCAGACTCTGTGGAAGGTGAAAGTCAGTGGCTTGTGGTCTGTGAAGACCTTGAATTGTCTGCCTTCCAGGAAGTATTGGCAGTGCCTTACTGCCAGGTACAGCATCAATAGCTCCTGGTCAAAGGCGCTGTGTTTAAGTTCAGGTGGCCAGAGTTTCCTGCTGAAAAAGGCTAGGGTTTGCCATTGCCTATTGATCAGCTACTCAAGGACCCCTCAGACTGCTGTACTGGAGGCATCCACAGTGAGAGTGGTCAATTCCTCCGGGCTGGGCTGAACTGGAAGGGTGGTGTTGGCCAGAGCGTCCTTTGCTTTCTGGAATGCTTCTGAGGCCTTCCCTGCCATGATTCAAACTGCTGCTGGTATGCATCAATGATAGAAGTTAATCTTACCAACGAACTCCAGCAGCCCCTTCACGGTGCGAGGTTTCGTGAACTGCTGAAAGGCCTCCACCTTCGTGGGCAGAGGTTTTGCCCATACCTGTTGATTCAATGCCCCACGAAGTCGGGGCATCCAAACCCCTGAGGTGGGTTGTGTGCTCTGAATGTTTGTGGCTGGCAATAAGGATATCGTTCAGGTAGATGAACACAAAGGGGAGGTCCTGGTTCACCACGTCCATCAGCCGCTGGAAAGTCTGAGCAACGTCCTCATGAATTTGAAGAGTCCGAAGTGGGTGATTATGGTGGTTTTGGGTATGTTCTTGGGGTTTGATGATAATCCCTGATTAAATCAACCTTTGAAAACACCTGTGCCCCTTGTAAGATGGTGTTAAAGTCTTGGTTATGGGGCACGGGGTATCTGGTGTGGTGGCCTAATTGAGGCATCGGTAATCACCACATGGCCTCCACCCTCCTGCTGCCTTCGAGGCCATGTTCAGGGGAGAGGCCCAGGGGCTGTCCGACTGCCGCACTAACCCCAACACCTCCATTTTCTTAAATTCCTCTTTGTTGAGGGAAAGTTTTTCGGGGGGCGGGGGGAAGCGGCATCCCCTGGTGTGGAGCAAGGGTCGTCATTGAAGATGATATGGTGCTTTGCCCTGTGCTTTAGTTCTGTGAAGGAGAACTGTGGCAGCACAATTGCAGGGAACTCCACCAGGATGCATGTGTAGGTGTCGTCAGACTGCGTGACGGAGTTGGGGGGGGGGGGCAGTAGATTGACTTCCCCCAAGGGTGTCGTTTCTAAAGTTCTGGCATGCACAAAAAGCCACCCTTTCAAGTCTACCAGCAGGCAGTGGGTGTGCAGGAAATCGACTCCCAGGAGCGGTTGTGCCCCTGTCGCGATGGTAAAAGTCCATTTAAATTGGTGGCCAGTAAATTGTAGGGGAATGGCAAGGGTGGCGTAAGTTTGTATAGAGGTGCTGTTTGCTGTCCTT
Source organism: Narcine bancroftii (assembly GCF_036971445.1). Classification (NCBI taxonomy): domain Eukaryota; kingdom Metazoa; phylum Chordata; class Chondrichthyes; order Torpediniformes; family Narcinidae; genus Narcine; species Narcine bancroftii. Next base: position 100,470,861 of record NC_091476.1, on the reverse strand, counting down.
AGTGCCGGGCCCAGCTTGGCATTTCAGGTGTCATAGGCTGTGGGGATGGGAAGGACACATATTTCAGCACTGGTGTCGAATCACCTTCACGACAGAGAATTCCACACATTGAGGAGGCTGTCACATGGACCAACTGCCACAGCCATTATCGACAACTGGCTATGGCATTTCCCAGAAACCCAAGGGGTGTGTGGCATCGACGGGCCCCCCACACCCTATCGCTGATGGTAATAACAATATTACTGGGTAGGGGGTTTCACTTGCCTCTCCATCTGCTGTGGTCTTGTTTACAGCTGGGGTCGGGGCTTGGCAATCTGTTTCACCAAGGCACAATTTTCTTTCTTCGTTCTCCAGAGCATGTTCACCTGGGCTGTGAATTTCCTCGGGTTGCTGAAATCCTTGTCGGCAAGCAAGAGTCAGATATCCTCAGGCCGCTGTTCCAGGAAAATCTGTTCAAAAAGCAGGCAAGGCTTGTGCCCCTCGGCGAATACAAGCATCTCGCTCATGAGGACAGATTGAGGCCCTGACCCCCAAACTATCCAAGTGCAACATATGAATGGTGCGCTCATGCCATGATAGCCTGAAAATGTGGGTTAGTAGCTCTTTGAGAGCACCGTATTTGCCTTGTTCCAGAGGCTGCCATATCTTGGTTGAGCAAGCTCACTATGTAGTAGTAGTGCGTGTTTTGGTCGTTGATCTGTCAAAGGTGGAAATGAGCCTTGGCCTGTTGGAACCACACGTGTGGCTGCTACGCCCAGAATGTTGGCAGCTTGAGCGAGACTGAGTGGTGAGCTGCTTGGTCCGTCATCTTTGGGGTCATCAGTGTAGCGTGCGTGCTATGTGAAGTGTGGAGTAAGAACGAGGCATACACAGTTGAGTCGAGGTCGTGGATGAAGACTTATTTATTGTTTTGCCAGCTCTGTTTATATTCACTCCCTGCCTCTCACAACAGGAGTGATGTCATTGCAGTGCCGGCCTCCGACTGGCCGGCATTCCTGCTGTTTCCTGCTGTGCAGGAGGTCACATGGGATGACGACGGTCGGTCCCTGCGGGGCCCTTGGAATCGCCACGTTCAATGGCTATTTTGTGAGTCGGGTCGCGACTCGGTTTAGGGGTTGCTACAGTTTCATGTTATTTGGATGAATTAAAGCAATCAGGAACATTATAATCTTAAAACAGATTTGTACATGAAAATATTTAACGACAATAAATCTAAACTATGTAGATTTTTATTAGGAATTTCACATAGATAAATAAATAGTTGATGGATTTGAGTCATATCCCCATGATAGCATAATTTAAAAGATTGTCATTTGCTAGATAGTCCTTGTTTAGTAGTATTATTACTAACATCACTATCACTCTTCAAGCGATTTTAAAACTGTCCCAATACAAAGCAGATGAAGTGCTGGAAACAGGCCAACAATTTGCTAATTGTTTAACAATATATGCTAAAGCTGCATCAGTTTTAGTTTGTTAAATGCCAATCATCTGAGGTTTTTAAAAATTAATATGACTTGATTCCACTTGGTTGAAATAAGTCATTAAAATTTTTAAGTGATATTCGGTCAACAAAAATATGACCGCATTTAATTGGTCTGCAGCAACAAATTCCACAAATTCATCTCTCTCTAGGTAAAGAATTCCTCCTCATCTCTTTTCTACAGGAATGTTTTTGTGTTCTGAGGCTATGTCCTCTGGGTCCAAACTCCCCCTCCTTTCCATATCCACTCTATTCAGGCCTTTCTGTATTTGATAGGTTTCAATGAAATCCCCTGTTTCATCAGGTTGTACTTGTGCAGCTGGATGATAATAAACTTGAACTTGACAAACTTGAAGAGATACTGTGCCTTCCATATAATGTTAAGTACAAAAACACTTTTTCTTTTATTTGCCCCTGTGCTCCACAGTTTTAAATTTGTAATCAAACAATTCACGTGTTGAAAGAGCACATTCCAGATTTTATTAATTATTTGTATACATTTTTGTTGACCTTGTGGAAATTACATAGTTCCCTCATTTCAGGGCATCAAAATAACTGGGATATTTGGCTTCACAGTTGTTTATATTACTCAGGGATGTTTAATTGCTTTATTCATCAAGGTGAAAAAGTGCGAGTCTTGCTTCTTAGCTTTTGATCACCTTTGGAGTCTGAGGAGCAGAGTTGATCCAATGAAAGTCAAGCCACTATGAGGCTGAAAAACAAGAATAAAACAGGAAGAGACTGCCCAAGCCTTAAGATCACAAAAAACCATCTGGGACATCATTAAGAAGACAGAGTGTACTTCTTTCTTTCTTTGGCTTGGCTTCACAGACAAAGATTTATGGAGGGGTATGTCCACGTCTGCTGCAGGCTCGTTGGTGACTGACAAGTCCGATGTGGGACAGGCAGGCACGGTTGCAGGGGAAAATTGGTGGGTTGGGGTTGAGTGTTGGGTTTTTCCTCCTTTGTCTTTTGTCAGTGAGGTGGGCTCTGAGGTCTTCTTCAAAGGAGGTTGCTGCCTGCCGAACTGTGAGGCACCAAGATGCACGGTTAGAGGCGAGATCAGCCCACTGGCGGTGGTCAATGTGGCAGGCACCAAGAGATTTCTTTAAGCAGTCCTTGTACCTCCTCTTTGGTGCACCTCTGTCTCGGTGGCCAGTGGAGAGCTCGCCATAGAACACGATCTTGGGAAGGCGATGGTCCTCCATTCTGGAGACGTGACCCACCCAGCGCGGTTGGGTCTTCAGCAGCGTGGATTCGATGCTTGCGGACTCTGCCAGCTCGAGTACTTCGATGTTGGTGATGAAGTCACTCCAATGAATGTTGAGGATGGAGCGGAGACAGCGCTGATGGAAGGGTTCTAGGAGCAGTAATCACAAAGGGACTGATAGGCCAAGAAAGACCTCCTCTACTGATGACAGAAGAATTCTTATCATAATGAAGAAAAATTCTCAAATGTTTGTCCAACATATGCTTCAGGAGACAGCTGTGGATGTGGGTCAATGACTACTGTCTGCAGAAGACTTCTTGAACAGAAATACAGAGGCTACACTGCAAGATACAAACCACTAGTTAGCCTCAGAAACAGGATGGCTAGATTACAGATTTCCAAGAAGTATTTAAAAGATCCTGTAGAATTCTGATAAAAGATCTTGTGGACAAATGACACCAAGATTAACCTTTATTACAGTGACGACAAGAGCAAATTGTAGAGATAAAGAGGAACTGCCCAAGATTCAAGCTTTCCGCCTCATAAGTGAAACATGGTGGTGGAGGTGTTATTGCCTGGGCATGTATGGCTGCCACAGGTACTGGTTCACTTATCTTCATTGATGATGTAACTGCTGATGGCATTAGCAAAATGGATTCTGAGGTGTAAGGAAATTACATTTATATGAGAGAGGAATTGGCCAAAAACTTCAACAATGGTTGGAGTTTATACATGAAATGAGGAAAGTGCAGGACAGTCACATACCAAGAAGAAAGAAATTTGTGAATGGAAAAATGAGACAATTATGGCTGATGAGGGATGTTAAAGTAAAAGTAAAAGAGAGGGCATACACAGAAGTAAAAATAAGTAGAGAGAGGACTGGGATATTAAAAATATAAATAAAGAGTGAAAGAGTGATCAAAGAACACATAGGACCAATAGAAAATGATAATGGAGAAATTGTAATGGGAGACATGGAGATGGCAGAGGAGCTGAATAATATTTTGGATCTGTCTTCTCTTGAATTAGTAGCATAGCGGACTCTCATGGCTCTCTTGGAAGAGACGTGAGTGTGGTCATGATCATGAGAGAGAAGGTACTTAGGAAGCTAAATGGTCTAAGGGTAGATAATTCTCCCAGACTGAATGGGATGCAGCCTTGCCTTCTGAAGGAGGTAACTGAAGAGATTGTGGATACATTGGTGATAATCTTCCAGGAATCAATGGAGTCTGGCATGGTTCCGGTATATTGGAGGATAAAGGATGCTACTCCACTGTTTAAGAAAGGAGTAAGGCACCATGAAGGAAATTATAGACCTATTGAAGGAAATTATAGACCTATTAGCCTGATGTTGGTTGTTGGGAAGATGTTGGAGTTGATTGTCAAGGATGAGATAATATGGAATATCTGGAGGTGAATGAAAGAATAGGCCTAAGTCAGCATGATTTCTTCAAAGGAAAATCGTGCCTGACAAAGCTATTACAGTTTTTTTTAAGAGATTACAAGCAGGATAGACGGGAGTTCCAGTGGACGGGGCTTCATCCTGCAGAAGACAGTGATCCCAAACATCCTGCTAAAGCAACAAAGGAGTTTTTCAAAGCTAAAAACTGGAAAATTCTTGAATGGCACATCAGTCACCTGAGCTAAATCCAATTGAGGCTCTGATAGCTCAGTGGTTAGAACAACGGCCTTGTAAACCAGGAATAGAGAGTTTGTTCTTCGCTGGGGTCTCATTTCTGTGAGGGGTGCTGGACAAAGTGGCGACTCTGTCTTCCTTACTGTATACAAAGTTAAAATATGTTAAATTCTAAATGTAGTATTATATGACAATAATGGAACCTTTACCTTTACCTTCCAAATGCTGAAGAGAAAACCTAAGGGGACAATCCCCCAAAACAAGCAGAAGCTGAAGATGGCTGCAGTAGTAGCCTGACAGAGCATCACTAGAGAAGATACTTAGAACCTGTTGATGTCCATGTTCAAAGACTTCAACCTGGACTGCATCAACGCACATAGTTGGCTGCTGTGGAGAGACTAACTTCTTGCTATTCTCCTCAGTCATTTCATTAATCGGACAGGTAGACATAAACTTTGCTAATGTTAAGTCACTGTTGGATAGAAGCACCTTCCTCATGCTGTCATTATAAATGCCACAGACCAGTCTGTCCCTGATTAGTTCCTTGCAGACCCTTCCAAAGTTGCAGGCCTTTGCTCTTATCTTTAAATCGCTGATCCCCAGAGTTTTGATCTCTTGGTTTAAAGTTGTGCCTTTCCATCATGATATTTGTCTGTGGATTGCACAATTCTCTAAATTTCTTTTCAAGCACTCAGGGTCCTCTTTTGATTCTGCCGGACTGAGTATCAGCTCCCCTTCATGCACTTCACTTGCATAAACGAATGATCTCTCACTCTCAATAGCTTCTGGATCTGCCAAATTTAATGAAATTTACACTCTGGTGTGGGCAGGCTTGTCACTATGCATTGCTGCGATAAATATATCATACTCTTGTTCGAAATACACCAGTTCTTGGCAATGTTACCCTCGAAGATGAGTGGATTGGGTCATCTGAATGCATCCGCCATGGCGACTGCTGCATTGTTCTGCTGGTTCCTCACTTGCAAGTCAGCCGAGAAGCCTCAAGCTTTGGACACTCGCCATCCCACCTCTGATGCCATGTTTGTCGACGTTGTCGTAATGACATGACTTGAGAGGAGAGGTTATAAAAATAACTATTTACTACTATTTACAGGTAAGTGGGAGCTCTGAACATGGTGGCCATTCCGTGCTTCGACTCTGTTGAACTCCAGCCTGCCAATCTGGAGCTCATGCATGTGCAGATCGCTACTGCGAGTATAGTGGTTGCAACACAATTGCAGCAAATGCCGTGCGACTGGTCTAAACGCACCATTGCTCTGTCCCAAACTTTATGATGCCCTGAAATGAGGGGACTATGTATAAAAAAGTGCTTTAACTTCATGGTCAAACCAAAATGGACACAATAACCTTGAATAAAATCTGGAATGTGCACTTCAATTATGTGATTTTTTTTTAAACTGTCATTTTCAATATTTTTATTAACATTGAAATTTCACATCCAAAAATACAGAGTACATATGGATACATGATAAAAGTCAAAAGATACATTGCATTTAAATCACATAATTTCATCCAAGGTACCCCACATTTTAATCAAACAGATTATATTGTATTGATATTTTATTTTATTACAAAAAAGGAAAATCTAAACCCACTACCAAGAAAGAAGCTGTTTGGCTTAAAAAGAAAACAGAATTCTTATCAGAATGATAAATTACCTCATGAGTTAACAGTTCTACCTTCATAACAAATTAAAGATTATAAAAGTAATTCAAAAAGAATCCCCACAATGTTTGAAAATTTGAATTTGAATCAGAAATTGACCATCTGATCTTTAAATTTAAATATTACATGATGTCATGTAGCCATTGAACATGATTAGGCGGGGAAACACCACCTGCCAAGTCATAAGAGAAATAAAATCAAATACATGCAGCTCAGATGCCATCAAGTTCTGTCATTCTCTCCAACAATACCAAATAAAGCAGTTAAGGGATTAGATTTAAAATTAAAAAGTGCAGAGAAAGTTTGAAATACTTTGTTCCAATATTTCTCAAGACTCTGACATGTACAGAACATGTAAATTAATGAAGTATCTCCATTGTTCACAAAGAAGAGATACATCCACATAAAAACGAGATAGTTTGACTTTGGACATGTGAGTCCTATGGACTACTCTAAATTGGAGAAGACAGTGGTGGGCACATAAAGAAGAGGTATTAACCAGTTTTAAAATTGCATTCCAAGTTTCTTCAGAAATTAAAACTGTAGGTCTTGTTCCCAGACATTTAAAATTTTATCTGAGGGAGCCTCTCTTATTCCAAGCAACATATCCTAAATGATAGATATTGAACCATTATAAAAAGTTGTTAATTAAAAGTTAAATCAATTAAATTCTTATCATTCCTTTTAGGAAATGTACGTAATTGAGATCGTACAAAATCTCTAATCTGTAGATAATGAAAGAAATGAGTGTTTGGTAGACCATATTTAACTGAAAGTTGTTTAGAGGAAGCGAGACTCCCTTCAACAAATAAATTGTTAAAACATTTAATGCCCTATCTATAGCATTTTTTAAAAGTTACATCAATTGTGGAAGATTTAAAAAAATTAGATAAAACAGGACGAGAAAGAGAAAATGTAATTAAACCAAAATGTTTTCTAAATTGTATCCATATCCTCAAAGTATGTTTAACCATCGGATTATCAGTTAATTTTTTAAAGATATAGGAAGTGAGGATCTAAGAAGAGAAACGAGAGAAATTTTTCCAACAAAATTGGATTCCAAAGAGATCCATATTGGACAGTCTTCACGGTTAATATAGTTTAATCAGAATGTAAGATTTTGTATATTGATTGCCCAATAATAAAACCTAAATTTTGGCAATGCTAAATCTCCATTCTTTTAATGTTTTTGTAAATGGACTTTATTTAGGTGAGGATGTTTATTCTTCCATATATAAGATAATATTGAATTAAGAGAATAAAAGACTTGAGAATAAAACCAGGCAAAGCCTGAAAAAGGTATACATTTAGGTAATATATTCATTTTAATAGAGTTGATTTGACCAATCAATGATAAAGAAAGGGGCAACCAATTTGATATTGACCCTTTCATGTGTTTGATTAGTGTGAGAACATTTTCTCTAAATAAGTTCTTACAGTTTTTAGTAGTTGTACAGCTAAATAGGTAAATTGATTTCTAACTATTTTGAAAGGAAGATAAGCATTCATTGGTGCCAAATTATTCAAAGGAAAATGTTCACTCTTAGGAAGATTTAATTTATTCCTTGAAAATTGACTGATATGAGAAATTAAAGAAAGCATAAAAGGCAATGGTCTGAAGATTAGAAATATAAAGCAATAAATCATCAGGATAGAAACTTTGTCGGTTGTGCCTTTCTTAAAAATGTCAGTAATATCATTAGATTCTTGGAAAGCAGAAGTGAAGGGTTCTAAAGCCAGATCAAACAGCAATGGACTTAAAGGGCATCCTTGTCTGGTTCCACGCTGAAGTCTAAATATTTAGAAATTGAAAATTAGTAAGAACACAGGCAGAAGTGGATAAATATAGTAAGTTAATCCATTGAATAAAGCCAGCCCCAAAATTGGTAAAATATTTTCAAGTCTATGAACCAAAGCTTTACATTGAATTTTAGTGTCGAGATTAAGTAAAGAATTTAGCCCATATGAGGAGCATTTGGCTGGATTTTTATTCTTTTTAAGAATTAGTGAGATAGAAGCCTCATAAAGAGACTGTGACAACTTGGCCAAGTTTAAAAGAATCAGAAAGAACAACATAAATAAGATGCAAGTAATGAGGAAAAAACCTTATAAAATTCTTCAGGAAATCTATCAGGACCTGTGACTTCCCAAAGTGTTGTGGACATACAGCCTTGATAATTTCTTCATGGGAAATATGTTTATCCAATTGCTTTTGATTAGCAGCAGATAGTACAGGAATATTCAACTTATCTAAAAAATTATTCATTGCAATATTATTGGAATAGTACAGTTTAGAATAAAATTCTTTATCATTTATTTCTAAATGATCAATTGTCATATCCCCATTAGCTTCAGAAATTTCTTTAATTTGATGTTTGGCTGCGAAGGCTTTTAATTGATTAGCAATAGTTTACCTGTTTTATCTCCATGGATATAAAATTGACCTTTTGCTTTTAAAAGTTGACTTTCAATTGGATACGTTAAAGGATGGTGCTCTCTCCTGATTGCAACCCCTCTCCCACTCGTGCTCCCCATGTCTCCGACTTGAGCCCCCTATCTCTCCCGCTCATGCTCCCTCTCGCACCCCCATCTCTCCCACTCGTGCTCCCTCTCCCCCGCACACGCGCCGTCTTTCTCCCCCACTCGCATTGTCTCTTTCTCTCCCGCTCATGCACCATCTATCTTCCACTCATGGTTCCCCCTCTCTCCCGCTCGTACTCTCTTTCTCTCTCCCTCCCACTTGCACCCTCGCTGCTGCTCACTCTCCCCCTTCTTTCCCTCTGTTTTTGAGAATTTCCCTACTTTAGTTATATTCTTGTCCTTCGAGTATCAGATATTTCTAATAATTTGAAAGTTTTAAAAATTTTAACAAGTTGACTAAATATTTGTGGTAGAGATGATATTACTTGCAGTATATTTGTTGCTGCCATGAGATTCCTGAATAATCAATGAACCAAAGACACTACCTTACTTTTTGTGCATTATTATTATTATTACTATTTTGTTTTATAGTAATAGTGTAAGATGGTTATAATATGTGTTATGGATCGATATTATTAGTAATATTTAGGTTAAGATTAAGCTATATTTCTGATTAAAAATGTCTTAGTAAAGTAAAATATTGTATATGTATTCTTAGTAAGTCACACACAAGTCTCAGCACATTTACGGAGAACCACTGATTTCAGAGAAGAGAGTTCATTCTTGGAAGGCGCAGTATCTTGGAAATACAGACCTAATGGATCTGAAATGGTTTTTAATTATTGAAGAACAATAGAGTGTTTGCTTTATTAAAAATTGAAGTATCTAAGTACTCAATAAGAACTGCTGAGAAAGCCATTTGTTTTTAAACGAAACCACAAGCCTTTTGAACAGAAATGAGGTCAGAAATTGTTATAGTTATGGAGTGGTTTTGAAAAAGGAACAAATTTTTGATAGAAATAAAACTGTTAGTCTAGTGGTTTCGAAGAATTGGGACTGACCTTGTTGATGATGTAACTGTCACCTGATTTGGAGAAATATATTATCAAATTCAATTGAGTTTGGAGAGTAAAGAAGTCAAAATCCTGTGACACACAGGAGTTGGAACTTGATGAAAGACAGGATTGAATTACAGTAAATAGAATAGGTGCTGTTGTGTGTTATTCCTGGGAGAAGTAGAACACAGAGTAAGTGGTTTTAAAGTAAGGAAGACCACTTTGCTGTCTCTTTGGAAAAGAGGGTAGAATTCTACAGGGTCCATTTTTGTATGATCTCTTTGTTTAACTCTTGTCTGGGTTTGTGAATTTATCTTGGAAGAAAAAAGCCACATTCGCTGTCTCTTCGTGTGGAAAGCATATTCCAAAATCATCAGTAAGAAGAAGATTTGATCCTGGGAAAACAGGAATTGTATTCTCTTTTTCACGGGAGGTATATTGGTGGCTCCAAAGATGGTCACTTCTATTTAAAGAATATCTCTCAAGACATCTCATCAAAAGAATTGTGAGTAAAGAGGCCTGTTGATGTTTAAAAGCATTTTATAATTATTTCTGAACTGAGATTTTAAGGTCTTCAAGCAAGACTAAAATGATGCTGAAGTTTTAAAAATTGACTTTTCAGAGTGGACCTTTAATTTTACACACACACACATTTTATATTTGTGGATAGTGGGGTTAAACTTAAAGTTAGGTTTAGAGATAAGTAAGTAATGTTATGTTATTGATAGTTTAATAAACACCATTATTTTAAATTTACTATTGTCTGGTGAATTTTCCTTTTCTGTTCCTTTGTTAGTGCTAACAAAGTCCCTTAAGTCCAAAACAAAAATTGAAAAAGGTTGTTAGTTTGTAACATATGTATGTTTGTATGGCTGCACCATTTCATCTGATGCAAGAATCGACAAAGAGATAGACAACAGACTCGCCAAGGCAAATAGTGCCTTTGGAAGACTACACAAAAGAGTCTGGAAAAACAACCACCTGAAGAAACACACAAAGATCAGCGTGTACAGAGTCGTTGTCATACCCACGCTCCTGTTCGGCTCCGAATCATGGGTCCTCTACCGGCATCACCTACGGCTCCTAGAACGCTTCCATCAGCGCTATCTCCGCTCCATCCTCAACATTCATTGGAATGATTTTATCACCAACATCGAAGTACTCGAGCTGGCAGAGTCCGCAAGCATCGAATCTATGCTGCTGAAGACCCAACCGCGCTGGGTGGGTCACGTCTCCAGAATGGAGGACCATCGCCTTCCCAAGATCGTGTTCTATGGCGAGCTCTCCACTGGCCACTGAGACAGAGGTGCACCAAAGAAGAGGTACAAGGACTGCTTAAAGAAATCTCTTGGTGCCTGCCACATTGACCACCGCCAGTGGGCTGATCTCGCCTCCAACCGTGCATCTTGGTGCCTCACAGTTCGGCGGGCAGCAACCTCCTTTGAAGAAGACCTCAGAGCCCACCTCACTGACAAAAGACAAAGGAGGAAAAACCCAACACCCAACCCCAACCGACCAATTTTCCCTTGCAACCGCTGCAACCATGTCTTCCTGTCTCGCATCGGACTTGTCAGTCACCAACGAGCCTGCAGCAGTCGTGGACATACCCCTCCATAAATCTTCGTCCGCGAAGCCAAGCCAAAGAATGTTTGTATTATGATGCTGCTACCAAATCCCGAATTTCACGACTTGTTCATGACAATAAATCCTAATTCTAATTCTTGAATCCAATTATGGGCCAAAGACACAAGTTTAAGTTCCGCTGGGTGGGGAAATCATTTCTGTTAATTAAATCTGGATTAATTGCAAGAAAGCTGATGACATGAAATATTGAACAATTAAATAATAATTGTTTCAATATGTAATTTAGGAAAGGAATCCTTGTGTCTTTTTCTAGTCTGAGCTTTGAGTTTACTCCCTCTATTATTGTTATCAAGAGTATAGCTCACCATGAGAGGGGAGAAGAGAGCTTGTCCATTATGTTGGCTTCCTTTCCACAGCAGCAGGAACTGGAGTTGATGGAGATGAAGGAAGTTTGTGTGATGTTCTGAATTGTGTTGGCTACTTTTTGCAGCAGTTTCTGATCTTGAGCAGAGCAGCTCCCAAAACAACCTGTGATGCATCCAGCAAGTATGCTTTTGGTTATGCCCCTCTCAAAGTTGTTGAGTGTTATGGGGGACATGATGTACTTCCTTAGCTTTACAAGAAAGTTTAATCATTGGTGTGTTTCCTTGATCATTGCATCAATCTGGTTAATCCAGATCAAGTCACTGAGAATATTTACTACCAAAAACCTGGAGCTATTTACTTTCGTGCCATTGTTGTGAACAGGAGAGTGGGCTCTTTCCCATCCCCCTACCTTTCTGAAGCCTCTAATCTGCTCCTTTGTGTGGCTGACATTGAGAGTAAGATTATTTTGGCACTAGGCCATAGGTTCTCAGTCTCCTTCCTGTGTTCTGACTCATCATTATTTGTTGTCAGCAAATTTAAATAGGTGCTGGAATGGTATTTAGCTGCACAGTCATGGGTGTGAGGGAGTATAGTAGGTGGCTAAGTGTACAATTTTGAGAGCTGATAGTCTTGAGTTTAATCATGGAGAAGGTTGCTTCCTGTCTTCTCTATTCGTGGTCAATTAGACTGAGTCAAGGATTCAGGTGCTGAGATCAATGAATTGTTAACAAAATCCAATGTTACAAATTATACAGAATATTTAATTAAACATGTTTTACATAATTAATTAAGCGTGCTTCATAAGCCCTGTGTTTTAAATGATTTCTGAAAGCCAGCACAAAATCCAGTTGATGGTTCCCCAATGTTCTAATAAAGCCATATTTTTGGAATGCTTATTGCCTTGTTAGTTTAACCATCCATAAGTGAAAATGAAAATGCAAAGATTTTAATTACAGATTCACACATAAACATTCCTTCAAGCTTTTAACCTTAATAAATAAATATCATTGATAATGTGTTTATTGTCATATACATTGTACTGAAATTCTTGCTTGCTGCAGTGAAATAGGTAGTTTGTTTAAAATTTATTTGTTTAAAAATTATATATGCATTGTATTAATAAGAGGCAATAAATACAAAAAATTGATAGATAATAAATATTGACAGTTAACATAGTGCAAGAAGAAAAATGGCATTACAGTGGTGCAGAGAGACCTTTTTTGGTGGTGGAGTATTTTATGATTAGCGCAGTAAGAGAAGGATCAAGAGCCTGATTGCTGTTGGAAAGAAACTGATCTTGAACCGATAGTCTTCAGGCTTCTACATTTTCTTTCTGAAGGTGGCAGTGAGAAGAGGTTTTGAACATGGTCATGGAATTCTTTTATGATGTTGGCTGCCTTCATGAGACAGTGTCTTGTACTGATGTCTTCAGTGGATAGAAGGTCAGCGTCAGTGATGGACATGGATATGTTTGCCACCTTCTGCAGCTTTCTAGTTTCCTGGGTATTCAAATGATCAAACCAGGCTGTGATATAACTTTTCACAGTGCACCGGTTGAAATTTGATAGGGTACTTGATGACATGCTAAATCTCCTCAGACAACTTAGAGAGCAGAGGCATTGATATTCTTCACTTTTTCCTTGATGTGCTATCTCTGGAGTGGTCTTCTGAAATATCAAGTCCCACCTCTGTCCCATCATTGCAGACAGGTGTGTGGTCTCTCAGTCTCCCCCTCCTAAAATCAACAATAAGCTATTTGGTCTTGGTGATGTTGAGAACAAGATTGAAAACATACTGGCATCACATAACCAGATTCTCAATCTTCATCTTGTATTCTGACTCATTATTTCCAGTTATTCGACCAACAACAGTGGTGGTGTCAGTGAATCCTGAGATTACTTTGAAGGTGTAACTTGGTTATGCAGTCATAAGTGGATAAGGATTGAGGCAGTGGACCAAGCACGTAACCTTGGGGAGTCCCTGTTGAAGATCAGCGAGGAAGAGGTGATGTTGCCTATTCACACCAACTAAGCAATATATTTCTAATTGCACGGAGAATCCAGAAACCTCAAGGCTTTATCACCAGAATGGAAAACCAACCATATAGAAATCTTAAAAGTTATGGCAAGAAGTAAGAAAACTAATAAAAATTAGTTGTTTAACTTACTCCTGAAAGAGATATAAAAGATTAAATCCAATTGTATTTGACAACAGTTCTTTCAGTTCTGTTAAAAATGGGAAAATATATTTGTTGTGATGAAAGGACTCAAATATGATGCTCACCTTTCTACTCACCATCTCAGTTATTTCTTGTTGGTTTATTTAAGATTTTTGCTCATCAAGTAATGAAGTGATTGGTGCTTGAATGAACGAGAGAGAGGAAATAAAATGTGTAATACTTACAGGTGGATTAAGAGGAAAGGTAGGAAAATTATGTTCTGAAAGACAAGACAGAAAAGCAGTGGAGATCCCAGAAAGAGAAAGGCAATGAAAGTTATTTGAGACAAATTTTGGACAAGGAGATAATTTTGTCTAAGGACAAGCTGTTGCCTTCAATAATCTGCGTGGTAGATCATGGTATTTCAGGCATGTTCCCCACTGAGCTGGGTAGGCTGGCCCGCATGCTTAACCAGTAGCCCCTCCCCTTAAGGTCCTAAGGAGCAGCTGGGGTTTGCGATGGAGCATGGTGTGATTTTCCCGATCCTGAGCACATGCGCCCCCTCCTGGAATTACCTCTGCCACATAACCCCAAGGCTTTAAAAAGGTGCCTGGGGCTCCTTTAGTATTATGCACAATTGATTCCCAACTAGCTGACAAGGCTCATCACCTGATGAAAACCATAACCTTTCCCCCATCAGCGGAGGCCCGTAAGGCTTTTGAAAGCATCAGGGACGAAATTGCCAAGGCAGGAATGTACATCATCGACGAGTCAGTCCTGTTCCAAGTGGAGAGTAATGTTTCTGACTTCGCCTTGGCCATCACACTGAACCAGGCAGGCAGGCTAATGGTACTATTTTTGCGCACCCTGCAGGGTCCCGAACGCAGGCACTGCACCGTGGAGAAGAAGGCACAGGCTATAGTGGGGGCGGTGTGCCACTGGAAGTACTACTTAGCCGGCAGGCCATTCACCCTGCTGATGGACCAGAGTGCGGTCACCTTTATGTTTAATAACAAACAGCAGCGCAAAATTAAGAATGACATGATCATGCGTCGGAGAATTAAGCTCTCCACCTATAATTACAAGATCTTGTACCGGCCGGGTAAGCTCAACGAGCCGCCTGACGCTCTGCCCAGGGGAACCTGTGCCAGGGTGCAAAAAGATCGCCTCCATGCCCTCCACGATAGCCTCTGCTACCCTGGGGTCCTCGCTTTGTGAGGACCTGTGACCTTCCCTACCAATTGCCTGGTCTGTGTGGAATGCCAGCTGCAGTTTTACAGGCCAGAAAGAGCGCACCTCATTAAGACCACTCGCCCCTTTGAACTTCTCAACTTAGACGTCAGGGGGCCCCTCCCGTCCACAAATCAGAACAGCTATTTCCTGAACATTGTGGACGAATACTCACGCTTCCCATTTGCCATTCAAAGCCCAGACATGACCACAGCCACGGCCGTTAAAGCACTCCACACCATGTTCACTCTGTTGGGGTATCCCACGTACATGCATAGTGACTGGGGTTCAGCATTCATGAGTGAGGAGCTGCGACATTACTTCCTCTGCAGGGACATAGCTATAAGTAGAACCACCAGCTAACACCCTCAAGGGAATAGCCAGGTAGAAAGGGAAAACAGTACCAATTGGGGGGCAATCCTCTTGGCCCTAAAGGCAAAAGGGATGACTGTATCCCAGTGGCAAGAGGTACTCCTGGAAGTGCTGCATGCCACCAGGTCCCTAGTCTGTACTGCTACGAATGCAACTCCCCATGAAAGATTGTTCTCTTTCCTTAGGAGGTTGGCGTCAAGAACAACGCTGCTGGTCTGGCTGACGGTCCCTGGGCTGGTTTTCTTCCTGAAGCATGTTAGAACCACAAGGCAGACCCACTGGTGGAGGAAGTCCACCTCCTGCATGCGAACCCCCAGAATGCACTGGTAAGGTATCCAAATGGACGGGACAACACGGTGTCCATCCAGGACCTGACGCATGTGGGAACCCCAGCACAGGAGGTGCATCCAATACCCTTGAGCAGCGACCAGCCCCAGGGACCATCTAGGTTGCAGATTTAGAGATCCCACCTCTAGTATAGTACGCCGAATGTTTTCCCCCCCACTAGTTACTGGTTAATCCCACTCCCATGGACATGGGAGACACTGACATTGTTCAGCCCCCCAACAGCCAGCCCAATGATCGAGCTAGCAGGACTGCGGAGGTCACAATGACGAGTTAAACCACCAGAGAGACTAAACCTATGAACTTTGCTGTGCAACTCATGGACTATAAAGACAGTGCCCCACATCACCCCACCTGACTCTACCTAAAAAGGAGGGGTGAATGTGGTGGAACATGGTATTATGGGCACGTTCTCCACTGAGCTGGGCAGGCTGGCTCACCTGCTGAACACCTTAAGACCCCTAATAAAAGCCAAGGGCCCTAGTCTCCTCCCTCATACCTGCCCTTGGATTTGAGCCAGCAGTTTGCTGAGGCATGCTTGGACCTTCAGATTAATAAACCCTTTGGCCCTTCCTTTGTGTCTGTGAGTGCTCATTGATCACGTTACAATCAGAAAATTAGAACAAAATATAACTCTTCTTAACTTTTTTTTCTCTTGGTGCCCTCCCACCCATATCCACCTATGACCTCTTGCCCATGGGCCTGTGCTCCTTCCTCTGCCCATGCTCCAATATTCAGACACCTGCCTGATATTTGCTCATACATTGAAGAGCTCAGCCCTGTAACATTGGTTATGTATCTTTATCTTTGCAACATAATGAACATTGTGTTACTAGCTGGGTTTCTTTAGCTTTTTGTGTAGACCAAGTGAAATTCAAGTTTATTGTCACATGTATCAAAAATAGAGTAATAGAGGTTGTTTTGTGATCAGACCAATAGAATTCATGGAATACAACAAGAAAGAACAGTTACAAAAATACAAAATGCAGAGTTACAGGGAAGATTAGTTGGTACAGAGTAAAGGTAAAATTTTACTATTTTGGAGTTCTTTCAGGAGTCTGATAATGGAAAAGAAACTGTCCTTGAGTGTGGTGATGTGTGAATCTTCCTGACAAGAAGGGGGTGATGGGGTGTGGCCAGGTTGTGATGAGTCTTTCAATGTGTTGCTTTCTTTTCGAAGGCAGTGGGAGTTCAATATTGAGTTGATGGAGGAAAAGTGTGTGTGTACAGTAATGAACTGAGCCGTGGCACAGCCCTCTGTCTTGGCCAGAGCCGTTCACGTACCATGCAGTTGCTAAGCAGTGCTGATGACATGTTAAATTTCCTCAGCTCTGGAGAAGAAGTGGTGTTGGTACACTTTATTTGCCACTGCTTTGATATGGATGGACCAGGACAAATCACTGGAGATATATACTCAAAGGAACTTAAAGCTGTCTTTTATCTCCATCTCCCGACCATCGATATGTACTAGAGAGTGAGCTTCCCTCCTCTTGAAGTTTATAATCAGTTTTTTGGTCTTGCTGACATTGAGGGAGAAGAATTATAGCCTGTTGATGACTAACATCATGTCAGATTTCAAATTTGTCAGAGTTCAAACATGATATCACATTCGACCCTGAGTTTTCTTTTTCCTGCAGAATTACCACTTATTGGTAGTGCAAAAAATAAACTGTACACAGTATAAAACATGTAAACACACCAAGAACTGTAAACAGATAATGAATGTAAACAAACACTGTGCAATACAGGGAGAGCAAAAAGGAACTCAATAAAATGCACATGTAAATGTCCTGAAATGAGTCTCTGATTGTGTTTGTCGTTGAGGAGTCTGATGGTGGAGGGGTAGCGGCTGTTCCTGAACCTGGTGGTGCGAGTCTTGTGGCACCTAGAGCCCTTTCCTGACGGCAGCAGCGTGTGCTGGGTGGTGAAGGACTTCGATAATTGCTGCTGCTCTCCGACGGCAGTGTTCCCTGTAGATGTACTCAATGGTGGGGAAGGTTTTGTCTGTGATGTCCTGGGCTGTGTCCACCACCTTTTGGAGGGCTTTACGCTCATGGGTTTTGGTGTTTCTATACCAGACTGTGATGCAGCCAGTCAACACAAATTCCACCACACTGCTGTAGAAATTTCCCAGGGTTTCTGATGTCATTTTAAACCTCCACAAACTCCTGAGGATATAGACGCGCTGATGTGCTTTCTTCACGATGCCATTGGTGTGTTGGGTCCAGGAAAGATTGTCCAGTATAGTGACTCCCAGGAACTTGAGTTTGCTCACCCTCTCCCCCTCTGATCCCCCAATGATCACTGGATAGTACACCTCTAGCTTTCCTTTCCAGAAGTCAACAATCAGCTCCTTAGTTTTATAACCACTTACAGCACAGAACAGGCCAGTTCGTCCCTACTAGTTTTGGTGACATTGAGTACAGAGTTGTGTTGCTGCACCATTCAGCCAAGTTTTCAATCTCCATCCTGTAAACTGATTCATCCCCTTTATAGAACCCACTATAAAAAAAGTGGTTATCATCGGCAAATTTGTAGATCATTCTATTGTGTATACTGGGCCACACAGTTGTAGGTGTAAAGTGAGTAGAGCAGGCAGCTAAGAACCCTTCTTTCAAAGTATTAATTTGATATGTTCAAAATCATTGTTTGGTTCATAGAACCATAGAATGCTACAGCACAGAAAACAGGCCCTTCTTGTCTGCACTGGCTCCCATGATGGCTAGACATTTGGAAATGGTGTTTTCCCAGTTATAATCAATACAATCTGAGCATTTGAAATTGGTTTGTGAATTGCAAAAAAAAAAGGCAATTTCAGATGTATTTTCACTCAGAATTTATCTTTGTATATTTTAAGATTGGTGGATAAATCCCATTTCTGTTGATTTTTCTCATTTCCTTCACCACCTAATTATTTGCTTGCCCCTTGTTGGTATGTGGTCACTCATTTTGTGTATGTATGTGGTGTAAAGAATTATAAAGTGCATATTTATATAAATACACTTTGAATAGATTTATACAAATTAAAGTTGTATCCAGTACTAAATCATGGCCATGTCTAAATAATGAAAGACTGATTAATAGAATGCAGCAAAATTAATCATCAAACTCGGGGATCTGGGAATCTATGCATCTCTTTGCAACTGGATCCTCAACTCCCTCATCGCAAGACCTTAATCAATTCAGAATGGCAAAATGACCGCCTTTTCACTGACCATCAACATGGGACTTCAAGGGAGTGTGCTTCAACCTCTGCTCTCTTCCCATTATTCCTATGATTGTGTAGCCAAGTTCAGTTGCAAGGTAATCTATAAATACGAATGAGTTCCGTTACCTGGGTTTGTCCATAAGCCGAATTTATACGTAAGGTGGAACAGGTACTTGCGGTTCTTATTTAGCGCTCATGAAATAATGATATGCACCTTATGCACAGACGTGAATTGGGGCAAAATGCGCACAATGCACATGCACGAATTGGGGCACAATTATGCGCACGTGCGAATTGGGGATGAGTCTGTATGAATTTTCATAACCTGGACGTTCATAACTTGGGGACTCTATGTTGATGGCAGTGCCATTGTTAGCTGGATAATGTAATAATAAGAAGTAGGAATAGTGAACAAGAATCTAATGATGTAGTATCAGAAAGCAATTTTGCTCTTAACTTCATTAAGATCAAGGAGCTTATTGTGGACTTTAGAAAGGGATTGCCAAGGGACTATGCATCTGTCTTCGTTGATAAGAACACAGTGGACATGGTTTGTAGCTTTTATTCCTGATGTCCATACATCAGAGGACCTCTGCTAGATCTAGCACATTGAGGTAAGGCACATGAAGAAGTCACATTAGTGTTTGTACTTTCAAAGGAATCAGAGGAGATTCAGCATGAAATTTAACACTCTTGTCAAAATTCTGCAGGTGTACTGTAGAAGGTTATGCTGACTGGTTACATCACAAATTGGTTGGGTAATTTGAGTGCTCTGGAATGCAGAAATCTGCAGAAAGTAGCAAACATAGCAAAGTCCATCACAGACTCCAACCTCTAATCTATTGAAGACATCTATCCAATGTCAAATGTCATGAATGATCCCTATAATGCTGGTTACAACCTCACTTCGCTGATACCTTCAGGAAGGAGGCACAGAAGCCTGAAGCATGCAGCTCTGTTCACAGTTTTTTTCAAATGCTGCCAGATTTTGAATCTCCTCTTGCTACACTAATCGTGGACTGCTCTGACACGACAAAAATGCAGGTCTGCACTACTGTAATAGATTTTTTTTGCACAAAGGTATCTGGATATTTATACTATATGTTAATTTATACTTTTGTTTATTAGTATATTTTACTTACTTGCAAAGTTGCAAGCAAGAAAAAATTCAGTGCATTTATACATTCTGTGTAAGCTCTCACCTCATTCATAGTTTCTATTAAGCAATTTGGATCTTTTCTTTCCATTAATAAAGTGTTATTGTTGGCTTCTTGTAAGTGTCATCAAGTTTGCCGATGACATCAGCAACAACGTTGAGTCACACTACAGAGAAGAGGTGGAAATCTCGTGATATGGTGCGAGGGTAACAACCTGGACAAGATCATGGACTTCACATCAACAACTGTAGTGAAGAGAGTGCAGAACATCAGGTTCCATGGAATTCACTTAACTAGTGACCTGTAATTGACACACATCTCCCTTGTCAGGAAGGTGCAATAGCGACTGCAATTTCTGAGAAGCCTGAAGCGGGCAAGGATACCGGCCACCATTATGTCATTCTACTGCAGGTGCTCTATCGAGAACGTCCTGGCCGGCTGTATCACAGTGTGGTACGATTGGTGCAGAGAAATGGATATGAAGTCAACCCACACGATCATAAAAGTGGCAGAGATGATCACTGTAATATCCCTCTACCTCCCCCCCCCACACACAGCTTTGTACCCTGCACACAGCATCGTGCAGCTGATGCATTGAGAAAAAGAAAAAGGAGTGTCAGATCCAGCACCACCAGGCTGAGGAACAGCTTCTTCCCTCAGGTAGTGAGAATGCTGAATGATCAAAGGAACTGCTCACAGTAAACATCTGTGACTCTCATATTCATTAAACAATATTTATTTATTTGTATGTTTGAATACTTGTCATACATACCTATTTGTGTTATGTCTGGTTGTGTGTCTGCGTATTTTGCACTGAGGATCCGAGAATGCTGTTTCGTCGATTTGTAGTTGTGCAATCAGATTACAATGAACATGACTTAACTAGAAGTATGTGAGCAAAAGCATTATAATTATTTAACTGCATGAAATACAACCCTTGCCTTGTATGGTTAAGTCAATTCTGTGAAATCAGTTAGAGTTTATCAAATGTGTTAAAAATTGTTGAACACAGATTAGTGTTTATATCTTGATGTGGTATCTCTATAAACAAAATTTTTCATTGACTCAGTTAGGTAAGCTAAATAAAGATGACAGATTGGGTTAATTACCAGAATGATCTTGATTTTTAAAAAATGCTATATGCACAAGCTCTTTAAAACACAATAGTAGCTTTGGGAAAAATTATACAAATGTGCCATGACTGATTTTTGAAGTGGAAAGTAGATTTAAAAAAAATCTATTTTAGATATTTAAACTGGAAGGTATTTTTAGTGGAATCAGACTAATCTTTTACAGCTGAGGACTTTTTAATAGTTACTCTGGTAAAGGCAATCACTTTTGTACAGATTTGAAATAAGCTCAATTAAAATCTTGGAAGTAAATTACTGACAGATGATGTGAAATGCGGTGTTGACTAGTTATTTTGTGAGCTTGGTACATGCATAACTAAGCAGTAGCTAAACTATTTCCATATCAGGATTTATTATCATGAACAAGTCATGAAATTCAAGGTTTTGTAGCAGAATCATAAACATTCATTTTATGACATTACCTTAAAAAATAAAATAAAATAATAATAACAGTGCACAAAAGGTAAGGCAGTGTCTTTGGTTCCTTGGTTATTCAAGAATCTGATGGCAATGGGGAAGAAGCTGTGCTCGACTTTAGGCTCCTAAACCTTTTCCCTGATGGTATCAGAGTGAAGAGGGCATGGCGTGGGTGGTGGGAATTTTTGAGGATAGAGGCTGATTTTTTTAAGCCATTGCCTCATTTAGATATCCTCGATGGACTAAGATGTGGTGCCTGTGATGTCGCATGCCAAGTTAACAACCCTCTGGAGTTTATTCTTGTCCTGAGAGCTGGTGCTCCATATCAGGCAGTGATGCAACCAGCCAGAGTGCTCTCCATGGATACCTGTAGAAGTTTATGAGAGTCTTTGGTGACATACCGCACCGCCTCAGACACCTCATAAAGTATAGCTGCTGACGAGCCACCTTTATGATTGCATCAGTGTGGAGGCTCCAGGACAGATCTTCGGAGATGTTGACACCCAGGAATTTGAAGTTCTTGACCTCTCCACTACTGAGCCCTCGATGAAGACTGGGTCTTGTTGCCTTGACTTCCTCCTGAAGTCCACAATCATCTCCTTAGTTTTGCTAACTTTGAGTGCAAGGTTGTGGTCCTTACACCATTCAATGAGCTGATCTATCTCCCTCCTGTATGCTTCCTCATTTCTGCTTGTGATTCTGCCGACAACTGTGGTGTCATTGGCAAACTTGTAGATGGCATTGGAATTGTGCCTGGCCTCACAGTTTTGGGTGTTTAACGAGTAGAGCAGTGGGCTAAGCACGCATCCTGAAATGCCTATTGATGTTTTTGAGCAACAGAGGTGGAGAAGTAGACATTTGATCACATTTACTCTTCAAACTATGAATCATCATTACAAGATGACCCCGAATTAGTGCACATAAACATAGCCATTGGCCATTTTATAAACATTAATCATGGTGGAAATAAGTTAGGAACCCAATAGTACTGCATTTGATAAATGTTGGACCAGATGTTCTTATTAGTTAAAAGTTTATGTCCTTCAGTGGATGATATGTTGAAAATTTTAGTGGTTGTAATCTTGCAAAATTTCCTAGATTCTGGAAAGGTTTCAGTAGATTAGAAAACAACAAATGTATAATGCCTTAAATCAAGAAAAACGAGAGATGAAAGCAGGAAACTGTAGGCCTGTGACAATTATACATGACTGATAAAATTTTGAAATCTCTTATATTGGGAAAAAAATTTTCAGGACATTTAGAAAATTATAGTCACTATTCACCAGAACCAAATTAATTTTATTAAAGAGAAGTGGTATTGAACATATTTGTTAGTTCTTCATGATGTATAAGGAGGAACTTATTGATGTAGTGCATTTTGATTTCCAAAAGTATTTGACAAGATACGATGTTAAAATTTACTGTGAAGATCAAAGCTAATGAAATTGGAGGTTGTATTAAAATGAATAGAGGATTGGCTGATGGACAGAAAACAGAATAGCAATAATGGATCATTTTCAGGTTGGATGCAACTTGAAGGCACCAAAGGGATCAATATTGTTGATTCAGTTATAATCTACTTTAATAACTTAATTGAAGGAACGCTGCTTTGCCTAATTTGTAGCCTAATTTTCTGATGATGCAAAGAAAGGTGAGGAAATGTGTTGCGAGGATCTGCGAAAGGCTTCGATAGATCTGAGGAAGCTGTGAGGTTATCCACAATGGTTGCTTATGTGGAAAGAAAGAACAGAATTCTTTTGTGCATAGCAATCTAAGAGTCCACATTTCCAACGCATGGAAATTAAACGTGCAGGTGAAGCAAGTAATTCCAAAAATAAATGGAATGTGGGGTACTTTGCCAGCAGGGCATTCAGTGCAAAAGTCATGTTTGCAACTTTTCATGGTTTTGGTTGGATTATACCTGTTTAATCTTGCTTGAGAAGTGATTTTATTGCTTTGAGGGCAGTTCAGATGAGTTATATTCGTTTAATTTGTGGAATGAGGAGCTTGTCTTATGAGGAATAATTTGTCCCTGTACGGAGAAGTTCAGAAGGTCCTTATTCAAGCAGAAGACTCCTAATGGAATGTTCCTCCTCATGGGAGAACCTGGAAATAGAAGGCCCTGTTTCAGACTAAGGGGTTGCCCATTTTAGATGATGTGAGAAATAATTTATTTTCTTAGAGGGTTATGAATCTGAAATGCTCAATCCTAGTGACATGTAAAGGCTGAATCATTTATTTATATTATGTGTCTTATATAATGAAGTGTTCAAAGTCATTTAAAATGAATATTATCAAACAAATGAACATGTATCTATGGCATTACACATATCTGAGAAAAAATGGTCTGAGTGTAATAGAGCAGAGAGAATACTGGAGTGACAATTAATGGCTTAGAAAGTACAACTACAAGAATTGAGTAATATGTTCCTCAGCAATTCTTTTTAACAATCTTAATTATACAAAATGTGTATTTTCTTCAATAGTTTTTCTCTTTTTGACAATCTTGGTAGTTTGATTATTTACTCCAAAGTACACAGTCGTAAAGGGCTTGCTCATGATCATTGCTTTTGGGATATAGATGCAATAAAAATGTTGAAAAGCATTATACAATGCAAAGCTTGATTATTTTTATCATGCTTTATATGGCTGGTTTTTTAAAGAAATCAGACAGTGCACATATCTCAGGAACAAAGCTAATGGAAAGATTAAAGGAATGTTATGGAAAAAAGTTCAGAAAGCCATTTGTCTTCTCACGTATTATGCACAAAATATTGGTGAGATATGTAATTTTCTTTTGGCCACTTTTCATGCAATTGGAAATCCAATTCCCCATGGATACCAACTAGTTGAGAATATACTGTATCTCAATAATGGAATTATTTTAGTTCAAGATTGGTGCAAGCTTTGAAAATTAACTTGTACATTTTAAATGCAAATTAAGGGGAGATGCCAGAGGTACGTTTTTTTACACAGATAAGCGTGGGTGCCTGAAATGAATTGCTGGGAGTGGTGGTGAAGGCTGGTGCATTATGGGCATTTGAAAGGCTCAGGCATATGGATGTCAGAAAAAATAGAATGCTATGGAGTTGAGGTAGGCAAAAATTAGTTTGTTGTGGAATAGGTTTACATGGATTGACCCCACATCATGGGCCAAAGGGCCAGTACTGTGTTGTACCGCTCTATGCTCTTTGAAATGATCTGTAAAAGTGACGTTTTATAACACAATGCCATATCATCTGCATCAAGAATCTTTAAAAAATGTGTTGATTACATATTTCCCACACACATTCTGTGAGAGTGAATCTTATTTCATATCCCACATTTTTGAATAATGATTTGTGAATCCAGCAAGGCATCTTCCAGCTACCCGAATCATTGTTAACACAGAATCACCTCTGCATAAATATTGATCATTAACCTTTAGATAAAATTAAATCCTGGCTGTGTCTATTAATTTGCACAGCTATCCAGTGTATATGGAGAGTTTCAATCTTTGTTTAGAAAATGGGTTTTATTGTGGATTATGGTGATTTGTTTTGAAGATTAACTTTGGTGGATTGGCATTGCGCTCTTTCAAGATTAATTGCATCTTTCTAAGTGGAAGGAAATAATCTTTTACATTTTGTCTTGAAGATCGATAAATCCTTTAAAAGCTGTCTTAATTGTGGCTCAATTATGATTCTGAAATAATCTTGCTCGAGTGCATTGAAAAAATATTTCATTATTCACCTGCAACCAGCTTGCCTTTCCCAACCCACACACCTATTCACTCAAATCAACAAAAATGCCTTTAATAAGTTTGAATCACAACACTGGTATGCCATTAATGAATTGTAACATCTCTTCAAGATGCCAAATTGCATATGAATTTAAATTGCAGTAAATTCTTTGTTTTAATAACTAATTGTTTGCTTTTAGTTCATGTATTGCATACTTAAATAGATTAAGTGAATTAAGGGATGCATGCATATGCATTCTGATTGGAGTCACTAAATGAATGCATTAAAATTATATTTTACAAAATTGTGAAAAATAAGTTAGCATGTGATAGTGATATTTTCATGCAAACATGGGAGTTGGTTAGTGATTTCATCTCTTCGCTGCTGCTCAAATAAATAGTGTTATTCCCATTGTGATTTTGATTGGTTTTTAACTTTTGTTTGCAGTATCTACACTCTAAAGATATGGGTCAGTAGTCGTCCAGCCTGCTAAAAGCTTGCTGCTGTCAGTATCCATTCAGGAGACCTAAAGGACAGCAAAGAAGTTCCAGCTATATTATTTCAATTTCATGAACATCTAGAAAGACTTCTTTCAAATCTTAAAACTCAATTTGTATGAATTGTTTGACTGCCTAAAAATCCTATTTAATCTAAAAGGAACATTACAGATAAGTAAAGTGAAGAGGTACTGGATCTATAATTCATTGATTTCATATTGAGTTCTTGGTGATGCGTACTGGTTTCTGGTGTGCATACATTTTTTTTTGTATAAGACTTATTAGAAGTATGTTTAACAGCACATAAAGGAATTTTGCTGAAACCATAGAAATGACTGAAATGTTGCAGCTTCCTGCTGTTCAAATTTCATCTTCGGCCAGTGACAGTGTGGCCTGGTCAAGATCTTCAACTCCAACTCTTCGTAGAAAACGTTTCAAAATGAAACGTTGGAAGAATGTTCAGAGTGAGAAAGAACAAATGGTGAACAATGTTTACTGTGGCTCAATAACCAAAGAGTATCTTCAGCTTCCTTCCATTGAAATTACTCCGTCAAGTGATGAGGATACTCCCTGGTCAAATTGTTCGACACCAAGTGCCTCCCCTCGCCGAAAACGTTTCCTGTTGAAGAAATGGCTGAAGGTTCGCGAAAAAAAGGACACAAGTGAAACCAGGTAGGTATTAAATATAGAACTGTGAACTAAACAAGTGAAATAACCTAAAGCAGAAATCTGTAACATGCTTTGACAGTAAACTATCTCTTTTCCAAACCAAAACTTTTCTGGACTACTCACACTATTAAATATGTTCTAGATTTTTTTAAAAATGTTGGACAGGTACTTCGTTTTAAAGGGCATTTTGATATTTCTGTAGAAATATCTGGTCGTAATGTATGACATACGTGTAAAGTTATCGATGTGCTTTGTGTTTCTGATGGAATAAGGTTAATCATTTCACTGCCATTTTGTTTACATGTAGTTGTAACTAAATATTAAGACATGTTAGTGAAGTGGTTAGCACAACACTATTACAGAGTCAGCGACCTGAATTCTAAACTGGTGCTATTTCCCTGTATCTGCATGGGTTTCCTCTGAATGCTTTTGTTTCTCCCACATTCCATAAGATCATAGGAGCAGAAGTAGGCAATTTGGTCCATTGAGTCTGCTCCACCATTCCATCATGAGCTGATCCATTCTCCCATTCAGCCCCACACCCCTGCCTTCTCCCCATAACCTAACTATTTCAAATACCTAAGGCATATTCAGGTACCTCTGCCTTAAATACACCAAACAACCTGGCCTCCACAGTTGCCCGTGGTAGCAAAATTCAGTGTTATATTTAAAATAATATTTTAAATTATTAATCAACAATTATAACACCTAATCCAATTTAACTAATTTATCTAAATGTAACCAAATTTATAAACAATTGTCTAATTTAAACTATGCGTGAATATATTGGTGTGTATGGGATACCCCAAGCCACTCCAGCTCAAGACTCAATTCTTGGAAGGCAGTTTAAAGTTTCAGTTTCAGAAATTCAGTGAGGACACGTGGGTTTGAAATTGATGCGACGTACAGGCTTTAAGATGGTTAATACACACAGGCCTTAGAAAGGTGAGGCACGTAGGCTTTAGGATGGGTGAGACCCACAGGCTTTAGGATGAAGTTAACAGTTCCTGAAGTGGGTGATAGAAACCAGGGGTGACAGAGGTTGATTACTTATGACAACCTTGTTGAGGTGCTTCAGAGGAATGTCCTTTTGGATGAGTGCCTTCTTCTGCAATTAGAACCCTTTTCATGAGTCATTTGAGTAGAGTGCAGTATTTCTTCTGCCAATAGAGAACCATTTTTGTTGGTCAGTTCTTCTACAACTTTAAAACCTTTTTCGTGGGTAAGTAGAAGTGGTCTCTCATCCCTCTATACAAACAAGAGGAACTCTGACAATTTGTCTATAACCACACAATGAGGCCAAATGGGTTTCTCAATCCCACAAAGGAGGTCGAAAAGCTCGTTACTTTTGTGCTGCTTCCTTAAAATGGCCTCCTGAACAAACGATGCACTGTCTTTATAAGAAACTGGTCACATGGTCTTAGAAACTGGCTTCTCCAGGGCTTCTGTGTTGACTCTGCAAACGTATCCAGTAAAAGGAACATGGTGTTCAAAGCTTGCTTCTAGTTTTAGTCATTTAAAATCCTGTAGGCAGGTTGTTAAATCTGTTCTTTTAAATGGACATCCTACTCAAATGAAATGAATTGAAAAATAGGAGGACATTATACCTTCCACTGTCAAAGAAAATTTTGAGCTATAAGAGCAAAATTTTAACTGCAAATCACAATGTTTTAAAAAATACATTACATGACATAATACAGGCAAATATATATTTTTCAATAACGCCGCAAACTTAACCTATTGAAAGGGAATCAACAAAAATTTTTACAGAACTCTGTACCATCCAACCATTCCCAAAAATCTCCCAATGGTTTTCTTACCCATGGGAATGGGGAACTTGGAAATCATCTGAACTGGACAGGTGCCATCTTGCCTTGACCAGCTATATAACAGAGGTAAGTCACAGTAGCATGGACAAGTTCACTCCTCGCCAAATTATCAGTAATGTTGGACTTTGAGTGTTTGTCAAATAGTTTCACTTGGACCAATTCACAGCCTTCCAGCAAGCAATTTTTAAAAATTTCGAGACATAATCTAGGAATTTCAACTGGACATCCTCATTAACCCATTGTTCCTTCAACAACCCTAAAGGTCGTCTAACTTGCTGTCCAAACCCCAACTCAAAAATGCTAAAGTGCAATGACTTTTGTACAGACTCTCATACTGCAAACAAAAACCAATGGACACCCTCATTCCAGTCCATCCCATGCTCCATACAATAGGTCCTCATCCTGGGTTTGAGAGTCAAATGGAACCTATGCAAGGCCCCTTGAAACTCTGGATAATATCCAGATGACGTGATCTAGTTAGCTCCCACTCTACAAGCTAATTGCTGAAACAATCCTGACATGAAATCACTTACTGATCAGATTGAATCTCTTTAGGCAAAGCAAAAAGGTGGGTAACTTTCCCAGAGTTATTGACACAGTCTTAACTCTACTATCTCCAAGTGTCACTTCCTTAATTTCCTCTTCAGAGAAGGTCTCCTCTCTCACCTCACCATGATCAGGATGTCTGTTTTGGCCCTCCACAAACTCTTTCTGGGACAATGACGAGTCCTTACTCACACTTTTACATCCAGAACTCTGGGCCAAACTGCCTGCACAGGCCGGATATGTATTCTATCTGTCTTGGTTTCCTCAATGCCTGGCTGAATTGTCACTTGTTTTGACACTTCTTCCAATGAAATCAAATCTCTGACACAGAAGACTCCGTAATATTACCAACAGGTTTGGAACTCTCTTTTTGAATACAAGTGCCTAACCTTTTATCTGAAATTCTGAACACCAGCAACCGCCAAAGACCAGTAATTTTTTTTGGCAGATGACATCTGCTCATCAATTTTACATTGCTGCTACATAATGGGAATTTCTTGGAAAATACCTGCAATGCTGGCTGTAAAAGGTTCAAGGAGGGAAACTAATTCCCATCCAGAATTTTTCCTGTGGTGGCTCTAGATATTTTTGTGGCCAGCCTGCAGTCTAAACTGAACTGCAGGCTGTCTACAACAATACACTAATGAATATGCCAACTGCCTCGCTTCTAACTGACTTTGTTTACCTCCCCGACCCAGCTGCCATTACCCCAAGCCCCTTAGCTATCCGTCTGTTTCCCTGCCCCCCATCTAATTCCTGATGTGGCAGCAGGGGTGCAGTATTGCCAAGCCTGTAATTCACCGGAGCGCCACACCAGCTCACAGCAATGGTTCAATGCAGGAGCAATGGCTGTCTTTGTTTCCCATAATTGGCCACGCAGCTGGACCACTCTACCAGCGCCAGGGATACACTGAGCTGCTCTAGCTGCATGGGGGATTATGAGTAAGGAAGATGGCCATTGATCCTGTGTTGAGCTAACCTCTGCCTGCTTCTCTCCCACCTGATGCATGGGGCTGAGAGTCACCTTTCCACCAAAGGTAAGAGAACGCCCCCAAAGCAGCCATGCCAGTTGACGCTACCAGTTAGAAGCCTCTGTGAAACCTGTGAACATGGCAAGGAGAGCTGCAGAATTCCCTAAGGGACCCAATGGAAGAAGATTTTAAAAAGAGTTCATTCTGACGTGATGTTTGAGCTGTAATGTGTGTTTACTGCATTTGCACTGTTTGAGATGTCTGAGCCAGTTTTATTTTGAAGTTTTACTTTAAAATAAAAAAAATGCTATTGATATTATGGTCTTTTTTGGTCTTTATTTATCTAAATTCATTTAACACCTCATGCTCCCTGTTTTGTGTAATTTTGAAACATTGCATTTGCTTAAAGGGACCACCATTTTAAAACGATTCCAAAATCGGGAGATTCTGAACAATGGCAAGTGTCCAATCCCGATTGTCAGAAATAAAACTTCTCACACATGAGTCTCTTTAAAACTGATGACACGACAAGCTTTATTTACAAGTCTGCAGAGTTGGACTCAACTGGTTTCTCACCAGTTAAGCCCCGATACATACAGTGCATTGATTTTTATACCCTTATTATTTGCCCTTCCCCTTCTTATTAATACTGTTTTAATTGGTTAGTATTACAAAAGCATTCTAAGTATAACTGCATTATTAATTATCACGTTCGTTACGTACGCTGTGAACTCTACATACACTAAATTCTGTTTCTCACCCTTCTTATCAATCCTTTGTCTCCTGCATGTCTCTCACTATGACCATGAAAAGATAGGTTTAAAAAAACATATTCAGCAGATCCTTTTGTCCTTGACTGCTAGTAAACTCCCTGTCCGTTCTGGCTTCCCTGTGTATGATTAATCATCACATTTTAACTTAAGTCTTTTTAACCTAAATTCTCTATATAACAATCCACCCCTTTCTCTCTTTAAAATGTGTTGAATATATGTATAGATATGAATGGGGATTCTAAGCTAGGGAAGAGAAGCGTTTTATGATATATTAATCTCACGCTGAAATAAAAGTCTTACAGGGTCTCCCATTCCCCCTGGTTGCATAGCTTGTTCGACCATGGAAATCACCAGGCTGCGTAGACAGGGAATAATACAGGGCCAAATAAGTAGGAGGAATAAAATACCTCCGATGACCCACAAGAAGGTACGCCACCAGGTTCCTCCAAACCATTTGTCCATCCAATTAAATTGTGGGAAAGGATGCCAGGTTTGAACCGGCACATGGGACAATGTACGAATATTATCAGCGATTTTACGAACGGCTTTTCCATTATCATAAATCTGTAAGCAGCAGTTAGTCAAATTAAGCTTGCCACATACACCTCCTTCCGTGGCTAGGAGATAGTCTAGGGCTAGACGGTTCTGATATATAGCAGAGCGCATTTGACCTTGCTGGGATGCAAGTAATTGCAGAGCTATAGCTGTTTGATTTGTAACTATTTCAAGGACTGCTTGTAAGCGAATTATACGATTTAACATATATATAGGAGTACGATAACCCCAGGATCCATCTTGAGCCCATGTAGCGGGACCATAATATTGAATTATGCGTTCTGGAGGCCAATCATCTCTCCATTGTCCCAAATGTACCGTGGTAGAGCGGGGTTGACGATGTAATGTATCAAAGACTTTCACGCCTAATTTATGACCGTGATCGTGGGGTAGAAGGAAAAATTCTGGGCGGATTATTCCTAGGAAACAAGTTCCACTCCACTGTGAGGGAAGACGAGTATAAGCTTTATTACCACATATCCAAAATAATCCATTTGGGGATACTCCATACCCCCTTTCCCAAACTCTTTTAAGAACGGGATTTGATTGGTACGGTCCTGTGATGGTGGAAGTGGTACAATTCCAAAACTGAATACTGCTATTAGACAGGGGTAGGCAATTAGTTTTAAAAACAGTGGATAAGAACCAAGTCTGAGGTTTAGGAAACCAAGTGAAAACACCAGGCGAAATGCGAATCCATACAGCTTTGCAGGGACTTTCTCCTACTGGGTATTTGCCGGCTCGTGAGAGACAATAAAAACCAGAGGGGAAGTTAGAGAGAGACGAGGTTTCTCTTAATCTCGTTCGGTTAGTTGTCTAAATCCGGGAAATCATGGTCAATGAATTGAGGGGCTCCCCCCACCAAGGCCATTGTTCTGACATCCGTGGACCCCCGCAGACCCAACAATTGGTTACATTAAAAGTTCCTGCAATTTTAGTTGCCAGATCTACAAAAAGGTTATCTCCCCCAATTGCATTACCGAAACTTACATGGCTATTTGGATGGACTCGAACTAAGTCCGGCTGTCTTAAAGGGACAGGCAATTTCGAGTGTGGAGTGTAACTTTTCATTGGAACAGTACGCTGGTGTATGCAAAACCAGAGTCCATCAGGGCATGGTGGGCTTGAGTCACCTTTCCAACCGTTAAGAGGGAAAGGAGTGGTATTAGGAATCTGTATATAATGACCCATATTATTTCCTTCTTTTTCCACACAAAGGGTATATGGATGTTGGGTGGTATTTTCTGCCCAGCATTTCTCAGGAACTGAGGTATGGGAAATGAAATTACCTTCCTTTCTTCCCCAAATGTGGTCCTGAAACAGGACCCCTGTATCTCTGCATTTCTTACATTTCACACCTGATAAAGACATAGGCAAACTAAGAAAAATCAAAGAACATAACAATAACATTGTGAATTAAGTCTTTTTGTGAAATCGTAAGGTAAGAGGTTTTTCTCCAGGAACACAAGTCCAATCTGAGTTCGTATCAGGGTCCTGAGGCGCCTCTACAGGTCCCTTAAATCTGGATGCGTGTGTCCACCCCTTCTCTCTTGTTCGTGCTGCAGCTTCTGTAGTTAAGAGAACTTGGTATGGACCTTCCCACTGGGGCTGGAGTTTTTCAGTCTTCCAGGTCTTGATGAGAATCCAGTCTCCTGGTTCCACTTTGTGTAAAGAAAAGTCTAGAGGCGGTGTTTGTGCCAATAGTCCTCTCTTTCGTAAATCTGTAAGAGAGCGTGACAGTGCCTGTAAATAGTTCCTAACAAATATATCCCCTTCCCCCAAGGTACTCCAGAAGGGAAGCCCAAACATCATTTCATAAGGGGACAGCCCTACATCTTTTCGTGGGGCAGTACGAATTCTCAATAAGGCCAGGGGCAGACACTTTATCCAAGGCATTTTAGTTTCCACCATTAACTTTGTCAATTGGATTTTTAGTGTTCCATTCATACGTTCAACCTTCCCTGAGCTTTGTGGATGCCAAGGGGTATGTAATTTCCAAGAGACCTGTAATGCATTACAAATCAATTGCTGGATTTTTGAAGAAAAATGCGGACCCCTGACTGAGTCTATAGAATCCATTATACCATATCTGGGGATTATCTGCTCTAGGAGGAGGCGAGCTACTGTAGAGGCTGTAGTATTTATTGTTGGGAAGGCTTCTACCCATCGGGTAAAGTGATCTATTATCACCAACAGATATTTCCATCTTTGAACTTGAGGTAACTCTGTGAAGTCGATCTGGATACGTTGAAAAGGGTGTATGGCTAATGGTTGACCTCCCATGGTCCCTGTCCTCATTATCTTCTTATTAATTTTTGTGCATAGGTAACAATTTTGCACCTCTTGTTGGGCCAAGGTGTAGATTCCCTTACACACATATTCTCGAAGCACTGTGTCACATAAGGCTTGGGTGCCCCAGTGGCTCTGATGATGCAGGTGTTTTAAAATATTACGAGTTATTTCTTTATTTAGAACCATTCTTCCATCTGGTGTTTTCCATGTTCCATCAGGTAACTGGCTTGCGCCCAGCTGATCCATGTTCTTTTCTTCCTTAGCAGTGAAAATGGGAGCTGTCTTTATGCCTTGCCTTATTGGGATTAAAGTCAGCAAACGGACTTCTTGTTGCATGGCTGCTCTTTTGGCTTCTTCATCAGCCAGTCTGTTTCCAATTGCTGTCGGGTTATCTCCCCTTTGATGGCTTGGTATGTAGACCACTGCTATTTCTTGGGGTAATGTTAAGGCTTCTAAAGTCAGAGTAATCATCTGTTCGTGTGCCAATTCCTTTCCTCTTGATGTAATTAGACCACGCTCCTTCCAGATCTTACCAAAGGTATGCACTACCCCGTATGCGTATTTGGAATCTGTGTAAATCGTTCCAATTTTCTTTGCCAGTATTCTGAGGGCTCTCTGCAAGGCATATAGGTCACAGGATTGTGCTGACCAGCTTCCGGGTAGTCTCGTGGATTCTACTACTTTCCAAGTATTTCCTCCTATTATAGCATACCCATTTCTTCTCATTCCGTCAACACATCTGGCGGAGTCGTCAATGTAGAATTCATATCCTTCTCCCAGCGGAGTATCGCAAAGGTCTTCTCGGGTCTTGGTCTGAAGATCTGTCAACTCGACACAGTCATGCTCCACCTCTGTCTCTGTTTCACTGCCGTATAAAAACTGAGCTGGGTTGCAGCTCAGCTTGGTTGCACCAACGCCACCTCTTCTCCCTTGGGACCAATTTTTAGTTTTACCAGGGGTTCCCTCTTATATTTGGTCCCTAACATTTGGAACCCCTGACACCCCTAATCTTCTTCCATAAGTTCGAGGGCACGCAATTCCCTCTTGTATCGGGGGCATTCCCTCTTAAAGTGTCCTTCCTCATTGCAGTAATAGCACTTAACGAACCTCCGGGGTCTTCCCTCTCTTGGATATCTTGGATTGTTTAGAGGAAGGTTTTGTTTTCTTTCCCCTCTGGATTCAGCATTCATCTGTCGGATAGTCTGTACCATAACCTTTGTCGCCCTCTTTTGATCTTCTTCTTCTCTCTGCACATATACTTTTTGTGCCTTTTTTAACAGTTCACTTAGGGGTTTTTCACTCCAGTCCTCCTCCTTTTCTAGTTTCTTTCTAATGTCTTGCCATGATTTGGAAACAAATTCAATTCGAATAAGCTGTTCACCCATTGGTGTACTAGGGTCCACACCAGCATACTGTTGGACATTCTTTCTCACCCTCTCCAAAAAATCAGTAGGGGACTCGTCTTTCCCCTGGTGATTCCCAAATGCCTTGGTAAAATTGTGACCCTTTGGCACAGCCTCCCGTATCCCTTTAATTGTCCACTCTCTATATTGTCTCATACTTGCCAATCCCTCGGGTGTTCGTTTGTCCCACCTGGGTTCATTTAAGGGATATTTTTGTTCATGGGGTCTAGGGTCCCC
Organism: Narcine bancroftii; assembly: GCF_036971445.1. Taxonomy (NCBI): domain Eukaryota; kingdom Metazoa; phylum Chordata; class Chondrichthyes; order Torpediniformes; family Narcinidae; genus Narcine; species Narcine bancroftii. Next base: position 100,435,909 of record NC_091476.1, on the reverse strand, counting down.
AGGTTGTTCATATTCCCACATGAGGAGGGCAGCCCGTCGAATCATCTGCCTCTCCTGGGGTGAAAATAATGTTCCCATTATTGCCTGCATCTCTTCCCACGTATATGTGTTTGGTCCCAAGAATTGGTCAAGCTGTTCAGCCAGTCCTATAGGATCTTCCAATAACTTTTTCATTTCTTTCTTAAATCCCCGCACCTCTGTACTAGTTAGGGGAACATTCACATATCCCGTTCCCCCTCCCGGTCCTCCCATAGGAACTTCTCTCAGGGGATTTAGGTTTATTGAAAACTTTGATGGTCCTGGACCAGTCTGGGATCTTGTCCAGGGTCGGTTTACCGGTGGAAGTTTAGGGTCCGACTCCCTTAATTCATCCTTTTTTTCCCGGCCCCCTTCGGGGCAATCAGATTCATCACCTTTCCCCTCCGGTAATAAGCTTTCCTCGGGCGCAGTAGGCACCGGGGGAATATAAGGAGGGGGAAGGTTGTCCAGAGGTCCCCATTTCTTTTCTCCTGCTACCCTCAATTTAAAACATTCTGTTAAGGATCCTGGCCAGGGAACCCAACAAAATGCATATGCTGACTCTTCTTGATTCACCTTTGGTCTCGAATTTACATATATGTTTAATGCTTGTCTAACCCAATCCTCATCAGATCCAAATTTCGGCCACCAGACCGAGGAACCTTTAATAGGTTGTTTTGACTAAAGGAGACAATATTGGACCATCTTTTTCTTGTTTTTGTCCCGATATCTTTTACTATCCCAATTTTCAAACATTCTCCCTAAAGGGCTGTCAAGGGATACTCCCAGGAATTGTCCTAAATTTTCAGACGAGCCCTTAGATTTTGATCCTCCCATTTTCCCACCTAGATCTGTTTATCGTTGCTGAGGACCCTCTCGTTCTGGACCCTACTCCCTTCTTCTCGGCACTTCGTCGGAGATGCTGTCCCTCCTTCGGTTACCGCCGAGGTTTCCCTGGGGTCTATCCTAGAGTCCCGCGACAGGGTCCTCACACCACGACAAAAGATCTATACTTAATCTATTTCATTAGGTTTTTATCCAAACAGGTGTATCCCATTACACCTGTTACCCAATCCCCACACCACAATCGTAAGTCGTCACTTACCGGTGTCTTCCCGGGGATTGAACCGTCACCCTTCTCCTCTCCGTCTTGTCGTGTCACCCTGTCCGGATACCACTCGCTCAAGCCGCCCGAAGCGACGAGCAAGGGACTAGGAGCTGCTGAACTCAGCGGGGTGCACCGCCTCCGATGTCCCTCTTCTCGCCTCCCCTCACGGCCGGAGTGTAGATCCCGGATGAGCCCCCATTTGTCAGAAATAAAACTTCTCACACATGAGTCTCTTTAAAACTGATGACACGACAAGCTTTATTTACAAGTCTGCAGAATTGGACTCAACTGGTTTCTCACCAGTTAAGCCCCGATACATACAGTGCATTGATTTTTATACCCTTATTATTTGCCCTTCCCCTTCTTATTAATACTGTTTTAATTGGTTAGTATTACAAAAGCATTCTAAGTATAACTGCATTATTAATTATCACGTTCGTTACGTACGCTGTGAACTCTACATACACTAAATTCTGTTTCTCACCCTTCTTATCAATCCTTTGTCTCCTGCATGTCTCTCACTATGACCATGAAAAGATAGGTTTAAAAAAACATATTCAGCAGATCCTTTTGTCCTTGACTGCTAGTAAACTCCCTGTCCGTTCTGGCTTCCCTGTGTATGATTAATCATCACATTTTAACTTAAGTCTTTTTAACCTAAATTCTCTATATAACACCGATGGTCCTGGATAAAAGGTTAGGCACCTGTACAGGCAACTGGTGCTGCTTCCTTTTCACCCTTTCTTTTTAACACAGGACAATTTGATATCAAAAGAAATTCCTCCACATCTCTGTTTTAAATGGGCGCCCTTCAAATCCTGAAGTTGTGCCCTCTTGTCCTAGACTAATCTAGCATGCAAAACAACTTAGCCACATCTACGCTGTCCAGGTCATTCAGCATTAGAAATGCTTCTATGAGGTCCCCCATCATTCTTCTGAACTCCAAGAAGTACAGATCAAGAGCTGTCAAACGTTCCTCATATGTTAATCTCTTCATTCCAGGAAGCATGTACAGGGGTTCATAAGTTAATTGGTCACATCGGTAACATTTGTGTGGCATGGGCTTATGGGCCAGAAGAGAAAAGGCTGTTACTGTGCTGTATCTTTAAATTAAATTTAAAATTTAATGTCTATTGGTTTTTAACATTGTAATGAATCACAGCTCTCCTTAAACAAATTTAATTTCCTTGATAATTATCTTGAAAATTGGTGCTTGAATATAGTTCTGGAATTTATGCAATAATATCAGCTTTAGGAGCTTGATAGGATGTAAAATAACTGATCAGGAGAACAATGTCTATTTCTATAGTTCATACATATCTCCAAATTTACTTCCATGTGCTATTATAGATTATTTTCTTACAACCAAGAATTAGTTTCTGTTTCGGGTGTTTGCACGAATGAAAGGTGGGGAAGGACTGGATGGATATGTAAAGGTGCAATCATGTTTAAAAGGAAAAGTAACAAATGAAAAATTACATGATGTCCAATGTATTCATTAGTCATTTCAACATTCTTTCAGATTTGTAATTCTTTAGTCTGAATTGTGAACATTATGTTTAGGGAGAATATTATTAAAATATCTCATTGGTTTTGTTTTGGTGTTCCAGCGTCCTGACTTAATTTTTTTGAAAACCCATACTTGGGCAGTATTAGAGACAGAGATAAGCAATTGAATATTGGATTTTTCATTCAACCAAACAAGCAAAAGTGATTGTTAACCAAAATGTGTACTCCTCAGACCTGCAAAATGTTTCGAAAAGGGTAATCTAGTGCTTTTTTTAAAAGAGAACTGGGAGTACTAAAGAGAGGATGTGATACATTATTAGTGCAAAGCTTTAGCGTCACCCTATCTTTAGTATTCATTCACTCATTTAATAATCAGTTTTGAGGAGAGTGACTCCAGGAGATACTTGGCTTGGATTCTGGAGAAAGGGGTTGGGTTGCAGGTACAATACACATTGTCTAAAACGATACCAGACCTAAAAGGGTAAATTCCTGAAGGGATATTTGTATTTGGTTTGTATTTTATTGAGCTGAAAAGATTGAAGGATGGTTTAACTGAAGTATTTAAATGCTTAGTCTCAATGAAAGGTAAATGAAAGGTTCTGTTATTGTCACACAATACTACATTTACAATGAAACATACATGAAATACTTTAACTTTGTCTACTGTGAGGAAGACAGAGAGCCTTTGTCCAGTGCCCCTCACAGAAATGAGGCCCCAGTGAGGAATGAATTCATGACCCTTGGTTTATTGGAACCTCTATTTGGTGAGGAAATTCCAAAATTAGAACCAAAAAGTTTTGTTGAAAATCAGGAAACATTTTGCATATACCTGTAACAATGGAATTTTTCTCTGCTCTTTCCTCGCCCCCATGCTTTGAATTTAGAGTAAATGTCAAGATTAAGATTTTATTTTTTTTAAACTTTATTTATTTGAAGAATCATTAATAGTAATATAAAATACATTCCATAAAGAAAATTTTATATGAGTATATATTAAAAAAAACAAAACACAAAAAAAATCAAGTCCCCACCCCCCTCCCACACCATCAGCCAACTTTCTTAAGGAGAGCTAAAAATATATAAACAGAAACTAAAAGTATATAATAAATCAAAATATATCTAAATGCATTTGTTCCAAATATGGTAACCACTTATTAACAAAAAAAGAATAATTGTCATGTAGATTATATGTAATTTTTTCCATAACAATACAAGCTTTCAATTCATTCTGCCATCGCATTATATTAATCACTATATTATCTTTCCATGTACTTGCTACATATTTTCGAGCTACAGACAATGCTAAATATATAAATGCAATTTGAAATTTATCCAACCCTAATCCCCTTAAAGCAGTGGTTCTCAACCTTTTTCTTTCCACTCACATACCACTTTATGTATTCCCTATACCATAGGTGCTCTGTGATTAGTAAGGGATTGCTTAAGGTGGTATGTGGGTGCAAAGAAAAAGGTTGAAAACCACTGTTTTAATTGTACCTAATTGACTTGTTATGTGCAGTTTTACAACTTCAAAGGAAATGGGCCAATGACAATTTGTCTTGAGCAAAATATTTCAGTAACAATTGGGTCTAGAGCAGTGCTTCTCAACCTTCCCTTCCCACTCACATACCACCTTAAGCAATCCCTTACTGATCACAGGACACCAATAGCATTAGGATTACTTAAAGTGGTATGCGAGTGGAAAGAAAAAGGTTGGGAACCACTGCCTTAAAGGAATCATATAACCCATTAAAAAAAATAGATGGATCTAATGGTAACTTAAAATTATATAATTTTTCCAAAATTAACAATTTTATCCCAGAATGGTTGTACATGCACACAAGACTAAACAGCATGTAAAAAAAGTTCCAGTACTTACACCACATCTAAAACAAGAATCCGAATTACTAAAACCATATTTTTTCAATTTCTCTGGTGTTAAATACAAATGATGTAGAAAATTATAATTAACCATTCCATACCGCACATTCGTCAATTTAGTAACACTATCATGACACGTATCTGCCCAGTAATCTTCAGGAAAAACAAAAGCTAAATCATTTTCCCATTTAAGCTTAGATTTCTCCCATTCCTACTTATCCATATTGTCTTGTAATACTTGGTACATAGCAGAAATATAACCCCTTTTTGGTATAGAAGAAATCAAAGACTCGAATTCCACCAATACAGCTAAAATCATCTCTCTACCATACATATTTTTCACCAAAGATCAAAGTTGATAATAAACAAATAAAGAATTTTCAGCAATATCAAAACACTCTTTCAATTGATTGAAAGAAAGAAACACTCCTACAAAACAATCCTGTAATGTTTTTATACCCTTCGAATCCCAACTCTTTAAATGACTTTTAAACATTGAAAAATAAATAAGCTGATTATTATATAATGGAGTTAAAATTGACAATTTACCTTTTGATCCTAAAATCTTATTTTTTTAATCCATAATTTTAATAAATGTTTTAAATATCTGCATATTATATTCCCTCAACAAATTTACATTCCATCAAAATATAAATTGATACACCTCAACTTCAGAAATACAGGCCAGCTCAACTTTAGCCCAACTAGGGGGATGGTCCAAATCCATCAATCTACTAATAAATTTCAACTGGGCTGCTTCATAATAATTTTGAAAATGAGGTAATTGAAGCCCACCTAGCGCGTACTTCCAAGTAAGTTTATTTAATGCTACCTGTGACAGTTTACCTTTCTATAAAAATTCTCTCGTAACTTTATTTAAATCCTGAAAGAAACTCTTTGAAAGAGAACACGGTATTGATTGAAATAAATATTGAATACGAGGAAAAATATTCATCTTAATACAATTAAATCGACCAATTAAAGTTAACGGAAGATCTTTCCACTTAATTAAATCTGCTTTAATCTTTTTTAATAATGGAACATAATTTAACTTGTATTAAGATTAATACCCAGTATTTACAATTATTCCTAAATATTTAATTTTATCAGACCATTTCAATTTTATAATATTTTTATACTCTGAATAATCTCCTTCTCTGACTGGTAAAATTTCACTCTTATCTCAGTTAATTTTATATCCAGATAATGTTCCATATTGAATAAACATTCCCGTAAATGTGGCAACGATTGTTCTGAGTTTGTTAAATATATCAAAACATCATCTGCAAACAAATTAATCTTATACTCTTCATCCATAACTCTCATCCCTCTTATCTGTTCATTCTGCCTTATTGTTTGAGCTAACGGTTCAATAGCCAATGCAAACAGAGCTGGTGACCATGGACAGCCTTGTCGAGTCGAACACATCAATTTAAATGATGATGTAACTTGACCATTTGTCACCACCCAAGCAGTCGGGTTCGTATATAAAGCTTTAACCCAACCAATAAAAAAAAGGGCCAAATTTAAACTTCTCCAATACTTTAAATAAAAAATTCCATTTGACCCTATCAAAGGTTTTTTCCACATCAAACCCAATCACCATTGGTGGTTGGGCTGCTGTCAAATATGCATTGACCAAACTAATCAATCGAAGAATGTTATCTGAAACATTTCTATTTTTAACAAAACCTATTTGATCAACATGTATCAATTTAGGTAAATACTTAGCAAGTCGATTTGCTAACATTTTTGCTATTATTTTATAATCAACATTCAATAAAGAAATACATCTATACAAAGACACTTTCAACGGGTCTCTATCTTTTTTCAGGATTATAGTAATTAAAGCACTAGAGCAAGATTCTGGTAACTCATACTGTTCAGTCACTTGTTGTAATACCTCCCCAAACACCGAAGATAAATCTTCATAAAAAGTTTTATAAAATTCCACCGAAAACCCATCATCGCCTGGTGACTTCCCATTGGGAATTTCCAACAAAGGTGCCGTAATCTCTAATTCTGTAAACGGAGCTTCCAAATCCATAACATCCTCCTCTTCTAATGCTGATAACGTTAACTTTGATAAATAAGAATCAATAGAACCACTATCCTGTTTCCCCTCAGAAGTATATAATTTTTAATAAAATGAATAAAACTGGTCATTAATTTCCTGAGGTTTATAGGTAACTGTTGAATTCTTTTTTATAACATTAATAATCCATGAAACTTGTTCCTTCTTTAACTGCCATGCAAGTACTTTATGTGCTCTCTCACCCAACTCATAATAACATTGCTTAGATCGATTAATTAAACATTCAAATTGATAAGTCTGCAATGTATTATTACACAATTTCAATTTAGTCAAAGCCAATTTTTTTTATCTTCTGTAACTTTTTTCTGAAATTCTTTCTCCAATTCATCAATTTGCTTTTCTAATTCAAAGCTTTCAGCCATATAATGTTTCTTAACTTTAGTGGTATAACTAATAATCTATCCTCTTAAATAAGCTTTTAATGCATCCCATAGCACAAAATGACTTTTTACTGAATTAGCATTTTCAGACAAAAAAAGGTAATCTTTTCTTTAACAAAAATAACAAACTCTGTTTTTTTCAACAACATTATGTTAAATCTTCATTTATAAGATGAACGTACCACTTCTGAACTTACATAAGAAAAAAAAATAAAGAATGATCTGTTTTTATATTCTGCCTGTGATACCCTTCCTTGTAAATGTGCCGATATTAAAAAAAATCTATTCTAGAAAATTAATCATGTCGAGACGAATAAAAAGAAAAATCCTTCTCTGTAGAATTAACCCTTCTCCAAATATTCATCAAATTTAAATCCTTCATCAAGGCCCCAATTTGTATCGCCATCTTTGATTTCTTTATACTTTTTGTGGATCTGTCCAACAAAGGATCCAAGACACAATTAAAATCTCCCCCAACTAAAATATTTTCATTAGCTTGATTTAATAACAAAAAAGTATCGGAAATAAAACACTCATCGTCCACATTAGGTGCATAAATATTAAGCAAAGTCCAAAATTCAGTAAAAATTTTACAATTCACCTTTAAAGCCCTTCTAGCTTTCTCTTCCATAGTTTGCAACTCAAAAGACAAATTCTTATGAATTAAAATGGCTACACCCCTTGCCTTAGAATTAAATGAAGAAAAAAAACACATGCCCAACCTAATCTCTCTTCAATTTCAAATGTTCTGTTTCAGTCAAATGTGTTTATTATAAAAAGGCAATATCAATTTTCATTTTCTTGATATAAGCCAAAACTCGCTTTTGCTTAATTGGATTATTTAACCCCTGAACATTAAAAGTTGCAAATTTCAAATTAGACATCTTTACAAACTAACAATATAATCACTTACTAGAAAATATCACTCCTCTTCTAATAAATGAAAACCACTCTCCCTCCCCTAAATATTTTTTTAAAAGAAAATGTATTTAGAACATTTTTTTAATGATTTCCCCCCCCCCCCAAAAAAAAACTACCCAAAGGTAGTAACACCTAAAAAACTGGGTGTGGTAAACCCCACTAGTGGCAGATGACTATCAAAGATTTCAGTGCTATCCACCCCCCCCCAGCCAGAAATACATCATTCATATTAATGCAATACAATACTGTAAATATATTCAACCCAGTGACTCCATTCCCAATGATTGTTTTGGATCTTCATGGTCAATAAGACTTTATGTTAAAACCTCTTTCTTTTTTTTCCATTTTTCTCATTCTTCCCATTCTGCCCATTTCCATTTGCCCTCTTTTTGGGCGACGATGGCAAAACTCTTGCATGTCCTCGTAAATCCGGTAATGAATTAGCAAAAACTAATGCATCGTGACCATTCTCAAAAAATTGAGATTGAAAGTTACCATAAAAGACCTTTAACACAGCAGGATATCGAAAAGCAAATTTATAACCCTTCAGCCACAGTACTTCTTTAGCCGAATTAAATTCCCGTCGATGCCTAATAATTTTTTGACTCAAATCTGCGTTAAAAAATACTCTGTAATACTTTGTCGTCCCTTCTGTCCCGCCCACTGTAGTATAATTTCTCTGTCGTGATAGTTCAGGTACCAAACTAAGACCGCTCTTGGTGTTTGTCCCGGTAACGGTTTCTTTCGTAACGCTCTATGTGCCCTCTCCAATACTAAACCTACTGAGAAAAACTCTGCCCAATTCCTCGGCAATCCTACTCTTGAAAAATTTTATTGGATCAAACCCTTTAATGTCTTCTGGAAGACCCACAATTTTCACATTGTTTCTCCGACTTTGATTTTCCAATGAATCAATTTTTTTCAGTAAGTCTTTCTTCTGGATTCCCCAATCCACAAACGAATCTTCCACTTTCTCTATTTTTTCCTATTACGTACAACTTGAATTTTACATTCAGAAAAAGCTGTTTCAATTTTTAAAAAATTTTCTTGCACTGTATCCACTGATTTAATACATTTATTGACATCCCTCTTAAGTGTAGATATATCTTCAGACATATTAGATATTTTAGTTGTCACTTCCAAAAATCCTTGAGTCATTTGTTTAGACATATTGTCCATATGATAGGCAATCACTTCCAAAACTGTACAAACAGACTCCATTCCAGGTTCCAGTTCCACATCTTGAGGCCAAACTTCTCTAGACTCCACCTCCAATTGTTCCTGTGAACTGCTCGTTAAAGGTAAGTCTTCTTCTTCCAATGTTGTCGGGCCCTTCCCGGTGCGGCTGTGAGTTTGCACACCTGATGGCGGCATCCTGACCACGTTGGGATGCCACCGTTCGAGCCCCTCCAAGCCCACATACGCTCCATTAATTCACGGACTCTGGAGGCACCGCGCATGCCCGGCAAGGACAGGGACCCGCAGAGGCAGCTTCCAACACCATTCTGCGCATCCCCGGTTCACCTGACGGCAGCCCGGGCTCAAAGGCCCTTCTCTCAGCCGGGTTGCCCACGCGTCCAACATCGCGAATGCGTGAATCAACTGCTGAGCTCATTAACCTGCCGGCGCCATCTTGTGGAGACAAGATCGGCGCCGGTATAATACTCAGCTTGGCAGGAGTTCTCTGTACCTTGGAGGTTCCAAACAACAATTCCGTGGCTTCAACTGGACAGGTATGTCTCAATTCTTCAGCACTTTTAAAAGGTAATTTCTTCTGTAATTGAGCTTTCGTTTTTTTAACATTAGTCGCCATTGTGACCCACTAATGTTCCCAAAAATAAAAAAATACAACTTTTATTCATTTAGATAAACTTTAAAGACGGCTGCTTTAAAAACTAGCTGAGGAGGAGCAGGATCGCACATCTGCCCTCTACGCCATCTTGCCATGCCCTCAAGATTAAGATTTTCATGAGATAAATGCAGAATAGATTTGAAGAAGTGAATTGCAACTGCTTTTGCTCTGATGTGCTTATAAAGCACTTTAATTAACATGACAGGTCTTTAGAAATTAAAAAAAACTTAATTGGAAAATGTAATCCAGGAGATGTACTTAAGGTAATTATTGTATTGTTTTTATTGTGAAATTCTTTGTAATCATGTAATATGATTTTCTGCCTATGTATTACAGTTTTATATGAAATGTCTAGGATGAGTAAGATATATTTTAACAAGTCTCTTAAGCTTGCTGTGGAAAAGTTAACTAAGGCAATTTAAAATGTTTGAAAGAAAGAATGTTGTCGCTGCACTGTTTAATTGAAAAATCCAGTGTTATCTTTTTATTTTTCTGCAACACATTTGCTAAATCATCAAAATGAGAAGAGAAGCGGATAGGGCAATTGACCACAATGTGGAAGATTCTGAGTTTGTTCTCCAAATTTATACATTGGACTGCCCACCATCCTCAATGTATGTATGAGAAATTTAGATCTACTTTGGGTTTACTTACTGTGGTTAAAAATAATGCAGCAACTTTACCAAGAAGAAGTTATGGAAATTACAGTTCTTAGATACACGAACAATTTTTTTCGTGACATGCCTATCACTGTTTCTCCTTCTCATTGCCAAGGAAGATTTTAATTCACCAGCTTTTGATCTATATTACATATGAGTTGGCAAGACTTGATGGGTGTGTTATTTCAGTATACAAGATTAGGGATGGATTTAACAGGAATTTGTTGTATTCACAAAGCATTGTAGTTTCCCTTCAAGTTTGTGATGGAGGGATATTGGTAAGCACCAGTGGTCAAGATACCATAGAAACAGAAAATAGGTGTAGGCTATTTGGCCCTTCAAGCCTACACTGACATTCATTTGGATCATGGCTGATCATCTACTCAGTACCCAGTACCTGCCTTCTTCCCATACCCCCTGATCCCCTTAGTCACAAGGGCCAAATCTAGCTCCCTCTTAAATATAGATAAGGAACCGGCTTCAACTACTTTCTCAGATTCACCACTCTCTGAGAGATTTTTTTTTTCTCATCTCAGTCCTAAAATACTTCCCCCTTATTCTTAAACTGTGACCTCTGGTTCTGGTCTTCCCCCAGGTCTTGCTGCAACTCTCCTTTTCCTTTTCCATTTAGGTAATAATCTTCTTTCCTGTTCTTCCCTTCAAAGTGGATAACCTCACATTTGTTCACATTATATTGCATCTTCCATGCATTAGCCTACTCACCTAACTTGTCCATCACTCTGCATCCTCTTAGCATCCTCTACACAGCAAACCCTGCCACCCAGCTTCGAGTCACCTGTGAATTTGGAGATGCGGCTTTCTATTCCCTCATCTAAGTCATTGATCTATATTGTGAATAACTGGGGGCCTAGCGCTGAACCTTGCGGTACCCCACTAGTCACTGCCTGCCATTCTGAAAAGAACCCGTTTATTCCTACTTTGCTTCCTGTCTGTCAACCAATTCTCTATCCACCTCAATACCATACCTCCTGTACCGTGGGATTTAGGTTTGTACACTAATCTTCTGTGTGGGACCTTATCAAAAGCCTTCTGAAAATCCAGATACACCACATCCACTGGTTCTCCCTTATCCACTCTACTAGTTACATCCTCAAAACATTCTATAAGATTCGTCAGACATGATTTTCCCTTCATAAAACCATGCTGACTCTGTCCGATGATATCACTACTTTCCAAATGTGCTGCAAATGCATCTTTAATAACTGATTCTAGCATTTTCCTCACTACTGATGCCAGGCTAACTGATCCATAATTTCCTGTTTTCTCTCTCCCTTCTCAAAAAGTAGGGTTACGTTAGCCACCCTCCAATCCTCAAAAAATAATCCTGAATCTAAGGAGTTTTGAAAAATTATCACTAATGCATCCACTATTTATTGGGCTACTTCCTTAAGCATTCTGGGATGCAGACTATCCAGCCCTGTGATTTATCTGCCTTTAATCCCTTCAGTTTATCTAACACAACCTCTTGACTTGCATTTATTTCCTTCAGTCCTTCCCTCACATTAGATCCTTGGTCCCTTACTATTTCCTGAAGATTATTTATATTTTCCTTAGTGAAGACAGAACTAATGTAGTTATTCAATTAGTTTGCCATGTCCTTGTTCCCCATGATCAATTCACCTTTTTCTGACTGTTACAGACTCACATTTGTCTTAACTAATCTCTTACTCTTTATGTATCTATAAAAACTTTTAGTCATTTTTTTAATGTTCCCTGCCAGCTTTATCTCATAATCACTTCTACCTTTCCTAATTAATCCTCCTCTTTTGAACTCTGAATTTCTCCCATTTGGACAGGTTTTTTTTTAATCACTTCTCATACCATTTCTTTACTTGGTCTCTGTGTTAATTTCTGCTAAAGCTTATTTTAAGTCCTTCTCTGACAAAAATGGAAATATTATTTTACATCCGTTATTTCCATCCAACACTAATTAGAAACCACTCTTGATATTAAGAAATGTGAATAAATTACAAGTCAGGCTTGGGATCTTAGACCATAAATTTTCATCTACCAATCCATCTTGTAAGTGTAATCTGATGAACGATCTGTCATCTTTGAGTCCACTCTTTTGTACAGAAGCTACGAATGTGTTGCTAATTTGAGATGAGCTGGAGGCACTTTCAGATTTTAATTTACCTTGAAAGTGATTTATTAACAAATTAACTAATTTCATTTTGAAGCTTGCATTCACTAGACAGGATTAATATCCAGAGTTCTGCGATGAAAAAGGCTGATAGACATCAAATATTTTTCACATGTAAAGATATTTTTCTCAGCTAACTCAAAACAAAATGCACGTTCCACATAGAGTGCATAAATAACAGATATTTTTACATTTTAAAGGAACAAATTATTGTTAATAAACATATGTTTATACTTTGTTTAATTTGCTTTAGAATTTTTAAATTTTAAATGACTGATATCTTCAGCACAAATGAAGTTGGGACAGATTGTCAACACTTACAACAGTTTTGTTGGTGTTCGAAGTTCATAACCCTGTAATATCTACTATCTTCTAAATCTTCTTTGGCTTGGCTTCGCGGACGAAGATTTATGGAGGGGGTAAAAAGTCCACGTCAGCTGCAGGCTCGTTTGTGGCTGACCAGTCCGATGCGGGACAGGCAGACACGATTGCAGCGGTTGCAAGGGAAAATTGGTTGGTTGGGGTTGGGTGTTGGGTTTTTCCTCCTTTGCCTTTTGTCAGTGAGGTGGGCTCTGCGGTCTTCTTCAAAGGAGGCTGCTGCCCGCCAAACTGTGAGGCGCCAAGATGCACGGTTTGAGGCGTTATCAGCCCACTGGCGGTGGTCAATGTGGCAGGCACCAAGAGATTTCTTTAGGCAGTCCTTGTACCTTTTCTTTGGTGCACCTCTGTCACGGTGGCCAGTGGAGAGCTCGCCATATAATACGATCTTGGGAAGGCGATGGTCCTCCATTCTGGAGACGTGACCCATCCAGCGCAGCTGGATCTTCAGCAGCGTGGACTCGATGCTGTCGACCTCTGCCATCTCGAAATAGTAAACATAGAAAAGACAAATAATTTTATGAAATATGTTTCCTTTCCAACCAGATCACATAAAAGAATGTTTTGCTCCCCTTAGATGGCACTTTTATCATGCTTTATAATATTTGTCAGTAAAGAATGTTATCACAAAGCATATTAATGGAACAAGAGAAAATACTTATTCACACCAAAGTCATAATCAGAGATAACACTTGAATCATGCTTCATATTATATGTGCAATGATAAACAGGGTTGGATTTGCAGTTAAAATTTGTAGAGAAGTAATGTGATTTTTTTTAGCCACACCTAGTGGTCACTCACAAAAAAAACCTATTTATTTTATCAAAATCATTCAGAGAGAAAGGTTGTTACTCCTCTAAAATAATTTAACAAAGTTTGATGTCAAAGACATCTAACTTCCCTTAGTCAGGAAACTGGACACATTTCCTCTTAGTCTATTCTTTAACCGATCATTTTCAAATTCCTGTATTTGTCCCTGTCTCTAACAGAAGTAAAGATTGAGAGGGAGGGTATAACAGAGCTAACAGAAATAACAGGGTATAACATGGTATTTCAAAGAATTCTATGACCCATTTTGCCTGTACAAGAGCTTTAAGAGAAATTGTTAAAATGCAGTTCATGTCACCAAGTAACCAGTCTCTATGAATCCCCAGATGACAGACCTGTGTCTACTTGAAGAGTACAAATAATATCGAACTGGATCTGAGCTTAGACTGGATTGAACCTCTGTCTTAACATTTGAAAACTGTACCCAAATGTTATTTGGTTAATAGACATGGAAGGAAGATTAATTTTTACATGCTGGATACTGAAATGATAAACTGATAATAAATAAGATACTGACAAATGTCGGAAAATATTTCCATGCTTCAGCAGAAACTTGAAAGCATGATGCTGATTTTTTTAAATTAAAAATCAAGGCGATCATATTGTGATAGTTAAACAGGAAATTTATGGAAACTAATCAGTTGCATTACAGTGGTCGGCATTAGTTTGTTTAATTCTACAAAGCATACTTAACACAATAAAAACAAAATTATAAATCATGAATAATTATGGTCAATTAATTCCAACTTAGTCAAAATAGGCCAGTTCCTGCAAAAAATATGATGTAATTCTATACAGTATTGGCATTTCCTCATTCAGAGGAGAGAAGGCTTCAGATGTGAGTTTGTTAACAATTGGCCAAGAATATGATTTGCAGTCTTAAAACATTGTTTTATTTTCCAGGGAATTCTAGATTCTAAGGTTTAGAATTAATATTTAATTTAATGTATTTTCATCCATTTCGGAACATCATAATTCTATCTTTCATGTCAACTTTTACGTGTTTTAAAAAAAAAGTGGAAGTTGGAGTTGTAGTTTAACTTCATCCAACCCAATGATGCCCACTGGTAATTTAATCTATTTCAAATTCACATTTTTCGACCCTGAATTTCATGTCTCATATCAACATTTGAACTTTCCACTCATTTCCAATCAATCTGAAATCGGTCCATTTGTGAGCAACATACTGGTGGAATAACTGGTTGTTGACTGTTACAATGAAAGGAAGCTTTGAGTAAGTTTATCATTACAAGTTTTAATAAGGTTATAGGAATTAATTTTTGTTCTCATCAGTTTCCCTGAATTAAACTAGAATGCAGAACATTTTTAATCAACTGAAATTAATATAATGAACACATAAATCTTACTGATTACAATTAACAATTTTAATTACACTGCAGAGATTTACCGTATATATATGTGTAATAGCCAATACCATGTAAAAGTTGACCTCCTATTTTTGGCCCAAAAATCTGTACTTTTGAAATATATCGCATGTAAAAGTCAACCCCCCACCGTGATTTTTTTTGGCC
Organism: Narcine bancroftii; assembly: GCF_036971445.1. Taxonomy (NCBI): domain Eukaryota; kingdom Metazoa; phylum Chordata; class Chondrichthyes; order Torpediniformes; family Narcinidae; genus Narcine; species Narcine bancroftii. Next base: position 100,420,583 of record NC_091476.1, on the reverse strand, counting down.
CCGACTCTGTTCCCACAAGAGTTCCTGACACCTCGATTGTGGACTCTCGCTTAGGCCTCGTCTTCCCACCCATCTGAGCTCCCAGCACCTCTAACACAGACTGACTACATGGACCCGGTTGTCTATCTGCCCGTCCGAGCTCCCAATACCTCAAAACATGCAGGTACTTACTGTGGTCAAAAGTAGTATGCTTGTAATAGTCGATCCCCTAAATTAGGGGTGTCAAACTCAAATTCACGGAGGGCCAAAATTAAAAACTTGGACTAAGTCGAGGGCCGAACTAAATATTTATTGAAAATTTTCCACAATATCTGCATGTTTTCTCTTCTTTCAACATATGTAATGTTAAACTTTTTCTTATTAAAATAAATGTTTAATAATAGTTTTGGATAAACTCTTTCATTGTCATTGTCATTGGCCCATTTCCTTTAGCATCTGAAACCGTGCACATGACGAGTCAATGAGGGATGATTAAAGCAGTGGTCTTCAAACCTTTTCTTTCCACCCATAGACCACCTTAAGCAATCCCTTACTAATCACAGAGCACCAATGGCACAGGGACGCGAGTGGAAAGAAAAAGGTTGAGAACTGTTGTATTGTGGTAACTCCACATCTGATTCGGTTAATTGTTAGGCAAGTGGTCAGAGAAGGACCCCCCCCCCCACCCCAAGAAAGGCTTAAGTCACAGGAACAAAATAAGCTTCTGTCTCACTGCTCCCAATCTTACACACAGTCCTGATGTGGAATGTGGGGTCGCAGCTCCACGTTCACCCGAGTTCAGGTGCTGTCTGTGTGGAGTTTGTACGCTCTCCCCTTGTCTTGGACCAACAGGTCGGTCACCTGACGAAGGCACCCGAACCCCCGTTGAAACGCCGGCGTCCGGGGCGGTGGAGGAATTGGCTGAGAAGAGCGCGTTGCTCCCACCCCCCTCCCATGGTTGGAGAGGGATTAAACTGTGATCTCACGGCGCCGAACTCGTCTCAAACAAAAGGAGCGGGAGGCAGGGTCCGCTGCGCATGGAGCGAGGGGGAAGGCATCGCCAACGAGACGTTCGGTCCGGTGTCGCCGCTGAAGCGCAGACCCAGCGAGGATGGTCCCCAACACCAGCCGCGTCTGTGTGTCCAGGAGCAGGGCGGGCTGAGTGCGGCGCTCCGATCCACGGGATTCGGGACTCTGAGATCCCTCCACACCTCCGGCGTCTTCATTTTCACCTTCAGTGTGCATGCGCTATACTGGTGCGGCGGCCAGCGGGCCAACTCTAATATATATTTAACATGATCTTGCGGGCCAAATATAGGGCCAGAGTTTGACATGTGTGCCCTAAATTGTACTCTAAAGATTGGTCCACAAAAGTCAATATATAGTATTAATTTTATTTATACTCTGTGACAGAGTATAGTGATATGTTTTTGGGAGATAAATTGGGAAAGGTTTGTTAGAGTAGGTTACATATCTTTGGCTTGGCTTCGCGGACGAAGATTTATGGAGGGGGTAAAAAGTCCTTATTTAAAATACTGGAGCTCTGCCCCATGCTAGACATATCGGGGCCTCACAGCTTTTGCAAGAGCTTTGAAGAGTGTTCAAGAGACTTCACAAATGGATTGTTGTTTACAAAAGGCAACAGATGAAAGAGCTTGTTGGAGCTGCATATTGTCTGGAGGAGAGCTTGCTGTTGTAAGAGCATCATGTGGTTTTGCAAACAGAGAGTGTCAAACAGGCTTTCTCTTGGAGAGAGAGAGCGAGAGAAACAGAGATCACTTGTACAGTGTAACAGCCAACAGACAGCAGCTGGGACTGGAACAGGACAAGCTCACAAGCTTGAAGAATGCCCCATTTTGGAAATGGTCAAAGCCCTTGTGGTTCATGCAAGAGGAGAGGACTAGCTGTCTTGGAATAAGTGAACAAAAAGGAACTCTGTGGTGACCTGAAAGAAGGAGGTTATCATCTGGAGAACCCTGGAGTGACATCAGCTGTTGATGTCGTGGAACCACAAATCTGTCTCTGAAAACTGACAAGAACCTTCCTGAGCGGTAACCATTTACCTTTCAAATACCAAAGCCAGGTGAATTTTATAAATGTTAAATTCTGTGCACAGTATAAGTATTGCCTGCAACCAGTGAACTTGCAGGAATGAGAAATGAGATTGGAGTGTGAACCAAAGAACCTTTCTGAACTTACACACACATTACATACACGTGCACTTAGAATTAGAAGTGGGTTAAGTTAGGTTAAGTAAGTCAATAGAGATAAGTTAAAGTTTGATTATTTTCATGTTTAATGATAATTAAAAGCAACTCTTGTTGAATTAACTATTTATCTTGGTGAATATCTATTGCTGCTGGATTTTGGTGTTCTCTGGGCTCATAACAGCTGTAACATAACTATTTGATTGTTCTGAAAATATTAGGACAATATAAAGTTTCTTGCATTGTTTGTAGTTTTATGTTCTGTTCAGTTGTGCAAGTGAGAGAACAGAATTTTTGTTACATTTAGTTGAACATAAAATTATGCAATTTAAATATTGATTATCTGAATATGGATTAGATATATAATTTAGATTCAAATCTAAAATCGATCCTTTTATCGCATCTAATTGTTGATATGTTCTTTCCTTTCTTTTTAACTTACTTGGTGTGCTCCATTTCTCATTATATGCCTCAGAAAATTCATTCATCATTCTGCTTGCAAATTGCGATCCATTCTCAAAGTTATGTCACCTGAAGTTCTTGATATTTTGTGTCTCCACACCATGTCTATTTTTTTTCAGAACTTCATAATTGTATATGACGTCAGATTTCTGATCCTGTCACACTATTAGAAACAGCTTTGGTTAAAGTTGGAACGTACAGGTATTTCCTGACTTGCGACCTGTGCAACTTGTGTCCATCCACACATACGACCGATTTTTTTTTTTTAAAAGAAAAAAATATAAAATTCAGGCGTTTATATTGTATTTGATAAACTAAAACAGGGATACAGGGCATGTAAGAGCCCAAATATGCGTACTTACCTTTTTAGTTGGCGTTCCGGGGTCCGTAGGCTGGAAGTTGAAAGAGAAATACCGTTAATGTTTTAGGTCAAAGACCATCAGAACTGCCTGTCTTGTTGAATGTTTCCAGCATTTTCTGATTTTTTTAATTTCTGATTTCTAGTATGTATTGTGTTTTTAAAGTTTACATTTCCAACTTGCTGCCTGATCATTTCTTGAGGATGAGAACAATTCTAATCTACTCTGGACTGTAAATACCATATCCTGAATACATCTTCAAATTGATAAATTTCTGTCTCTAAATTTGGCTGTAATTTATTTTCCCTCAGCTTATTTGAGGCAGAAATTCACATCAAATCTTTTGCTTTCTTCAAACCTAATTTGTTAACAGTTCTCTTCTCCAGCCCTGTATCCTCTATTCTCATGTTAATGTTGATCTCAGTTAAACCACTGGCATTGAAACCCATATGGCCCCTTTCTCCAAAATCCATTTTTGAATTTGAAAAGCAAAAAGTTGGGATGAATCACAAAAAGTTGGGTGGCAGGTACAGCAGGTTATTAAGAGGGCAAATGGAATCTTAACCTTCTTCATTAGAGGAATTGAATTCAAGAGTAGAGAGGTCATGCTGCTGGTACTGGTGAGGCCACACCTGGAGTACTGTGTGCAATTTTGGTCTCCATACTTGAGTAATGATGTACTGGCCTTGGAGACGGACCAGAGTAGGTTCATCAGGTTAATCCCAGAGATAGAGGGTTGATCTACGAGGAGAGACTAAATCGCCTGGGATTATACTCACTCAAATTCAGAAGAATTATGAAAGGGATAGATAAGAAAGAGGCAGGAAAATTGTTTTCATTGGTAGGTGAGACCAGAACTAGGGGAGACAGCCTCAAGATTCAGGGAGTTGATTTGAGACGGAAATGAGAGTAGTGAATCTCTGGAATTTTTTGCTCAGGGAAGCAGTTGAGGCTACTTCATTAAACATTTAAGGTTCAGTTGGATAGATTTTTACATAAAAAAGGAATTAAGGGATATGGGGGGAAAAGGCAGGTAGGTGGAGTTGAGTCAATTATCAGATCTGCCATGATGTTATTGAATGGTGGAGCAGGCTTGATGGGCCGGAGGCCTACTCCTGCCCCTATTTCTTATGTTCTTATTGATTTCTGGTGTACCAAGAGTAAATTCTGAATAAAATAAATAGTCCAGTTATCAGATCACTTCAAGGTCTTTGCATTTTATCCCTGTAAAAATTCTTCCTATGGGATCTTTGCATTCCATCATTGCTGTTGTTCTGAGTAACTCAATCTTTTGCACTTTGGCATTGTTATTCATCCCATCAGATGACTGTGTCAAAGTCTGGAGTATAAAGAAATCTGCTGGAGGAGCACACAGGGTCAAACAGCAGCTATGGGAGAAATGAGTAGGCAGCCTTTTGGGATCAGGATTGAGATAAGATAAAGTCAAAAGGTGAGAGGAAACGGTGAAGCAGAGCCAGTAGGCGATAACATTTTCCCATTCCCTAATGGAGGAGGGAAATTTTGAAACAAGGGGTGGTATCTTTATCTGTTGAGATAAAGATAAAGAAAATAAAATGAGGCCAGATTTGGAGGATGGGAGGCAAGGTAGAGAGTTGAGACAGGGTGGAAGATTAACAAGTAAAACCAGATAAGGAAGGAATGATGGTCAGATGGAACTAAATAAGGGAGAGGATAAGAAAAATAGGCCATCAGAGAAAAAAATAGCTAGATGGGTAGGAGGGTGGGTGATGGGAAGATGAACGTAGATTTAGGAGAATAACAAATCTTCGGAATGGAAAGGAAGGGGGAATGAAAAAGATGAACCAAAGGAGATATAGACCGATAGAAGTGGGAATGGAAAACTCTGCATTATCTGAAACAGGAAAATGTAATGTTCATACAATAGATATGTTCTCTGGTTTGTGTTTCACATCACTGTGGCAGTGGAGAAGGTGAAGGACAGACAAGTTGGTAAGGCAATCAACCTCTCCACCTCAACTTCTCCCCCTTTCAGGTGGACTTTATCACATTGACTTACTTTTATCATATATTATGGCCATTGCCGTATGATAATGCTTTACTGAAGGACTTGAGATGTTTGTGGTGCTGTACGAATGTCACTCACAGAACTGATGTAAGGAACCTTTTTCTCATTTTCATCAATCATACATAATCATGGCATTTTCCACTGACAAGGTGCTTGTGAACCTTCTACTTGTGATGAAGCTGATTAAGGAGAGCAGTTAAGTTTAAAGTAAATTGGAGTGGTACTTAAATCACTCCAAAGGCAGAACACAGGCTGGAATGTTCTCTTATTCGATAATGAACATTGCTAAACTAAGTTGGTATGCTTAATTTATAATTGTTAGTACTAATTTTCCATTGTTTCAAAAGAAAAGACAAATTAAATTGATTTTATAAGCAGCAATTATAATGAATTCTCCGAACACCTAGCGTCATCAGTTGCACAAGAAACTGCTGGAATTGCACACAAACGGTTTCTCTACACCTGGAATCTACTGATCCCCAAAGATTAACAATTTAGGCTTCTGAAACATCTGTAGACCATAAGATAGAGATTGTTGGAAATCACATTATTTGTCATGATAAGTAAACAGTGATTGGAACCTCAGGATAAGTATTGTTCAGGGATGTACTGATATATACATTTTTCTTTAATTTAATAATTGAAAAAAGACACTTGTTTTCAGAAAGACAAAGACTGCATGCTATTTTAAATGTCATTCTGCTGAGACTGAGCTATACAAATGTGGCAGGTAGCAAGGGTTGCATTTTGAGTTATATTTTGTCCAATTAGGGGATAATTATTTCTTTGTCAGGTAACCCCAGAATTCCAGAGATGAAATGGACTGTCATGACTTCACTCCCCCACAAATGATCACATCAAAATTCATGGGGCAATGAATGTTGTCATATGTGAGAGCGGGGAATGGAGACACAGTGTTGCTCCTCAAGATTCCAATGCCTAGTCTCATTATGAGAGTACTATGCAGGCTAAATGGCCTGTTAGAGGATCCAATGGTGCATTTTAAATCCTGCAGCCACAGAGATATGTGCCAAAATGGCGCCACCTGCACTGGGCATAATACCACAATGCTTGCAGACTCTGAGGGAGCAGCAGACCACCACTAGGACACCCCACATTGAAAAGGAGAAGCATGGGGAATGACCCAAGAGGGTAGGCGACCACAGAGGTGGACCAGTGAGGGGCTCAGTGGCTGTAGGAATGATGTGGGCTGTTGGTGACTTGCTGTTGAAGGACCCACACAGACTGCGGACTGCTGGAGATTGGTTTATGGACATCAGGTATCGGAACTGGGATTTGATAGTGTTCTGAGGGCAAGATGGGCTCTCAAATGGCCTCAGGTGCTGAAGGCTTCCTGATTGTATTAGAGCTTTGGATCTGGAGCTTGGGTTGCTAATGGTTTGAACTGTGAGACTGCAGAGGCTGTGGGAGTACTGAAGGTGAATCCATGGACACTCATTGGCTTTCGCTTTTCTTTCTCTTATTCTTGTATTTAAGGTGGCTGGGTAATACTCATAATGACTCTTTGTTTGTCTTACACCAGAGAAAAGCTGAAGTACCTGTATATCATGTATATTACATTTTTATGTACTATTACTTGACAATAAAAGGAACCTGGATTCATTTGACTGGATTGGCTAGGAATGTTGATAAAATCTTGTCAAGTGGGAGAGAAACCGACCTGCATTAGGCTCACCATTAACTTTCTATGGTTTTTGTACCCATATTCAGAACTCACTCGTAAAAATTGATTTGGTTTTTTGGACCCATATCTATGTTTGTTGTAATTAAAACCCAACAGATGCTTGTATCAAAAATGTTATAATTTAATGCAGTCTGGAAACTTTCTGTTCTTCAATGTGGTTTTGAATTTTCTGCATCATTGATAAAAGAGGCAATAATATAGTACTTTCACTGGTGACCAGAATTTGTTCTGTAAAGAAAATTAATAGTAACATATCAGGTTCTGAAGAAAAATATTAATAGAAAATTGAGTTTTCCAGCATTTTCTGTTCTTAACTTTAAAAAAAATTCTGTTTGGATTACTATCTATTTTGATATAGAAACCCACATGCCATATTTATAGGCATTGCTGATGGATAATATTTCCACTAAATTCTGCCCATGATTTGTCATCCATTGCTGTTAAATTCTGCATTGGAAGAAGAAAAGTCTATTTGTAGTGGAAACTAAGGGTCTCAATGTTAATGGATAGAATTATAATCATTTTAAATTTAAGTAATTATTTTTTTAAAATGTCTTGGATATATTTGCTGACAATCTGGAGTAAATAATTCCAAAATATTGTGGTGCTCTGAGAAAAAAAAAAATCCTCCTCAATCTTAAATGGATGGCATCCTACTCTGAAATTGTGTACCCTAGTTCTAAAATCTTGCCATGGGGAAAAACATCTCAAAATCTCAAAATTTTGTTCTTTTCAATGAGGTTACCAATTTAAATGGGAATATTTTCAGCAATAATGCAATTCCTGAAATGAAAAATGGTCAATTCCATCATGTGTTCTTAAAATATTTATTTGTCCCACTTCAAAGCAGAGTATCAATGATAACTCATCAATGCAGTAATAAAGGCATGTTGGTGATGCTGGATGTTAAACTGGGGTTGTCTTCCTGGGTTGACATGTGATGATTACAGTTTCAAAGACAAATAGGATAGGGAAACTTTCCTAGCAGTTCTCAGCCATATTTATCCATTAACCAACATTGCTACAATATTAGTTTCTTTTACCAAGTTTCTCACAATGTTCAAATGTTCTTCATGCCATGGTTTCCCTCTTTCTTGCATGTCAGTTTCTGTCAGATACCAAATCTCAGAAATGTCTCCAGTGTTGATGCTGTCATGCAAATTGGGCAGCCAGTCATACTGAAGAATTCTCATTAAGCAGCAAATTTGGAAAGGAAGGATATTTTTAAACTGACATTTTAAATATGTTTAGAAATGTGACATGCACAGAGAATTAGGTAAAAGCTGAATAGATTCTTTACATAAAATAGTTTTTCATTATTTTAAAGCTCAGAAATTTTGACATAATCCCATTAAATAATAATTCACATTGTTATGAGCCCAGAGGACTCCAAAACCCAGCAGCAATAGATATTCACCAAGACAAATGGTTACTTAAACAAAAGTTGCTTTTAATTATCTTTAAACATAAAAATAGAATCATCACTATTGACTTACTTAACCTAAACCCTCATCTAATTCTAAGTGCATGTGTATGTAATGTGTGTGTGTAAGTTCAGAAAAGTCCTTTGGTTCACAGTCCAATCTCCCTTCTCATTCTTTCAAGTTCACTGGTTGCAGGCAATTCTTATACTGTGCACAAAATTTAACATTTATAAAATTTACCAGGCTTTGGTGCTTGAAAAGTAAATTGTTACTGCTCAGGAAGTTTCTGTCAGTTTTCAGAGAGAGATTTGTGGT